>NC_090932.1:1365487094-1366112094 GCF_040938575.1 Ambystoma mexicanum | reverse complement strand
GGTGGTGATGACGGAATGGACCTTCCATCACCACTTACTCGGGCCTCCCCTCGAAATGAAATTGGCTCCTTCCACGCCATGATCGCCAGGGCATCCGATCTCTTCCAGGAAGGTTTCCTCTACCAACGGCAGGAGGCCAAGAGGAAGACTGTCCTCTCAGTTCCATTACTTGACGACATCTGGGACGAGGGGCTGGTCCGCCTGAAGAACCTGTCCACGGCTCCTCCTAAGAGGGACCAGTACGAGAAGAAGTACCGGGTCCCGGACTCTGCCCCCAAGTGCCTTAGGGCACATCCGTCCCCAGATTCGTTCGTCTCTGCGGCGGCCAAGAAGGAAGCGACGGGGGCTACGGCTTCAACTTCAACTTCCCCGCCGGACAGCGAGGGGAAGAAACTGGAGGCCATGGGACGGTGACTCATCTCGTCGGCGGCGACTATTAAAGTGGCCAACGCCCTCGCGATTGTGGCACGCTACGACAGGGAGCTGTGGTTTAAGATCACTCCCCTGCTGGACTTCCTCCCGGACGACAAGAGGGCTGAGGTCCTGGAAATCCTACAGGAAGGTGAGATGGCTTCGGACCACGCCATTACGGTGGCCACAGACATCGCTGACACCGGCTTTCGCCAGATGGGCAATGGCATTTGCCTTCGTCGGCGTGGCTGGCTCAAGACCACCAACTTCCGCCAGGACATGCAGACCAGGGTTCTGGACAAGCCCTTCGACGAGAACAACCTGTTCGGCAAGACAGTGGACGAGTCACTGCAGGCCATCAAGGCGGACACCGAGATGGCTCGGGCCTTGAGTGTTCTTCAACAACGACAGTCGTCCTTTCGGAACTCCGGAGGCAAGCAAGGTGCCTCCAAACGATTTGGCAGCGGTTCCTTGTCGTACTGCCAAGCGGCCCACTCCTCGTCGCAGGGAGCCTACAGAGGACGCGGCAAGACAGGAGCATCTCGTTGTCATCGCCAAGGAGGCCAAGGCGGCAAGACTGCGGCCAAGCAGGACTGAACCAGCCGTGGTGTCTGGCACCCACCCAAGCACCCCGGTGGGAGGCCGCCTGGCGAAATTCATCAGCGTGTAGGAGTCCATCTCCACCGACCATTGGATGCTAGATGCGCTGGCCCGCGGGCACGCCCTGGAATTTCAGAGAAGGTGTCCCCATATACCACCCGTGGCCAGGAAGGAAAACCACGTCCCACAACTACTTCTGGAGGTACGAGCGATGCTAAGGAAGGGAGCCATAGAACTCGTCCTAAAAAGGCTCTGGGGCTCCGGAGCGATGCTAAGGAATGGAGCCATAGAACTCGTCCAAAAAGGCTCCGGGGCTCCGGAGTGTACTTGCGGTACTTCCTCGTCTGGAAGAAGACCGGCGGTTGGCGACCCATCCTGGACCTTCATCGTCTAAACATCAAGTCTCAGAAAGTCCGGATGGTCACCCTCCAGCACGTGCTGGGACAGCTGGAGGGAGGCGATTTCCTATCGTCGCTGGACTTGGAGGATGCCTACTTCCACATCCCCATTCTAAAGGGACATCGCAAATTCCTACGATTCGTGGTCCAGTGGAGGCACTACCAGTTCAAAGCCCTTACCTTCGTATTGAAGTCAGCGCCCAGGGTATTCACCAAGTGCCTGGCACCAGTGGCGGTGCGGCTGCGCCTGCAGAGGATTCACGTCCACCCCTACCTGGACGACTGGCTCATCCGAGCGAAGTCAAAAGAACTCTCTGTCGATCACACAGCAAAGACCATCCAACTGCTCACGGATCTGGGATTCTCAATCAACTTCACGAAATCCCACTTGGTTCCGTCGCAAGTCGACCTGTTCCTGGGAGGCAAACTCGACACAGTGGCGCGATTGGCCTCCCCATCGGAGGAAAGTACGAATGCCATCCTGGCCAAGGTGCAACGGCTGTCGACCATGGAGGTGGCCAGGGTGAGGTCCATCAAGTCCCTACTCGGCATGATGTCATCGTGCATCTACCTCGTGCGCCTATGCAGGCTGCGGATGCGACCACTGCAGGAGTTCCTTGACGCCTGTTGGATGCAAGCGGCGGGCAGTTTCGAGGACAGGCATGGACTTTCAGACCCCGGCACATCAGGAAACAGGGACGACGGACGCCTCCCTGGACGGATGGGGAGCGCACACCGGAGATCTCCATGCAAGAGGCCTTTGGCTCCCGGAGGAGAGGTCTCTGCACATCAATGTCCTGGAGCTCCGAGCCGTGTTCTGGGCCCTCAGGTCGTTCCTTCGCTCCCTCAAGGGCAAGGTGATAGGGATCTTCACCGACAACACCACCACAATGTTTTACATCCGGAAGCAGGGGGGCACCAGATCCCCAGCCCTATCCAAGGAAGCACAGGATCTGTGGCACTGGGCCATCACCCAAGGGATGTTTCTGGTACCCTTCCATCTGGCAGGAATAAAGAACACTGTTGCCGACTCACTCAGCAGGGAGCTGCACTCGTACCACGAGTGGGAGCTGTGGCAGGATCAAGTGGATCTCCTATTCCGATGATGGGGCAATCCCCAGATTGACCTATTCGCGACGGCAATGAACGCCAAGTGCCGGAGGTTCGCCAGCAGGTTTCCTCAGCCGGGGAGCATGGGCGATGCCTTCTCATTCCCCTGGGACAGCCTATTCCTGTATGCGTTCCCGCCTTTGCCGTTGCTGCTGCGACTCATCAGTCAACTCAGATGGTCCCGGTGCAGGATGATCCTCGTCGCACCGCGTGGCCGAGGCAGATTTGGTTCCCAGGACCTTCTGGACATGTCAGCGTCCCCCAAGTTAAACTGCCAACGGATGCGGATCTTCTCGCCAGCGAAGGAGGCGCCATCCACCACCACGACCTGGTGTCGCTGAACCTGCAGGCCTGGCTCCTGCAATACTAGAGTTCGGAGGGTACAATATCCCGGCGAACTGCAAGGAGGTGCTTGCAAAGGCCAGGGTGACCTCGACTGTCAAGTACTATGGACACAAATGAAAGAGGTTCTCTGTCTGGTGCTGTGCACAGAAGATTAACCCTCTGTGGATTACAGCCCCTCAAGTGCTGCCGTACTTGCTATCGCTGGCCAAGGCGGGGCTGGCGCATGCCTCCATCAAGATCCATCTGGAGGATATCTCCCGCTACACCAGAACTCTGCGGCGCTCGTCGCTATGGTCCCATCGCCTGGTGAAGGAGTTCATGAAAGGACTGTTCCGATCATTCCTGTCGGTGAAGGCTCCGGCCCTGGCATGGGAACTCAACGTGGTGCTGACCGGGCTCATGGGGCCGTCATTCGAGCCTCTGCATTCGGCACCGTTGAAGTTCCTGTCGTGGAAAGACAGCGTTCCTTGTGGCCATCACCTCCGCACGACGAGTGGGAGAGATCCAGGCCCTCTCCTGTAAACCTCCATACCTGACTTTCCATGAGACGAGGGTGGTGCTGAGGAAGCATCCCTCCTTCATGCCCAAGGTGCCGTCGGACTTCCATCTCAACGAGCCCTTGGTGTTACCTGTTTTCTTCCCATCGCCTTCGTCACCAGCTGAGAGGACTTTGCACTCGCTGGATGGAGCTAGAGCGCTGAAGTACTACGTGGACCGCACGAAGAGCCTTCGGAAGACATCACAACTGTTTGCAAACTTTGGACCTGTGAATAAATGGAAGGCCCTCTCTGAGGTTTCCATTTCCAGATGGCTCTCGGGCTGCATCATGCACTGTCACAGGTTGGCAAACCGACCGTTGCCCGGCTGTCCGAGAGCCCATTCGACCAGAGCGATCACTGATACTACAGCGTTCTTGTCTGGTGTGCCCCTGCTGGACAACTGCAGGGCTGCTACGTGGAGGTCGACACACGCCTTCACGAGATTCTACTGCGTCGACCGGGATTCCAGGGAGGAGTCCAGGGTCGGCCAGGCAGTGCTGCCAACCTGTACGCCTGAAGGTCGGCCTGGTGAGGAGGTAAGAGTTGCTTAATGTTGAGTTGATGAAATGCTTAATGTTGAGACTTGCCACCTCCCGTGGTTGTGCATGTGCGTACTGCTATGTATTCTTATATTCATGAGCATGTGAATCCATGCCAGACCCCATGCTGGAGAAGGAACAAGTTACTTACCTGTAACTGTTGTTCTCCAGCATGGGTCTGGCATGGATTCATATGCAAACCTTCCCTCCTACCCCTCTGCGGCTCTTCTCTTGGTCTTACTGCCACTTTACGTGCTACCAAATCTGAAGATGGCTGCCAGAGGACGGGCTTAGGTAGAGGGCAGTCATTGGCTGGGGGCAGTATGACCCAGAGACCAGTGATTAGTAGAAAGACAATTCAGAAATGTAACTGAAACTGATTTTTTCTTTACCGAGGATTCCCAGCCTGCAACGGGGAATATTCATGAGCATGTGAATCCATGCCAGACCCATGCTGGAGAACAACAGTTGCAGGTAAGTAACTTGTTCCTTCTCGTGACTCCTGCCCTGTACCCAGCAAAATCAGACTGGCTGCAGTGCCCCTCATGTGTCCTTCTCTTTTTGATGGGGGACACTGTGTGAGCACACGCAGACTTTCCCATGCCTCCTCCCCCAGAGACACCGTACACTTCTCTCCAGGCCTCAGTGCTCCTTTGTCTCACCGTCGCGGGCCCAGTTGTCGTTAGGCCACGCCCACTCCTCATTCCGGACGGGCACTGTGCCTCCCCACCACGGCCTCACCTCACCATGTTCCAGTGAGCCGGGGTGATGCAGCTGCTCTACGGCCTTGTCCCTCCAGGGACCCCTGGCCATTGCCTGCTAGGGCGCCGCACTGTTGGAGAAGGCGCGCAATGACCTGCAGCTTCTCCCACTGCTCTTGCGGCCGATGCCGTCTCCCTCCTCCATGTGGCCGATGACACATTCCGGGTGGCGAATGGGCTTCTAGCAGCCTGCACACCAGAGTATTTCGGGCCCAGACTACCCCTCATTGCAACTGGCACCAGTGCGGGCCGCACCGGATATCGGGATCACCCAGTGTAACAATAAAACTGCGATCACGCGGAATCTGCGGAATCCGGATCACCAGACTTGGACACAGGAGCTGGGGGCACCCAGCTGACAGCAGCCTCGGCTCTGGGAGCACCCAGGCTGGGGCTGCGACAATGGGCCATGGTCACATGACAGGACAGACACAAAGGACACATGAGTCAGAGTTGCCACTTCCTGGGGCTCTACTGCAGTGCCCCTCACGTTCCAGCAGAACCCCTATTATTGAGACGAGTCATGACGATGGCAAATTTGACCTCTGGAAACGAATCCGTCCCCGAGATGTATTGTCATTGCTTTTGCATTTTTTTGCATTTATCTCTAGATTTGAATCGGGATTGATAAGTGACAATTAAAACCAGGAGCTACATAAGGACTGTTTAACTCAGTGTTTCATTTACAGTCTTGCTAAGGTCTCTGCTTCCTATCTGTCTGTTCCCCCTTCCTTTCTTTTTACTTCTTTGTTTGGATTAATACCTTTATGATTTTTGAACATATGCAAATAGGTTTGTGTCATGTGCATTCTTTTGATTTGCAAGCAAACTGTTTAAAACACATTCTTATTCTCTTCTGTATCAGCATACATTATTTTAATATTTGTTTTTATTGTGTGTTTTTGCTTACTGCTGCACTGCAATGATCTAACAGCCACTTTGTTTGTTTAACCAAATACAGAATTAATTTAGTATTTTCTGCCCTTTTGGTATTTCCTTTTCTTTTTTTTGTCAAAGGGATAAAATGGAATTTGCATCAATTTATTTTGGATAGATAGAGGGTTGGCATAAAGAGGTTACCAAATTTAATTAAACCGTCTGCTTAAAAAAACACCCGGGCACAGCAATACTTCTTTCTCTGGTTCATTTTGTTTTCTTAAAGGGGCAATGCGCCCACAGTTAAATGGGCAATACACAACAAGTGTTAATGACAATCCATACGGCAGCAATAATGACGTGGACATGTAAACACACAATCTGAGTATGTATATTCTTTCAATACAAACTATTTGTAACGGTTTATCTCAAGGATACATGAACCTTTTGACAACGATCTGTCCTGAAGTACAGGCAACAAGAAAGGATCAGAATATATGATGTTGCTGAGTCATTTCGTGACGTCACTCACAATGGACGTAATTTTACACGGTCTGCCCAAAAAACAACAGATTGGGAGGAAACACAACGTGAGTGAACTTACACAATCATTCAAGTTGGCTTTCTAGGAGTGCCTTTTGATGACACAGTGGCTTTCATCTAGGTGGGAGACGTAACACACTTTTTTGATATTTTGTTGTTGCTATGGAACTGACGCAGCATCTTTTCAGAGGCCTTTTCTTGCTACATGCCTCAGAAGGTATTTTTGGTCAGCTTTCTCTTGATAAACCTATGGCACTCTGCAGTTGCGGGGATCACTAGCGGTGTTATAAATGTTTTCTGATGCAGCATGCAGTCACCTTCCTCACTTTTTTAATGGGGGTTCCCTAGGAGGCCATGCTATTTTGACACCCACCATTGCACCTATGATGTTTGTATGCATACTGATTATGAGGATCATGCATTGTTGATATATATGGTTGTTACCTCGCAATCAGCAGGTGCTTAGGTTCGTCAGGATTGATGTGTATGATTCCCCCCACCCCCTCAACTTGTGTGAATGCGTCTCATGTGAATGCGGTCGATACGACCTATTATTCCCTTTTTTATTGATTAGGAGACGAGAATAGTTATGATGTATACTAATGATTGCTTCCTTTCTTTCAGTCTGTCTGTTTTTTTTGTTGAAGTCATGATACCTGCTACACATCTGACTGATTACTGTACGCATTGTGCGTTTATGATCTTACTGATTCCATGGACAATTGTACCAGATGTGTGTGTTGGTCTATAAAATTATTTATTCTGTAGCTGTCCCTGACAAATACATGTTCAAAATGCATTGGACACAGAAGTGATATATGTATTTTTGGTCTTTGCCTCTGTACTGTTACTAATGATTGGTGAATGTACCTGGATATTTGTAACTAACTAGATGAAAAATGAGGTAACAGTTTCACACGTGTTGAGTATTCAGTAATATAAGCAGCTGCCCCTGCAAGGGACGAAGTGGCACCACGGGGTGTTCACCTGGTCTTTGTTTTAGGTTGTTTAATGCTAGTTACGTCTGTGGAAATGACTCCATGCAGGATTTAAATATTTGACTGTCTTCCCCTATCATGCCAAGCAGGTTTTGCAGTACCTATTGAGTTATGCGAAAGTTCATCTGGGTGGTTTATGTTCTTCCCATTTCATATATCCGGTTTTGTTTTTTACTATGATCCCTCTATGCCACACTGTTTTGTGTAACTCATATTACATGTTGCAGAGTTATCCTCAGGTGTTTCTGTCTCTCTATTATTTTCTCTGGATCTTCACTTCCATGTAGAAAAAGACCTATACCTAGGGTGAGTTGACCTTGGGTGTATACTGGTTGTAATGTTAATCATCGGGGCATGCATCACGGAATTGGGACGTTCTTTATTAGGTGTTTTCCTCTATATCCTTGGTATCTTCTAATTTGTATCATCAAGCTGCCTCATCATGGGTGTAATGTGAAATATTTAAAACTGTTTAAGGATGATCTTGTTTTGGGCCGTTCTCTGCTATCTGATTGGTCGTTGCAGATATTTAGTGAATTCCTCAACAGGGTGTGGAGATAGTGTAGGATTGGTTTGCGTTTTGGCTTCTTGAACCTGCTGGTAGTCCATTGCTCTTTGAAGCTGTGCTTCTCGATCCCTTTCAGTTTGTTCATATTGGTGGTGCACCGAATAGTATATTTAATATTCTGCCGAATACCAGACAATTCATCAAGTATTCAGATGAAGCCAAATATGAGGCTGAATAGTTGTTCTATTAAATAGATCACGTTCCATTCTTGAAAAACACACTATTGAAAAAATGAACCCTCTATTTTAAATCTGTGTTGTCATGTTTAATGCTTTTCTCTTCACTTCAATCAACCACTTAACCTTATTAAAGCAAACAAAACACAAGCAGCAAGCTGCACCATGTTTCTCCTAGAGATGGTGGTTTAGCATTTCCCTGAGTATCACTGGTGAATCTGCATCATTTAGTGCAGCGTGACTTACTTGTAGTGTTACTGACACCTTTGTGCTCTGAGGGTGCATTCAGACCTCATAAACTGAGGTATTTCACACTCTTGTATCCTGAGTACGGTTGCACTCTGATACCCTCTTGTTTGAGTTATTCTGACTCTAAAATGATTCTTGTCTGCAACCGTTGACTTTCCTTGATTGAGGGGCTCAGAATCTGGTAGGCTCATTTTCTGAAAGTATATGGGCCTCATTACACGGTAGGCGGTAGCCATGGCGCTACTGGCGCCATGGCTACCCCCTTACCGAATTGCGGGTCCGTGTTCCCGGAATAGGGACTTACTGGGTCATTCCGACCTTGGAGGACCCGGTAAGTCCCCATTCCGGGAACCATTCCCCATTCCCATTTGAGCCCCCATATGGCTCAACTGGGAATGGGGAAGTACCTAATAACGGTACCGCAATTTGCGGTACCGTTATTAGCTATGAAGTCCCTTAACGGGTCCCGTCCTTAACAGCAGATCAGACCTGGCGTTAAGGAAGGGACCCGCTAAGGGACCTCGTAGTAGGGCAGTAAGGGATTACCGGCATCAGTGCCCTTACCGGTGCCGGTAATCCCTTACCGCCTACTGTGTAATGAGGCCCTATGTCTCTGAAACCATCTTAGAGTGTGGAGTTTGTATGCTGACAATTTTCCTGTTCGATTGAACATGACTCTGACAACTTTCTAATGAAAGCTGATCCGTTGTTTTGGGGCTGGCTTATTTCACATGTATACCAGTGCTATCATCTGATCAAATTCCTGCTTGTGAAATACAGAACAGGGAACAGAAATGTTGTAATAATACATATTATCTACAAATGTTTGCACTTAGACACAATTGAAGCAGTTTGAGTGTTGCTTATAAATAAAACATATACATGTACATCTACTTGATTTTGCCTTACCTGTCTGTATACCTGATGTAGCCCCTGTCCATGAGGCGTGACTTTGCCAGACTGTACACCTACTTGACTTTGCCCTATCTGTCTGTATACCAAATGTAGCCCCCTATACCATGATGTGCGGCGTTGCCAGACTTTACACCTACTTGATAGTGCTTTACCTGTCTGTACACCTGACATAGCCCCCCATACCATGAGGCATGGCTTTTGCTAGACTATGCTTTTTGGGATCCACTTTTATGTTGTAACCTGAATGAGTGGCCCTGCACTTTAAGAATGTTCACTTCGCACTCGCTTTAACCAGGGCCTGATGCCTGGGGGTTTGGTGAGCTGTTATAAATGTAGAAATTAAATAAATAATGTTAGGCAGAATTATATGCAGTACCCTTTGGGAACACCACACACAATTAGGACTACAAGTGACAGTACAAATGTACCTTTGGTACAAGCCTGTACTACACAGTAAAGTGGTAGCAATGGCTGAGCAACCAGACTTATCTCAAGAGTAAAGTGAGCAGTATCAATATTTACACAAAGGACAGCAATTACTATGATTCAAACAAACACTGACTCACGGTTTCTGAGTAAAAGAATACACATTTATTTACACATCAATTATTAAACATTTCACTATTATCAAGCAGTTGAAAAATCACGATTCTAATACACTACACCACACCCAAAAGATTCTGGACAAGTTAGGTTCAAAATGAAGTGTGAGCGTGATGGCACTCCAGCAATAGAAAAGGAGGGGAAGACAAAGTTAGACAGAAGTTGAGCAGCACCAACAAGGAAGTTAGCATGGAAATCTAGAAAAAGGAACTACAGCGAGGAAATCAAATCAAGAGGCCAGGGCCAAAGTCAATGGACCAACGTCTTTGCAGAGGATCACACAGTTCAGGGTAGTTTGCGGTTAAGTCTTTGCCAAGAGTTCAGAACGAAGTTGGTCCGACAAAAAGTTACTTTAAAGAATAGAGAAGGGCAAGCCCTCGGATTGGCGAACGATTTCACACACTTTCACCACGGTCGGATGAAAAGAACAACCGAGTTAGCACAGTACCTTTAGAGCAGAAGAATGCTGTTGCTGGGGCAGACATTCCTGGCAGGTCATGCAGGCTGACGGTTCCTGAAGCGACTGTCGGACTGACAAGAACGAGGAAGAATGGAGGGTCCTGCACTGCCCAGGGAAGAAACCAGCAGCGGAGCAAAGCGACAAATAAAAGGTGCGCTCCTTAAACCTTAAAACCCAAGCAGGGTCTGTTCCTCCTGGCTATCCGGTTCACTGCAGCTGTGCACAGCAGATTCAACCAGAGGAGGGAGGCCTGGCTTGTAGTTTGGCAAACTGGTTGTTCCCACCAGCTCAAGGGGAGAAGATTCCTTGCAGATCTTCCCTGTCGTCGAAGTTTGAAGATTCAGACCCGCAGCAGGGCTTCACCGGGAGGTTCAGTCATGGTAGAGGTCCTTTTCTGTCAGCTTCTCTTCGGTTCTCTCGATACAGAAGTGAATCTGCCTTCTCAGTCCCAGAGATCTGCTTTTTATGCAGTTTTCCCCCATTCACCCAGCCTGGCTGTCAATCACACAGCAGGGTGGCTGTCCCGCCGGGACACCACAGCCAATCATACCAGAGTGTGACCAGAGG
Organism: Ambystoma mexicanum; assembly: GCF_040938575.1. NCBI lineage: Eukaryota > Metazoa > Chordata > Amphibia > Caudata > Ambystomatidae > Ambystoma > Ambystoma mexicanum. The sequence continues at coordinate 1,366,101,436 of NC_090932.1, read as the reverse complement.
GACCCTGTGCAGGGAGTCCCCCTCACATCCTGTCCCCCTCAGACATTTATGTGCCTAAGGAGGGCTTCTATTCAGAAGCCCGCGAAAGGTCGGCTAACAAAGGAACCAAACCTGGTTTGGCGTGCAGAGTAAAACTCGAGAACTACTTTTACAAAAAGAAATGGCGGAATAAACCCAGCCGGAACCGTATAAAAGTAAATATGGTCCAGCGGATTTAAGTTTGAGGCTACTAAGATAGCCTAAAACAATACCAGGCTATTTAATATAACCGTGTTAGGAAAAATAGGGTAGTTACCACTGCCACCTGCCAAATCTTAATGAAAAGGGAACGAAACAATGTTCCATGAGAAACAGACAAAAAGGGATAATTATTAACCCTTTCCAGAACTCTATGAAAGATAGTTTGTACTGGGTCTGTGAGTTTAAAAAGACTAATAAAGTCAATGGCAACTTTACATGTTCTGGAAGACAGTAGTCAGTTCCAGAAAATGGAGTCGGAGTTGGGAAGTCTGAAAAAGACAACCCTGTGTCACTGCATTGAAGGCAGAGGCGTTGCTAGCAGGGGGGCTCAAGGGGCTATAGCCCCAGATCTTTTGGTTGTAGCCCTGGATAGAAGCTGAGGGGTTACAACCAAAAAAGGCTAGCTAGCCCCCAGTCCTGACAATCCCAAAATTAGCGTAGCCCCGGATCTTTTCCAGACGTAGAAGCACCCCTGACTGAAGGTGCTGTGTAACACACAGTAAAAAGATGATGCCTATGGAGTAGGTGAAGCTCCACAGTCTATGAACACAAAAATGTTAAACACACACAGCAAAACACATGTAAGAGTGGGTAAAAAGGCTCACACTCTTACCAGGTGAAAAAAAAAATCAGAGAAATCCAGCAAAGCTGCTGAGGGAATCAGTAGGTAAGGGAAATTCGCCATTCTGGATTTCTCCCTAACAAATAAAATATGTTGTCCCTGATAAACTTCCAACTTTCACTTTGTGTGCTCAGTTTTCTTGTGTTAGCGCATGATGGTATGTTACATGTATGTATGGAATTTATAAAGTATGAATGGCAACAGATACACCCAGGGGGTTATAAGTGAGCGGGTAGCAGAGGAGCCGGAATGGATTGTGGCAGCAGACGAGGGGGCATAAGTAATGGGGTCCAGGTCAAATTTGTACCAATACATAGTTGTTAAATTCCTTTTTGTCCTGACACAACTATTGGTCCAATCCATTTTTAAATAATATGGATTCGGGAAACAAAGTCCATTGCTCTATTCTGTATTACACAACATGCACAAGTGGTGCTCAGTGCATTTTTTTCGCATTGGGAGAACTGGTGTAAATGGAACATAATCTGGCCCCTGGTGCTAAAAAGTGTGGAGATTTAGGGGGTCGGACCCCACGGCATTCATGGCTTTCTAGCGTTGAATAGAACCCCTACCCCCCCAACAGTGTGAAGGGATGTAATATTTTGAAACCCTGCTCATCATGGATGACAGTGTGAGGATGAATGAAAGAGTGAATGCGTGCAAGTGTGAGCAGAGATGGATTGGTGACTAAATATAAGAATGAGAGCATGAGTGTGGATGGATGTAGAAAGGAATGAGGGAGCGAGAGGATTAATTCCTATAAGGATGGATGATGAATGGATGAGATTATGGGGATGGATGGATGAATGAAAGACGAGAGTGGGATGCTTGAGCAAAGTATACATACTTGATTGGGTGTCTGAGTTTGAATGGGTGAAATAATGGGATTGCACTAAGCATGAATGAGCGTGTGAGGATTGATGAATAAATACGAGGATGAGGATTTATTGATAGTGACCCTAAACAATGGTCAGTGATATTAACAATGCAGGATTCCTAAACAAGAAGGGCACATTCGGTACCAGCAGATTCAAAGCAAGCGTGTTACGCACACCTATTTCAAAACCACAATTAGGTGAGTGGAAATTTGGGGGATCAACAGAGCAATTTATTTTGAGCAATTTGGAAGGGACCATCTTTGACTAATTCGCGGAAGTTCAAATATGCTTTGTGACCCCCATCTCACTTCGCTGTTCATGAGAAACCTGGGATATCCACATTTCTAGAATCCAGGCCTATGAAGAGGCAACACTGCGTTTCACTCAAGAGGAATCTTGTCAACAAGCTAATGCTGCCAAATAAAATATAAACATGAAAAGCTCAACTTGTTCTTTTTCCGTGTTCCATATTGTTGCGCTAGAGTACATCATTGTGTTTGTCCTTCACAGGTTTATTTTTTTTCTCCTTGACATTCATATAATGAATGCTACTGTCTACTCAGCAGAATATTTGTGCTTCAATAATCAAGGACATTTGTCCGCAAGATGAGTAGGAGGACATTGTATGCTCAATCGGAATATATGTTTTGCAAGCAAATGAAAAAGGTTGTATATTTTGTTTGAACAGACCGGAAAATGCCAGTCTAAATCAATGTGCTTCAGTATGAGTATGCTCCCTTGCTAAATGACCCCTGTGTCATTTTCAATTCCCCTGCTGTATTGTTTTGGCTCATAGGTGTCACTACCAGTGAAGCAAAAACCTTACACACCTGGTTCATTACCTCGCCTGTCTTTTTAATCTCTTGCTTTCTCCATCTCCTCTTCTCCCCTCTTCCTTTAAAAAGGTGATCATTATCCCTGAATTAAAAACAAACTTCTCTTGACAGGTTTCTTCTTTCTTGAAATCACACTCTCTACTTCCGTATCATTTGGGATTTCACACTGCACAGTCCACTGAAATTGCGCTTCTGCATGTTTCTAACTCCCTTTTGTTTGCTCGCCATAATAAGCTCTCTTCTAAATGTACTCTATTAGACCTATAAAAAGCCGTTCATACCATTGATCACCAGACTCTTTGTTTTCTTCTCTTTCCTCTCTTGGTCTGGCACTGTTCTTCAGTCCTTTTTTTCCTATCTCACAGATTGCTCTTACTCTGTTACATAAAATGGCCACATCTGTTTCTCATGTCCTCTTCTCTGTGGAGTCCCCCAAGGCTCTGTGCTGTTTTTGCACTCTACATTATCTCCCTTTCCAAACGTATTAATTAATAACCTTTCTTTTACCTCTATACCACCCTTCAATCTACTGTCTCATCTTGTCTCTTGGCCATCCAATAATATGAGTTTTCACACGTTGTGCACGTTGATCACTCCAAGATCTGAGTTCTTTTGTTACCAGCATCTTTGACCAACCCCTTCTTCACCCCTTCTTGTCATGTATGTCCTCATTCTCCCCTCCCTCTCCCTCCTGTTCTTGCAACCTTGGTTTCATCTTTAGAGTGGGTTGGTTGGCAAATCTTGTTGAGTAGAGGCACTGGTGGTCGGTTTCAACCGTTGGTTATGCCTATGGAATTCCTAATTCTTGGTTGTTGAAAAAACGGAACCCCGAACAACGTAACATGTATCCTGCATGCTCAGATTGGCTATTCCGCCAGCCGCACAGAAGAAGAAAACTCTACTCACCAGGCAAACCACTACCTCAACAGGACCACCCACCATTGCCCATGCCTTGGCAAAGACTACAGTCGAAACACGTGTTGGCTCCCCTCTCACATGCACCTAGCTCATTCCGCTAGGGCCTCTTGTTTTTTGTGACTTAACATTAAACCATCACTGATGACAACAATTCAAGAGTTGCTCCATTTTTTCAACAACCAAGAATCAAGAATTCCATGGTCATAACCAACGGTTGAAACCGATCACCAGTGCCTCTACTCAACAAGGTTTGGCAACCAACCCACTCTAAATTCAGTCATTGGGAATTTTGGAGTTTTGGTTCCCGGACAAACCATGTGTTAGGCTGCAGGTTCCATTACACCAACAAATCTATCAACTACCAGTTAACAAAGGGGCCTGCGTGTCCTTTAAACTCCAACCAACCATATCTATTTGGTTTCTTCTTTAACTCTTCTCTTTCCTTTTTTTCTCATATTATTAACGCTCCTTGTATCTGTCATTTTCACCTTTACAATATTTTTTGTGCCACTCTTTTTCTCCGATTTCATGCCACTAAATGTTTTTTCGTCTTAACTACTGCTTGGCCCTTCTGTTTGAAAGCCCTTCCTCTCATGTTACTCCTCATTCTGTTTATAATTCTGCTATCTTTCTTCTTTTTCTCTATCTGCCTGCTCCCCGATTTCTTCTCTTCATCTCTTCTCTAACATTAACCTCCCATCTGCTATTTCACTTTCTCTGCATTGTATTCACATGCCAACTTGTGCTTGCCCTCATCTGTCTTTCTTCTCTTGTCTCCTTTTATTCTCAGATCTGACCCCTTTGTTCTCAATTCCTTCATCCTCCCTCTGTTCCTAAACCTCCATGTGCCCTCTCTCATTGTTGTTCTTTTTCTCTTCTGGCCCCTAAATACTGACTTTTTCTACCCTTAATATTGCATCTGCATCTTTCTTCCACACCTTCCACTATCATCAAAAACTCTTCTGATTTATTTTCTTCCTGAGAACTAACTGCCCATACCACCTTCTGTTAATATTATTGTGCTAACACCATTCCTAAAGTTTTGTGCCAGTTTCTTTTTATACATTTTGGGAAGCGCTTTGGGGAAAGCTTTGGCGAAAACACTTTATGAAAAACAGTGAATACAAATGCAAAACTATAGGTGTGGGTGTTGTTACAGAGCCATTGGGTATGAATGCACGCCAGCCTCCACAATGTGTCATTATCTTATGTATTTGTATGTTCTTGGCATTTGATCTTTCTGTGTGTGTATGTGAGTGTGGGTGTTAGAGTCAATTGATTGCCCTTGTTGCCAATGTAATCGAAAGAATCCCAGGTGGCTGTGGTTTGGCAGAGCAGTGTTTGTTTTACTCTACTTTTTTGCTTAAATGTATACCTCTTTTTGGTTAAGTATTTACTGTGAACTTCATTGCTGTCCTTTACTCGTTGCATGAAATTTATTGGTGCATGTTATCCCATACTTGACTTATGACAGCTAAAACTGCTTGACTTTGGCAGGGTCTGTTTCGTGTCGCCATTTCTATTGTGTTATTAGGTTACTTAGCAAGAGCAGTGTTCAGTACCGTCCACTGTGATAAAGTTGCTGAGCCTTTACATTGTCAGGCGACCATTCATAATGCGCCAGATTTCAAATGAGACCATGTATGATTTAAAATGGTTGCCCCATGTCCTGTGGGTATGGTAGTTTGCTTATTGATGTATACGTTCTACAGATGTTCGTTGTGCTTTTTCTGAAAGGCAAACCCTTGTCGCGCACTGGTGGGTACGTTTTAGCATGTGTGCATGACTACAACTCTACTTTATTATTTGAGTAAGGAAATAAAGTGCATATAAATATGCAAGGGGCCTTTGAAACATTGTATAATGTCATCTGACAGGTCTTAATGCCCCAGCTGCCAAGGAAATGTGCAGGTAGCGAGGTACCCTATTTCATCAAGTGGAAACTGATTGATCCTCTGATGGGGGAGGCTAGTTTCTCAGGAGAAAACAAAGAGGGAAGTCCAGGGGAGGATCCCCAGGATAAAGAGCATATCCCTGAAGTCCCAGAAGGCACATGTTTTATAATATTTTCTATGCAATCCATTCATATTTTCCCTCAAAGCCCTATTCTGAGGCCCAAAAGGCATCTCTTTCAGATCTGCCTGTTGTAGCAAGTAGAGAATAATCATTTAAGGGGAAAAAGAGACAATCTGACCTAATAGTATAAAGATCCTTTAAGGAAAGAATGCCTGAAGTTAAAATACAAGGTCGGGTAATGAGAACAGTACAACTAGAAAACGATGTTTCCTTCAAAACCGTTAGGGAGATTTCCTTTATCCTAAGGTACATTTAAGTTACTTTCAAGCCATCCTCTGAACAAACTGGCAGATGTTATGTTTCGACTGTTTCTATGGATGTACTATCATGCACTGCCTTTAAGCCAAGATAATGCACTTGAGAGGACTATGTACTCAGAATGGCCTATCTGCATGTTTTAAGCTCTGTTCAAGACGGCCATTCCTTTGTTGACCATCCTTTTACCTTGCAAGGTAGGCAGTGTCCCCTTTCATCATGCACCTTGGTGGGCTTCTTGCAGAAATTCCACACAGTCAACCCCCCCCTCCCCCCCGCCCTGTGTGTCAGCTGGCAGGAAGCTGGGAGCAAGGTTGTTTGCGCCAATCCAAAATTCTCCAGGGACATGGTTATTGCGGGGGTTGATTCTGGGATATTGGCTGTCCAGTATTGGACAGCCACCTCGAGGTTTGAATCATACAGGTGTCCTTATGGGAGGGATGATGTCGTTGCCAGCCCGAATTCTGGTGACAAGGAGGCTAGGTGACCCACAAGTCAAGTTAACCAATGCAGCTGAAAAGGCACAAAGAAGAAGATGACAAAGGGATGGCAGAGAACTGCTGCCGAAATCATGTTTGGCTCAGCCAATACCACCACGTTGTGGTCCTCCAACTTCTGCCTGAAAGGGAAGAGCTCTGTGAGGTGTCTTTCTACATTTAAATGGCGGGAAACACGAATCAGCTGTCCTTCTCAAGATCCACTTCCTGTTTCCAGCCGTGGAGTACTTTGCATTTTCTCTTCGAGGCGTTGATGCAGCTATCATACCACGGGTCGATAGAATCCATGCACCACAGGATTATGTCCCGATAACAGAGAATGCAGCATTACCTAGACACTATAGAATGTGGCATTCATCAGACACTATTGTGACAATATTAGCTCAAAAGCCATGCAGAATGAGTACTAAGTGGCGAGTTCCAGTTAACAAGCTGGCAACACTCAAATACGTGATGGCATTGGTTGCTTTTAAGCATAGATATTGTATTTATTTATACTGCGCGCCAAGCACTGAGGCATCTGGGCACATTTCTCACAGTTGCAGGCAGCGTATTTACAGTTCAACAACAAATATATTTACAGTTACATCAGGTCATTGGTTACATTAGGCATCAACAATAATTATTTACAATGTATAGTTAGACTATGCAGAGAATATACAGAAAAATTTACAGTTACATCGGATAATTAAAAGCATTAGTCATCTGTACATAGTTGGTCATTGGTTGGTAACATTCATTCTGAAGGAGCCAAGTTTTTGCGTTGTTTATAAATTTGTGGAGGGTTGGGTCAGCTCTAATGATAGTAGGTAATGAATTCCAAATTTGGGCTGTTAAAACCGGAAAGCTGCTACCCCCTGCCCTTTGGAGCTTAAACCTGGGGACAGTAAGGAAATTAGCTTAGGTGGATCTGGTTGGTCGATCCGAGGAGTTACATTTGAATTTGTCACAGAGGTACGTGGGTGCTAAGTTGTTTATACATTTGAAAGTGAGTGATAGGCCCTCATTACAACTGAGGTGCTAAGTGCACCAACTTTACCACCATGGTGTAAACTACGTTTACACCATGGTGGATGGCGGATTTACCGCCCCATTACAAGGTGAGTGGGGCGGTAAATCCCCATTTCCCATTTTCCCTTCCCCATTCCCATTTTTGCCCCATAGGGCATAATGGGAGTGGGGAAGGCGCTAATTACGGCACCGTAAATTACGGTGCCGTAATTAGCACCAAGGTGCCTTAGCACCATGGAACTTAACGCCTGCAAAAAGCAGGCGTTAAGGTGGGAATCAGGCGTTAAGGGTTAACGGTGGCGTTAACCCTTAACGCCTGAGTTGTAATGAGGGCCATAGTGTTTTAAGTTTAATTCTTTGACTGATAGCCAGTGTACACTGCATCTCAATTCTGAGATATGCAGTGCTCTAGGGAAGTTGGTTGCTGACCTAAGTGCGTTATTCTGGAAGATTTGTAACCTTTTTAAATTGTATTGGTTGGTACCTAAGTATAAGGCATTGCAGTATTGGATTGCAGTACTTGGATAGCACTAATGCCCTAGCTAGAGTGATGCAATTGTTATTTGTCAAAAATGGTCTACAAGCATTGATAGCTTGCAGGTATAAGCTGTCGTGGAGGCAGTTGCAGTGATTTGTCTTGACAATGAGAGTGAGGAGTCGATGTAAATACCTTAGGTTTTTACATTTTTGGAAACCTTGATGTTATTGCCGTCAATATTAAAGGCGCTAAATTGAGTGTTAAGTCTGTTGCGTCTGCCCTGGCTTCCTACCAACAGCAACTCTGTCTTTTCATCATTAAGACAGAGTGTCCGTGTTTGGCCATCCACGCTTGGATAATTAAGTAGATGTTAGACGTTCAGAGTCTATGTTGTTACCGGCATCAGTGCCCTTACCGGTGCCGGTAATCCCTTACCGCCTACTGTGTAATGAGGCCCTATGTCTCTGAAACCATCTTAGAGTGTGGAGTTTGTATGCTGACAATTTTCCTGTTCGATTGAACATGACTCTGACAACTTTCTAATGAAAGCTGATCCGTTGTTTTGGGGCTGGCTTATTTCACATGTATACCAGTGCTATCATCTGATCAAATTCCTGCTTGTGAAATACAGAACAGGGAACAGAAATGTTGTAATAATACATATTATCTACAAATGTTTGCACTTAGACACAATTGAAGCAGTTTGAGTGTTGCTTATAAATAAAACATATACATGTACATCTACTTGATTTTGCCTTACCTGTCTGTATACCTGATGTAGCCCCTGTCCATGAGGCGTGACTTTGCCAGACTGTACACCTACTTGACTTTGCCCTATCTGTCTGTATACCAAATGTAGCCCCCTATACCATGATGTGCGGCGTTGCCAGACTTTACACCTACTTGATAGTGCTTTACCTGTCTGTACACCTGACATAGCCCCCCATACCATGAGGCATGGCTTTTGCTAGACTATGCTTTTTGGGATCCACTTTTATGTTGTAACCTGAATGAGTGGCCCTGCACTTTAAGAATGTTCACTTCGCACTCGCTTTAACCAGGGCCTGATGCCTGGGGGTTTGGTGAGCTGTTATAAATGTAGAAATTAAATAAATAATGTTAGGCAGAATTATATGCAGTACCCTTTGGGAACACCACACACAATTAGGACTACAAGTGACAGTACAAATGTACCTTTGGTACAAGCCTGTACTACACAGTAAAGTGGTAGCAATGGCTGAGCAACCAGACTTATCTCAAGAGTAAAGTGAGCAGTATCAATATTTACACAAAGGACAGCAATTACTATGATTCAAACAAACACTGACTCACGGTTTCTGAGTAAAAGAATACACATTTATTTACACATCAATTATTAAACATTTCACTATTATCAAGCAGTTGAAAAATCACGATTCTAATACACTACACCACACCCAAAAGATTCTGGACAAGTTAGGTTCAAAATGAAGTGTGAGCGTGATGGCACTCCAGCAATAGAAAAGGAGGGGAAGACAAAGTTAGACAGAAGTTGAGCAGCACCAACAAGGAAGTTAGCATGGAAATCTAGAAAAAGGAACTACAGCGAGGAAATCAAATCAAGAGGCCAGGGCCAAAGTCAATGGACCAACGTCTTTGCAGAGGATCACACAGTTCAGGGTAGTTTGCGGTTAAGTCTTTGCCAAGAGTTCAGAACGAAGTTGGTCCGACAAAAAGTTACTTTAAAGAATAGAGAAGGGCAAGCCCTCGGATTGGCGAACGATTTCACACACTTTCACCACGGTCGGATGAAAAGAACAACCGAGTTAGCACAGTACCTTTAGAGCAGAAGAATGCTGTTGCTGGGGCAGACATTCCTGGCAGGTCATGCAGGCTGACGGTTCCTGAAGCGACTGTCGGACTGACAAGAACGAGGAAGAATGGAGGGTCCTGCACTGCCCAGGGAAGAAACCAGCAGCGGAGCAAAGCGACAAATAAAAGGTGCGCTCCTTAAACCTTAAAACCCAAGCAGGGTCTGTTCCTCCTGGCTATCCGGTTCACTGCAGCTGTGCACAGCAGATTCAACCAGAGGAGGGAGGCCTGGCTTGTAGTTTGGCAAACTGGTTGTTCCCACCAGCTCAAGGGGAGAAGATTCCTTGCAGATCTTCCCTGTCGTCGAAGTTTGAAGATTCAGACCCGCAGCAGGGCTTCACCGGGAGGTTCAGTCATGGTAGAGGTCCTTTTCTGTCAGCTTCTCTTCGGTTCTCTCGATACAGAAGTGAATCTGCCTTCTCAGTCCCAGAGATCTGCTTTTTATGCAGTTTTCCCCCATTCACCCAGCCTGGCTGTCAATCACACAGCAGGGTGGCTGTCCCGCCGGGACACCACAGCCAATCATACCAGAGTGTGACCAGAGGGACCCTGTGCAGGGAGTCCCCCTCACATCCTGTCCCCCTCAGACATTTATGTGCCTAAGGAGGGCTTCTATTCAGAAGCCCGCGAAAGGTCGGCTAACAAAGGAACCAAACCTGGTTTGGCGTGCAGAGTAAAACTCGAGAACTACTTTTACAAAAAGAAATGGCGGAATAAACCCAGCCGGAACCGTATAAAAGTAAATATGGTCCAGCGGATTTAAGTTTGAGGCTACTAAGATAGCCTAAAACAATACCAGGCTATTTAATATAACCGTGTTAGGAAAAATAGGGTAGTTACCACTGCCACCTGCCAAATCTTAATGAAAAGGGAACGAAACAATGTTCCATGAGAAACAGACAAAAAGGGATAATTATTAACCCTTTCCAGAACTCTATGAAAGATAGTTTGTACTGGGTCTGTGAGTTTAAAAAGACTAATAAAGTCAATGGCAACTTTACATGTTCTGGAAGACAGTAGTCAGTTCCAGAAAATGGAGTCGGAGTTGGGAAGTCTGAAAAAGACAACCCTGTGTCACTGCATTGAAGGCAGAGGCGTTGCTAGCAGGGGGGCTCAAGGGGCTATAGCCCCAGATCTTTTGGTTGTAGCCCTGGATAGAAGCTGAGGGGTTACAACCAAAAAAGGCTAGCTAGCCCCCAGTCCTGACAATCCCAAAATTAGCGTAGCCCCGGATCTTTTCCAGACGTAGAAGCACCCCTGACTGAAGGTGCTGTGTAACACACAGTAAAAAGATGATGCCTATGGAGTAGGTGAAGCTCCACAGTCTATGAACACAAAAATGTTAAACACACACAGCAAAACACATGTAAGAGTGGGTAAAAAGGCTCACACTCTTACCAGGTGAAAAAAAAAATCAGAGAAATCCAGCAAAGCTGCTGAGGGAATCAGTAGGTAAGGGAAATTCGCCATTCTGGATTTCTCCCTAACAAATAAAATATGTTGTCCCTGATAAACTTCCAACTTTCACTTTGTGTGCTCAGTTTTCTTGTGTTAGCGCATGATGGTATGTTACATGTATGTATGGAATTTATAAAGTATGAATGGCAACAGATACACCCAGGGGGTTATAAGTGAGCGGGTAGCAGAGGAGCCGGAATGGATTGTGGCAGCAGACGAGGGGGCATAAGTAATGGGGTCCAGGTCAAATTTGTACCAATACATAGTTGTTAAATTCCTTTTTGTCCTGACACAACTATTGGTCCAATCCATTTTTAAATAATATGGATTCGGGAAACAAAGTCCATTGCTCTATTCTGTATTACACAACATGCACAAGTGGTGCTCAGTGCATTTTTTTCGCATTGGGAGAACTGGTGTAAATGGAACATAATCTGGCCCCTGGTGCTAAAAAGTGTGGAGATTTAGGGGGTCGGACCCCACGGCATTCATGGCTTTCTAGCGTTGAATAGAACCCCTACCCCCCCAACAGTGTGAAGGGATGTAATATTTTGAAACCCTGCTCATCATGGATGACAGTGTGAGGATGAATGAAAGAGTGAATGCGTGCAAGTGTGAGCAGAGATGGATTGGTGACTAAATATAAGAATGAGAGCATGAGTGTGGATGGATGTAGAAAGGAATGAGGGAGCGAGAGGATTAATTCCTATAAGGATGGATGATGAATGGATGAGATTATGGGGATGGATGGATGAATGAAAGACGAGAGTGGGATGCTTGAGCAAAGTATACATACTTGATTGGGTGTCTGAGTTTGAATGGGTGAAATAATGGGATTGCACTAAGCATGAATGAGCGTGTGAGGATTGATGAATAAATACGAGGATGAGGATTTATTGATAGTGACCCTAAACAATGGTCAGTGATATTAACAATGCAGGATTCCTAAACAAGAAGGGCACATTCGGTACCAGCAGATTCAAAGCAAGCGTGTTACGCACACCTATTTCAAAACCACAATTAGGTGAGTGGAAATTTGGGGGATCAACAGAGCAATTTATTTTGAGCAATTTGGAAGGGACCATCTTTGACTAATTCGCGGAAGTTCAAATATGCTTTGTGACCCCCATCTCACTTCGCTGTTCATGAGAAACCTGGGATATCCACATTTCTAGAATCCAGGCCTATGAAGAGGCAACACTGCGTTTCACTCAAGAGGAATCTTGTCAACAAGCTAATGCTGCCAAATAAAATATAAACATGAAAAGCTCAACTTGTTCTTTTTCCGTGTTCCATATTGTTGCGCTAGAGTACATCATTGTGTTTGTCCTTCACAGGTTTATTTTTTTTCTCCTTGACATTCATATAATGAATGCTACTGTCTACTCAGCAGAATATTTGTGCTTCAATAATCAAGGACATTTGTCCGCAAGATGAGTAGGAGGACATTGTATGCTCAATCGGAATATATGTTTTGCAAGCAAATGAAAAAGGTTGTATATTTTGTTTGAACAGACCGGAAAATGCCAGTCTAAATCAATGTGCTTCAGTATGAGTATGCTCCCTTGCTAAATGACCCCTGTGTCATTTTCAATTCCCCTGCTGTATTGTTTTGGCTCATAGGTGTCACTACCAGTGAAGCAAAAACCTTACACACCTGGTTCATTACCTCGCCTGTCTTTTTAATCTCTTGCTTTCTCCATCTCCTCTTCTCCCCTCTTCCTTTAAAAAGGTGATCATTATCCCTGAATTAAAAACAAACTTCTCTTGACAGGTTTCTTCTTTCTTGAAATCACACTCTCTACTTCCGTATCATTTGGGATTTCACACTGCACAGTCCACTGAAATTGCGCTTCTGCATGTTTCTAACTCCCTTTTGTTTGCTCGCCATAATAAGCTCTCTTCTAAATGTACTCTATTAGACCTATAAAAAGCCGTTCATACCATTGATCACCAGACTCTTTGTTTTCTTCTCTTTCCTCTCTTGGTCTGGCACTGTTCTTCAGTCCTTTTTTTCCTATCTCACAGATTGCTCTTACTCTGTTACATAAAATGGCCACATCTGTTTCTCATGTCCTCTTCTCTGTGGAGTCCCCCAAGGCTCTGTGCTGTTTTTGCACTCTACATTATCTCCCTTTCCAAACGTATTAATTAATAACCTTTCTTTTACCTCTATACCACCCTTCAATCTACTGTCTCATCTTGTCTCTTGGCCATCCAATAATATGAGTTTTCACACGTTGTGCACGTTGATCACTCCAAGATCTGAGTTCTTTTGTTACCAGCATCTTTGACCAACCCCTTCTTCACCCCTTCTTGTCATGTATGTCCTCATTCTCCCCTCCCTCTCCCTCCTGTTCTTGCAACCTTGGTTTCATCTTTAGAGTGGGTTGGTTGGCAAATCTTGTTGAGTAGAGGCACTGGTGGTCGGTTTCAACCGTTGGTTATGCCTATGGAATTCCTAATTCTTGGTTGTTGAAAAAACGGAACCCCGAACAACGTAACATGTATCCTGCATGCTCAGATTGGCTATTCCGCCAGCCGCACAGAAGAAGAAAACTCTACTCACCAGGCAAACCACTACCTCAACAGGACCACCCACCATTGCCCATGCCTTGGCAAAGACTACAGTCGAAACACGTGTTGGCTCCCCTCTCACATGCACCTAGCTCATTCCGCTAGGGCCTCTTGTTTTTTGTGACTTAACATTAAACCATCACTGATGACAACAATTCAAGAGTTGCTCCATTTTTTCAACAACCAAGAATCAAGAATTCCATGGTCATAACCAACGGTTGAAACCGATCACCAGTGCCTCTACTCAACAAGGTTTGGCAACCAACCCACTCTAAATTCAGTCATTGGGAATTTTGGAGTTTTGGTTCCCGGACAAACCATGTGTTAGGCTGCAGGTTCCATTACACCAACAAATCTATCAACTACCAGTTAACAAAGGGGCCTGCGTGTCCTTTAAACTCCAACCAACCATATCTATTTGGTTTCTTCTTTAACTCTTCTCTTTCCTTTTTTTCTCATATTATTAACGCTCCTTGTATCTGTCATTTTCACCTTTACAATATTTTTTGTGCCACTCTTTTTCTCCGATTTCATGCCACTAAATGTTTTTTCGTCTTAACTACTGCTTGGCCCTTCTGTTTGAAAGCCCTTCCTCTCATGTTACTCCTCATTCTGTTTATAATTCTGCTATCTTTCTTCTTTTTCTCTATCTGCCTGCTCCCCGATTTCTTCTCTTCATCTCTTCTCTAACATTAACCTCCCATCTGCTATTTCACTTTCTCTGCATTGTATTCACATGCCAACTTGTGCTTGCCCTCATCTGTCTTTCTTCTCTTGTCTCCTTTTATTCTCAGATCTGACCCCTTTGTTCTCAATTCCTTCATCCTCCCTCTGTTCCTAAACCTCCATGTGCCCTCTCTCATTGTTGTTCTTTTTCTCTTCTGGCCCCTAAATACTGACTTTTTCTACCCTTAATATTGCATCTGCATCTTTCTTCCACACCTTCCACTATCATCAAAAACTCTTCTGATTTATTTTCTTCCTGAGAACTAACTGCCCATACCACCTTCTGTTAATATTATTGTGCTAACACCATTCCTAAAGTTTTGTGCCAGTTTCTTTTTATACATTTTGGGAAGCGCTTTGGGGAAAGCTTTGGCGAAAACACTTTATGAAAAACAGTGAATACAAATGCAAAACTATAGGTGTGGGTGTTGTTACAGAGCCATTGGGTATGAATGCACGCCAGCCTCCACAATGTGTCATTATCTTATGTATTTGTATGTTCTTGGCATTTGATCTTTCTGTGTGTGTATGTGAGTGTGGGTGTTAGAGTCAATTGATTGCCCTTGTTGCCAATGTAATCGAAAGAATCCCAGGTGGCTGTGGTTTGGCAGAGCAGTGTTTGTTTTACTCTACTTTTTTGCTTAAATGTATACCTCTTTTTGGTTAAGTATTTACTGTGAACTTCATTGCTGTCCTTTACTCGTTGCATGAAATTTATTGGTGCATGTTATCCCATACTTGACTTATGACAGCTAAAACTGCTTGACTTTGGCAGGGTCTGTTTCGTGTCGCCATTTCTATTGTGTTATTAGGTTACTTAGCAAGAGCAGTGTTCAGTACCGTCCACTGTGATAAAGTTGCTGAGCCTTTACATTGTCAGGCGACCATTCATAATGCGCCAGATTTCAAATGAGACCATGTATGATTTAAAATGGTTGCCCCATGTCCTGTGGGTATGGTAGTTTGCTTATTGATGTATACGTTCTACAGATGTTCGTTGTGCTTTTTCTGAAAGGCAAACCCTTGTCGCGCACTGGTGGGTACGTTTTAGCATGTGTGCATGACTACAACTCTACTTTATTATTTGAGTAAGGAAATAAAGTGCATATAAATATGCAAGGGGCCTTTGAAACATTGTATAATGTCATCTGACAGGTCTTAATGCCCCAGCTGCCAAGGAAATGTGCAGGTAGCGAGGTACCCTATTTCATCAAGTGGAAACTGATTGATCCTCTGATGGGGGAGGCTAGTTTCTCAGGAGAAAACAAAGAGGGAAGTCCAGGGGAGGATCCCCAGGATAAAGAGCATATCCCTGAAGTCCCAGAAGGCACATGTTTTATAATATTTTCTATGCAATCCATTCATATTTTCCCTCAAAGCCCTATTCTGAGGCCCAAAAGGCATCTCTTTCAGATCTGCCTGTTGTAGCAAGTAGAGAATAATCATTTAAGGGGAAAAAGAGACAATCTGACCTAATAGTATAAAGATCCTTTAAGGAAAGAATGCCTGAAGTTAAAATACAAGGTCGGGTAATGAGAACAGTACAACTAGAAAACGATGTTTCCTTCAAAACCGTTAGGGAGATTTCCTTTATCCTAAGGTACATTTAAGTTACTTTCAAGCCATCCTCTGAACAAACTGGCAGATGTTATGTTTCGACTGTTTCTATGGATGTACTATCATGCACTGCCTTTAAGCCAAGATAATGCACTTGAGAGGACTATGTACTCAGAATGGCCTATCTGCATGTTTTAAGCTCTGTTCAAGACGGCCATTCCTTTGTTGACCATCCTTTTACCTTGCAAGGTAGGCAGTGTCCCCTTTCATCATGCACCTTGGTGGGCTTCTTGCAGAAATTCCACACAGTCAACCCCCCCCTCCCCCCCGCCCTGTGTGTCAGCTGGCAGGAAGCTGGGAGCAAGGTTGTTTGCGCCAATCCAAAATTCTCCAGGGACATGGTTATTGCGGGGGTTGATTCTGGGATATTGGCTGTCCAGTATTGGACAGCCACCTCGAGGTTTGAATCATACAGGTGTCCTTATGGGAGGGATGATGTCGTTGCCAGCCCGAATTCTGGTGACAAGGAGGCTAGGTGACCCACAAGTCAAGTTAACCAATGCAGCTGAAAAGGCACAAAGAAGAAGATGACAAAGGGATGGCAGAGAACTGCTGCCGAAATCATGTTTGGCTCAGCCAATACCACCACGTTGTGGTCCTCCAACTTCTGCCTGAAAGGGAAGAGCTCTGTGAGGTGTCTTTCTACATTTAAATGGCGGGAAACACGAATCAGCTGTCCTTCTCAAGATCCACTTCCTGTTTCCAGCCGTGGAGTACTTTGCATTTTCTCTTCGAGGCGTTGATGCAGCTATCATACCACGGGTCGATAGAATCCATGCACCACAGGATTATGTCCCGATAACAGAGAATGCAGCATTACCTAGACACTATAGAATGTGGCATTCATCAGACACTATTGTGACAATATTAGCTCAAAAGCCATGCAGAATGAGTACTAAGTGGCGAGTTCCAGTTAACAAGCTGGCAACACTCAAATACGTGATGGCATTGGTTGCTTTTAAGCATAGATATTGTATTTATTTATACTGCGCGCCAAGCACTGAGGCATCTGGGCACATTTCTCACAGTTGCAGGCAGCGTATTTACAGTTCAACAACAAATATATTTACAGTTACATCAGGTCATTGGTTACATTAGGCATCAACAATAATTATTTACAATGTATAGTTAGACTATGCAGAGAATATACAGAAAAATTTACAGTTACATCGGATAATTAAAAGCATTAGTCATCTGTACATAGTTGGTCATTGGTTGGTAACATTCATTCTGAAGGAGCCAAGTTTTTGCGTTGTTTATAAATTTGTGGAGGGTTGGGTCAGCTCTAATGATAGTAGGTAATGAATTCCAAATTTGGGCTGTTAAAACCGGAAAGCTGCTACCCCCTGCCCTTTGGAGCTTAAACCTGGGGACAGTAAGGAAATTAGCTTAGGTGGATCTGGTTGGTCGATCCGAGGAGTTACATTTGAATTTGTCACAGAGGTACGTGGGTGCTAAGTTGTTTATACATTTGAAAGTGAGTGATAGGCCCTCATTACAACTGAGGTGCTAAGTGCACCAACTTTACCACCATGGTGTAAACTACGTTTACACCATGGTGGATGGCGGATTTACCGCCCCATTACAAGGTGAGTGGGGCGGTAAATCCCCATTTCCCATTTTCCCTTCCCCATTCCCATTTTTGCCCCATAGGGCATAATGGGAGTGGGGAAGGCGCTAATTACGGCACCGTAAATTACGGTGCCGTAATTAGCACCAAGGTGCCTTAGCACCATGGAACTTAACGCCTGCAAAAAGCAGGCGTTAAGGTGGGAATCAGGCGTTAAGGGTTAACGGTGGCGTTAACCCTTAACGCCTGAGTTGTAATGAGGGCCATAGTGTTTTAAGTTTAATTCTTTGACTGATAGCCAGTGTACACTGCATCTCAATTCTGAGATATGCAGTGCTCTAGGGAAGTTGGTTGCTGACCTAAGTGCGTTATTCTGGAAGATTTGTAACCTTTTTAAATTGTATTGGTTGGTACCTAAGTATAAGGCATTGCAGTATTGGATTGCAGTACTTGGATAGCACTAATGCCCTAGCTAGAGTGATGCAATTGTTATTTGTCAAAAATGGTCTACAAGCATTGATAGCTTGCAGGTATAAGCTGTCGTGGAGGCAGTTGCAGTGATTTGTCTTGACAATGAGAGTGAGGAGTCGATGTAAATACCTTAGGTTTTTACATTTTTGGAAACCTTGATGTTATTGCCGTCAATATTAAAGGCGCTAAATTGAGTGTTAAGTCTGTTGCGTCTGCCCTGGCTTCCTACCAACAGCAACTCTGTCTTTTCATCATTAAGACAGAGTGTCCGTGTTTGGCCATCCACGCTTGGATAATTAAGTAGATGTTAGACGTTCAGAGTCTATGTTGTAGTCACCGGTGATAGGGATCAGGATTTGGGTGTCATCCGCGTAATTTGTGTAGGAAACACCCAAATGATCTAGGTCATCAAATAGAGGCTTAAAGTGTCGGGGAGACACACAAGCCCTTAGTAACCCTGCAGGTGACTGGTACAGGTGTGGCCGATGCTGTGGCAGTGAACACTCTCGTAGTTCTATTAATGAGGAAGGACTGAACCCACGAGGTGGCATCGTCAGAGAAGTGAGCCACAGATGAGAGTTGGTTGCAAAGCGTTTTGTGATCCACTAGGTCAGAGGCTGCTGATAGATCTAGTAACAGCAAGAGGGCTAGGTTTCGTTTAACTTTTATAGTCTTCAATTGTGTTACTAGATATATCAGAGATATTATTTCTACCTATGCAATTTCAAGATTTAAGAAGAATTGTAGTAAAAGTAATAGCTCTGAGGAAGAGCTTAGCTGAAAACATGTGTTGCTGATCACATGTGTCTTCTTGATTTATTTCTTAAACTCCAGTCTCACTAGACTGATTGCATGTGCTCTCTAGATTCATTTAATTTTGCTGAACTACAGTTTCACTAAATCTTTGGCTGATTACATGTGTTGTTTGGGCTTTTGGCTGATTACATGCATCTTTTGGATTAATATGTTTAACTTGGAGACACATCAGATGATGTGTTCTGTATTCTGTCTTGTAATTTGATGGACTAATCATAACCCCTAATATATGAACACAACTTTGAAAACTATCAGTACATGACTTTTGATTTCTAGAGTGAGGCACCCAGTCAGACCTAATGCTTTGTCTTTTTTTCTGTGCTAGGGAACACCCAATTGTCTCAACCGTGATTTGCAATCATTCTATTAACACCATTTAGCCAGTTCAGCTTACTAGGTAACTCCCACCATCTTACACTAACCCAAATCCATCTGTGCTTTCCTGCAAGCACTTCCTTTTGGCCTAATGACTGGAACTCTTCAGATCTTTGCTGGGATGCTGGAAACACATTGTTATGCTGTCCAACAGGAGTCAAGCCAATTAGGAGCCCCAAGTTCTTCCACTGGGCTGCTTCATGCCTACTGACCCTGCCCGGGTAAATTCAAGCCATACATCCATAAAGTCATTCATAAGGGTATCTTCTTCATTTTGTGGCCGAATCTTGGTGTCTTTCGGTGCGGAATTGCCTTCATGCATGGGTTTAGAAGCCCTTGATGTTTTGATGTTTCTTAAATAGTAACATGATGCTGCTAATCATGCCCCTCCTTCAGAAAGAACCATTCCAAAACCATAGTGTACACTTGTGCCCTGCTGCATCAGTCTCCCTGATCTTCAGTGGCATGGAGAAGGTTTAATGGTCGCAGGTGCCCTGTTTGACAGCCGCTAGTGACAGCAAAGTCATTGCAAAGCAGAATTTCCATTTAAATCTGCAATTCTGTTCCAAAATCATAATAATTATGATATACATCCACTTATACAGCCAGGGTAATATTTAGATATCAATTACACCTGAGTTTCGGTATGGTGGATGGTAGTTCACATAAGGAAGCCAAAACAGATCTGTACCATGTGCATGCCAACTCTGTGAGCCTAGGCCAGCTGTGAAAGGGCTTTGTGCACTCTAGTCAGACTGCATGTCTCTGCTCAGCCAGAAATATTCTGGGCTGGAAGACTGTGCTTCCTTTTGATCCTTTGTCGGGTAACACCTCTCTCCAGCAGGGCACTCCAAGCAGGAGTCCCAGGGGCAATAATCTTCAAAGTACACACCCTAAACAAAAGGGCACTTGGGTGTTGCATATCAAAGGGGCCTTGAAGTGCAAACTTAGGTGCGAGGACGGGATTGGGCAATCAGATAGAGAAGAACAGAAGGTTCGAAGGATACTTCTACCTTGGTTTTTTGTGGGATTTTATTTTCTTTCTGTCTCCTCCGCTGCCTGCACCGCAAAGCACTTCGGGTATGATGCAAGAAGGCAAACGTCACTTGTTAACTTAACAGGGGTAGACCCTGTGAGAAACCAGAAGAGTTCTTCGGGGAGTGGGACACTGTTTGGCGGGACGCAGTATCCCTCCCCTGTAACACTTTTACCCCTTCCTACCAGGTAGGATACGTGGGAACTTTACCCCCCCTTTCCTGTCACAAACACTTCCACACAGACAGCCTGCTCTGAGAGAAAACAGACACACCCAAGCAATGTACCTGACATGTCCCACTACTATGGAAAGGCAAAGTCAGGCAATTGCTGACAATCACTCACACCTGGCTTCCATTCAACTTCACCACCTGGATAAAAGGCGGAGCATGAGAGCACACTCTTAGTGAGGCAAAGCACATGAAGGAACAGCAGTTTTAAGTCGGCAGCTGAACGATGGGAGAAAAACGGGAAATCAAGAAGGGATTTGCAAGGAGGGAATTACCCTTGACATTTTCGGTAAGAAACCATTACTTTCCAGAAACCTTTGAAGCAGAAAGCATAGGAAACCAGACTTAACACTCCTGTATTGTGTGTCAGAGATACCGAAGGACCTCCCACACAACCAACCAAGGTGGGGAGGAGCAGTAGCAGCTGGTGTATCGTTCTTGGTTCCAAAAACAAAGAAGAAATGTTTGTTTGTTTATTATTTGTAATGCGCCGGAATACCCTAGGGTAACAAGGTGCAGCAGTTACAGGAATTTGCGAAGCTTAGTTGCAGACAATAAAAATCTATACATAACATATACACAATAATAATAAAAGCAGGGAATATATACATACATACAGTTAACACATGTGAGTACAGTATGTCAGTGTGTTTAGAGAGCATTCGACTTCAGCCAAGACATAATCTTGGCTCGGAAGTTTTGGTAGGGTAGGTTCATTCCGAGAGTGGGTGGTAGGGAGTTTCACAGTTTAGCCGCTTTCACTGGGAAGCTGTTGCCTCCTATGGTGGAGCGTTTGTAGTTAGGAATGGAGAGGCAGTCTCTGTATACTGTCCTTGTCGGTCTCAAGGATGTCTGTCTGTGAAATATGTCGATCAGGTAGATAGGGGCTGCGTTATTAAGGGACTTGTGGGTGAGTGAGGCAGTTTTTAGGGAGATTTTATCTTTGATAGGGATCCAGTTGTTCTGTTGGCCGTGTACTGTAATATGATCTTTTCTGGAGATGCCCAGGGCCGCTCTGAGTGCGTTATCCTGGAGAATTTGTAGTTTACTAGTGGTGGCTTTGGAGGACCCCAGATAGAGAGCGTCTAGACGAGATAGTATGAGGGCTCTGGCCAAGGTCAGGCAGCTGGTGTCAGATAGAAAAGGTTTGACTGCACTGATCAATTTACACGTGTATGCCGTAGATGAGGCTAGTGAGTTCAACTGCCTATTGAAGGAGAAGTTGGAGTCCAGGTAGAAGCCCAGTGTTTTAACTTCATGTCCCACCCTAATAGTGTTGCCATCGATCATGAAGGATGAGTAGGCCGGGCTTAATTTCTTGAGGCTGGCAGTGGTACCCAGGGTGATAAGTTTAGTTTTATCATCATTCAGGCATAGTCCATGAGTGGCCATCCATGCCTGGATGATGATGTACACTCTATTCACCAAGGCCAAATCCTTTCCATAATCTCCAGAAAGCGGAAGGAGGATCTGGGTATCATCTGCGTAATTAGTGTAGGTGATACCGAGATGATCCAGATCATCGAAAAGGGGCTTGGTAAATATATTGTACAGTGTGGGGGAGACACAAGAGCCCTGTGGTACGCCACAAGTGATGAGTATGGGGTCTGCTGCATCTGTAGGCGAGAAAACCCTCATGGATCTGCCATTAAGGAAAGATCTAATCCATGTAATGGCCTTGGTGGAGAAGTGGGCAGCAGTGTGTAGGTGAGAGCATAGGACCGAGTGGTCAACCAGGTCAAATGCTGCAGAGAGGTCGAGGAGGAGTAGTAAGGCAGCTTGGTCATTATCTCTGAACAAATCAATCTGTGTTTTAAGGTCGATAAGGGCTGTCTCAGTCCCATGTTGGGGACGGAAGCCTGATTGTCTAGCTCCTAATAGACGATGTTCTTCCAGATGCTTCTGTATTTGTAAATAAGCGACCTTGTCCAGGATTTTTAGAAGGAATGGTACAGTCGTTATGGATCTGTAGTTAGTGGGAGTAGCTGGGTCAAGTGTGTTTTTTTTAGTAGGGGTAATACCCAGGATTGTTTAAGATTAGTTGGGATGGATCCAGTGGAGAAGGAGGAGTTGATAAGTTTCGTGATTAATGGGGAGAGGTCGCGGGCAGCGTCTTTAATAAGCTGTGTCGGGCATAGGTCTCCCTGGCAGTTGAAGGGTTTCAAGGACAGGATGATTTTTTCAACTTCAAGTATGGTCACTTTAGTAAAGTTGAAGTGGGTATGTTCCCTTGAAGTCTGCTTCTCGGGTAGTTTGGACAGTTCTGGGTTGTTCAAGGAGGCTTTTTTACAGGAGATTTTGTTTTGTAGAGTAGCAATTTTGTTGGCTAGGGCATTTTGGATTTCAGTGCACCAATTCTTGTCTTTAATGCAGGTATTTGGTGGTGCTATGGGAGTTTCTACTTCTTTGAGAATAGAAAATAATTCTTTCATGTTTGATTTGGCTTGGGAGATACGGGAGTCGAAGGAGGTGCGTTTTGCTTGGATGATTTCTTTTTTATATACAGGGCCGCTAGATTGGTGAGTTTGATTTTGGTGGCTGCTGATGGGACTCTTTTCCAGGTGGTTTCAGAGGGGCAATTAAGTCCAGGGAAGTGGACATCATTTTATTGTATTCCTCGACCAGGGTCTCAGGATCCAAGTTGTCAGGGAGTGTATTGAGTGTAGGGAGTAAATTTGGGATGAGTCTCTCCACAGTGATACTCTTTTTATTTCTCGTGAGTCTGGGTGGAGCCCTACTGGTCTGCATAAGTGGAGGTCTAGTGGTGGACAGCAAGAACGATACCAGGTGGTGGTCGGTCCAGGCGAGTGGTGAGATGTCGGTAATGTTGGCCAAACAATTATAGTCAGCCACCCAATCTAGTATTCTACCTTGTCATGGGTGGGTTTCAGACTTCTTTGGGTGAAACCTAATTCAGTGAGGATGTTAAGCGTGGAGATGGCGAATTGGTCTTCATGGTCGTTGAAACCCATGTTAAAGTCTCCAAGGGTGAGTACCTGGGTGGAGTTTTTGAGGTTAGTAGATAAGATAGTGTTAAGATCCTCATTGAATGTGCCTATTGGGCCTGGGGGTGATAGATCACATGGATGTTAAGAGTTTGGGCATTAGTAATGGGGACTCTGACAGAGAGTAGTTCGCAAGAAAGGACAATAATGGTAGTAGCTAATCTCATAGTAAGACTACATTTGGGAATGATGGCGACACCACCTCCTCTAGAGTTGGGTCGGTCTTGTCTCAGTATAGAGTAGTTTTCAGGGACTGCTAACATGAGCATAGGGCCTGCTGCTGGGTGGAGCCAGGTCTCCGTGATAGCAAGGACGTCAAGGTCTTCATTGAGGATCAGGTCTGCAATTTCAGTTGCATGAGCTACTAGCGATCTAGCGTTGATTAAGGCTCTGTTAATTTGGGGGCTCGCTGTGGGTGTAATGGTTGTAGTGATCGACAATTCCTGTATGGTTTTGTTACTACACTGGTTAGTAGGATAGAGTGGAAATGTATTATAGTGATTCAGAGATAATTTAGGTTTAGGGTTGTTTAAGCTGGTGGAGGTGGAGCTAAGTCTCTGTGTGGTGGGCATAGAGCGTGCGAGTGGCTCGTAGATTTTGGCTAGTCTAGCTCTGAGTCTTGAGTTCCTGTCTATAGTGGGGCAAGGGGCGCTGGTCGGCAGCACTGGAGATGCGTCAATTGTCATTAAAGGTGAGCTGCTAGTCGAATTAGTGTTTGGTATAGTCAAACACATAGTAGATGGATGTAGGGGTGGCACGCTGAACAGTCCTATAATGTTTAAGAGGAGCAAGGAGCAGGAAGACAAGCTACTGAGCAGGGGAGGCATACTAGTTGGTTAGAGCAGGCGTGTACCTGGAGGGTAGGTGGTCTGGCGCTTAGGAGAGATGTTAGGTTTGGGCCGATACGGGATTAGGCTTAAACTATAAGTAAGGATAGTTAAGATACAGATGGGTGGCACTAGGGATAGTCTAAGGCAGGTGTTAACAGGCGGTATTGACCTCTAATGCAGGGTGGGCATACATTGTGATCAGACAAAATTCAAATAGGCAATTGGCCAGCATGTTATAGGCTACACAGTGTCTAGGATAAAGCTAAAATGGAGCTGAAATGGAACGGCCACTTTTAATGGCTAGCTGGCAATAATGGCCTCTGTGGCGGAATGGGTGAGCAACATATACATTTAAGACTCAGATTGGCAATTGGCCAGCATGTTATAGGCTAAACACTATCTGGATAAAGCTAAAATGGAGCTGAGTGGAGCGCCAGCTTGTGGTAGCTAGCAGGCAATAATGGCCTCTGTGGCAGAATGGGTGAGCAACATATACATTTAAGACTCAGATTGGCAATTGGCTAGCATGTTATAGGCTAAACAATATCTAGGATAAGACTGGAATGGAACAGCAGCTTAACATGTCTAGCAGGCCATAGTGTCCACTCGGTCAGGGTAAATGGGCATCATAAGTAGCTGTGTGAAATCCAATTCAAGCCAAGTAGGCATGGCAGATATTTAAACATTATGCAGGTCAATATGAGCTACTTGTGTAGTAACGCGAGTAGACGGGAGGTGTGCCGCACGTTATGCAGGCACTAAACAAGTCGAACACGGGCACAGGCAATGATGGGAGGAGTAGCACGAAGATCAGGTAAGTGCATGTTAGCGGGTGGCTGGTGTTTGTAAGTATCAGTACCTTTGTGCTCAGAGCAGTATAGATTGCGGGCAGTGTTATCAACTTCTTACTATGTAGGCATACATAAGGGACTATGCCAGGTACAATTGACTAACAGAGGTGGTGGTACAGTTCAGCTGCCGAGCGTGCTATGGACAGCAGGAAGTACGTAAGGGTATCGGGACAAGCGCGGGTGGCTAAGTATACGTAAAGTGACTATTAAAGTCACGATGGTGAGTTCAATATCTCGGGCGGCAAGTCAGAGGTGATAGTTCTGGGATCTCACCGTGATCTGCTGTCGCAGGTCGGGGGGCGCACTCGAGCACAATCCGACTCGGTCAGGCTCAGTCAGGAGGGGAGCCTTTGTCTGTGGCCTTCGTCGGGGGGGGGCGGCTTCGCCTGCCGGTGCACCCTGATTGGTTAAGATGCAGCAGGCAGCCAATCACGGGGCAACAGGCTTCTGGGGCTTCACAGCAGAGCAAAATGAGTGAGAGGAAGCGGCGGCGGCCATCTTTAAAAGGCAAAAATCTCATGTGTTTGCAATGCCGAATCTAGGTGATATGGACTTTGTTTCTAGTGTCCATGCAGCACAAAGGGCTAGTAAGCTTGCTAATGTGCTTGGTAAGGATACACAAGCGGATGGCTTAAATTGCAAAGTAAATCAGACGATTTGCATCGTGGTGAGGCGGAGATGCCTAAATACAAAGGTGTAGCCTCCAGGCTTACCTTTGAGCAGGCAGGGCTTTAGGCAGCATGGGGCTGCTCCTACAGCTGGTGGGAGAGGGAGCTCCTGCTCGACCTCATGAGAGCCCAAAAAGACAAATAGGGAGATCAACAGAGTCGCTGAGTTGGGGAAACCAGTGCAAGACCGGTCTGTTTTGAAGTCAATGTTGCATGTGGCAACATTGTATAGCGGGCGCTTGAATGAACATTGTTAAATGTGTGTGATGAAAGATGCGAGAAAAGCTAAACTGTTGATGAATATTTGAACTTGAGAAAGAAAGATACAATACCGTTAACAGTGTGTTCCGGCAGTATGAGTGTGCTCAATCGAAGGTCTCTGTAAGGTATCCCATCAAGAGAAACGAAAGCCAAAAGATTGATGAGAATATTGTATGAAGTGAATCAAAGTGGTCCTGCGATGGTTTAAGCAAAACTCATTGCACATTCGAAAGCCTTCTATTTTGATATCAAGGGATTCGAGCCCGAAAGAGGGAGATACATGGTCAGAGCCCCAACAAGGGAGACCATGAGTAAACATTGTGGTATAAAGGGATCCAAGCCTGAAGGAGGAATACCCATGATAAATACTGGAAGCAAGAACTTTTGCATGTGAACATCCTAATAGAAATGGAACTTTGATATTTATATGTTATGACAGGCCCTCTGCAGTCAGAGACTCTTAGTGGAAAAGAGACTTTGGCAGAAGGCCCTAATGTCTATGCTTTGAAATGCATCCTCGTGGCAGAGAAGCCAGAGTGTGTACAAAGCTAAAATGTGCCACCTTGCCCCATGCTGAAAATGTGGGGAAGGGAAGCAAACTGCTCAAGACTTTTCATTGCTGCATACATTTTTACATTATTGTCCCATACCCATTTGTATTTAGAAGTTAGGATTGGCAATAGGTTTATTAGTATAGGTCGTTTTTTTTTTAGAGAGAGACCCGACCAGGACTGTGTTATTATTATTTGATGGTCGTAGCTTGCTCCCCTCCTTAGATTTCGGTTAAAGAGGCGTTCTACCAACCCATTGCAGTTCAATAAACACCCTTGAACTGAGATCACTTGTGTCCGTCTTCACTGTTTGATACCATGCCTTCCTCACAACCCCTTAAAGAAGTCTTGTTTTTACCCAACCCTTAGTGGCCTTGTGCCTCCCTACCCATCCCCAGGGTGTATTTGGGGGTAAACTGCCATTGGATCAGAACTGCCTCTTTACCAACTGCACCTGTTACCAGGCCCTTCTGTCCCTGGTAAGGTTTCAACAATTCTAGAAGTGGAAACCCTTGTCAATGTGCTGGGAATTTGGTCAATTTCAATCTCTATGGTATTGACCAGCCACAGTCTGGTTGAGTTAGTGCAACCTATATTTATTCTTATACTTTTGTTTGTCTAGAAAAGTATCAAGTCCCATTTAGTGAAACCCAGGCGGGTGTATTAATGTTGGTGGGGTGGGGGCAGGGGGCTGTTATGCATTAGAATATCCTTGGGTCGTAATATGTTTGCAGGTGAGAAACAGTATAATATGTTTCAATTTGAATTCACATGGATTCATGAGCAATCATTAACAATTCAATAGTGAACATTGTATTGATTTAAAATACAAACACAGAAAATGTGATGTAAGTCCAGGGAAGAGAAAGCTGAGAGAGTAGCTGGTTAATTAATTTAATTAATATGAACTAGATGGCCCTCTCGAGTCCATTGCATAGTGCAAATGTGAGTACTCTGGACATGAAGGACAGAACTTACCAATTTTGATTTAGGAGTGTAACAGTGGCGGCTGCTTACATAGGGCGGGGGAGCACCGCCCCGCCAGAGAGAAGAGAATGAAGAAAAGACAACTCTTTTTTGCTGTACCGGCAATTAATTAAATCAATTTTTGCAGAGCGGCAGATTAATTATTAATTGATCTGCCACTCTGCAGTATGCTGGGCTGCCAGGCCTGCTCTGTGTCCTGCCCAACCTCTACAGCAGCGGGGCGCGTCCGGATCTGCGTATACTACGTTAATTGTTTGTACATGTAGAGTGCGTGGAGCACGTTGCTCCACGCACTCTACGTATCCCATCCTCCCATTTGGGAGGCTGTCGGGGCACTGGAGGGGTGGCCCCTCACCGTTGGTATTCTGCGCAAACAGTGCAGTAGGAGACCTCCTTCTAGTCTAGTCCTGTCACTGTGCTATCATGCAGCATAGCAACAGGCTGTGTTGGATTGTCATTGGCTGTTTATCAGCCAATGACAATCCGTGTGGGTGGAGTCGGGTCATGGGCACATGGTGTGCCTCGCCTTCTTGTTCTTTCTTGTGAGGTCCTAGTTGCTTTCTGGTGGATTTAGGGCTTGTGTCATCGCAGTCGCAGTGACCAAGGCCCAGCTCCCCAGAACCAGGCCCATCCATGGACAGATGTCGTGTGCTGCTGCAGCCGCAGGTAAGTGAGCAAATATTTTGGACTGTGGGCTTAGTTAAGTAAACTCTTAGTCTTCCTTCCATGATGCCGCATTGACGAAGAAGAAGACTAAGAGTTTCCTTAACTAAAACTTAATGGCGGCCTACATCTCTCAGTGAGAGATTCTCTGATAGATGTAGGCTGACCGAGTGTCCTGCGGCCGCCATTAGGTTTCAGTTAAGGACTGAGAGATGATCTCTCACTGAGAGATGTATGCCCTTCCCTCACCCAGACAGTAGGCCGAAGGCGAGGAGGGAAGGTCGTATTTGCGACACCTGGGCCCTGTAAGACGCAACGCAACCATATTGCCGGAACCTGTTGGTTTACATTTACATCTGTGCTTTTGTGTGGGAGGCCTCAGCACTGAGTATTCTGCTGCACGATCTGACTAGAAATATTAAAATCTCATTTAATTAAAAGTCGAGGAAGCACAGTGCTACTGCTTTTTTGCACACAATTGTATTCTTAGGAACAGTCTTAAGCTTTTTTGTGAGGCTATGCAGGTGGTCACTGCAGCAAGTGCTGTGCTGAATGTTGAAGCACCAGAGCACTCGTGTTAAGGCACCATGTCTTTGGTGTGGTTTGCCATTGGCTGGAAGGGCTATCATGGACCTGCGCGGGAATGGAGGGTGCAATGTTGTTTGGTGATGCACACCTAAGATACTGCAGGCGGATAGCTATTGGGTTCCTTCTTGGGCTCATGTGTGGCTACTGTTGTCAGTATTGCTGCCAGCCCACGTGTCAGCAGGCTGACACTTTATCATTTGGGGTTGCCTTGGAATTTGCCAGCCCTATGGTGGTAACCTGATTGTCCCTTGGTTCCCGAGTCTGTTGTGTGTGCCACTCCCGAACGGCTGCCCTCATTTGTTCACAGATACCCCTACGACTTGACCCCTGGGCATAGGGGCGACCCTATGCCTCATGCCCCAGGGGTCAAGTCGTAAAACAAAAAGTGGGGGGACTCATTAACAGACCAAATGTATGTATGTGGTGTCTCCATAAATTAGCATATCAAGTTGCCCTCTTAATAAAGTGTGAGGGGGACTTCTGAAAAAGCAGGGGGACTCCGTCCACTCACGTGTACCCTCGACTTGAGCACTGCTCATGCCAAAGCAAGCAACTGGTAAGATTGTGGGCACATCTGTGGTTCAACTGAGGCTACACTCAGAAACATTCGCTCTCTAAAATGGCCTGCATTATGTTTGTGATCAGGACTTGGGGGTAGCGATTGTGGGGTGTAACCTGTGCAGACATAGCCCCTCTTGCTAAGAGCATCTCAGGGAATATAGGTGGCCATGGCCTGAGTGACAAGGTTGGAAGTGGGGGACAGGTACTTGACATATACCGCCATCAGGATCGGCATTGCCAAGCTGGTTGCTCTCCCCAGCCCCCCTCTCATCCCAATTCCTTGCCTGACTGTTAGAGACTTCATCACACGTACAGCTGAAAATGGCACTAGCCGCAAATAGCCGTGTGGATTACACATCAATATGCGTATGCTGAATTCAGGAGATAACTGAACAAATAAGTCATTTAAAACCAAGAGAAAGGAACTGGAGTTAACAGCCGCTAGAGTTAACAAGGCCAGCAAGAAATGGTTAGCCTTGGGCAAATCAGTATGTAGGAGTAGGCCTGCATGCCTAATGGACATTGTGTAAGTTATGTAAGTTGTAGGTATGTTAACCTACAAGATATCAAGCAATCATTTTGGGTACAAATTGGTATGTTTTGTATTTTAAGGCACGTTTGGGCAATATAATATGCACGCACCTGCTGCATTAGGATCCCGGCTTTAATGCATTTGAAAACTCACCAGCCGCCACTGGAGTGTAATACTCTGTGATCAAGTTGTGGAGGGCAATTCTGATGGTGGATATCAGGTCTCTTAGGAATCTAATGGGATAACGAGAATATACATTCAAAGTCAGTATTGGAATTATATAATATGGCTGACAGATAAGATTGGGTAATTGGGTAATACCAGCATGTACATTGTGGTATATCGTGGTATATTTACTTTTTGGTGGAGCCAGTACTAGTGGCTGTGGTGATGTCCTCAATGGTGGACAATCCAAACTGGGTTCTCTGGAACATCAAGAGCAATATAAGTTCATGTCCATGCGCCAATATTGGGGGATGTGTTTCATAATAGTAAGTGATAATATATATGGGTTGAGAAATTGCTGGCTCGGAAGAAACACGCCCTGTGACCTGAGGATGGAAAGAGTGGGGCTCTCCTAGGTGCTGATGACAGCAGTGACTAAGGCGTTGTCCCAAGGTGTGAGCAGAGTTGTGATAGGTTGCTCTCTGGTGAGGGGCCCGTAGTCCATAGTCAGTCCATAGTCAGTGGTGGTCAAGCGTCATCCGTAGAGTATTGGATAAGAAGCAAAGTTGATTATTGCGTATTCAGCTCTGGGAATTAGTGGACGTGGGATACTGATAGTGGCACGAGTATGAGTGCAACAGTGTAATGTTGCTGTGCAATGCAGGCAGCAGATATGTTGCCGGCAGGTGGTCATGCTCTGTGTGGGTAGTGAGAGGTATTTATGCACTTCAAACACAGCAATGCGAATGCTGGGCAAAACCTCTGTGAGAGGCTGCCGACCTGTGTCAAGATAATGTAACATTGTGAGTTAATTGTTGGGTGGTCTCAATCGTAAGATCAAAATCTCGCTTGAAGAGGTGAGTGGTTCAATATAATGCCTGGACCTTTAAATGTGCAAGTGCAGTCCGGGTAGGAAGCGGGTGAAGACCATAAGTAGCAAAGTTAAAGTGAGACAAGGCATCTGTAGTGGAGGTGGACCCAATTGTTTTCAAAATTACAGCATACATTTGAGGGTTGATATTATTCACTATTATTAGAAAGAACGTACCTGGGGAGCCCAGTCAGACTCTCTCCGGTTGCTGTGCGGCTTGCACTGTTATTGCTGTTACTGTTAGTATGTCGGCGTGATGGAGTGTAGATTGTACACATAAACACTGTTTCATAGTGAACTGTCAGGAGTAGTAGCTCAAAATGCCTAACAAGGAGGTTTTGGGGAGTATGTGAATATGGGGGATTACAACAGCATTGCAGAGTACATTCAGTACCCTGATTGTTCTAAAAAATATAAGCTGCAAAAGTCCCTGTAAAATGAGCGAGCAGCATGGAGGTGAGTAGCTGCACACACACACACTCACGAAAGAGATTGCCTTGTGAAAACCCAACAAAGTGAAAGCAACCCAGTTTTAGTACACCATAATATATTCAACCTATGAACGTAACCCTGTACCATAGTGAAAACAGCCATGTTTAACATTAATTAGGGAAGTATGTGGGGGGGTAAAGTTAATAAAAATGTACAGGGGTAAGGTGGGGGACCTGTGGGGGTCGGCCCCCACATATATCTAATCATGTACATCCAATGCCGTGCAGTGATTTCTTAAGACTGGAGAGGCGAACCAGTTCCCAAGATCAAGATGGAGTAGTGAGGTCATGAAAAGAGCAACAAAGAGATAGTAGACCCCAGTGCTACAAGGACAGAACACTGCATACTGATTGGTCAAAATATATGGGTCTAGGAGTTCCCAGCTAAGCATTTGAAAAGACATAACAACTCATGTTCCAGAACAGTATGTGGAAATGTAATACAATGAAGGTCATAGGCTTGTAAGAGCAAAAGCAGTGATTGGTGGAAGATATGTGTGGTAAGACAAAGCGAATAAGGCATAACAATGCCCTCTGCAGGCTAGAGCACACCAATAAGGCTCCATTTGTTATCGAAGAAGCCATGTAGAATACCATTGGACCTGAAGTAGGATTGATTAAGAATTATTGATTTTTTTTAGAAGCTTGCACATAACCCTCATCACACATACCTAATAGAAATAAAGACACCTTCATGAAGACACAAATCATACAGATACACAGACATATATGCATGTAAATATACATCCTTGTCATTGTAAGAGGATGACGCTTGCAAGCCGCTAAGTCCCAGCATGAAATGTTCAAAGGCAGGATAGGTGAAATCATGAGAAAAGGAAGCCAGACAAGAAATATTTCCAATGACGAGTTGCAAAGTATATCAGAGACAAGTGGTGCACAATGATGTGAAAGTAAGATGGTGCCAAACCGCTCAGGTCAACAGGAGAGGATTTGGTGTTGCTATCTAAATGCCACACTGTCACATCTCACATAGGGATTGGTTGACATGGACGTAACAATTCACTCCACTCATACTTCCTGAGAAGCAACCAATGGCAAGCTGTGTTCTGAAAATACATGTGTAAAAGAGAGCCATCCAATAAAAGAGCGTGAGAAATTATATGAGCTCAATGCAAATGAGTAAACGTTTTAACAATCAGTTAGACTGAACAAATTGAGTTAGGAAATGTATGGAAATGTTTATAGTGCAAATGATGCAGGCAAATCAAAAGCCTGGAAAATGTCATTGACTTGTAACATTTGTTGTCTTTTCCTTTCTGTAATATAATATAAAACCAGCCATGTTTCGGAACACGTTTGAATGCCTGTTTAACTGTTTCCCTTCCTAGGCAGATATAATACATTTTAGTTTTTCTCATATCTTGTGCATTCCTTTTTCGCTCTTGTGGATAGATTTTTGATACTTGGATCGGGACTTGCCATACATACTGGAGCCTCCTGAATGCTGTGAGGCAGTCCTCTTTGTGATTAATGTGTGTGTTGTGGTCCCAGCAGATTATGGCCCTACTAGGGTGCGTGGGTGTCCGTCCAGGGTACAACAGAGATACACATATTGGAGGGCCGGGATCACAACAAAAGTCCTCTGTGTGGGCATTCGTGATGAGCCTGGAGGGCTTGGTCCCTGAGTACTGTGAGAAAGCTGGGGAAAGCTTAAAGGAATAGTGCACTCAGAAATATTATTGACCCGAGGGTTCGGGCTTGTGTTTTTAAGCATACGTTGATCGATCGTACAAACATTTCCTATGCACCTTACCATAGTTTTTCACTTTTGAATACATGCGAAATCAGGCAGCAGGGAATGGCCATTTGTGATATTCTTATCCGTTGCCGCATCGCCCAAGCAGGACTGCTCTGGTGGCACTAAATCATATCCCCCGCCCCTGACCCTGACATCACTAGACGCGTGCTGCCCATTTCACAATGCCAAAGCACATCTCATGTCAACGTTCTCTGCGCTTCAGCTAATGACGTGTCGCCATGGAAACGGCAGGCGCCTCTTTTCTCAAAAAGTATAAACAGACTGCTCCACAACAGACAACATCATATTTTCTTTTGCATTCCTCTCACTGTCTTTCTTTGAGTATTCTGTGCCTCGTTTCTGTGCTCTAGTCAGCTACCTTCGTTGCTTGTAGCCCGGGTGAACAGATACCAGTACCATTACTATAAATTATTTTCATTTCCTCCACAATGGCACCAATAAAGCCCAACCAGTACGAGCCACAGTATTCCGAGGCGGAATTACTCTAAAGAGAAAGATGCGGAAATGATGGGGCTTCGGATGACAGTTGGGAGGATGATTCAACAGATCAAGAGCCTGAGCCTAGTCGCATGGACGGCGTTTCCACCTGGTGCACTTGCAATCAGTGCGCGCTAATGCCAACCGAGGAGGAGAACTGCTGCTGCCGAGAAAACTCTGGATGCTTGTCCTACATATCTCAAGGCGAGGCACGGCCGCTATGCGTTACCAAGCTGCTAGACTTCAGGGCAGCCTGCCTCACATGGTCTGTGTTGAGGATTATGATAGTGCTTATAAACGAACTTCGCACAACAGTTCACCCTCGGAATCCAAGTAACGAGTAAGTATACTCTGGTTGTGATGTCACTTACGCCACTACTATTTCATGGTTGTCTCCTATATTGTCCTAACTTCAATATATCATTGTCAAACCAATTTAGTCTTGCAATTCTCTAGTAATAGTCGTATAATAGTTGTTCAATATTGTACAGTGTCTAGGTAGCATTTGTACTGGCAACAATGCCATTGGATACAAGAATTGTCATTGGCAACTAAGGTTTAATACACTTATCTTGGTCATTTAAAAACAGTTTGTATCTTTCTCTTTCACAGGTGGTACAGGCTGGTGGCCTATCGTTCATACACATGGTGGCTTCATGGGGGGCTTGGACACTGCGTTCGACGAGTAATACCCGCCTGTGTCGTTGGTGCCATTAGAGACACATTCCCCAGTGACAGCGGTCAATACAGAAGATTTTCCCTCACTGTGCTGCAACCTGAACTTTACAATGTGTGGTACATTTGTGAAATAAAATTAAGAAACAAAATGAAGCACAACAGAACTTTTATCAATGGTTGTTTCATATTTTCAGTGAATCAAGTGTGTCTCCATTCAACAGTGTTCCGGGCCTTGCCTGCACACCTCAGGCCCATCCATCCCCCCTCCATTATCAAAGACAGTTGGCACCAGTGGATGTGCGCTGCCAAGGGGTGCTGTCAGGGGCGAGATCGGCCAAGGTGCCAAACACCATGTACACCTCAAAGGTATATTCTGCACAGGGGCCATTGTACACATGTCCTCCCCAGACCCAGTGTCTCCAGACATGCTCCCCTGAAGCAGGCCGCGCCTCTGCAATCCACATAAGTGTGTCTCCATTCAGCATTGTCCCAGGCCTTGTCTGCACACCTCAGGCCTGTCCATCCCCCCTCCATTATCAAAGGCAGTTGGCACCAGTGGATGTGGGCTGCCAAGGGGTGCTGTCAAGGACAGGAAAGGTCCAAGGTACAAAACACCATGTACACTTCAAAGGTATATTCTGCACACGGGTCATTGTACACATGGCCTCCCCAGTCCCAGTGTCTCCAGGCATGCTCCCCTGAAGCAGGCCACAGCCTCTGCAATCCACATAAGAGTGTCTCCATTCAGCAGTGTTCCGGGCCTTGTCTGCACACCTCAGGCCCATCCATCCCCCCTCCATTATCAAAGGCAGTCGGCACCAGTGGATGTGCACTGCCAAAGGGGGCCACGCCCCTGCAATCCACCTAAGACATATACACATCATTTATTCACATACACACCCTCTTTTCTAATTCTTTATAAACCACTTGATATTTATCATGAGAACATCTTTGAGCACTGCAAGTCACTCGTGAACGTGCTACCTGAGAAACTCGGTGACCACTGCGAATCTGCTCGTCGTCGTTCTACCTGAGAACTTCTGTGACCACTGTGAGTCAGCTTGTTGTTGTGCTACCTGTGAACATCTCCCTGTTCTCCTGCCACTAACTACCCTGCTTGCTGAATCTAACTGTTTGTTGGTCAAGGTAAGGGCATGTCACCTAATCATATCTCTTTGATCTCTAAATTTCGATATATTTCAAATGAACGTACCCAGTAGTGTTATGTTCATTCGTCTCATTGCCATTGACTTGAGTTTAATTTGTTATGTTATCGATATAACAATTGTCATCAGTGTCATTTGTCATTAAATTGCATCCTTCACGGACTGTGTCTATAATATAAGGATGTTGCCTTTTGATGCATAATAGTACATTCAAGGGACGAGTAAAATGTTGTGATTTTTGTCACATCAATGAATTGTTTATGAAAGTGATCCTATAATACAGCCGGCCAAGCTACACTGGTTTTGCAGTGGTGACCAAAACATACTTTGCTTAGAAGAATGTATGGTATAATAACTTCTTTCTCACGTTTTAATGCAAAGTAATTTTCGAATAATGTTGACCTTTTTTTTTGCAGAATTTGCAACAACGCCTGCACGTGCGATTTTCGGTTGCCCTTCTAAGACCAAATGAGAAATCTGAAGGCACTACAATGCATGTATTCCCAAAGACTATAGATCGAATAAGAGAATGGGTCAGATATTGCGGATATGCACCGGAAGAGCTTGAAAGTAGAGTCAAACAAGTCTTGCAGGACAAGAGGGGTGATCAATACCGCATCTGCAGCCTGCACTTGACCCCGAATATGTACGACCCATCCATGTACACAAAGAAGAATCAAATGAGTACGACTCGAAAATTGCTCCCAAATGCAATTCCGACTCTATTTATTCACATGCCACCTCAGGTGAGTCACGGTTCCGGATTTAGCTGTAGCCCTTGGGTTAGTGAACAGGTAACTAAATGGACGGATTGGTGATTTAGGTGTAAATGTCCCTTATAATACTTTTTGTATTTAGAAGATTGTATTGCTTTTTAAATAAAGACCATTTTTCTAAACATCTGTCCTTGGTTTTAGAAGCTTCATAGAAAATTGATTTATGGGCATAGATAACTATGCTATAGTGTCCTTTGAAATAAGCATAATGTTTACGTAATCTGTCCCCTTACATGGCAATTTTTAAGATTAGCATTTCTAAATCAACTAATATTTTCCCTTTACAACTTCATGACTATGCACTGAATATGAAGGAGCAAGATTAAGCATCCATGTCTTGCCTCGAGTCAAAAACCACTTCAAGCGCGTATCAGGTAGTCTTACTTAGCTATTCAGTTCCAGAATTTTTTTATCCATGGAATTAGAGATAATCTGATCATATTTTACGTATCGTGTCATTCGTTTACACAATGTTTCATTCGTGGTTTGCTATTGATATGTACCAATATCTGCGTTACAATGTGTGTGTTCAATTTCAATTTTTTCATCCATACTAATACAAGTACTGTGTTTCAGGGAGATGCTGAAGCTTCGACTACAATTACATCATCCCTTGTAGTTGATCCAGAGCCAGATGTATGCGTACTGACAGATCGCTCGAATGAGATCATATCATCATATCGTGTGGTTCCTTTACACAATGTTTTATTCGTGTTGTTCCTTTACACAATGTTTTATTCGTATTTTTTCATAGATATGTACCATTGTCTCTGTCACATTGTGTGTGTTAAATTTCATTTTTTTTCATCCATACTAATACAAGTACTGTGTTACAGGTAGATGCTGAAGCTTCAACTACAATTACATCATCCCTTGGAGTTGATCCAGAGCCAGAGGTATGTGTACTGACAGTTCCCTCCCATGAAAGTAAGTCGGTCCTAGATCTGATACAAGATCCAGATATAGAAGAGGAGGCACGTGGATCTGAGTCGGTGGACCAGCTTGCTGTTGCTGACGTTACAGTAAAGAAGGTTTCGACGAAAAGCAAGAAAGATAAGGTAATTTATAAACAATTTCAATTTTTAAACAGTGTTTTGTGCTGGGGCCTTCATAATATGCTTTTTTTTAATGTAAATTATCCAATACTGCATGTTGGATTTACATTGAACATCTTTTTCCAACCTGTCTTCTAGTTGCCCGGTGGTGTACGGACTATGCAGACACAGACAGCGACACAAATGGGAGATGCTGCTTGCCAAACTGATTACACCATGGAGCTACTATTAATTGAGGTGCAACGTGTTCCGACTCGAGATGCATTTGCCCAATGGCCAGAACATGAATTCAATGTGACCGGCGAAGCCAGCAAAGTGTTTTTGGACCATTGCTACTATACGACTGCTCCACCAGATGAAGATGAAACTGAATGTATTGAAGATGCTTTTGAATTAGTCGCAGACCACTTGACACAATCGACACCCGCCAAAAAAGGGCCACCCAAAAATCAATCGACATTGATGATTTCTCTGATTCATGTTCAAGTAACAGATGCTGAAATGACAAAGACTGAAGCATCAATACAATTGACCGAGGAACTAGAGAAAGATCTCGACTACAGTATGTCCTGTTTGGCTGATATGTCAACCACAGTTCAGTCAAACAACATCAATGCAGGATGACAGTCTAATAAAGGATGCCAAATACATAGTATTCAACAGCAGCTTGATGGATATTATAAAGATGCTGAAATGTGTGCATTCAGTGAGAGGGGAAATATGTGGGAAGCCATTGGTGAATGTAACTCGTGTATCACAATGCAGTAACTCCAAAATACATGCCACCTATGAAATGTTCCATAAAAAATTGTCATGGTCCGCTCAACCAATTCTGGGGAAGCTGCCAGCTGGCAATCTACTGTGTGCAACAGCTTTACTTTTCAGTGGCTCTAGTTTCATTAAGTTGTCCAGTTTCTGTCAATGTGTTGGTCTCCATTTCATTTCTGAAACACTGTACTACAAATATCAACGTCAATATCTATTCCCTGCCATTAGTGAAGCTCGGAAAATTGAACAATTGTCTATTCAAAGTACATTTTCCGAAAAACAGTTAAGGCTAGCTGGCGATGGACAGTGTGACAGCCCCAGATTTTCAGCAAAGTACTGCACATACCACTTTCAGGACATGGAAAGTAAAGAAATTGTGAGTCCCGTGGTTGTGTCCGTGTCCGAATGTAGATCCTCAATGGCCATCAAAAAACTTGGTTTTATAAAATCACTGGAAAATCTACAATCGAGGGGAATGCAAATCAACCTCATAGCCACGGATAGACATGTTTCAATAGCCAAGACAATGAGAGAGTAGTTTCAAAATATTCACCATCAATTTGATGTATGACACGTTGCCAAATCCATCAATAACAAAATATCAGCTGCAGGGAAAAAAAAAGGTTCTGAAAGTATTTCACAGTTGTCCCAGTCTTTCAGCAACCATCTTTGGTGGAGCTCCAAAACTTGTGATGGGTCTGTGGAAATTCTACTAGAAAAATGGTGGTCACTGATGCACCGCTGTTCCAACGTTCACTCTTGGACAGAAAACCAACATTTCCACCAATGTGAACATGGCCCTTTGTCGCCGGAGCAGGAACGGAAGAAGAAGTGGTTGATTCCATCTTCACCTCCACACAAAGCCCTTGAGAAGATTGCGTTTGATAAAACTCTATCAAGAGATCTGAAGGGGCTCACAGAATTCTTTCGCATGGGAGATTTGGAGGTGTTCCACAATATGTACCTAAAGTACATGCCAAAGAGGGTTGAAATATAGGACATTAGCGCATAACGAGAATGTAGGCCGTGAACAATCGAGGACTGCGATAAACCTTGGGATGCTTCGCTACAATATGGCCTTTACGAAAAGAAGCAAAAAATGGGTGATCAAGCCAGTATATGAGGAAATGGAATTTGATTTTGTGAAAGATCTTATTATTAATGTTTTGTAGGTGCATAATCACGGAATTGCGTGTGATTTTGTTCAGAGTACACATACATTGCCACAAAACATTGCCAACAGGCCCTGTCCACCTAAAGCAGAGCTTGTCGAACAGTTCAAATCCAGGTACAAATGATTACCATCTGCTTTTTTGATCAACAATGTTTTATGAAGTGTCCAAATAAAGCATCCAATTTGTCTTTTAAAATGTATCCTCTTTGTTAATTTTTTTTTCAACTAGTGCCATTTTTACGATTGCCATACAATGTAAGGCTGTGCTTTCACAGTTCACTTTTTCGTCAAGCTACTGTGGGACCTTCACTGATGGTGGGAGGGCCAGATGGATAATGATGAAAGAAACTTTGGGGTTCGGCAGTTGCCTTACCATACAGTTGCCCAAATAGCTGAATAATTGTTCGTCCCATAAAAGGGATGAGACCTAGGCTACATAAGATACTCGGCACGCAAGAAGTACTGACTGTGAACAAAACAGCGCATGAAAGTACGTTGTTGGTGAGAAATTGAAGCACTCTGACCAATATATTCATGGTGGCATGGGTTGAGGTCGTTTCTAATGTAAGGAAGGGGTGGGTTAGTTGAGCCCCCGGCCAACATACATTATACGTGAAAGTGGCATCCTGATCTTGCACTCTTGGTGGGCGCTTCCTTTGCCTATCTACTGCCATGGGGAAGGAGGCCGTGACATAAGCAGAGGTGGGGCTATTGCTAGACACACTTTGACTCCATTTTGTGTACCCTCGACTCCAATTTTGGAGTAGAGAGCATTCTGTCATTGCGAAGTTTCTCCTACCCCTCAGCAGCGCCACGAACAGCGAGCAATGACAGCCCCCACATTTTTCCTCCTGTCCCTGTGCCTCACAATTCCAGTTCTCATGGATGCGGTGAGACAAGGGGCCTCATTATGAGAATCACGCTAAAAATGCAGTCATTACCAGCATGGTGGTATTAGCGCATCCATGCACCCTTGATGCCGCTAATAGCAGCTGATTACGAGTGCGCGAGCACGCGCGAACCCCCATGCCGGTAATGGCTGCACTGCCATGCTGGTAAAAGGTCCCCCAAACCCCTGATATCGCCATCATGGGACCCGCCGATACCGCCTCCCCCCAGGAGTAAACCCTTAATAACGGGCCTGGCAATACCTGGCAATACCATCATGCCAATACCGGGCTCATAATAACGGACCCGGAAGTAACATCATGGAGCCGGAATGGGAAATGTGCAGGCGGCCATCTTAAAAAACACAATCCATTGCAATCCTCTTAACACAGCAGTGCTACAGAGTGGAGAGCAGGCCCAATCAACCCATCATGTCAAAAGCAACTCAGAAGTCCACCCCCTGCTTGCGCAAGCACCGCTTCTCCGATGAGGAGCTCAGCATGCTGGCGGATATGCTGGCAGCCCATGCGGATGAGGTGTTTGCCAATAACTTGAAACGCGAAGCCCAACTGTGAAAAAAACAAATATGGGAGGAGGTGGCATGGAGGTGACAGCGGTTGGCACCACCCCCGCACGGTGAAAGACTGCAAAAAACGGTGGGACGATCTACGTCTCCGAGTGCAAAACATACTATCAGCAAACCGCAGGGAGGCCATGGCTACAGGTGGCGGGGACCACTCTCCTGCCAAATTGATGTGATGGAATCGATTGAGGGCATTGGAGAAATGGAGACAGGTGTGCCGTCATCGGGAGATGGAGGTGAGTGTCCCCACAAACCCCAGAGAACCAAAGCATGACGTAGCACAATAGATGTGAAAGTGAACCAAGCCATTGAATGGGCCACCATACACACATATACAGATCCATGTCCAAATGGTGGCCCAAACCCTGGCATGAAATGCATGCTGTGTGCCAATCCCATTACCAACAGACACCCAACACACAGGGATCAATCACACATCCCGCAAACCGCAATTCAACGGTATGCCACCTAGTACACATCAGTACAGAATGGAGAGCCCACGGCATATGCCAATATGCCCCCCCATTGAAAGTACCCTGTGTGTCACACCTACAAGAATGCAATGCATGAAACATGAAATACTGAACAGCACCAAATCATGTATCTTGTATGAAACAGCATCACTGATGCCCTGCATCTCTTGCTCCCCCACAGGCACAGACGCAGAAAGTGAAGGCCAGGACCCTGCCCCAAGGGCCTTGACATCCTCAAAGGGATCCAGGGCCAGACAAGAAGGCACTGGGCCTTCCACCTCCAAGGCAGCACCAACGGCCAGTGTGCAACCCAGGGCAGCAGTACAGCCCAGTTCCATAGGGGAGGTATCAGCCATTGCCCCCCTCAGTGACGTGGAGGGCCACGCTGAGGAATTTGCCGACATGGACAACAACATCCATGTAGTGTGTCTACATACACCCAGTC
Source organism: Ambystoma mexicanum (assembly GCF_040938575.1). Classification (NCBI taxonomy): domain Eukaryota; kingdom Metazoa; phylum Chordata; class Amphibia; order Caudata; family Ambystomatidae; genus Ambystoma; species Ambystoma mexicanum. The sequence goes on along the minus strand of NC_090932.1, from coordinate 1,366,059,612 downwards.
CCGAGCCCACCCCCCCGCACTCCACCCAGGGCACACCAGCCCCATGCTAGAACATGCCATATTACTGGGCAGTCCACATCTGTCCACCACATCAGAGGGCAGTCCAGCATTGGGCCACCCTGCCACTGCACCTTCCACCTCCACAGCTCCACAGACATGGAGGCCCGCCTCACGAGGGTCGACGCCCGGAAGGACAGTCTGATTGAGCTGGTCCGCCAGTATGTGGCGGAGGGGGAACTGACCCGCCGTGAAATTCGGGAGAAAAATATGGCTTCCATCACTGCCATGAATGCCAACACCATAGTGATCAGAGACAGCTTAGCTGCTGTTACACAGGTCCTTGGCCGGATTGTAGAGAATATACAGCAGCAACCAATTGCGCCTGCGGTCGCACACCCATCAGCCTCCACCCCATCCACACCTGCCAGCTCGACTCCCTCAAGTCATGTGCGCATGTCCAGGTGCAGCACACGGCAAACGGACATGCTGCCCCCAGAAGAGAAGCCGGAAGTAGCAGGATCACCCTGCATGTGCTAACTGCCACCTTGCAAAACTCATGAATGGCACATTGTGTGTGGGATGACAATGGGTGAGGGGGGGTGGTGTTGGGGGATATGGGGTGTTGGGGGGTATGGGGTGTTGGGGGTTATGGGGTGTTGGGGTGTTGGGGGGTGGGGAGGGGGAAGGGTGTGTGTGTGTGGAGGGAGTGTGTGTGTGAGGTGGAGGGTTCAAGCACTATATTGTTAATTTTCCAGTACACCCGTTGTGTTAAAAATCATATCATGACTGGACATTGTTCATTCGTGTGAGTTTATTCAATTCATGACAGCGCACAGTGCCCAACTCCCCACACACCCTGTGTCCATCGCGAACTGGCAGGGGTGCTGCTCCTTCTCCATCATCATCATCATCATCCTCACCCGGTGCATGCAGGTCAATGTCAGGTGGCATTGGTACGTTTCTCCGGATGCACATATTGTGCAGCATGGCACAGACCATGGTGATCTTTGCCACCTTCTCAGGCCCGTAGAGGAGTGCTCCACCAGACCTGCTGAGACAGCGGAACTTCAACAGGCCAAAGGTCTGCTCGATCACAACTCGGGTAAAGGTATGAACCCGATTGTACTCCTCTTTGTGCCTTTTCTGCGGGTTCCGTACAGGTGTAAGTAGCCACGGCTTCAAGGGATAGCCACCATCACCTGCATGGGAGCACAATGAGGTATGTCTTAGTCGATATCAGACCAGACACCTTAGTAATCACTACCATGGATGCAGCTATTCGGTGTTCACATGCACATGTCCCTGGATTCATGCGCGCAAGTTCATTTGATGCAATGTGTATGATAATATGTTCTGCTGGTGTGGATTGCGTTGTCCAGCTGAAGCAGGTCATTTACTTGCATGCTGATGCAGATGTACTATGGATGCGGAACAATGTTTAAACACCCATGTTGGTGATGTGCGGTACTCTGTATATATTCCCAATAGAGGCATTGCCACAGGTGTGATCATGTTCTGTCATCCATCGCTTGACATTCCCATGGTGGCCTGCTTGTACGTCTGGCATATTGTCATTGCTGTGCAGCATTGGTCTTATGTATGTTCAGGTTGGGATGTTCAGGGCTACAGTGTTTCGCTGTATGTGCATTGTCCACTCACCACCCAATCTCACCCAGGTAGAGAATGCGTCCTCCCAATCTCACCCAGGTGGAGTATGCGACCCCCCCAATCTCACCCAGGTGGAGTATGCCCCCCCAATCTCACCCAGCTGGAGTATGCCCCCCCAATCCCACCCAGGTGGAGTATGCATCCCACCCGGTCTCACCTGCCCACTGCACTGCCATGGGCCTGTCAGGCAACTCACCAAGCAGCCAGGCACGTCATCCAGCATGTCGCTTTATGTAGCAGAGTAGCGTGGAGTTCTGCAACACCATGGCAGCATGTGTGTATCAGGGATATCGGGCACAACAATGTGTGATGATCTTGCTGGAGTCACATGCCATCTGCACATTGATGGAGTGGTATTCCTTACGATTGCGGTAAACTGCCTCTATGGCAGAAGTGACCACCAATTCTACATGGGTGCAGTCGAGGGCACCAACGAAATTGGGCATGCCTGCCAGTGCGTGGAAGCCAACTTTAGTGTCAGCAAGCTCCTGGGCAGTCCGTGGTAGGGATATGTGGGTGCTTGAGTGCTTCAGGAGGGCATCCAGCACTTGGGTCAGCATGCATGAAAAGAGAGGTTGTGATATGTCATGCAGCTGCCCCTTGTGTGCTGGTAGGTGCCTGTGGCCAGGAAGTGGAGCACAGACACTACCTTCAGTAGAGGGGGGAAGGCAGTGCGGATTTCTATCAGGCTGACGAGGTTGTAGTGTATCATGTCCACTATGTTGGTGATGGTGTCCCGGGTAACCGGTACAGGGTGTGTATCTGCTCAGGGGTTAGATTGAATGGACTGGCTCTGATGCAAGAGATTGGTGGCTGCCTACGTGGTACCACTGGTGGGACTTGCTGGGCCTGTCTCACCCTCCTTCTCCTCCTCTGTCTCCTCTGTGCTGCCTGTTGTTGTTGTAGTTGTAGTTGTTGTTGCTGGTGTAGCAGTAAAGGCATGTCCTCCAGCCCCAGGATTGCAACAGCTAGTGGGATCATTTTGGTGGAGGAAGGGGTGTGGTGTGTGGGTGTGTTCCTTTTGTACTGGGACAGGCTCCATTGACTCCACCTGTGATTGTGTGCACCTGTGGCAGTTGGCTACACTGCAGGTTGCTATTTATGGGTGGTCTGCGATCCCTGTATTGCCGCCATCGTGCAGGCCCTATTTACTGCCTTCGGGATGCCCGTAAGTGCATGCCCGTGTAACTTGTGATGTCCTCCTGTTAGCAGCATCCCGGTATTTCTACCGCGAAGGGGCGCATGTACGCGCACATGCCGTTAAGAAGGGGCATGGTACGGGCGGTGATGGTATTGCAGGGTTATTTGCTCGTAATGGCCCGGACCCGTTAGTGATGCCGGTAATACCATTCTGCCTTCCTTTTATCATTATCTCATGCTCGTAATGAGGCCCAAGATGTTGCAAACTAAGAATGTATCTTCATTATGAGTAAGGGTCAACAGCTTTGAATTTTTGCTTCAATTGTTTTTTGACCTTGTGACAAAGGGACAATTCCAAAAGGAATTGAATCAAAGGAGGGGTGTAATAACATAAGATAAAATAAGGTTCTCCATTCCAAAACTGGACTAAGGAACATGTAAGTTCAGTTTATGAAAAATCGTTGATCCGAACAGAGTCTGCGTTACGGTCTGCGTTACGCCAAGAGAATGGAAATGCTGAATATAATGTACGTGTGACTTTCGACGATTTTATGCCCGAACGAGTGAACGTATCATTAGCTGACCGTTATTGCTGGGTTACATTGTACTTGTTTGTTCTGTGTGGCATATTGCAATGAAATGCAAGTACAACCTTTGTGTTTACTGGTCTTTCTAACGTGCACATGGGCAGTCCAGCATCGAGATGCATGTAGACCACCACTCGGTTCCCCCAGGTTCAAGGCTAATATTTCATTAAAATGCCATCTACGTGCACCTCGAATTGTAGCGTCAGCTTCTGCATCCCGTTTAGAGCTGAACCTACTCCATAGCACTATCCTCCGAAGCAAATTGTGGAGTACTTTCCACATTGTTTTCTCTCTGTTCACATTGTTTCAAGTCTGTGCTAATCGTTAGTTTTAACACAATGCCAAATGAATAAGTAAAATGATAAATTGTAATAAAGATCAGCTAGTGAGACACATTTCCATTATGTTTTCCAAACATGTACATCCTGCCATTCTGCGATTTTCATTGATTCCAGATACCAACTGATGGCTTTTTCAACCGGCAGCTGCAGATACACGTCAATAGCTGGATATATTTGACCATTTTTTGGGACGATCGCCAAGGGCCGATATGCCCTTACGTGGCACCAGTGATTAGGAGCAACATAACATCATTTACGGTGGTCTAGCGTCAAGTTGATGCACAAGCCTTGCAACGCACCGTGCGACCAAAGTGCTTCTTTTACCCAAAAGGAACACCTTTTGTGCCCAAAAGGAACACTCCATGACTCATGATAAATATTTGCAGATCGAGAGCAAAGAAAATAAATTCCAATTTGATTGAATATGGCAATCGCCGGATGTCCTCGTAGCGTTTACGTGAAATAAAATTACTTTACAAATTGTACAGACTTGCTTTTTCCTTTTAAAATACAGTTTTATATTCCGAATTGTGACGCGCTGTGTTGTGAGACAATGTGTGTTGATTTCCGGGTTCTGCGTCACGTCACGTAGGTGATGACAGGGCGCGTTTGGCGACGCTGTCCAGTAACGTCAAGGAGAAAGGTGGAGATTATCGCTAGGTTTGGTGATGTCAGGCTCATGGGCGGGGGATATGATTTAGTGCCGCCAGGGCAGGCCTGCTTGGGTGATGCGGGAACGGATAAGAATATCACAAAATGGCTGCGCCCTGCTGCCTGATTTCACATGTGTTAAAATAAAAACTACCGTAAGGTGCATAGGAAATGTTTGTACGATCGATCAACGTATGCTTAAAAACACATGCCCGAAACCTCGGGACAATAATATTTCTGAGCGCACTATTCCTTTAAGAGGATAAATCAATGGTGTGATGCCAGTATTAGTCTTGCCTGGCCAGTCATTCATGTCTCAGATCACATATATATTTGAACAATAAGTCCAGAAATGAAAGAGAATAGTGGTACTTGAGCGACGCACCTCTTAATGTCTGGGTCGATCTGTAGTAGGTGCCAATGTCTTTTGATTCCTTGCTGTATTCTGTAGCTGTCCTGGTTGCATTGTCTCACAAATCTCAGGCGGGTGTCATGTGACTGTGCGCTTCTGTCCTTTGGAGTCAAGCGCGTGTCTCTAATTACTTTGCTTCTTTCTTTTTCTGCTTTTTCTATGATTTAGATATAAATCTGTCTCTGAGCAATTTGCACTCAGATTGATAGTCTGGTTCACTCCTGCAGTTTCTTCTATCTTGTATATATTCTCCCTTTGGGATATTATGTTTAACACTTTGGCAGCTTAACATGTGTAGGTTTCCTTCTGCACTCACCATTAGGTGGTTGACCAAAATGTCCATGGTTGCATTGCTATGTTTGCATGTTAGAGTAATGGCAAGGTGTTTGAGTTGATATAGGTGTTCAATTGGGCTAACTCTCTCTGCGAGCATATAATTATGACATATCTATATAGCAATACCGTTTCACAATGTTTTAATTGAATTCAGAGTTGGCCATGCATAGACCTGTTCAAATTCGTTCATAAAAAGGTATGCTACAGAGCATAGATGGCCCTGATAGCAATCAATTTCTTTTGTGTGTAGTATTGTCCATTGAAGAGGCACATATTGTTGGTTAGAGAAAATAATAGGAATTCCTTCATCATTTCTAAGGGGCAAAAGAAGTAAACAGATTCTTTGGCATAGGTAAAGTCAATAGCTTCCAGTGCTAAAGAATGTTGTATGGATGTATACAGTGCTTGGACGTCCAGTGTCACAAATACATAGTTCGACTTGTCATATCATGTATGATTTTCAAAATATGCATCATGTCATGTATGTATGTATGTTGGGATTTTGGTCACTTCTTCATGAATAATGTTATTGATTTATTTGGCTATGGGTTCCATGACCAAGCCCATGCCACTCAGTATTGGTCTTCCTTCCGAGATGCGATCAGATTCTTTGTGCTCCTTGGGCAAAAAATAGATGGTGGGCCTCCTAGGATACTCCACCACCAAGCAGTGAACCTCATTGACAGTTAACAGGCATGTCCTATGCCCTTTGTTGATCATCTTCTTTGCTAGGATGGTTATGCTTTTGCTTGGATTAGCAGATACAGATTCGTAGCATCCTGGTGCCTCAAGGTGGTTACGTGCCATTGCTATGTAATCTGTTTTGTCCACAAGACAATGTTGGCCCCTTTGTCCGCTTCCTTTATTATGATGTTATTTTCATGTTTCAGTTTATCTAAAGCCTTTCTTTCGGTGTTGCTGTATTTCAGGAGTGGTTTCATCTTGTTCCGCCTTGTCCTGTCATCCAATGTATGGAGATCTAGTGTGACAGCACTCTGAAAAATATCAATGGCATTGTCACCCTGTAGGTTAGGGGTACATTTCGATTTCTGTTTTAGTTTCTTGATATAAGATACATTGTTCTTCGATTTCTAACTGTTGTATCGCTGTATTTGTTTCATTTAATTTATTAAATATTTGTTAGGTGCCTTATACAAAAGAATTGTATTTCAAAGCGCCACAAGGCTATACTGGAAGGGGACAGAGACAATAATACCAATGGCAAACACAATTAAATACAGCTATGGTCCTATATGGTCCTACTAGGCCTTGTGGAAGTTGGATGTGCAATTGCAGTGATGAAAGGTGCAGGGGATAGGGAGGGAGGGGGAGAAGCAGAGGAGTGGAAAAGTGCTGGTAGAGGGGCGAGGGGGAAGGTGCTAAGGGGAGCCAAGAAGGAGAACCTCAGGCTAAGTGCTAGTGCAGGCGGCACCCAAGGGTTCGATGCAGAGCCGCCAAGCAAGGGCCTGGATGGGCAGTGCAGTGGGGGAGGTTGCTGGCATTGACTGGGAAGAAGGGCATGGAGTCCTGTGAGATTCATGAGGATCAGGCCACCGGTCACAGCGGCAGTGAGGTGATTAACAAGGAAGGGAAAGAGGTAGAGAACAGCAGCGTTTTGAGCAGTTTAGGGAACATAAGGAGGTCTGGCTCAAGTCTGAGAGGGGCAGTGAGGCTGTTGCAAAGGGTGTCGCCAGCTGAGGAGAGAGACCTGCCCCCATTCTCTGCTTGGAAAATAGTATGGCATTCAAAGAGTTGGAGTTAGAGGAGCGTAGCGCTCTAGCAGGGGAGTATTTGAGGAGAGTGAAAGTTGGAGATAGCGTGTCCCAGGCCACAAAAGGCCTTGTGGATGATACAGAGGCTCTTGAATTTAATCCTTTCAGCCACTGAGATCCAGTGAAGTGATTTTAGGGCTGGGGAGATAGGGTCCCTGGGTTTGAGGACAAGGATACGTCTTGCAGCCCTATTCTGGATTAGCTGGAGGGGGCGTAGGGAGGAAAGAGGGAGGTTGAGATGTAAGAGCAAAGAAATATCGAGGCTGAGTACCACACAATGAAATACACCAATCACGGGCTGAAAAGATTCACAGATCTTTTATTCTGCACAGTTTACAAAAGAAACACAGATACAGATAGCTATCTGGTTCTCAACACCCCACAATGAGTACCAGCCCATCAAAGAGAGGAGAGAGAGTGCTGGACATCCAAACATTCGTACTTTTATGCAGTTTTGAGAAATATTGTCCAGTCCCTCTTTACGTTAATAATCTTCGGTCTAGAATTTGTGCCTAGTTCACATTCAGTTCACATAATATTTTACAAAGGATCATACATGTTTGTATTTCCACAGTGATACATTGGCAACGTGTGTTCCCAAATCCTACAGCAAGCTCCCTTTACAAGTTGCATTCAATCGAATTTGGACTATGTCCACGCTTGGAGTTTACTTTGCTTTGTTCCAGATGTGTATTCGCGGATGAGGTTTGTTAGCGTAGACAATGCTAGGACAACAGTTCATGTATAGTACAAGGCCTCATTACCTAGTCTAAACAGTCGGCTCTTGGACAGTCTAAACATTAACAGAACTCAAAGGTCGGAAGGCTTGGGTGCAAGCTAAAAACACAGTCCACCATTTTAGAACAGAGAATCGTATGAACAGAAATCAAAATGGCGGATGACTCTAAAGTGGCGGCGAAGTCGATCCAAATTCAGAACTTTGCAACACGGTTTTCTCAATAGAGCGACTAGGCTTAGGCCAATATAAATCAAAATGAGGCACTATATGATTTCCGTTTAACAAACCCTCCTTTTGGCCTAAACCAAGTGCTAAACTAAAAATTAGTCGCTTCACGAGCAACTCCACGTTTCAATGTCCGTACATGCTGAATAACATTCATCAGATATATCAATCGCCATAAGATCTGCAGCAGAAATTTCCTTCATCACAAATTTGTTGGCCATTGTTCCCGGTGCGTGTACCTTTGGTCCTAACGTTCCCATAGTCTGTGCACAACATCCCCCTAACATTGAACACATGGCAGGAAGACATTGTATACAGCAACAGCAAAACAACAGAATACCCAGAAATATCAATAAGACCGAGAGAAGCTTCCATCACCAAGATCGTAAGAAGTCCCAAGAAGTACTAAGATCCCAATTTCCCTCGGGAACATGTACTTCTGAACGCAGGACGTGCAGATTTTGTATTGCCTTAAAGATGGTCGGGGAGGAATCTGGTTGGAAAACACAGCAAGCGGACCCCACTGATTTGCATACTCCACCACGCTCAGCCAAGATGACGTTTAATACCATCCGGTTTTGTAGCACCACTAATCTGATTGCCTTTTGCTCTAGAGTCATGTTATGGAGTATGTCAGTGGTCCGGTTGATGGTTTTCTCCAGTACTCTTTCTAGTCTCCTAATGTCCTCGGAATTCATAATCTGCCCCCAAACAGGTACAAAGGACTTTGCTACATCACCCAGGACTTGTGAAGGAGTATCACCACTCTCGTCCCGCCTTGGATGAGCCCTAGAGATTTCAGTGGTACTGGCTACATATACCCCTGGTAGCAGAATTCCCAAATAACAAGTTCCCTGCCAAAGCTTCATTACTGCAAACAAAGTAGACAGGTTCGCCTACATACAAAGGTCTGTCCTCACTGGTCAAGTTTGCAACACTAGTGCAAACCTTGAAATCACCCATTGACTGAGTACCATTCCTTTGTATGCAGAAAGAAACAGAGTTGCGGGTATGGTTAACCATATAAGAAGATGGTGTGGCATCCCTGTTACCTATAGGAGCCATCTTAAAAGAAATCAGAGATTGAAAAGGTTGGGACAGAAGGCCTAATATAAGCGATATTAAGCTTGCTTCTAATTGCGAAGAGTGAGCATCTCAGAGGCGTTAAAACTCACTTTCCAAATTCATTCAAATTCATCCCATCAAAATTCCCTGAGATACTATCATCCCACCGGCCAAAGAATAGTGCCTGTAGAGAAGCATAACATGCAGTAGTTAAAGGCAAAGGATGAATATACCAGCCTAACCATTTTTCCCCATGTTGCGGCAAATGAGAGCAAATCCAGCAGTTTCTTCTGTTCAAAATGGCATGAGTTGCATTCATTATTAGCAGTAATGTATTGTTATGGTAACTCTGTCTATGTTGAGAGTCCCTAGGAGATAGAGTGTGCAGATGCACAAAAGGCATAGATACAGTAGGAACATTCTCAGTAGGCAAGAATGTTTCAAATGGGCGTACTTCTTCCATATACCAAAATCCTAAAGCAGCTAATACTATGAAACTGGTTAACACAATTACAAGAAAACAACATGTTTTAAAAGACAATGTATTTGATCGTCCATTGTCATTGTTGGTCACAGAGTCACTTGTTTGTTCCGCACGAGTAGAGACGATAACAGGCATTGTTCCTTTGAAGCAATTTTTTCTCCGAAAAGATTCCTGTGAAAAACTCTGTAGTCTGTTTGACCTAATTTTTTTCAATGCAGAAAGTGTCAAAGGACAAGCTCTGTAGTTGTTCCCCTGTGGGCACAGCCGAACTGTGCAGTAAGTCTAGCTTTGTGTACCTTGTGACTCCTGGTACCGTGTGATCTGCAAACAGTGTGTCGTTGCTTCCTGATGGAAGTGATGAATTTGCAGCAGAACCAGACAAAGGTGCAAAAGGATCTGTAGAAGGGTGTGGAGACAACAATTTCCCCAGGCCCCACGGGCTCAGGGAGTGTCTCCAAAACACCTTTGGTGCTACGCAGTGCTGGTTGATCGCTGGGAACAGAGCAAGTACGTTTTTCCTTGTCTTCTTCATCGTGTGGCAAAGGGAAAGGTATCCTCTCGACATGCGTCGCATGTATCCAATGACGCTTCCCCTCTACTCGTATGGCAGTCTGTGTGGCCAGTAGGACCTGAAAGAGCCCTCTCCAACGTGCTGCGAGACAGGATGCTCTCTCAAACAATTTAGTCAGCACCCAGTCACCAGGTCGGCTACTGTGACCTGGCCCCTCGTATTTGGCTAGGAGGGCTTCTTGCACCTGTCGATGAATCAAATACAGATTTTGAGTTAACCATTCACAATATTCAGAACGAAGTACATGCTCTATATCCCTTAAAGCCCTTGGTTTAGGAAGATTCCAAATGTTAGCTGGCCTCCCATCACCACCTCATACGGGGAGAGCCCAGTCCTAGTCTGCGGGGTTGTACGCATAGAGAGTAACACAATCGGTAAGGCGTCCGGCCATTTCAAATTGGTGCTGGCACATGTCTTAGCGAGTTTGTTTTTCAAAATTCCATTGTGCCGCTCTACCAATCCAGCACTCTGAGCATGTCTGACCGCGCATATTTGTAGAATAACAGCAGCGATAAAATGTGGACCATTATCTGACCGATGACCCTCGGCAAACCAAACCTAGGAAAATATTCCTTTTGCATGGTTTTCGCCGTCGTCATTGCTGTGGCATCTTTTACAGGGAAGGCTTCAACCCATTTACTGTAAGCACAAATAACTACCAGAACATATCTGAGATTGATACAATGCTCCATTTCAGTAAAGTCAATTACCTCAAAAGGGACAGAAGGTGGACCAAAACTACCCCTTGGTGTTGATGTACCCTTCCACACATTGTGCTGTAGACAGACCATACAACTCTGGACAAAATGCTCAGCAGTTTTCGGTATGTTAAGATTTACCCAGACAGTTTCTAACATTTTGCAAATGTTCCTAGTGCATATGTGAGTGGGACCATGAGCCATTGAAACCATCATAGTGATGTACGTGGCTGGAAACATCCATTTTCCCTCTAAATTATCCACCCAGCAACCATCATCATCCAACCTCGCCAAGCCCTTAGCCCATTGCTTGATTTCCTCTAAAGTGGCATCTGCTTGGATATTCTTTATGGAATCAATTATTTCATCTAGAGTACAGACGTTTGTGGCTTCCCTTGTAGTGTACATATCTGAATAGAGATCAGTAGCAGTCTGTTTGGCTACCTGGTCAGCGAAAGCATTCCCTTTTCCTACATTGTCTATGATTTTCTGATGTGCCGCGCACTTCATAATTGCTAGCTGAGTAGGAAGTGCAAGTGCTCAGAGTAGCTGAACTATCAAGGTGCCATATTGAATCTTCATTCCATGTGAGGTCAAGAAACCTTGTTCTGCCCAAAGTCTACCGAAGTTGTGAATCACCCCAAAAGCATACTGGCTATCAGTATATATATTCACTCTAAGCCCTTTGGAAAGTTCACAAGCTCGGGTCAATGCAATAATCTCTGCGGCCTGCGCGGAGTTATGCAAAATTCTTTTGGTTTCCACAATTGTGCTTAATCTAGTGATGGCATAAGCAGCAGTGGATGTACCATCCGGAAGTTTGAAACAAGAGCCTTCGCAAAACAGCTCTCCTTGTTGGTCATTCAAAGGTGTATCTTTCAAATCAATCCTGCCTTTAGTTTCTTGCTCTGTGGTATAAAGGCAGTCATGTGACATTTTGTCACTGCAAGCGATATCTTGCAGAAGAGGTAACAATTCAGCCGATTTAATAGACAACATCTCTTAATTTGGGTATGCGGTGCAAACAAGATCAATTCATATCTCGTTAATCGTGTGGAAGTGAGATATTGCTTTTGCATTCTGTTTAATAGAACGTCTATAGAGTGAGGTACCAACAAGGTTAAAGCATGGCCTAGGACCATACCCTTGCTCTCTTTTACAGATGCAGCAGCAGCAGCGACAGCTCTCAGACATCTCGGCAGAGCTCATGCAACAGGATCAAGGATGGAGGAAAAGTAACCGCACAGCCTATTCTTCCGCCCATGTTCCTGTGTTAACACAGCTAAAGCACATCCATCATGTTCATGTACATACATCTTGAAGGCCTTTTCATAATTTGGGTCCCCAAAACCGGTGCTGAACACAGTGCAGTCTTGAGCAAATCAAAAGCTTTCTGGTGTTCCAAGTCCCACAACAAATGGCAAAGAAATGCCCTTCTTTGTCAAAGCCAACATTGGTTTGATCACTAGCAAAAAGCTTGGGATACACTGTCTACAGTAAGAAGCCATTCCTATCAAGGCTCTGACTTCCTTCTCTGTATTTGGGACAGACATGCTAGAAATGATTTTAATTCGTTCCGGTGTCAATCTTTTTCCTTCCTTTGACAGGAGATAGCCTAAATAGGCGACCTCCTGTCGACAATATTGAAACTTTTTCAGTGAAGCTTTATGTCCATGTTTTGCTAGATGAATAAGCAATAGCACAGTGCCTTCTTTACAAGCACTTTCTGGATCTGCTGCCAAAAGAAGATTGTCGACATATTGAAGCAATATACACATAGTTGGCAACTCAAGTGTGTCAAGCTGCTCTTTCAATGCCCGACTGTAAATGCTCGGACTTTCCGTGTACACTTGTGGTGCACGGGTGAATGTAAACGAGCGTCCCCCTAGGGTGAACGCGAACAGGTATCTGCTATCCTTGTGTATAGGAATGCTAAAGAAGGCATTCTTAAGATCTACGACACTAAAATGAGTAGCAGGAGCTGGGATCATCGTTAATATCGTTGTCAGATCAGGCACAATAGGAAATTGTGGAGCGACAATCTTGTTGATAGCACGTAAATCAAATGAAAAGGAATTGCATTATCCCCTTTCTTATACACTGGTAAAATTGGACTATTGCACAACCTGCAATTTCTTCAATTACCCCACGGTGTACAAAATCGGAAACTATACACTTCAAAGCTTGCTCACCATCAATCGAAATCTTATACTGAGGAATACGTGGCAACTTTACTCCTGGTTTCAAAATGATTTTAACAGGCTCAATTTGTAAAATACCAACATCATTGTCATCAATTGCCCATACACATTCCAGAACATCACTAAATTCCGGCAGCAAAGGTCTAGTCAGAAACTGTGAGGCAGAAAATTGCTGTGATGAAATCGTCAAACGCACTCCATCCGGAGAACAATGAATTACCATATTTAATTCCTTCAACAGATTCAACCCCGAAAAATTCTCACCACAGTTTGATGTGAAAAGAAATGGACAGTGATCCATGAATGGACCCAGTGAAATCGGAACTGGTAGAGAAACCGGACTAACCACTGGCATACCAGAAAACCCTACAGAAACATTAGTTTGCCCTGACAGTGGAATGTCTGGAACCCGTGAGTGGTCAATGGAACACTTCTGTGCTCCTGTATCTATCAAAAATAGATGTTTCCTATTTCCCACCATCATCTCAATGTAGGGACCTTTCTGATTAATAGGAATAGGCGTTGGTTTCAAACCCTGCTTCGGGCAATCCTAGTGAAACAATATATCATCGAAGGGAATGTCTTCAGAGAGATAAGCAGTAGAAGGATGATCAAAAATATTTCTATTATCCCCACTCAGTGGCTGATTGTCTTGCGAAAAGGACTGAGAATTCTGAGAAAACTGGCTTTTACCAGGACCCCCTGCCCCAGGGTGGCCTCTGGATCATCTACTCATGATACCATATGTATTATTCGACCTCTGCTGGAGGATCGGGCATTGTGCTCGCCAATGACCCTCTTGTCTGCAATAAGCACCTTGTGGAACATACTGTCCCCGAAACTGTGTACTACCCCCTCTAGGTCCTCTAACAATCTGTTGCAACAAAACCTTAGTTTTCAAGTGTCCCTTTTTCTTTTCAATCCTTTCCTTCTCATTATTGGCTCGGTTTTCATAATACTGAGCCATGTGCAACACTTCAGACTGAGACTTAACTTGCCATGCGCTCTCAGAAGTCATAATTTGCGACTGGATGTCGGGTAACAATCCACGCACAAATGTATCCACAAATAATCGTTTTCCAGACTCTGTGCTTAAATCTTGTCCACTAAAGTCTGAAAATACTTCCTTGAACATATTAAAGAATTCGGTAGCACCCTCAGATTTTCCTTGGATACAAGCAGTAAGTTTGTCCCAAACAATCCTCTCTCAGGAATTAAGGCTTTCAATTTTGTCACTATTCTATCAGGCAAAGTCAGTATTACCTGTGGTGGTCTTTCACCAGCTGGCCTATCTCTATCTTGTCTGACCAAATTATCCCATGTGTCAGCCAGCCCTGCTGCATCGTCTACAGTCCTAATCTGTTTCCACAAATAAGCAGGTAGGAGCACAGGGAATAACAAATCTATATCACCCAGGGTGAACACTGACGACTGCAAGACAGATTCTATCTCTTTATAAAACCCTGTCGGATTCTTTCTAATATCTGGAATAGATTGTCTTGAGAACGGGACATGAACAAACTGCAATACATAATGTGTGTCAATATCATAGGCGGCAACACCTGTTGCGGCATTAGCCGGAGCCTCGACTTTAGGAACAAATGTCAGAGGTACCTCTCTCATAGATAACTGAGTAACAGGCAACTCCGAATGCTTACTGAGCAACAAAGCTAAATCGAGCACTAAAGCAGCTGAAGGAGTGTCAGACGAAAAAGCTCTTTTGTAGATATTCAATAATTCTGTGGGGCAACACATCTTTCTTCTAATACAATCATCCTGCATGTATTCTACCATCACCTGTATCACTTTCCTCTGCATTTCTGGCGTATACTGACCATACGTATCATATACTTCTATGGGAGATATCGACATGTCTGAAATCCATCTAAGTGCATCTCTTGTGCAAATTCGCGTTTTTTCACTCATCGATTTACAAAGAGGAAGGAACCGTTTCTGTACAAAAATAGCGCCCAAACTATCACCATCTATTTCATCATTCCGTAACTTTTCTAACTCCATTCTAAACTCAAATACCCTCTCGACGTGCTCATATACTTTCTCCACAGTATCCATTGAATATGCTAAAACATTCAGATCCCTTAACCCTTGTGGGATATCTACATCATTCAGTCTGTTCCACATTATGGATAAATGGATACCCATTCCTTCAATAAAAACAGTTTTCTCAGGAAAACTTTCTAGATTAGAGAGTGTAGAAAAAACATCAGATTGCTCACCTTTCTCCATGCACTGCCTAGACCATGCATTCATATCTCGCTTTCTTTCTTTAGAAACTGTATTGCGAGTTACAATTTTCGATTCAGCGCCCTTATCAACTACAAGCAGAGCAGAACTATTTGGAAGAGAAAGAGTAGACAAATCTTGTACAATACGTAACAAAGGTGCTATCACTGGTGTCAAAGACAAATCTACCAGACCCATGGCAGCAGGCAAAGGTGGAGGTACAGGTGGAGGAGCAATAGCTAGTGGTGGAGGAGTAATAAGAGGTGCAGGAATTACTACGGGAGGAGGAACAACAGCAGGAAGTGGTAAAGCAACAGGATTAGGTACATAAGGAGGTGGCACAGTGGCACCAGGCCTTTGTTCATTTAGAAGCTTATCGATGAATTCATCTGATGCATGAAAATCTTTAGACGGGTATATTTTCTGGATGCCAAGTTGAAAAGCTCTATCCATGTCCCTAACTGACTCTGACTGTTTTTGTTGATCATACAATAACGCTTTCTCTGTGTTCAACATATGTCGGCTTGCATGTTTCTCTCTACTTTTAAGTTGCTGCATAGCTTCTTTTTTCCAGTTTTGCAATACATCAAATGCTGCAGGTCTAGCTTTTTTCTTTAACAATATAGATTCTAAATATTCTATATGAGAGATCTCAAAGCTACCATTGATTGGCCACTGAAGTTCAGAAGCATGTCTAGTTTGTCTGTGCCGAATATCATTAAACACTATACTACCAATGCCGTACTTACAGTACATAGTACATGCCGGCGACTCCTCCTTTGGTGGTGGACGGCCAAATTCCAAAGATTGTCTGTCTCTGCATTCTTACTTTCCCAAGCATGTCAGATTACTGGTGTTACCTGGTCAATAATTGTACTCGCGAGGACAATGTGCCAAATGAAATATCAGGATACTTAGGAATCGGGGCATGACTCACCTGATCAAAGGACCCTTGTGGCTGATGATTTTGGCAAAACTGCCGCCTCGATATATGGACCCTCGTCAAGATGCCATCTCGGACCGCGCGCTCACCGTTCAGGGATCGGGCCGTGCTGTACTGTTGAGGTGTCGCGTCTTATCCAAGAAGGGGCCCCCTTTCACACTGTCCGATCCCGGTCCGATAGCCGCGTCAACTCTTCAACGAGACGGCATCAATCTTGAGGGTCCTTATTCGGGCACCATCTGTAAGAGCAAAGAAATATCAAGGCTGAGTACCACAAAAGGAAATACACCAATCACGGGCTGAAAAGATTCACAGATCTTTTATTCTGCACAGTTTACAAAAGAAACACAGATACAGATAGCTATCTGGCTTTCAACACCCCGCAATGAGTACCAGCCCGTGAAAGAGAGGAGAGAGAATGCTGGACATCTAAACATTCGTACTGAATAGAAATATTGTCCAGCCCCTCTTCACGTTAATAATCTTTGGTCTAGAGTTCGTGCCTAGTTCACATTCAGTTCACATAATATTAAAATCCTACAGCAAGCTCCCTTTACAATTGCATTCAATCGAATTCGGCCTATGTCCACGCTTGGAGTACCTTTGCTTTGTTCCAGATGTGTATTTGCGGATGAGGCTTGTTAGCGTAGACAATGCTAGGACAACAGTTCATGTATAGTACAAGGCCTCATTACCTAGTCTAAACAGTCGGCTCTTGGACAGTCTAAACATTAACAGAACTCAAAGGTCGGGAGGCTTGGGTGCAAGCTGAAAACACAGTCCATCTGTTTAGAACAGAGAATTGTATGAACAGAAATCAAAATGGCGGATGACTTTAAAATGACAGTGAAGTCAATCCAAAATCGGATCTTTGCAACGTGGTTTCCCCCATTTTCCCCATAGAGCGACTAGGCTTAGGCCAATATAAATCAAAAGGAGGCACTATATGATTTCCGTTTAACAGAGAAAGACAATGTTGCAGTGGTCCAGCTTGGAGAGGGCCAGAGCTCTTGAAACACTGAGCTTCTGGGGGAAGGTGATGAAAGGAAGAATGCCTTTGAGGAGATGGATCTTGAAGTGGGACTTCTTAGTTTTCAGGATGTGAGGCATGAAGAAGAGAGCGGAATCAAAGATGACCACAAGGTTTTTGGCTTCACAGGATGGTGGGAGTTGAGGCCCAAAGAGGGTGGCCAGAGGGTAGGCGGGAAATAGGGCACAGGTGTCCTAATGACAAGTATCTGTGTCTTACTGGCATTAAGACAGATTGTTAGTTGCACACCTTGCTTGAATGGTGGACAGACAGTCAGGGATCAGAGAGGAGGAAGAGGAGGTAGTAGAGTGAAGTTTGAAGGAAAGCTGTGTGTCCTCGGCATACCGCTGGAAATGAGGAGAGAAGGAGGAATTCAGGTGAGCAAGGTAGATATTGAAGAGCCATGGTGATAGAATACAGCCTTGGGAATGCCACAGGTACAGAGTGAGGTGGTGGAGGAGACAGGGCCCAGTTGCAACTGGGAAGGGTGGTTAGTGAGGAAAGAGGTCATGTTTAGACATTAGGGCCTTATCTTCCGTTTCTTCTAAGGGTAGAAGCAGGTGGGTGTGAGTCAGATTTTACATTTTTGTGCTGCTGATTATGTTTTAGTTGGTTTCCAAGAGATTTGTTTAGAGTAGATGTTCTTTAATCTCAATTTCCATGTGTATTAGAATAGATCTATATGGGCCTCTGTATAGTTGGTGGCACTGGTTGGGGCAAAGGATAGCCCCTTGTTGAGCCTGGATTCTTCCGCTGAGGTGAGTGCATATCTGGATAGATTTAATACTACACTTGGTGTCTTTGTTCCCTCTGTTGTCTCTGGTAATTCAATTTGGTGGTGCGTTGGTCTCATTCTGTTCCTGTGCCTGGGCTTACATATCCCTCCTCTCTTTCCTCTGGTCTCCTTCTGTGAGTTGATGTATGCTCTGCTTGTGGCACTGATTTGAACCATCTTCAATTCAATGTTGCAGCATTTATCAAATTGGCTCAACTGCTGCATTGTACCGCAGAGCAGTTAACTTGTTGGACTGGAACACCAGCGCACCTCTGTGGATAATTTTGCACTGCTACCTCTTCAAATCTTGCATTAGATCATCACGATCACACATTCAAACCAGCAGGACATTGAATTGACACAACCCCGCTGGAAGTATTGATTCATTTGCTGACCTTACTAAGAGGTTACCATTGTCTCAAACTGGCTTGACCTTCGAACCAACCCTGGTGAGCCCACTGAACTCCAGTCATGTGCCACCTTCAAACCGCACATAGCTGCACTTCTAACTGACCCGATGCCAGTCTCACCAGACTGATTGGCCACCTCTGAACCTGGTTCGACCTTCATCTACAGCATCCAGAAGACTGGTTAGACACTGGTGAGCCACCAAGAGCTTAGAAAGACACTATTGAGTGGCCTCAGTCTCTGGGTCTACGTTTGGGACCCTAGAGACTGCTAAGCCACCCATTAGATACCCATTAGATACATTTTCATCATGACATATCATTTGAGTAACATTGTTGCCAATTTCTTACCTTTCACCCCTGCTTCATTAGCCAGATCGCATGCATCATTTACATTATGCATATTTTGTGTTCTTTCCAAGGGGATTTTTTAGTATTATTATATTGCAATTGTGAATTGTATTATATATATATATACATACATATATATATATATATATATATATATATATATATATATATATATTTAAATAGAACCTTGAATTTACCTTTAAAGAAACATTTTTAAACGCACAGCATTTTCCATTTTCTCTTCCATATAAATGCCATACTTTCCAACCTTTCTCATTACAACTCGTATAGTGCCACCATTCTCCACCTTCTCACACATATGTGTATTCTGCAAATATATCTATATACAAGACTTCTACTCACATATAAAGTACTGTCCTTTTCCAGCCGCTACTATAACACACCATACATGGCTCCAACTACAAACTACCATTCCTTTACTTCCTTTACCCCTATGCCACAGTTTCCTATTCTTTAAAAACACTGCAACACATTACAAATACAGCATTCACACTTGTTCTACAATTTCCTTACTGTTCCATACCCTATCACTAACACACATTAGCACACATATACACACTTCCTCACCCCTTTTCAATTACACCCAATCAACCCTCATTCCTATGTGCTAAATCACACCATTATAACATTATAACAACCACTGTTTTGCTCAAAACATCATAATGTTCCTACATATTCCATTACACCACCACTCCCTCATGCACTAATACCAGTAGTGCTCAACACATATTACTATCAATAGTTAATTATCCTTTCCACCGTCACATAAATATAGTTATTTTATGCATCACAGTCATTTTTCCTACAATATTTCTTGTAAAATCCAATATTGTTAGAATACGCCAAAGGGTATCTAACTACTTTAAGCATACTCTTCATTACAACACACTTTAAACACACATCCTATCACACTTACACTCACATAATATCCATGCTACCATACACATATATTCTATAACATATATTTTCTTAAAAATTATGTTAATGGCAAACATTGGATGTAAATAGAGTAGTTTTGTTTTTGTATCCACTATTGTTTCCGGTGCGTTCCTGTTGCGAAGCCCAAGAGGACATATTTATTAGAAGTGAAGGGATTCTCAATGCCATAGAACATAGCGTCATGGGGGACTTAGTATTATAGGGAAGCTCAACAGGAACACAGCGAGTTAAGCCGGTCCTGAGTTGCCCAATGCCAATTGAACGTCAACTTTTTACTAGACATTACTGAGTCTGGTGAGTGCATTCTTTTGGCTGCGTGCAGTCCAACCTGGCACTGTCTGTGAGCTTTTACCCCCTTTTTTTTATCTATATATATATATATATGAACAAGTGACAGGAATGTCACGAACCATGTCATGCTGCCACAACCTAGGCTTTACCTTTTGGGAACATCAATGTGATGGCCTTTTTAAACTTATGTCTACAATAAAGAAGCATTTTCTAATCCTTGGACTCTGACTCATCGTTCTGACTGTAAGCTTCAAAAGTCTAGTAGCAAATCAGTAAATCAGTCAAGAAACAATATGTATTATATGTTCGATTATTGCTGCGAAGCAACAGTGGAGTGAGTTGCACTCTTTGAAGTTCTGGTTAGAAAAGCAGCTGGTCGGAGTCCAAGTTGCAGATAGTATCTTTATTGGTGCGTCAAATAAACGTATTTAAAAGCCATCCAAATGCGGCATTCCCAAAAGGATTAAAACTGAAAGTTTGGCAGCATCATAACACGTTTCACGACTGGCGCGATATAAATGGATGTCATCAGACTTTGTTCATCTTAATCTTTCAAAGACTGAGGTTCTATTTGTTCCCTCTACTACTATTCCTCCTACTCTTCACCTTGCCTCTCTTTTCTTTCCACCATCCTCTCTACCTTTTTCCTCCTTTGCTCATAATCTGGGTGTAATCTTTGACCCCTATATTTCTCTTTGCATATTTCCTCTACTGCTCCTCTACTGGCGGTGGCGCTAATTATGGTTGCATAGCTAACCATAACTGTAGTATTTCTTGGGTTTTCAGAGTTTACTTTGTAACCATAACATCCCTTTAACAGACGTTTTTTCACAGAATTTCAGGGTTTTTATTAGTAGAACTTAACCATAACGTCCCTTTAACAACGTTTTTTCTGTGAATTTCATAGGTTTTTATTAGTCCAACTTAACCAGAACATCCCTTTAACAACGTTGTATCACTAAATGTCAATGTTTTTATAAGTGGAAATGTTTCATGATGTAACTTGACTATGTGTGTTATTAATAAGTCCTCTTTTAACATATATAAAACTACTATAAACAACCTTTAACAAACATTTTTTTGACGCATACTAATGTGTGTCATTTTCAGTAGCACATCCTGGGGCTGCAAGTCATGGTTGCAAGTCATGGTTGAATTGCCTAGGGCATGAGCCTCGACCATGACCCTGGCCCCACCAAACTACCCCCGTTATCCACTTTACCTAGTCTGCATCCTGGTCCAGTGTCCACCATACCACCATAATGTTACCAATGGCCTGTGCTCAAGGCTTGCATCCTTGGCCTGTCTCCGCAATCCATTGTCATGAGTTTCAGCCATGCCACAGGCCCCAATAAGCAAATCGGAGTAGACAACCTCATTGCCATTACCAGAAGGTTTTTTTCCCATTCAAGCCTATCCCGATTTCGAAATGTACCAAATAGCTGGTCCCTGGTGGCCATGCCCACTTTAACCCCATTGCTGTTCCCAGATAGTTTTTTCCCATTCAAGCATATCCTGATTTTACAATTTTGATCACACAGCTGATCCCTGGTGGGTCATTGCCTTTCCCAGGTGGCCATGACCAGTGGCCAGATATTCCAGGGCATGGCTGACAGCCATACCCCAGACAATCTGGCCATTGCTGTGGTTGCAAGATATGCCTCAGTTGCCAAAATTGTATTCAAACTTTGCACAAACATTTAAAGTTGGGTTTATAAACCGTTTGCAAACTTGTGTGCATATTCTTCAAACAGCACCACCTTTATAAGCCATTCAATCATTTTGGGACCCCTCTAATTTTGCCCCCTCTTGACAAAATCCTACCAGACATTTATAGTTGGGAATAAAAAGATATTGCAAAATGACATGCACATTAAATGAATGGTGTCAAAGTGATAGGGCATCCAAAACTGCTCTTCAAAGACCCTGTAGGGCAGAAATATGCATGGATGTCCTTGAACTTTTGTTAAGTACGTGAACATCACAGGAATGTCCACAAACCTCTGACATGTTCACAGACATCAGAGATGAAAAACACCAGATTTCTGGCATTTAATGCTCGTATCCCATCCCATTGTCATCACCCCTCATCTCCCCAGATAGAGTTTCTTTTGATTGACAAGTCTAAAGTTTTTTTTTTTTTTTTTTTTTTTACGTTTTTACTGCGATGTACGTGGACTACAGGTGCAGTTTTGCAAATCCATCATGGCATCCATTTTAAAAGTTTTGGGGCACTTCATGTTTTTAATTGACCAATCAGCAGGCTCGTACAATGTCTGTGAATGTTACACGGCTCTCTGATTGGTATAGAGGTGTCAGCGGGCACCAAAATCAGGAAGTAAGTCAGCAGACTGGACACAGATAACACACATTCTTGGGTCTTACATTTTGGCATTTTTAAAAAGTGTACTGGATGGATTAACACCAAATGTACAAAAGCACGCTTTCGGAGCAGGACACTGCTCCTTGTGCAAGTTTGTGTAAATCAGTCTAGCAGTTTGGGATGCAGGTGCGATCAAATTGTTTTCCCATTCATGTCTTTCTGTATTTCAAAGGTTTTGGGGCCCCCTATAACTTAGCCATCCCCTTTGACGAAACCACACAAAACTTGGCAAAATAATTCAGAGGTGGCCATATACTTCTTTTGCATTGTTTCTTGCAAATTCGTCAAGCCACCCACAAACTGCTCTTCCTATGAGTTGAGCAACTTAACCATAACTGCAGGGCCACTAACACAGGCCCTGTAATATATTGTATGTGGAAGTTTGTACATAAATCTGATAGGGCGGTTACAAGGCAAGAGGTGCATCCTCCTACTTGTATCCTTGGATTCTAGCAGTCTGAACAAAGTACCTGTTATTTGAACTAATCTGCCAGCCATACTTGCTCGTATGGCTTGCAGATTGTCCAATGAGAATATTCCTTGAACATTTGATGAGATATGGTATTCCTTATAGTATGATCACAGAGACTGCCCCTCAAAGCTTCGTGCAGAGGTGTGGTTCATTGGCACAGTAGCTGTTCCAAAGATATGAAAGGTTGATGAACATTCATTCATAGAGATAATGTACTATATCAAAAATGTAATCAGCTTTCATACGAATAACATCTTTCTGCATTGTCTGTGCGTTTATTGGTTTTATTGCTTAACCATCGTACCATCTTTCCGCATTCTAGGTGGGGACTTGCACTACCACCTTTCACAGCATGGAGTATTTTCTGAAAAGGAGATGAGATTTTATGCCGCAGAAATCATTCTGGGTTTAGAACACATGCATCATCGATTTGTTGTGTACAGAGATCTGAAGGTAAGAGCCTCACTTTTAATGGTGTGTGGTATGTATGATGGAGCATGGTAGAATGAAGTATGCAAATTACATTTAGAATCACTGAAAAGCACTGGCCAATCAGCGTGTACGGTAACTTCCAGTGAACACCCATGTTCCATGCCGGTGTCCCTCACCTCTGCTCTGGGATAGCATGTGTTGTTCTCATTCAGCTACCTTGGGAATTCTCATCCCCAATTACCCAGGTGTCCTGGCAGATATATATGCCCTTGTTCCCCGTCCTCCAACTCCTACCTTGACCAGTTGCCACTGCTCCAGTGTTGCTCTGCACTGCTGCCAATCTTCATGTCATCATGAACATTTGTAAAATGACAATGGGCCTCATTCCGAGATTGGAGGTAGTCATGGCGCTATTTGCGCCATGACTGCCTCCAATAACGGTACCAGCACCGGTCTCGTTCAATGGGGACTTACCGATGTCGTCCGACATTTGCGGGACCGGTAAGTCTCCATTGAAAAAACCATTCCCCATTCCCATTTGAGCCCCCAATAGGGCTCAATGGGAATGGGGAAGTAGCTAATAACGGTACCGCAATTTGCGGTACCGTTATTGGCTCTCATTTCCCTTAACGGGTCCCGTCCATAACGCCTGGTAAGGCGTTAAAGGAGGGACCCGCTAAGGGAACTCGTAGTAGGGCGGTAAGGGATTACCGCCCCACTCGGAATGATGCCCAATGTGCCTCTGCTATTTCCCTTCTGGCCTCTTGGTTTTCAAATGTTTCTGTTGGAAATGAGTGTGCACGAGTTGTGCAGAGCTGAATTAAGTTAAAAAAGATCAAAATCACTATTAGTAACAATCTCATTTCTGGGTGGTCTTTGCCTCCATTCTGTTACAAAAGCTCAGGCTAGCTGACCCCAAAACTGCCCATTGAAGGATGTCGTTAATTTTACATTGATACTAGAAACTTTAACTCAAAATGTGAAAAATTATGAAAACACATTATCTAGATCCATAAAACATTAAGGGCCTAATTCACAGAAGGGCTTTATAATGGCGAACCCCCAATTAATAACGCTCTGTGAATCAGTGCCCAAGAGTCATGGAGTTAATTCAGGGAAACGGTACATGACTTAATTGTATCAATGAGTCCGTGTATATCTATATTTCCTGGGTACTTTTATACAGGCGATACAAGTAGGATGTACCATACCACTTTAGATTGCTGCATGATTCACTTTCTGTCTGTCCCAAAATAATGCAACAAGCTACACGTTTATTTTACAATAGCACTGACGAATGCATATCTGTTTAATACTTCTGATACTTTTTGTCGATATGGGCATTGTTGAACCTGGTTTGAGTACTATCAGCAAATCAATAAGTTGTCTACTATCTTGGAAGAATCTTTCTCAGAAATGCCAACTCAGACACCCCAATGGCAGCTCGTTCTTTAGCTCTTAGTGCAGTTTTATCAACCATTATTAGTGAAGTGTGCAGAAAACCTGTCTACTGCCGAATATAAAATGTCAATGGCGATGAAAGTATTGAACCGTTTGGATTGGTTGAATACAGCAAAAGGCTATTCTTTCCTTTGAATGCTTAATCAATTATTTCGTTATTGCTATTTGAACGGTTAAACTATTTTTATTCTGACTTATCAAAGGATCCACACTTTGCTAAAACATAACTGTGTAGTATATTTCTGTGAATGAAAAAATATATTTGCCGCAACATACAATATAGTTTTATTATTTATTGTACTTTGTTTTAAACACACCTTTACAATAATCCATATTTAATATGAGCCTAAAGACATTAGATACACTTCATTAATAAATACCAAAATAGTATATGAACATTATTAGTATATAACAATGAAACACCTCCGATATTAAATATCAGAATAAAACACATTCGTAATACAGTAGATTATTTATTTAAATAAAGCTCCTTAAGAAAACGTAAAACCCCCAGTGACAAAGCAACATATCTACTTGCCAAAAAAGTCTTCATACATTCTGAGTACCACCTGTGCTGTGTTATACACACATTTTCCTAAAATGGACAGTACAGTAGCACATGTCTCAAAGATTACCATTATGGATACAAACAATTTCCTTTGTCATTAAAACAAGCCTGAACCTTATCAATTCATTTCTGTGGAACCTCCATGTGAATTCCATTATATATGGCTCTGATGTGCCAACTCCTTTATGTAGGCACGTTCAATGGGCATAAAAGGTAAATCCCCTAGCTTCTCTCTTGTTCGAATCCCATCTTTTAAAACCTCACCCCTCTTCACTTTCATTTGATTACAGATTAAAATGTCCCTGACAAGTTTGTCACCTCAAGATATCTCACACAGCTAGCCATAAAATATCTGACTGAAGTACCAGGGACGTCATTCCACCAAAATGCCTGGGGAAGTTGAAGTGACATCAAACAACCCTTGACCCCCCCTGATGAAAGGAAGTGTAATTTGACCCCACCCCGAAGTGATATCGTGGGAAGCAATGAACACAACCTTTCACCCGTTCGATAAAACAGGAAGTGGCATCACATAGCAGTGTACACTACAAAAACTATGGTTACAATATCACTATAATGTGATGTACATTTCATACAAGAATGGATCGCCATATGTATCGGTAAGATCAGTGTGTATAGGCAAATATTACCAAATTACTGTGAATGCATGCAGACGTCCCTGACCAAATGATAATGATGTGTTGTTATATAGCACTTACGCTTCAACACTTTATATAGAACAAATATACACCCAATATCATCCAACCTGTGTTGGTACTCATTTATCGACCTCAGAAGGATGAAAGGCTGAGTTGAGGCGTTTAAGAACAGACTAAATCAGTGACTCACCCCCTGAAGTGTGCATGAAATAAACCTTTAATGAGTCTATCGATTATTGTATAGAATTCCAGAAAGACACATTATTTGGTATTCCTATTCTTTCTTATTTAGGGTCAGTGACATGTGGCACTCCTGTTCTTATTTTTCTTATTTTTTTTAAGGTGCCTGAACAAGAAAGACAGCCACTCCAGAAGTAAAGAGCCACATGGTGCTGGCCACAGGCCAGGAGCTGGCATTACAAAAATAAAATATATATATTTTATTTATGTTTTATTTTTATTTTGTTAGAGGTCGCAAGGGAGACCTCGGAGGTCACAGTTGTGACCTCTGGTGACCCCTAAATGACGTCTCTGTGAAGCGCCAGTATATAGCAGGAAGCACAAGGTCCGTTTTTTACACACAACCCTACTACGCAGAGATTGAAGGCTCAACTCATGCCTAATTGCCACAAGTGGAACACATTTTATTTGCAAAAATATAATATTAAGCCATAGACTATAGAGGATATTTTGAGCTTGTGGGGATTCTCCAAATGTTAGAAAGGCCTCACATCACAAAAATAATAAAAAGATTACACAAATCCTTAACGTTGGTTTGATTTCAAGGGTGCAGTTATTTGGAAATACAATTTCCCATGAGAACTCTGAGTGAAACTTTGAGGTGGAAGGGAGGATCATTTCAGAATTTGATTAACCCAATTATCATTGGCTACGTTTTGCATTTGTCTGGATGGGGATGCTTGATTGTATGATTTATTTTGAATCTATGCCTCACCATTTTTCTTGTAAAATCCAAAAATGGGTATAGCTACAATTTCACAAATGGTGTAATTGGGTTGGGCCAAAATATCACTCTCAACAATGGGCCTGAGTGCTTGATAGACGAAACCACTGCATCTTCAAGGCTGTACATGCAGAAGTGTTTTTGAAAAGAAAGTGTCTCTAGCATGGATTAAATAAATCTTTGTGGAACTCCACAATTTCTCCTTTTCACCTTATTCAGGGCCTCCCTCTTGTTGTCATCAGCTTCACCCTATAATTGAAAGGACTGTTCTATCCCAATGCATTCTATAACATATGACCAACACCTTGGTAGATTTGACAATGAGAAGATTGGAGCTCAAAAGCTTGTATGTCCAGAAAGGATATTTGCCAAATTGGAGTTCTTGGTAATCATAGCTCAGTAACATTGAAAGGGATATTCTTTGATCAATACTTTTTAACTAAGCAGTGAAAGATACATCTCTTCAGCTGTCCGAATACTGCTTGAAAATCTAAAATTATTTTATTGTTCTGATTTACAAATCCAGATGACCCAATAACAATGTGAATATCTATCAAATTGTCTTTGTTACAGGTGAGGACTACAGAATTTTAGCCCATCATTGCTGAGATAGTGAAGGTTACAATCATCACCATACAATATTTATTTTGGGTGCAAATCGATCAACCAATAAAAACAATGATAGGTTTTCACTTTCAAACAGAGTTTTCTCGGTTACTGACATTAAGACAGGTATTCAGATATATCTAATTTATACATGATGATTGCTACTAAGTGACCTCTTTACATTTTGCCAAGTCCCTTTCTGGCCATTAATTCCAAAGTTAAAATAGTTGTCCAAAACCAGGGGTAGCACTGTACAAAATCAATTGAGCCAGTCAATACCCTGTGGATTAATTCAATCATATCTTTCAAATTCTGAACCCATCTTGAAGCAACCACAGTCGGATATAGTTCTAATTTTGTAGATAGAATTCACTGTGATTCTGATTCTTATTAATGGATGGTTTTGGGAAATGTGTTTAAGTGGATAGTGCCTCTGGGCCCTACGACCAATTATATTGTTTTATAGATGACACTCGACCCAACTGGAGAAAATATATGTCACGCAAGATTCATCACGAAATTTCCCTCTGGTGTAAAGAGAAAGTTCACCTTTTAGGGTGATCCCTCTTATATCTCAGATCAGTTCCTAACTAGTATTAACAAATCCTTCATTATATTAAAAAAAACAGTCTTATTTTCTTTGCTTTCAATTCCTAGCAATTGCTAGATAAAATGGTGCTAATGCTGTAAATGCCGAATTTCCAGTGTTCTGTGAAAGATTTTGTGCAATGTAGTGGACTTTAAACCCTCCCTTCTTTTGCCACTGTGCAGTCCATTTTTAAGTAGGAAGTTGTTTTAGTTTTGGTGCATTAGGTGTTTCCAAGCACCAGAAGAGAGTGAATAGACAGGGTACTTGGAAGCAGAATAGCCTGTTGGCTTGACAATTGGCAACACTTTGGCCATGCATTTGCCAAAGTACTGATAATACATTTTCAGTGTTCTCTGTCATTTGAATCAATGAGGGCTTCCTTCAACCAGGAGCTCCTAAAGGTGCATACAGGGATTATTTCCAGGGCACACAGTGTTCTGACTTGCTTTCATCCACTCATCTCACAGCAAATATCCTTATTTATT
Organism: Ambystoma mexicanum; assembly: GCF_040938575.1. NCBI lineage: Eukaryota > Metazoa > Chordata > Amphibia > Caudata > Ambystomatidae > Ambystoma > Ambystoma mexicanum. The sequence continues at coordinate 1,366,031,102 of NC_090932.1, read as the reverse complement.
TCTTAGAATGTCTAATATGGTAAATGTGTATGTGCATCATTCTATCACATGTGGGGTACATAGAAATACATGGGGGTAAAAGACAGTCCATATAAACCAATTCCCTTCTGAATCTGAATTGTGTTATGAATGGTTACACAAATCAGACTATAATAGCTCAGGGAAAGCAAATAAACTGTCTCCACCATGCCCTCCTCTCTGACCTTTTCTACAACTTCCCTCCACAGTTTATGTTCTCTCTCTCGTCAATCCTTCACCAGCCCTACTCCTCCTGCCACTTATCGCACAGCCTTCTCTGCTTTGTCATTGTCCCTCTGTCTTCTCTTACCTTAAGAACTGCTCTGCCTCTCATGATTGAGCCTTCAATTTTCAAGAATGGGAAACACAAAACCTCATGGAGAAGGTCCACACTTAATGCTTATTTGCATTGATCATGCTATTAATATCCATGACCTTTGGTAATATCTAGAATTGATTTTCAAAATGTCATGATGACTTAGTTTACTTATAACTACACAATTATCATTCATAATCTCCTAACAGCAGGATAAAAGATCCAGGTTTGTAATCGGAACTACAAGGCTGGGGGCTGAGGCTCTCGCACTAAAGTTCTCTTTCTTTGTTCAAACCACTACAATCCCCACAATCTCTACTTCCTCCTTTAAATCACTAGGTTTTAGATGACTCATTAGCCTGAACTCCTGCATCATTGTAGTTACACTCTACCATCTGTCAGGTGATCCTTTATTTAGAAAAAAGCAGGGGATTCTAACATTTGAACGCACTGCCCTTTCATTATACACTCTCACCTTATCCAGCCATTGTGGTTCCCTGCCTATGAGGATTTGGCCTTATGAACTGCCCGTATATGAGGTCAAAGATGCCATGATGTCCTCATCCCCCATCCATTTGTCTTACTTCAAGGTTACGCCTCTACCCTGGTCTGCTCACCATCTCCAGCAATCCTGGTTTGATGAATTTCTCAAACCTCATCTAGTCTCAAATTTGAACATGGAAACCATCTCTATATGTCATTTGAGAAGGGTAACCCCTAAACTGTTCTCAGAAATCTTCAACAACTCAAACTTCTACTACAGTCGAGCTGAATCCATCCTTGATTCCTTGTTGTTGAAACCCATAAGCACATTAGACTTTTTTTCTCCAGTTGAAAATCAAACCTCCCTTTAAAAACTTTTTAATTTTTTTACCAAGAACTTACAGCACTGTAAAGAACAAACAGTGATGATGATGGTGGGAGCCTAAGTACCAATATGATGAAACATTAGAATTCGCAATTTCAAAAGAGATACTGTGTAGTTGCTATTAACAAAGCTAAGACACTCCTCCGTTGCACATTAGTCAACCTTCTAATCTAACTGCTGAACTTTCCAGGATTAGCAAAAAAAATCAGATCCTCTAAATCTGAGTTCCCTCTACCCAACGGCCTCTCAGGCTCATGTAGAATAAAAGGTAATTGAAGATGACAACTATCTCTGGCCTAACTAGATTGGTGGCTCTGCTCGTCCCTGCCCTAAAGACTGCTGCCTTAATCCCTTATTTAAAGCCCATTTTAAACTAAAAGCTTATGTCATTTCTTAAAAACATGAGAGCCAAGAAAGTTGATGTCTGCACTGCCAAAAACGTAAGAGACAATGTCAGCACTCTGGCTTCAGCCTTAACTGCCTTGGCCAACAACTCCTTTGAATCTAGCATCTACCCAAACCCGCTGACGGAAACAGGCATACATCTCCTCATGAAACCCAATGATGATCTCAATGTCATGTCAATTTCCCTATTGCCAGCACCCTTTTCACTGGAAAGGTCATTGACAATGTGGCTGTCCAGAATTTAGTAGAGCATGGGCAGACCTCAGACTCCTGTACAATTTCCAATCTCGTTTCAGGCTATCAGAGGGCAGAAAACCTTCTTTACTCTAAATTAGAAACAAAATCTTGGGGGTTCCTGGATGCTATTATTCCTTCCATTTTCATCCTTTTGGACCTTTCAGTGGATTTCAGTACTGATTGAGCCAGCTGAAGTCCTCCATTGCTTTATCTCGATCTACCCTTACTTTAATCTAATTTTTCCATTTTGAAAAGGGAGGTCATGTTCAGATCTGACTTTTTTCTTTCTGAGCCTACAAGCCTATGATGTGGAGCTCGCCAAGGCTCTGCTCTTCCTCCTCCTCCCTTTAACCCTTATCTGAGACCTCTTTCGAACATTATCAACAGCAACACCATGAAATTAAAGATTTATGCTGATGACCCTTAGATGCTCCTGGGTCTCCATGGTTTCCTAGATACCAGGCTGCCTTCTCTGGATTCAATATTGGATGGTGGATAACTGCCTGTGTCATAATGCCATAAAGATGAAGATTATTTATTTGTCAGGACCATTCCTCGTTCTTGTCTCTTTTGCTAGCCACCTCCTCTTGAATCCCTCCTTCTCTTTGATCCTCTGCAAAGAACCAGGGCATTGTTTTCAACCCCATACTTTATTATTTTACTCACAGCCATGATCTCACTAACAAATTGTATTTCCAGCTGCATGTGCGCAAGTATACCTTCTCCCTCTTCATCATGTCTTAGAATTTCCAAAATTCCATGCCACATCTGGAATGGTCATGTCTCACTTTTACAACAGCCACTGCTTTGCTCTCCTATAACCCTAACACATCAGTCTCAGCTCATACAGAAGAAGGCAGATATGTTAATCTTTGGCCTCAAAACTCACTCATTGCCTGGGCTTCTGTTTAAATCATGTATGAGTTTCAACATTGTCTGCCTTGTGAGGAGTCAGGAATGAAATTCGAACACAAGTTACCCATGATTTTGATTAAAGACTTACTGAAAATAAATAGGGTTGGAAAAATGCCTCTCAACCCTGCTTTAAGAGGAATTTCCCTACCTAAACCTAAATTCTAAGGTGACGATGGAAATGTCTTTAATCTTGTGTGGTTTGGAAAAAGTGTTCATAAAAGAAGAATAAATGGCTCCAACACAAACGTTCTTCAAGGATAAAGGTCCTTGCTCCAGATGGTGGTTCTCTTCCGCTGGATTCCTCTTTGCTCTCTGAGGTTTCACTAACAAAAGTACCTTGTGCCTTTCTTGGCCAACAACAACAAAGACACACAATAGTGTCTGGCTTTGCAATTGTGTCTCGTTCAGGACACATGGTGTACGTTTCTGCCAGGGTTTTGCTCATTCTCTTTAGGCTAACAAAATCCCTTTTTCTAATACTGATGCTTCTTCTGAGGACCTCTTTATTTCAGATTAATTCAATTAATGCAATCCTTTTCCTAGTCCTGATGTTTTTTCTCAGGACTTCTTTATTTCTGATTGACATAATCCTTTTTCCAGTCCTGCTGTTTCTTCGCAGGACTTCGATATTTAACTGTTGTAATTGCCTAGTATACTCTCCTGTCAGGGCTTCTTGTTTTCACACACTTATAATTGACTGGTATACTCTCCTGCCAGGGCTTCTTATTTTCACACACTTGTATTTCACTGGTTTACTCTCCTGCCAGGGCTTAATGTATTTACAGACTTATAATTTCCTGGTATATTCACTTACCAGGGCCTCTTGTATTCACACCCTTGTAAATGTCTATACTCTCCTGCCAAGGCAATTTGTATTCACACATGTGTAATTGCCAGGTACACTCTCCTGCCTCACACACTTGCAATTGCCTATACTCTCCTGCCAAGGCATTTTGTATTCACACATGTGTAATTGCCAGGTACACTCTCCTGCCTAGGCTTCTGCTCATACAGGGTCTTTGCCCTCTCTCAGAGTTTCACATATACTTTGCTTGATAATGTATCTTCTTGATATATTATCCTGTCCAGGTTTCCATATACTTGCACTGTATGCATTCACATATTTGTAAGGGGTTTGCTCGTAGTTTAATTCCCCCTTTAACATTAAGTCCTATCACTCTTTCTGTCTTGTTTGTGTGATTTACAATTATTTACATTCCATGTGGCCGTGTCCCTATGTCCCCGCTATCTCTGGGTTGACTCATCAGCTCTTATTGGCATTCCTGGATTCTCCTGTGGTCAGCCGGTAAAGCATTTCCGTCTGCTACCTTCCTCTTGGTTTACTCATCTTTTGCAGCTTCCACTTGACATGTTTGCTTTGTTCCAGACCCCGGCAAATGAAGCACTGCTCTCTGTTACCTGGGAACACCCAGGAGTCTTTCACCGTAATTTCCACAGCATCCCCCTATCGCACAGCAGCTCCTTTCTCCTTGGTTGGTGAGCTGCCTGGTTCTTCCACGCCGGTTTCAGCCTTTCTGTTTCTTTTACCTCGCGGAGAGGCACAGCTCTCTCCCGCCAGAAGCAGACGTCAATTCTCCTCTTTAAATTTCCCAGGCACAGGTGTATGTGAACAACAAATAGAGCGCTCGCTGGGCTTGTGGCCTCCTTCACTCTGCATTGCTCGATTCCGCTTCCTCGTCCCAGTATTTTGGTTATTCTTGTCAACCTCCAAAGCAAAGGGAAGGGGAAGTGGGAGAGGTGATTGCTCGTAGGTTTTGGAACCATGACGATTAATTAAGTGGAAGCATAAAAAGACAAAGGGGAAGAAAGTAAAATAAGTGTGTCAACACAGGGTGGGGGCATATGTGTCAAGATACAGAAAAAGGTCAATTATAAATAGCACACCCAGGGGCTGAGAATGTGATAAAATATACATGCAAAAAGGAAAGACGAGTGTCAACAGATGCCAATTCAAGACAGAAAGAAAGCATCACAATAAAACAGTCAAATCCTAATGATTTATTGAAGAGAAATGCTTTGCGGTTTCTTCCTAAACGTAGATGCTTCTCAACATATTTGATTACAACTTTGAGATGGTTCCAAAAGGAAGTGCCTGCTGCTTCCCAATCAGGTGGAGTCATCACTGATTTTCCAGTGGTGACCTCCTCCGATGTGGCCAGGGGACAGCAGCCGCTAGCTGATCCTTACCCTGGGGGTGGCAATATGAGGGAGGATCACATGGGTGATAACAACCTCTGGGGAGATGTTATGGCGTCACCGTGTGAGACATGCTATCCCCCATTTTCCCTTGAAAATAACCCTCACACAGATAATAATCTCATGGCCTATTGTCATACACCTGTTCGTTCTCCTATGAAGAATAGGGAAAACCCTTTCCTCAGACCTGTAGGCCAGCCTTCCAACTTTGTTATGCCTTGTGAGACTTATAAATCCGCCCTCTCCATTTCCACCTATAAATCATTGAGGTCTCATTTGCCATTTAAAACCATTGGCAGTGTTTATCCAAGATTTTCAAACCAATTGTCAAAACTGGACTTGCCTTTTTACGCGTGCACTTAACTGATTGGCATGGTACCAAAACCTACGAGCAATCAACTCTCCCACTTCCTCTTTGCTTTGGAGGCAGTATAAAATTGCTATTCTCAAGGTTGGCACCTTTTCAATTTTCAGTAAATAAACTGTATTGGAAGGCGAGGGGGCTCCCACAGTGGTTTGAAACACATTGTGTAAAGGCACTAGATAAATAAACTATCATATCATACAGACATGTATTTATAATGGGTGCATCAGCCATGAGCTGAAAGCATGGCTTGGTAATGCACCACAGACTGGCCTCAGTGAGTTGCCAGCCTGGCCCACCCTACTCCAGTGTCCACATTTCCTACAGTAGTTGGCACAGTTCTGCACTTTTTGCAGAAGACAATTTCAGGAGAGCAAAACACAAACTGAAAAACGTGTGTGTTGTTTATTTATCACACCACACCCGCCTAGTATTGCCATCAAATATCCCACCCCAAAGCCTGCCTATCAAAACACCCACCCACCCCCACATCTACATAACAACATTCCTAACCCAATCTATACAATGACCATTCAACCTGCTGTAAGGTCCACCAAGAAGAATTTGAGTATGGCAGAGCCTAGATTCATCACAGCATCTTCCACTGCCTGAGTCTCTGAGACTACCTAACCAAAGGACCCTGCCTTTGAACCAGTCAGCATTAAGGTAACAGGATGGAGGGTCAGAGATGCTGACCATTCTGGGCATAGTCTCTGAATCACTGGATGCCACAGATACTTCACTCCAACTGTCCTTAATAGGAGGTGGAAAAGTTGAAGCCACTCTTTTTTACTTTACTTTACTTTATTACATTTATACTGCGCACCATTGACTCAGAGGCATGAGGGCACATACAAACGAACAACACAAAACAGAATAAGACATAAAACATAAGAAAAAAAGGCAGGAACCAATCTTTCTTAATGTCTATTTTTTTGCAAATCTGTGTGTGGGCTGGGGCTGCCTGAAACCTACCACACTGCATCAATATATGTATTTGTTTTATTGTGTATAGAGTTGCCTTTCCACATATCATCTTTGGAAAACTTTTAGGCATTGAAAAACAGTCTAAGTTTTGTTGTGCCACTATCCACTTTAAGGGTATCAGGTAATATTACCCCCATATATATGGTCGCAGTAAATAATATCGCCGGGAAAAGGTCGCTGCGATATTATATGGGTGACCATATATATGGGGACAGGGGCAAAAAAAAAAACATTTAAAAAAAAAAAAGAAAAAAGTTTGGGGGTTGCGGGGGTGTCCCCCGCATACGGGGTGTCCCCCGCATGTTCCATGCAATAATGTCGCCACAAAAAACGGCCATTTTTCGGCGATATTTTTGCATGGTGACATTTTTGTGGCGACATTATTACATGGAACCACTTTAATAGACAAATAAATAGCAATACATCTCACAAAATGTTAATTTGCTTTCATATGGACATGATGGGCTAGTGTTAAAATTGTCAGTCATGCAAACAAGAGACAAGGTTTCTAATTCCCAGTTTCTCCACTCAACCACATTGTGCGAAACAAGGCAAATTATTGGCCCTGCATTTCTTTAGCACCTTATCCCATTGTCAGTTCTGGCCATCAGCATTTTTCACGCCCTATCCCAGACCTTCAAGGACAAGAGAAACAAGGCCAACCATCACTTCCCCTTGAATTGTATAGATTCTGCGTCACCTGCTGATCTACTGCCGTCTCGGTCATGGTGTTAATGCCTGCGTACCCCCAATTCTTCCCACACCTGCGTATCCTCAATCACTCGTCTCACCCCTTACCTTTCTAATGACAACCTACCCTACTTCATGCCATCCTAACCTGTCCTCACCCTACTTACCCTCACAACATTCTTCCCCGTGCCTGTCTTCTTCTAATCAACGATGGGTCATGCCTGTCTACTTAATGCCTGACAAACCCCATCTACCTTACCGCATGACACACACAATGCCTATCCCACCCCACCAACTAACCCACACATGACAACCCACCTCCCTATGTCTGCCTACCCCCACCTCCCCTACTCATGCCCTACCCCAAACCTGCCTGCCCCCCACCCATTATACCCTACATTTGGCCACACTTCCCACCCATAATTCCCCTACTACTGCCTGCCAATGCACCACTCCTTAATACTCATGCATAACTATGTCCAATTCTGTCCCACTCCAGCCACTCTACCTCCACAAGCCTACTGACCCACTTTTTCCCACATATGCCTACCCCCACAACCCCTAACACACAACCAGCCTATCCACCCACTCTACACCACATCTGCCTGGTGGGGTACCCACCCTCACTCAAATATGCCAACCAAATCCCAAATGCCTGCCTACCCTCACCCACTCCACTAAATTGTGCCTGACTACCCACCTACCCCCTACCCTACACTTTCCTACCTCTGACAACCCACCTGACACCACTCCTGCTTACCAATACATCACTGCTATATAAACCCACTGACCCTGGCATATGTCTGCCTAGATCCAATGCCTTATCGCCCCAGCCTGCCTCCATCTGCCTGCCCAGCCATTCTACCCTTAATCTGCCTACCCTACATGCAACATACTATTTATCCGCCTAAAACAACCCAACCCTACCGACCCTTAACTGCACTACCCCATGCCTGCCTACCCCTAAATGCTTGTCTTCTCAACACACCCACTCTTACTTAATCCGGCTTTCCTTACCCTTCCTACCCAATGTCTGCCTATCCCCAACCCACATACCAAACCCTCCCTACACCTGTCTTGACCCCCAACCAACCAGCCCTACCCAAACATGCCAACCACCTTCCACATGCCTGCCTACCTCCACACACTCTTCTCCATGCCTGCCTGCTACATACTATTCTCGTGGCTTACTACCCCTTCGAACCCCATCAATGCCTACCTAATCTATATATCCTAACCAACACCTGCTGCCTATACACCCACCCTACACCGCAAATGCCTGACTAAAGACTCACCCTATTCCACACTGCTTGAAAATGGTGCCACCCTACTGCAAGCCTTCCTGCCTTGCACACACACTACTGCAGGCCTGCCTACACTATGCCTGCCTACCAACACACCCTAACCCATTCATGAAAACCCATCCACCCTACCACAAGCCTGCCTGCCTACCCACTTTGCCTTACCCCTGCCTGCCAATTCACTTACCTACCCTATACTGGCCTACCCTACCCCACAGCTGCATGACCACTCAGCCACCCTACTCAAATGTCTGCCTATCCACATACCCTACCACCAACAAACCCTACCTCATAACTGCCTACCACTTTCCCGATGCCACTACCCTATATCTGCCTACTACTACCCACCTACAATTCACCAATTCACCACACCTTCCTACCCTCATCCACCTATAAAACAGTGTGCCTGCCTACCATTACCCACCTTACTCCAGAGTCGCCTTTTGTGATGATTCACAAGGTGTCATCATTTCTCTGCAAGGGGAGGCTTGGGAGGTTTTCACCTGAGGCTAGGGAGGTGCGGCCACTACCAACTGGTCCCCATAGGGTGGCTTAATGCAGGAGGAACTCCTGCGGAGGGACTCCCCCTCTGGGGATAAAGACAATATTCCTCATTACAACCTTGGCGTTAAGGAGTTAACGGCACAGTAAAAGGCTGCAGCACCGTTAAACCCTTAACGCCCGATTCACACTTTAACGCCTGCTTTTTGCAGGCGTTAAAGTCCAACCCGCTAAGGGACCTTGGTGCTAATTACGGCACCGTAATTTACGGTGCCGTAATTAGCGCCTTCCCCATTCCCATTGAGCCCTATGGGCCAAAAATGGGAATGGGGAAGGGGCCATGGTGAATGGGGATTTCCCGCCCCGCCAACCTTGGAATGGGGCGGTAAATTCGCCATCCACCATGGCGGAATCCGGCATGGACCATGGTGCTAATAGCACCATGGACAACGCCAGAGTTGTAATGAGGCCCAATATTCCTCATTACAACCCTGGCGTTAAGGGGTTAACGGCGCCGTGAAAGGCTGCGGCGCCGTTAAACCCTTAACGCCCGATTCACACTTTAACGCCTGCTTTATGCAGGCGTTAAAGTCCAACCCGCTAAGGGACCTTGGTGCTAATTACGGCACCATAATTTACGGTGCCGTAATTAGCACCTTCCCCATTCCCATTGAGCCCTATGGGCCAAAAATGGGAATGGGGAAGGGGCCATGGTGAATGGGGATTTACCGCCCCGCCAACCTTGGAATGGGGCGGTAAATCCGCCATCCACCATGGTGGAATCTGGCATGGACCATGGTGCTAATAGCACTATGGTCCAACGCCAGGGTTGTAATGAGGCCCAATCACTTGCAGTGAAGTGCCCTAAACGTTGTTACTCCCTGACATTCCCTAGCCTCCCTTAATGTCCAGAACCACTACATTGAGAGCAAACCTATGTATTGTTGTAACATAGGAGAGGAAAGCAAATGTTCTAAGATGAGGAAGTTATATTTTACTTGTAGTGTGAGTGTTACAGTAAGATTTTAACACAAGATAGTGGAACTTTAATTTGACTGACATTCGGACAGATCCTTTAGTATTAGTTTCAAGGCAGGGAAACCCCTGTTAGAGACAGGGACAGTTAGGTTTTCAATATGATACAATAAAACTCCATAACCAAAATCATGCCACCCTTGTGTCAGCTTCCTTCTTCAACACCCTTACACTATATAGACCATCCCTGCCTCCACCCATCCACAATACCTGCTTGCTGACCTGCAACATGCCCACCTACCCCCGCTTGCCCACAGTACTTCATTCCTGAATGCCCCTCTAACAATAAAACATGCCTGCCTACCTTTAGCCTCATCCTTTTTACCCTGCCCCACTTCGTCCTACCTCCAACTACACACCCTACAACATGCGTGCCTACCAAGAACCCTCTCACCCTATCCTATTCTAGCCTATGCCCGCGCTCCTGTACCCATACACCTACCAAATATTCTACCCTTCATCTGCCTACCGCAGCCACCATACGCTTATTGCTAAATTGGCTGCTCTGAAAAAAATGTGCTAATTTGAAATCACATTTAGAAAGATAAAATATGGTGCCCAAATAAGCCAAATAACCGATCCCTAGCACCTGGCAGTAGACAGGGCTGCCACAGGTGGTAGGGGCCACCTTTTATGGAATCGCCAGCATTGATGGGCATTGACATCAACCTCTGAGAACGCACCCCAAGTGGAAGTCTTCACTGGCTGGGAGTGGTGCTATATCTGATATTGCCTAAGCTAGTACCACTGAATTCAATGTTTTGTTAAAGCAGCCATATTGCTTTGCTAGATTCCGAGAGAACTGTGCCGAGCGTATCCTGTGTACATTAATTACGTCGCTAGCAATTTACTACACTGAAAGTATTATTTCACTTTATAGAGAGAGACCTCTCATTAAGCAAACTGGGCCATTACACTTGAAATTACTTATACATAGAAAGGAAGAAATAATGAAATAATGTTGATGTAACTAAACTTCTCTAAACTTTGAACTGTTGTGATAGTGAAGATTAGTGCAAGACCATTTTTGAGGGAGTTGTTTTTGTAAGAAGCAGATACTTTCCCTAAAAAGCACCTCATTTTCGAATTCAAAACTTTCTTGCCACTTCAGTATCCTGGTCAACTCCAGGCAGATTTTAGTCTGTTTGACAGATGTGCATGGTTGGGCACATCTGGTTCTGCCCCCATTCTTCTCCAACTTCAAACACCACAACGTTTTTCTGGACCTGATAAGATAATTAGTATCCTGCCAAAATAGGACCAGTGATTTACAAATGCTATTCTTATTTTGAAAGGTGTTTTGCCTTGGTGAAAATAGTCTACCTGAGGCATTAGAGATGTAAATACAGGAATACAGGGAGTCATTACCTGCAGGTTGGAATTCAAAGTCTACGTGCCTCCGTAAACGTTTGGCGGTATTCCGGCGATACATCTGCCAGAATACTGCCAAATGAAATGATGACCTCCACTTGGTCTGGCGGATTTACCACCGTCTTAGAAGTGTTGGTAGGCGGTGTTAGTACCCATTTACTGGAGTCCATAGGACTTCCTGGAGATTTCGGGGGACTTACGCTGTCAGTAGTTTTGCCGATTTTGTCAATGTTCTGTGGTAAAGTGTCAGAATTTGTTAAGGAGAATTCTACAGAATGGCTAATTTCCCTTACCTGTTGAGTCCATCAGCAGCTTTGCTGGATTTCTAGAGTTGATTTATTTTTATTTTTTTTTACCTGGTAAGAGTGTGAGCCTTTTTTCCAACTCTTACATGTGTTTTGCTGTGTATTGTACATGTTATGCTCATGGGCTATGGAGTCTCACACACTCCATAGTCATCATCCTTTTACTGTGTGTCACACAGCACCTTTAGTGCAGTGACCCAGGGTTGTCTTTTCAGATTTCCCACTTTAAACTCCATTTTCTGGGACTCACTACTGTCTCCCCGACACATGTAAAGTTGCCATTGACTTTACTAGTCTTTTTAAACATACAGACCCAGTACAACCTATCTACAAAAGAGTACTGGAGGGGTTAATAGTTACTCCCTTTTGTCTGATTCGCATGGGACATTTTTATGTTCCCCTTTCTCTAAGATTTGACTGGTGGCAGTGGTATCTACCATTTTTATTCTACCGTGAGCTATGAAAATAGCCTTGGTACCGTTAGAGGCTATGGTGGTAGCCTCAAACTCTAAACCGCTGTACCCCTTTTATTTTATTTTGGTTCCGGTCGAGTTTATTCACCATTTCTTTTTGTGAAGTTCTTGGACGTGTTTTACTCTGCACGCCAAACCAGGTTTAGTTCCTTTGTTCGCCGTCCTTTGGCGGGCTTCTGCACAGAAGCCCTCCTTAGGCGCCTGGGTGTCTGAGTGGGCAGGATATGAGGGAGGGGTTTGATGCCCCCGGCACAGGGTCTCCTCTAGTCGCACTCTAGTTTGATTGGCTAGGTAGTTGTCCTGCCAGGACGCCACCCTGCTTTGTTATTGACAGCCAGGCTGTGTGAATTGGGGATTTGGTGCATAAAAAGCCAGTATCTGGGACTGGAAGGCAGAGTGGCCACTGGACCCAGAGAACCGAAGAAAAGCTGAAGAAAGATGACTGCTGAAACTACTGGATATCCCGGTGAAGCCCTGCTGCAGGTCCGAATCGCCCGAAACTTCGATGACAGAGAAGATCTGCAAAGAATCTTCTTCTCTTGAGATTGTTGGGACCAACCAGATCGCCAAACACCAAATTCTGTCCTCCCTCTCCTGGTCGAATTTGCTGGGCATCGCTGCAGTGAACCGGATAGCCAGGAACATGTTTGGGTTTTAAGGAGTGCACCTTTTATTCAACATTTTGCTCCGCTGCTGGCTTCTTCTCTGGGCAGTGCAGGTCCCTCCAGACGTCCTCCTTCTTGTCACCACGACAGTCGTTTCAGGAGCCTTGAGCCTGCAGGAACTCCCAGGAACAACTGCCTCAGCTAGAGCATTCTTCTCCATTTAAGGTACTGTGCAAATCCGGTCATTCCTTCCGTCCGACCGCGGCGCAAGTGCTTGAAATCTTTTGTCTCTCCGAAGGCTTGTCGTTCTCTTCTCCTTTGAATAACTTTTCCTCCGACCAACTTCGTGTTGAACTCTTGGCAAAGGTTTAACCGCAAACTACTCTGAACAGTGTGATCCTCTGCAAAGACTCTGAACCATTAAGATTGGCCCAGACCTATTGATTTGAATCCTAGTTGTAGTAGCCTTTTCTAGATTGCCCTGCCTATAACTTGTTGGTGCTGTTGATTTGTGATAACATTGTCTTTCCTCCCCTTTTAAATTACTGGAGTGCCATTTTGCTCACACTTTATTTTGAGCTTAACTTGTCCGGAATTGATTGGGTGTTGTGTAGTGTATTAAGACTGTGATTTTCTGCTGCTTTATGATAGTGAACTGTTTTATAACTGATGGTGTAAATAAATGTATATTCTTTTACTCATAAACCTTGAATCAGTGTTTGCTTGAATCATAGGATATGTTGTCCTTTGTGTAACCTCTTGTACTGCTCACTTTACACTTGAGATAAGTCTGGCTGCTCAGCCCAACGCTACCAGTTTACTCTGTAATACAGGCTTGTACCAAAGGTGAAATTGTACTTACACTTGTAGTCTTAATTGTGTGTGGTGTTCCCAAAGAGTACTGCATACGATTCTGCCTAACAGAATTACCTCCAGCTTTTTGCTGGAGATGACTCCTTCACTTCAACACCTAATTTATAGTACAGCTGTGTGTTAATGCGGTGGTTACTGCCAAGTAGTACTATGTTTTTAAGCAAACGTAAATTATATTAAATATGAATACTCTTTCAATATTTCTCTAGCCTGCAAATATACTATTGGATGAGCATGGCCATGTAAGGATATCGGATCTTGGACTTGCTTGTGATTTTTCCAAAAAGAAGCCACATGCTAGTGTGTAAGTACAGTTTCTTATTACGATGAATGCTTGTTTATGTATTATGCCTTCCTCAATCCGAAACGTGAGTATTTGAGCTGCAAGGTAAGAATTGTCATGGCAAAGACCATCTTCCCCCAGTTTCAATTGCCTAAAATAATGTAGCTGTCTTCAATGATTCAAACTCTGGCCTTGTTCCAGAATACAATGCAACCTTCCATTTGCTTGTGTTCTCCTTTCCACCAGCAGCTTCAGCTGTCTCCTACCTAATCTCCAAATATGATCAATTCGCCTAATTGCCTTTTTTCTGTTTCCATTACTTTGCCCACGTATCACAGACTCATAACATAAACTTAACAGATTGTAGCCTGCCTTTCGTTTAGAGTGTTTCTACTGTGCTGCTTGTCACATACTTTTCCTCTCCAAATTCTCAGGTTCCGCTTCCCCCAACCCCACCGTCACTGTCTTTTGTTCCTCCTCCTCCTCTTCCTCTCTAAACCCTTATATACTCTGGGGCCTGCTACTCCATGATGGCACCGGACTGATGCTGGCCTCTGGGCAAGAGAACTTTCTTCCCTGTATTGGAGTGGTTTTCTTTGTCTTTTTTGAGGGGTAATTTGGTGGGCTGAAATTGTCCACAACACAAGGTAAACCCTCATAAAGTATATATATATATATATATATATATATTTAAAACTGTCTCCATGTTTGACTGCTCTGTTTGACTTATCTGACCCCTGCATCCATCTGCTTGTTGGCCACAGCTTGCTCCCCAGTCTAGAACACAGACTGAACATATACCTGCAGAATCTTTGTTATAGTAAATTGACCAAATGCCTCTAGAACAGTGTCCTTCTGAGGCCAACCCGTTGATGCGTGGACCATTTCACAATAGAATTGCACTGCAGATTGTAATGGATGGTTCCCATACCTCAAATCCCTGATTTACAAAAGGGACTTAGAACCTGGAGCTAAAGGGACTCAAAGCTAACCCTGGGACACATATCTTATGTCTGTTGTAATATGAACAATCTTCATTAACCTGCATTTCTGTAACCACTGGCGCCTCAGGAAAAGCATCAACCCCACTATGATACTCAACTGTCAGCTCAGATCTCTAATACAGACTGTAACTAAACATACTATGTGGGTGTTTACCCTCACCCCATGTTTCCTATTCCTTGTATACAAGTCACACCTTTGCATTGTACTCAGTGCACTGTTTTGTTTTTCCTGGGGGGCAGCTCCATGTGCAGCACCCCGTGAGTTTACAGAGTTCAAACTTAAACAAATACATGAATAAATAAATGAATTCTTGGCTTCTTCCTGACATTTAGTTATGCATTGCATTACCGGTTCAGCGAGCACATTGGAAGTGACAGGCCATTAAAGAGCCTGCTTCAGCAATTGACATTTTAAATTTCAACTTGAATTTT
This sequence comes from Ambystoma mexicanum, assembly GCF_040938575.1. Classification (NCBI taxonomy): domain Eukaryota; kingdom Metazoa; phylum Chordata; class Amphibia; order Caudata; family Ambystomatidae; genus Ambystoma; species Ambystoma mexicanum. The sequence goes on along the minus strand of NC_090932.1, from coordinate 1,366,015,902 downwards.
GGGTTGTAATTGTATAAAGTAAATGGACACGTTCATGGCATGATCATTTGCATCTGTTGCGGGAATATGCTGCCGCAAATCGGTGTGCTTTTAAAAGTAGCAGCTCCCCAAATACACCCTAAATCCTCACTCTGTGCGAGTGCAGATTGAATTACGTGTATCAGTGCACTGGAAGAATTCAGCTATGTTCTCCATTTTCATGTTCTGTTTTCTTCTCTGCCGTGTGCCCTGTTTAGACGTGTAGAAAACCTTTTTTATGAATTTGGAACAATATAACAAAGTATGTTATTTGCATTAGTTATCTTCTACACCAGAAGTACAACTCTATAACACCTCTTCCTAGTAGGCCTGAAATTAATGGGCCTCATTATGAGTTTGGCGTTGTGGCCAGAAACAGTGGTAATGCTACCACTGCAGAACTGCTGCATTACCACAACACCAAACTATGGGTTTGGAGGTAAGTAGGAGTAAAGAGCTGCAGCAAAATGCTGGAGGTAATTCCTGCACCTTACTGCCAAAAAACAGCCATTTCAGCGGAATTACCGCCGGTGGTAATTCTGCCAAAATCCCCATGGATTCCTACGGACTCCATAAATGAGCACTAACACCGCCATACCGCCACTTGTAATCCAACAGTAATTTCCACCAGACCAAGGTAGATTAACGCTAATATTAGGTACCGAAATGACACCAAATTCATAATGAGGCCCAAGTTAGGCATATTTATTTATTTACTATGTACAGTGTTTTGTAAATTGCTGCATGTCACCCATAGCACTCCATGAGTGGCAGTAAGGAGAACAAGTGATCAAAGACATGCAATGTTGTCACTGTAAAGACATCAGGCGTCTTATCTACTGTTAAAAGGATTGGGAATAGATAGTTGGTGGTGAATTCTTGAAGTTAGTTTCACTTGGGTGTGCTTCTGCCAGGCATGATGCCGGTCAACTAGCAGACCTTTGGTGCCTGACCAGAAGAATATATGTGGGGTCCTTAAGGCTGAAGAAATGCCTGTCTATCCACATCTGTAGGAAGTATTGACAATGGTAGGACTAAAAGTAATTTCCTAAATGATACATATTAATCTTAATGTCTTTTCCGAACTTAAGGAAATCATCTTTGAGTAGCAAAGCCCTATAGAAAAAAGAGACCTGGCTCCAGAACACTTTAATCTTGATTTGCTTAAGGTGAGTAGGGGTTGGATGGCTTATCACAGATCTATTTGACTTGTATGGCTGCAGAGGTATTTTAGGTGCAGTTTAATAGTGCCTTGTAAGTAATACACAGAGTGTTAAATGGTGATCTTCCCACGATGGGGAGCCACTGAAGAATCTTAAAGAGTGGCGTGATAGCTCAGCGTCGGATAACAGATATAAACCAGGTTAATAGATTCCGCCCTCGCAGTTTGATGATTTTTTGGGGGGAGTTCTCCGTATATGGTATTGACATATTCTGGACTGGCACTAAGTCATGCCCCATTGAAAATATCTTTTCTAAAAGAGGTTTAGCAAGAATAGGACTCTCTGAAATAGGTGTAGGTGAAAGAAACTATTCTTATTGGTTCTTTTGACATGAGGAGGGAAAGAAAGGTCACTATCAATGAAATACACCTAGATTTTACACCGTTGCACTGGGGTTGGCAGAGGACCTCGCATTTCATGCCATATAAATAGAAGATAAGAAGGGTCTTCCGGGCACAGTCTTTTGACCTTACTGAAGATCCAGTTTAGCTCCATCCGATTTTGTACACTTGTTGGTGCCAGAGTCCAGACAATAAAAAACAGTGGCTGCAGAGTTAATCCCCCTCCCGTTGTTAGTCCAAACCTTTAGCATGTTTGCATTTGTCTGCCCATTTTCAGAGAAGGCATTCAGAAGCTACACCTGATCAGTTTCAAATTGCCAGATGTTCATTAATAAGACAATCATTTTGGTATCCCCTTTTGCCCACTTCCATTTCCTTGAACAATGTACCTACTGTATGCAGCAAACATCCTTGAGCAGATATTCGGGAGAGGGCTGTTTGACCTAATATTCTTTCAGATGCTCTTTTTCCCCCTTTGCGCATTTTCCCATATAAGGTGGCATTTCAGGACTTTTCAAAGTGCAGCCTAAATTCACTAACAAGATGTGCTTTTAAATGCCCTGCACCGAGGGGCATCCCCCGTGCCCTTTAAAACAGGTGCAGGGGAGGGGAAAATCATGACAGGGTAATTTCTGACCCTGTTATGATTTCCTTTAGAAGTGTGACAGCCGTGGGTTAAACCACAGCTGCCACTTTAGCATTTCCTTCCCCCAAATGGGCATAGGAATGTTTTAAAAAAAATGTTTGTCATTTTACTGAGATGGGCCCTGTCATACATTAGTGTGGGGTCCTGCTCCGAACACTAATGAATGAAAAGGTGCTCGACAGTGCATCTTTGTGCCACTGTCCAACCCCTTCTTAAATGCTCAGGTCACTTTCAATAATAAGGTGACCAGTACATTTCTAAAATGAGTGCACATGAAATGAGCACATTCTCTGCACTCCTTTCATTTAGGCTATTTTCTGAGAATCTACCACGGAGTCTCAGATGAGAGCAGTAGCCAGTGTCAGACAGGCATGTTATCAAGAGATCACACATACAAGTGAAACACAGTCTGAACTCCTTTATTCTCAGTGGTGGGAATGTTCCTTGTCGGAAAGCAAAACTAAGGGAAAACTAAGGGAAAGTTACGGCCTCATTACGAGTTCGGAGGTAGCTATGGTGCTATTAGAGCCATGGCTGCCTGCAAACCTGTGTCCAGGGCCGGGTAGTCAGAATGGGATTTTACCGGGTCATTCCAACCTTTGAGGACCCGGTAAATCCCCATTCTATAAACCATTCCCCATTCCCATTCGAGCCCCCATAGTGCTCAATGGGAATGAGGAAGGAGCTAATAACGGGCCCGCAAATAGCGGGCCCGTTATTAGCTCCCTGGTCCGGGACCTCGGAATGCGGCGGTAGGGGGTTAACGGCACCGGCATCCTTACCAGTGCCGTTAACCCCCTACTGCCGTACTCGTAATCAGGCCCACAGTCTGTCATTCCAAAGAAATATACTGTCTCTGTCAAAACCTATGCTTGTCCTCACGTCTATAGGGAAACAGGGTGTATGGGATTTTACCAACTCAAAAGTGTTCAAAACAAAGTTCATCTGACAATGCAGCTCTTCCGTATCTCCCTTCCCCAAGTTCAAGGCACTCAGGATCACAAAGTTCTGAGGTATTCTCGATATTCACTGGGCAAAAAAGTTCACAGTACCTATTCTGCTTGTAAGTTTGTTAGGCTTCTCGTGTTTCCTTTCCTTGAACCCAAAAGCCTTCTGGTTCACTTTTCCTTAATGAGTCTCTCAGGATTCCCTCACCCAGGCTCAGACCTCCTCTGATTTTTAAGTGGTTTCTTTAACACAAAAGTTCAACTCATAGAACACAAAAGTTCAGTTCTGCATGACAGGTCAATTTGCTGTTTTTTACCCCTGGTTGTGGCACACTTATCAGACCACACAGTCCACCCATTACAGTTTGCGCAACAAGGTGCCCTCAACTCTTGTAGCGGGGTCTTCAACTCTTGCAGTGGGGTCTCTGCGGCCTGCCTGGCTCACTCTTCTGCCTGGTGGCTACCCCAATGCTTTTCAAACACTCTTCTCCTTGTAGTGGGGTTTCTACGTCCAACCTGGATCACTCTCCCACCTGGCCACCCCCAATGCTTTTCATACACTCTTTTGCTGGTGTAGTCTCTTTGCCATAGACTTGAAGGATTTTGCTCCCACTTTGTTTTTCATTTGCAGCTCTACTTCTTGAGGATCTCTATTTTGCTCAAACATCTGACATCCGCACAGCTCCCCTGCTTGCGGGAGCTTCTTTCATTCATAGAAAGTCTTTTCATAACGTGTAATTATACACACAACCACTCTGCGACTATGTTGCACTGCATTGTACTCTTTGCTGTTTGTCAACTTTGCCTGGCGCGTCTCCCGTCTTACACGTCCGGGCTGCTGTGTTGTATCTCATTCACTTTGCAAGCACACACCAGCCGACGTTTCTGTCTTCTGATTCGTTTCTTTTTATTGGGACAAATCCTAACTACCCTTCTTTCTGTCCCCACTTTGACTCCCCACTCACCCCTTTCGACTTGACTGAACTTCATTGTCCCCTTTGCTACACTATAAGTGTGTTTTTCAAAAAGAGTTATTTTAGCAAATGTAACTCTATTGTAAATAAATGCAGAGAAGTTCCAAAAATTATATTAAAAAAATGTTCTTTCTACTTTGCACCCCAAAGCCCACTTTTCACCTGTACCCCGATTAGCTACTTTAAAAATTGTTTTACATAATTGTAGGTACTCCAACACCATTGTAAAAATGTGAACTCTGGGTTTGCTTGAATTAATGCAAGTGTTGTCCATGGTTACACATTATGCAGCTCGCTAGATGTTTTAAACCCCAACTCCCATCCGCTCCAGGCATCTTAGTCAGTGGCAAAGGATCATGGGAATTTTAGCCCAATAAATCTGGAGGTCCATGTAATGTTGAAGACTGGCATTTTCATGTTATTTCTAGTGCATAATTGGCAGATTGATATTCTTAAAAAAAATGGTTTCAGTTGCCCCCGATATAAATAACCTATCATATCATATCAATGGTTTATCTTTTGTAAGAAAGACCTCCAAAAAATTAGATATGGACTGCATATCCCTAAACAACGTAATTTCGAAATTCAAATCTTCATTCATTTTCTCTGTAGTCCAGATAGACTCACTTTGTTGGGAAACAAATGTTTAACAAATAGTACATTTCAAATGTCAAATTACTAAATGGTCTGATTTGTTTACATATATATGTGTCTTACCAGCGTTGCCGCTGATATGCTATGATGCCAGATTGTAGCTGAGTCCACTTAAAGGTTTGAAACCTGATGTCCTGTGCACACATTCCCCAAGCCACCAGCAAACTTTAGAGTATCATATTTTTTTATATCCTTTTTTCATTTATTATATATTTTTTTAAACTAGGGTAACCTGACATTGCAATGCTAAGCTATAACTGAGTTGTAATATGGCGTAAACTGTAGTTTTATTCTGCTCTGTAGTTGTAAATATACCGAATTTCAAAAATAAAAAACTGCTTGCATAAAAGAAAGGGATGTGTCTAAAACAGATATTAGATGCCTGATACAGCAGAAGCAGTCTTTACCACTTGTCTATCCTAATCTTCCTATCCTATCCTCCTAATGTTTTGTAACTTGTTTTTCACCTCGGAACCTTTTTGACCATTGAACCTTGTCAGGCGATCCCAGACTCTATGGGTAAAACCAGTGTAAAAACATGTTTTTTTAAATACAATAAAATGGACTCTAAATGTTGTTTCTTAAAAAATACCTGAGCTTTTAGAAATCGCAAACATTGTTTGCAAAGTGGCAAACCCAAGAAACAAATAATTAGTAATATTGTTTCTTATATCTCAAAAAGCACCAAGAGTACATAGTGTATTACTCTTATAGGCTGGCAAATCAACCAATCCTGCAAAGAGGGTACCCCCACCTTCCCATCTGACTTCAATCCAGCCCTTCCAAAATACCCCATTCCTATGCTCAGCTGTGAATATGTGAACATGTATAATAGAATATATAGTGGCACTAGGCCTATATAAAGTTTGTTGGTTTGTTTGTTTGTTTTATTATTTAAATAGCGCACCAGACCCAAGTGTATTCGGGGGCGAAGGCAGCAAGAGGGTTGTTCAGCTTAGGTTACAGGTTGTAGATTAGACATAGTGGTACAGCTACGGTTACAATGCTGTAGACAAGGAATCACAGAAATATATACAGTAAGTTTACAAGAATACAGGTGTAACATATAAATAAAGCAGGTCAAATATACAAAATATACATGAGATCCCAGATGACATTGGGGTGAAGTTAGGCATCATGTTCTTTTAGCAGTTGAATCAGATTGGATCTGAATTGCCGGTAGGGAAGGGAGTTCCATTATTGTGCTGCTTTAACAGCGAAGCTGCTCCCACCAGATTTAGTGAGTTTGAATCTGGTTACTAGTAACAGGTTGGAGTTGGCTTTTCTTAAGGGGCGAGAGGCTGTTTGTCTGGTGAATCTGTCTATAAGGTATTGCGGGGCTGCTTGGTTAAGGCATTTGTGTGTAAGGGATGCTGTTTTGAGGAGGATTTTGTCTTTAGTGGAAAGCCAGTTAGTAGATCTCCTGAGGTCTGAAATATGTACTATTCATTCAATATCTGTATGTCTGTTAAATTGTCCATGTCCAAGTTCCCTGTATCCGTCCACCTCAACTACTGGCTTCGCATTCCCAGAACCCCTCAATATACAGAGACAGAGGCACCCCACCCAGGGACTGCCTTTGTCTCCTGTACTATTGTCTGTGCATATCATTTCTGGTCGACATGATACCCCAACCTTCAATTAATACAAATAACAATACTAATACAAAAAGTGGACTTCAAGGTGTTTAAAGCTAATTATGGCCAACGGTAAGGTACAAACACGTACAACATACAGAATTTGAAAATCAAAATATCACACTAATTTAAATCCATGTCCTTTGCAATATAAGGCCACATATAAATGCAAGAGCACGGAATGCTCCAAAACATTTATCATAGCAGATAGGAAATATCAGTTGAGTATACTTTTGGACTTTTAATGTAACCCCAACTTTACAATGTAGTTTGTTACAGAACAGTAGCGCTCTCCTAATATCTTTGAAGCTGTAAAAGAAATATAATTGACATGCAGGCATACCCGGCACTGTCCGGGATACAAGTAACCAGACATTTCATTTGGTTTTCCACTGCTGCTCGGGCTGCCTCTTTAGTATGAAGCGACTGCCTAAGGTTGTTGTTTGGCTTGTGTTTTATTTATTTATGTTATTGGTTATTTATAACGCGCTTAATACTCAGAGGTTTCTAAGCGTGGACCCGGGGATCAAACCAGTGCTCTTCTGTGTCGTCTTGCTTCCAAGGAGAGCACGTTGCCCATGAGCTATCCACTTGCTGTCTCAATTACGCTGAGCAGCAGACGACTTTCCAACAGTAGATCGTCTTTTGGATAGCATGATGATTGAAATACTTCTTGAATGTCAATAAAACGAATCTCCTGGATTTGTATGTATTATTTTTCCCAGATTACTTGCACTTATGTATGACTCACTGTTAACTTTTATTATGGTCGTTGGGTAAGCACGTTTTTTGCTTTTGTTATAGTTGTTTGTTAAAAATAGCTATGGCCGTTTGTTAAGCAAAAATAAGCATCAGTTCTAGATTCATGCAACACGAGCACCATCTCAGCACTTTTAAATTAAACAAAATAAGCATTTGTTTTGATTCTATTCACTGAGGTGCCACTTTTTCAACTTTAAACCAAGACATTAGATTTCCAGCGAAAGGTTACACCTGTTACACCTGTTAGCTCTCTTTGGAGCCGTCTAGATAGTTCCCACTTAATTTCTATAGCAGACAAACAGACAGACAGACACACTTCCAAAAATATAAAAATTATATTTTAGATTGGGTAATCGAAAGCTGAGTCGAATCTCGTTTTAACAGCTTTAAACCATGAAACAACAATGATGTGTTTTTTTGGGGGGAAAAACGATATATCTTTTGAGGTCAAGTTGCTGGTCAGACAGGTCCATTTGAGACCAAGCTGTGAAAATGCAAGTGCTCACTGGGAGAGCCATCCTCAACACAGATACTGCTTTTGTCTCTAAGCAGCTGATGTCTCTCCTCCCCACTGGGCATGAAAAGCAATTCACAACCTTTCATTGTTCACAGTCTTGACTCAGAGAGGTAGTGTTTATCCCCCTCACATAATAGTTACTTTACTGAAATAGAACTAAAAGTCAACTTGAAGGGCATTTGTTCCAGAGGATAATTAAAGTCCACATTTATATAAATGCTATACTTATCCAAGCGAGCAAAGCACAGAAGCTAAATTCTGCTTGGTGAAAGCTAACAGTGTGTTATAGATCAGATCTATTCAACAGTTCGAGACGCGCTGTAGCGTGTTGCCTTAAACTTAGACATTTTAAAACTGCAGTCTAATTAAAATAATTTTTAAATCTCATAATGATCAATGCACTATCAGATTCCTGAAAACCAGGCTGGATGATAACAATCACAGCACCCTTAAAGAGAGGGTAGTTCATTATAATTCATTAGCTGTGATTCATCATTGAAATCTATTTTCTCTGTTTATTTGTAATAATATCGTGCTGTGGAATGTTGTGTTAATATCAATGTTTTTACATGCATCACAACTGCTGGCTAATGATCAACAACAGTATAATGTGCTTGTGGGACCGGAAACTGGTTAATCATGAAAATATTATTTATAAATTAGAGGAAAAGTTTCTCTTTATGTAAAAAACCCTCATTGTATCATGATCACCAGTTGGTGGTACCAAACCACGATGTACACCCGTGTCTGTGGCAACTCCATGTGGTAGACTCTTGGAGTAGCTCGGGTAACTTGAGGGAATGGCATCCACTCATATTTCCTCCAGTGCCTTAAGGCGATTTATTTGCTCGGTATCCATGAGCACAAATCTCCATTGCTCTTGGAAATTCCCTATCCTGGATATGAGCACTGCTTGTCCCCCTCGATTCAGGATCTCTCCCCCAAAAACCATCAATAAAAATAGGAAAAAGACATTTTCTCGTAAACATCAATCCACATTTACCTTATCATAAGCTAGACATTTTGGGTGTATCACCCGAGGGGATTTTTTCGAACAAAATAAAAAATGGGGAAATTCTCAAGTTGAAGTGGAAGGGTGAGATTTGTGTATTATGGATGCAAGTCAGTTAATTATTTAAATGCATAATGGAAATGTGTTATTTATATAAAAGGTCATTGGGCTGTGTTCTGGTAGAGAGATTCCCAGACCCCCCCTTGTTTTGCATAAATTAACAAGGTATTAGCAGTAGGGCAAAGTTTGCCCTTGAGCAGCAAACATTTCTTTCAATGCATTTTTGTACCAGGGCACATTTTGACCTAGTGCTAACACAGAAAGGTATTAGCACTGGGCCAAACTTAGCCCTGGTGCAAAAATTCACAGAAAATATGGGCCTCATTATGACCCTGGCGCTAATGGGTTAACGGCGCCGTAAAAGGCTGCGGCGTTGTTAACCCATTAGCGCCTCACTACGAGGTCCCTTTGCGGGACCCGACCTTAACGGCTGGTCTAGACCAGCCGTTAAAGTAGGAACCCGCAAAGGGACCTGGTGCTAAGTACGGTACCGCAATTTTTGGTACCGTACTTAGCGCCTTCCCCAGTCCCATTCAGCCATATGGGGCAAAAATGGGAATGGGGAAGGGCATATGTTCCATGGGGAATTACCGCCCCGCCAACCTTGGAATGGGGTGGTAATTCCCCATTGAAAATTGGCGGACACCTTTTACGGCACCGTTAGCCCCTTAACGCCAGGGTCGTAATGAGGGCCAGTGGGAGGAAGTGAAATGCAAAAGCAATATTATTTATATGGGTTAACAAATGTCAACCTTTTGGTCACCCATTCTTGGTAGTGCAAAGTAGCATGGAATTAGCACTAATCGCAACAATTCCCCTATTGCAGAAAACATACATTGGCCCTCATTACGATACTGGCGCTAAACCATGGCGCTATTAACCCATATAAATAATGTTGCTTTTGCATTTCACTTCCTCCCACTGGCCCTCATTACGACCCTGGCGTTAAGGGACTAACGGTGCCGTAAAAGGTGTCGGCGCTGTTAAACCCTTAACGCCTTACTACGAGGTCCCTTTGCGGCTCCCGACCTTAACGGCTGGTCTGGACCAGCCGTTAAGGTATGGACCCGCAAAGGGACCTTGAAGGTAATTACGGTACCGCAATTTGCAGTACCGTAATTACCGCCTTCCCCTTTCCCATTGAGCCCTATGGGGCAAAAATGGGAATGGGGAAGGGCCAATGGTAAAGGGGGAATTACCGCCCTGCCAACCTTGGAATGGGGTGGTAATTCCCCATTTCACCATGGCGGAATCGGTAAGTTACCAGCGTTAACCATGGCGCTAATAGACCCAGAGGGTCTAATAAGTCTAGTTATTGTTAAAGTATATGTGAGTGTATATATTTGTAATGTTACAAGCATATACATGTATTTACAACTTTCAGGTTTCTAGTAAATTGGAAGGAAGTGGCATAAAACAGAAATGGTTGTTCAGGCTTATATAACGTATTGATTATTCTTTCCCTGACATTCTCTTCAGTGATAGATTGCCTGGCGTCTGTTGGTGTCTTCCCAGCTGCACTCATGCACTCTATGTGAACCTGCAGTAAAACAAATTAGCACTTTAAGGATGTAGTGCCTTGGTGTTTTTTTTGTTATATTTCCACATTATTTTGTTCTCACATGATGCCGCGGTTTCCTTGTAAAATAAAATTACTTTTTGACAGTTCTCCCTTTTGTACCGCTCTGGAGATGACTGTTATTTGTCTGATTGACGCTATCCTCTTAGAGCGATTGTGTTATTCGATGTACGAAGCACCAGATGAAGTGTGCCCTGGAGCCCAGTCCTAACCATATTGGGTCCAGAGGAAAAAAGCTGACTGCTTCATACAAGCCTGAGCTAATGTTGCTAACTGTTTTTTTGACTTTCTTCTGTTTCCGGTGTGGAATCTGGTAATATTTTACTTGATATCTGTTCTCGTATATATGAACCTTGGAAGGTGTAGAACAGCAGCATCACCATGACAATGACACAGGAGCCACAGACATGTTAAGGAGCGGTACTGCAGATCAAATAGTGATTGGTTGGAAAGCATATGGGTGCCCATAAGGGTGTGTGAGGAGGAAGTTAGCCATGTCAGAGCGACAGGTATGCCTAAATGTTCCAAATTAGATCATGAAGGAGGCTTTTGACACCTGAGCACTTGAACGATGACCACAAGACTGCTGAGTCTGTGGTTTTTGGTACCACTAGGCTTGATGGAAAACATCGGAGATGTATGTGGTCTATATCATGTGTGTGGGTCGAACAGGGGTCAGTCAAGCTGGGATGTTCCTATAAATGCATGCCCCCAGGATGTACTGTTAGGAAGTCCATTGTTAAGGCAGCAGACACAGTGCAATCCTACTGATGTTACTGTATGATCTTAATTATGCAAAATTGTATAATAACCCAGATATTTTTGTGCTCAAGGTCACAGTCTCGAGACAGGGATACTCTGCTGGTTTCCCAACCCATTTCTGTACAGCTGTATGGAATTAACCTTGCCTTTTCTGCCTGATTCCTTGTTGGAATATTTGGTGATGAGCTGCAGGCCTCTGTACCTGTATCGCAAGAAAATATACACTGTACCAGTATAGATGAACTAAGGGCAAATCTCTACCCAGAAGGCTCCAATGCAGGGATGAACCTCCCCTACATACCCATATTTCTGTAATCAAAGCGATCAAAACCATGGTCGAACAGCATGTTTGTGGTATTACAGTTGCATTGTGGTTGCTCTGCCATTCTGTTGCCATGCTTTACTCCTTGGCAAATGCCATACATTGATCTTACACCTGGAAAAAAATATTTGAGTTAGCCCTATATGTTCATAGTTAAACATGGCTCGTGGTAAAATCCACACAGGGTGCAATTTATTTCAAATTGTTAATGTTTAATTATGTTGAAATCTTAAACTAATTTACCGTCCCTAGATTTTCTTTTAGCAATGGTGAGCTAAAGAGAAATTGGACCAAGCATACCTTTTGACAATCAAAAAGAGTGTGAACACAAATGCACGCTCAAACCAAATGTTTAGCTTTCTGCTCGCTCTCTGATCAATAAGGATTCAACTATTCTAGTAGCCAAGCAGTGATTTCTTACTATTGCTGTGCCAAGAGCATATACCAATCAACTAGACTACAACAAAGATGGAGAAAACGTAATGTCCTGTGAATAATGGATGGGTGTTTGATCTCCATTGTCCCCCACCTAGATTCCCACCTCTTGTTTGTCAGATTATTGATGGAAGTACCCTTTCATCACCCTCTATTACATCCCCGATTGCTGAAGAACTAAGGTAATTCAGAAAATACTTTTAAAGTACATTGCTGTGGTAGGGGACTGGCACAAGGCAATTCACCCATCCCCTGCCTCTCCAACCAACCACCTACCTCTTTCCACTCTCTTGGAATGCCGAAATCGCCCTAGAACCCATGTAGAATGTAATACAAAATCGTGATCATCTGAAGCCTCTTCCCTCAACTGCTCTAGCAACATGACTCTGCCCCACAAGACTGATCCCTAAATGGAAACTCACATGCCCTATTTACAGTGTTTTAGTGGGGAACCCTGAAGCACTTTTGCAAACTAGCTAATAATGTTCACAACAACTGGGTTAACCAAAAATGTGCAATGTTTGGATGTTTCACTTCATGTCCATGACCCTCATTAGGACTCTGGCGCTAAACCATGGTGCTATTAGCACCATGGTCCATGCCGGAGTCCGCCATGGAGAAAGGGGGAATTACCACCCCATTCCAAGGTTGGCGGGGCGGTAATTCCCCCTTTCTCCATGGCCCTTCCCCATTCCCATTTTTGCCCTATAGGGCTCAATGGGAATGGGGAAGGCGGCAATTACGGTACCGCAAATTGCGGTACCGTAATTGCCATCAAGGTCCCTTTGCGGGTCCCTACTTTAACGGCTGGCCCAGACCAGCCGTTAAGGTCAGGAGCCGCAAAGGGACCTCGTAGTAAGGCGTCAAGGGCTTAACGGCGCCGCAGCCTTTTACGGCGCTGTTAACCCCTTAACGCCAGGTTCCTAATGAGGGCACATGTGTCTTACCCAGGCTTATTCTTGATGGGTTAAAGACAGAAAAATGTTATGTGATGTTGGGTTGCTACTGGAATTAAAACTGTACTCTGCTGCTATTTGCATGGTGAACTGGCACCCTGGCATATCATATGTGTGGGTTCGTTTGGTGGGAAGAAGGGGAAAAATCAACATAGCTCGGTTGTTTTACTGATGCGTGTAGACCGAAGTACCCTCAGATCGGCTTGTGATGTTTTTATATGTTCTGTGTCGAGAGTAAAATGGCATTTGTGTCCAAAGGGTTGCCTCATGTGCCCAAGGTGCTAGGATGCATTGGCATGTAGTATGTCAGGTCGTTGTGGACATGCAGGGCCTGATATACAAAAGGTTTTTCAATGGGATTCCACCATTGTAAAATGCTTTTGTAAATCAGGCCCTAGTGTTCTGGGGCCAGATTCCATAAACATTGCACCGGTGCAAGTGCAAAGTTTCACCATGTTAGAATTAGGGCAAAGTTTGCCCTAGCACAAAAAAACGTTGGGGCCCTATTAGAAATAATTTACACTGTAACAAGTGCAATTTCTTATGGTAAAAGCAGTAGGGAAAACATTGCCCTAGTGCAAAAAACATGCACTTTCAATTAATTTCTGCACCAGTGCAAAGTTTGCCCTAATGATTAGGTCATGATAAAATGCACTTGTCACTGTGCAAAGGTATTCTAATACAGCCCCAATGCTTTTTGCTCTTTCGCAAAGTGCTCATATAGTGCAACTTTGCACTTGCACCGATGCAATGTTTCTGTAATCTGGCCCCTGATGTTTCATGTCTGTTTGGAGGGATTTTCACTTGTCATGAGTGCATTGGTTAGTATGCATATTAGTATGCAACACAGACTGCGTGTTCATGAAGGGAGCAGTCAGAGACATTGATGGGCAGATTGGTGAGGGGTCAGACAATCCTGAAAATATATCATGGCGTAGCAAGTCTTGAATAAGATATGGAAGTCATCACAAATCATTAGAAGTCATAGCATGACTTGAAAAAGGCCTAATAAGGCAACAGTGTTGCCATGCAAGTGCAACGTCCCAGAGATTTAAGCTGCACAAAACATATTAGCAGGCAGCCTAGTGTTGTAGTTCTCGTTCGGCATGGCAGAATGTGCATGTATCAATTTGTAGTTAGCTTTGACACATCTTAGAAGCACTATACAGCAATACAGAAAGTGCAACAATGTATTCATGTTGTGGTAGCAGATGTTAAAGACAGAGAGATGTATTTTGTATTTAGTGCCAATATACGATATCATGTTTCAAGAGATATGCTAGTAGGTAGCTGACGTAGGTATGCATGTGAGATGAAGTCAGAGAAATGTTGCAGTAAAGGCAAGGTCCAGGGGCTAGGGGAGCAGGGGGTAAACCATGGTGGATTTCGGGGCACATTACAGGATGTGTTTGTGTAAGTATGAGAAATAGGCCTAACATGGAGCTGCTCTGTCTAGTTGATGCACAAACAAGTCATGCAGCCACTTTTACACCATTGCTTGCTCCCTGTTCCTTGTTTATGTCATATTGATCCATGATAAATAGTATATATTACCCAAGTCAGGAGAACCTTCCATAAGGCTGTGAAAGTCATAACCTAAATCCACATGTAAAGTAACCAGTTAAGATGTCATAATATCAATTAATCAGGTATATTCACTTGCTAGAGGATTGACACGTTATCTCAAGCATTTGACTTTGCCAACACTTAAGGATCTTGCACAGTCAATGAGAAATTCAAATCTCACAAAGCACTCATGACTAGTCCTGATTGGCCTAGATAATCTCCAGGTCTGTTATGTTTTCAAAGGCATTCAGTTTCACAGGATTAACCCAGGAGTCAGAGTGTTTTTAGAAAGGCGTTATTTCACTTTAGATCAGTAACAATCACTTCTTAAGCCTTCCAACTACTTTAAGGAAAAGAGACACCCACCAGCCACGTCAAACATTCTGCTCAGCCCACTAACTGACACGTGTGTGGAACACTCATTCGAAGCACTCACACAGCATTCCAACATTCTCAGAGCTGACTGGCAGACATCATTCATAAACATTCATTCTCCATTCAGTGTAGCAGAAACGACAAGCAACAGAACATAGCACATCTCCTTTCCTCACACACATTTGAACCCATACAAAACACTCACTAAGATCAGCCACCACTTCTCCTCTTCTCACACTACATTCACACCACATTCTCCTGCCAGGCAAACCTTCCAGGAATACAAACACTTCAAACCAAACTATGTGTAGGCATACTAACAGGAACTCTATTAAGTAGTACATATTCTTTCCATATACGATTCAAACTCATCTTCACACCACCTACAACAACTGAAGACCTTGAACCCTAAGCACTAGGGTTTAATCACAGAAAGTGGTGGTTCAGACGTATAAGCAATTGTGTATGGGTTCAGATGTTAGTAATTCTATCTCACTTGGAAGCATATCCTCCAATGAAAATCTGTGACACAAAAAAATACTCAATGGGCGATTCACATGGAAGTCACTTTGACTGACCAGACTAACCCTTAACTCAAACATGGAGAGGGCGATAACATTCACAAAGATGTTACTATGAGTAATTCTTACTTACTCTTGAATTGCTGAGAATAGGTGATGAGTAAATCTGGCTTAAGTCAGAGTTAGTCACAGGAAGGCCTTTCTGAATGCATTGGCCCCCTCATTGTAAGTCCGTTTCTGAATGAAAAGATCCTCAAAAAGATCCAAAACAAAAATTTCAAGAACAATTTCTTTTTATATTAAGAAATTATTAATTGCATAAATATATGTTGTTTTTTCATTTAAAAACATGTATCCCACTCAGATTAATTCCATGGAAAATACAAGTATCTTCACAAATTATGTTTACATTTATGTCCAAAACCATCAAGGAGCACAGTGACACCCTTGCTGTGGCTGACTTCTGCAACCTCTCCTTCACCTCTCGAGCCATCCCCTCCCCTCTGAAGCACTCTCTTGTGCACCCTCTTCTCAAGAAACCCACAGCCAACCCCTCCTGCCCAGCTAACTATTGCCTGATCTCCATCACTCCTTTGCTGAGCAAACTCCTGGAAAAGCTGGCCATCCCCCAGCTTAATCTTCACACTGATTCTGTTGGTTGTCTCCATGACCATCAGTCTAGGTTCAAAACTGCCAGAAGCACAGAAACTGCTCTCCTGAACATCCGTGTAGACCTGCTCTCTAACCTTGACTCTAACAGCCCTTCTGGCCTCATCCTACTTGATCTCTCTTCTGCCTTTGATATGGTCAACCATGCCATCCTGCTCAACAGTCTCCCTGATAACCTGGGTATCACTGATCAGGCCGTGGCCTGGCTGACCTCTTTCCTCTCTCTGAAGGACCCTCCCAGGTCCACCTTGGGTCCTTCCTTTCCTCTCTCCGACTCTCTACCTGTGTTGTTCCCCGGAGATCTAAACTCTCTCCTTGGCTTTTCAACCAATACCTGGCACCCCTTGCCCACTGCATTGCTGCTCCCTGCTCAAACTTTCAGTGCTATGCAGATGACACTCAGCTCATTTTCAGTCTTCCCTCTGCCACCTCTTCTCCTTCTCTCATCTCCGACTGTCTGTCTGCTATCCAAAAGTGGTGTGCCACCTATGATATCTGCCTTAATGCCAGTAAGATTCTCCTCATCGGCACACATGCACCCTCCTTTCCTGTCACTCTCTGGCCAGCCTCTCTTGGCCCTCTTTCTGCTGCCACCTGTGAGGCCAAGAACTACAGGGTCATCTTCGACTCCACACTGTCCTTTTCTCCTCACATCTCTGATGTCTCTAAGAAGTCAAACTACCAACTGCACCTGCTCAGAGGTATTATTCCTTTCCTCGCCTTCCCCCAGAAGCTCACTGTCTCTAGAGCTCTGGTTCTCTCCAGGCTGGACGACTGCAAAAGCCTCTTTTCAAATCTGCCTGTGTCTACTCACCGCTCTCTGCAACTCATCCAGAACAGGAGTGCAAGACTTGTCCTTGGCCTCAAGCCCTTGGATCGTATCTCTCCAGCCCTGAAATATCTTCATCGGCTCCCAGTGGCTGCAAGGATTAAATTCAAAACCCTTTGCATTGACCTCAAGGCTTTCTGGGGCCTGGGTCCACAATATCTTCAACTCTCCCTCTGTAAATACCCTCCTACTCAAGCTTTTCACTCCTCCACCTCCAACTCCCTCAGGGTCAGTCGCTTCTACAAGCAACAAGTTGGGGGTAGATCTCTTTCCTCGGCTGGGGCCTACCTCTGGAACTGCCTCCCTGCCTCTCTGAAACATGAGGAGAACCATCTTCGGTTCCGGAAGCACCTCAAGATGTTCCTCTTTGCTTCTGCCTTCCACTCTTAGTCTCTCCTGCTAATCTGTCTGCTTTGGCATTGGGCACCTGGCAACCCTTGCACTTGGGTCTGTATTTGTAACCCTACAGTCCCCTCACCTGCACTTATAAGACCCCTGTCTGCATTTTAACCTTGCACTTGCCACATTGCTGGCTGCACTACCAGCTGTTGTTGTCTTATCCCTTGCTCAGCACTTTCTACTCCTCCCATCTCCCTTGTACTTTCCCCCTTCCATTTCCCCTGCACTTGCTATTTCTCAATGTCACTCGGTCTAGTAAGATTGTTGTTTTGTCCTCCCGTGTTCCCATCCCTTGCCTCGTCGTGCTCTGAAACACTTGTGTATGAGCACAATGCAAATAAAATATTATGTATCAAATCATGCATTACAGTTTTTATTAAATTTGTTGCTACAATCCTTGTGAATTTTAAACACTTTCTCAAAACGTTTTGGACATCTAGTTCCCTTTGTCAAGAGATCACAAACTGTCTTCCTAAAAAATAATCATAAAAAACTATTATAATCTTTTCAAAATGATGTTCTTGTATATACTTGTTAGATATTAACGTTCATTGACCTTCATTCAAATATGTAAAATATTCTTTGTCTTAATATCATTCATGAGGCTGCCTAGAATATAAACATGTCCATCAATTCTAACGTGAATATTTCCTTCCCATATAATGTACAATGATGATAGATAAGGATGTAGTAGAGAAATTCTTAGCCACATAGGTATTTGTTGTTCTTGTATTTCTATGAGGATTCTATTTTTAACCTGTGGGATAACTATCCCATTGTAGTATCATACAGTAATGATGTAATTATTAAAAAAGAGAATATCTGTTACAATAATCTGGGAATGTTCTTGTCATCCTCCACAATCAAACCATCTACATGCAATATTTTATTTCAATATGGAGTCACAGTGCGTGATGTATAACATCACCAACGTGATGTATGACGTCATCGTGAATGTAATGTGTCACGTAATTCTGCCATGTTGAAAAGCGGCAGATCCATATTTGCAGTCAAGAAAATAAACAATCATGTAATTTGACAGCATTCACTTTGAAGAAAGTCTGTTAAATTGCCAAATGACCTTAGCTTAGCTACCCAAATGCGTGACAACACAGAAATAAAAAGACTGTCCCTGTTGGTTGACAATGTTTCTCAATGTTGGACCAGTGGAGTAAGAAGAAATGTGTGGGCCACCCCATGAACCTTACTGAGGAGACCGCTCAAGCTTCTCAAGGAAGCACAATCAATCCCACGGACTCCCTGTCCACCCTGGGCCACCACACATGCGAAATGCTCATGATGACCATGCTGCTGCAGGGGCAAGCTGCTCATTGCACTAGGTGACAGATGTTATAATGTTTTTGCATTACACCTTACATACTTTGTCTAACATAGGAACAAGGTGGCAATGCCCGGACCCTACACATACCAGCTGCCACTTTGCTTGGTCAGTAATATAGGAATACTGAGACTATTGCCAAGGTAGAGAAGTCCATTCTAAAATGTCAGTTTTCCTTCCCACCAGCACCTGAAATGAGCCTTTGCAATGTGAACAAAGCGTATGGGACATGACGTATAACATCAAGCTTACATTGTTACTCTATTGGCTGCAAACCAGTACGAGCCCAGCACTACAGACTTATTGAAAGGGAATGGAAGATGGTTTATCTTATCTGGGAGCTCAACAATTACCCTGGTTCATATATATTGAACAGATGGCTAGGATTTTAAATCTGGATAATGTGTGGTCTCACAGTGATCAACTATCTTTGACCCTGCGTGAGTGACTTATTTTTAGTTTAAACAAATGGGCTAAAATAAAATCATTGCTGCATTGGAATCATAATAGAATGTTCTCCGGGGACCTAGAAGGAACCTCATTTTTGGCTGCAAGCTGTACGTCAATATAATTGACTATATTCCCTTTACTATTTTGGTTTTAAAATTCCAGTTTGGTATTCTACCTCTGGCAAAATTTACTGCCAAATGGTCCAATCAGGGAAACATCATGCTGGCTTTTCACAAGTCATGTGGAAGATGTACATCATTTTGCATTGCTTTGTCCTGAGTATGGTAATTTAAGGAAGATTGTGTTATTCCCATTATTTAGGAGATTCATTATCTGCAATAAAAGGGATGCCCTGCAATTTTGTTATAGGGTCAATGAATTTGTAACTCTGCATGGTATAACAACTTATATAAGGAGAGCGTGGGGATATTGTACCAAGCAGATAAGACACGGCTGTGTGAAGCAATATGGACACCAATGCAACAGGATCAGTGTGACACACAGCTAAGGGCTGCATGCCTTTTTTAATGCAAAGTGCTACCTCCTCATCCTGGGACCCTCATTGATCCCCCACTGCTGGGGCTGCACTATACTAATGTGCTAGACCAGCAAAATAATGCGACCTGCAAAATAATGCTACAGCTCTAGTCAAAGCAGTGGTTTGTTGAATCATGTTTTATCAACTGTGGCAGTTAAATCCCAAGGAAGGCGGGAGGCACTCATTGGTATTTGTATTTGTATTGTATTTATTTATATAGCCACCGGGCCCGAAGGCATCTGAGCACATATCATAGGAGGCAAAGTTGCGATTACGTACATGGGAATAATAAGGAACCTCTACCAACTTACAATAGACATGCCGGTAGGGCTCCGGAGTGACTCAATATATACAGTATAGCATAGCATGCGGTAGATACAGGCAGAAAAGTTATGCAGACAGTTCCTCAAGACAGTAGTGCATCGGAATACAGAAGGTGCAACACAAAGGTATGCATAAAAGGATGAAAGCGCATTAACTAGATACCGTAGTGTTCTTCAGTGAAAGACAGAATGGCAAGGCAGTGATGCAGCATCTGATGTCTCAGAGGTTTTGTGCTGAGAATCAATGTTTAGTTTTGTTCTTGAAAACATGGAAGGATGGCTCAGCTCTGATGTCATTGGGCAGGGTATTCCATAACTTCGAGGCAAGGACCGGGAAGCTGGAGCCACCGGCTTTTCGTAGTTTAAACCTGGAGAGGTGTAAACTATGGGTTTGGGCAGATCTCAAGGGCTGGCTAGAGGAGTATGGTGTGAGACAGTTGGCTAGGTAGATGGGTGACTGGTTGGCAAGGCATTTGTGAGTAAGGGCAATAGTTTTAAGGGTAATTCAATGCTTGACAGGGAGCCAATGTTTGTTGAGGTTGGATTGACAGGTCCTTAAGCAGAGGGCACTACAGTTGTCAATCTTGGACATGTCAAGTGTTCTAGCCAACGTGATGCAATTTGGGGAAGTCAAAAAGGTCTACATGCTGCAATAAGTTTACATGTATGTCGAACTGACAGCGTTGGTTTGTCTGAAAAGTGTACATTCCAAGAGTTTTGGTGTCCTTGGAGACCTTGATGACGTTGCCATCAATGAAAGAAGGATCAAGTTTTTTGAGACGTTGGTGTGCACCCAGAATAAGTAGTTCTGTCTTATGATCATTGAGGCAAAGCTCATGTTGGCCATCCAATCCGGCAAGTAGATGTTGTTCAGGGCTTTAGTGTCTACTGCATGATCACCCGTGATGGGGATGAGTATCTGGGTGTCGTCGGCAAAGTTGGTGTACAGGACACCCAGATAGTCAAGAGCATCAAGCAAGGGTTTAGTAAACACTTTATCAATAGTTGTTGACACACAGGACCCTTGTGGAATGCCACAGTTAATGGGGAAGGCTCAGCGGATGCTGACAGAGAGAAAACCAGCATAGATCTGTTGCTTAAGACGGATGTAAACCAGGTGGTGGCACTGTCTGAAAAGTGGGCGGCTGATGTGAGGAGCTGGCAGAGGATGTGGTGATTCAACAGACCGAAGGCCGCTGAGAGATCAAGTAATAGTAGCAAGGCTAGTTTCCCGTTGTCTTTCAGTACCTCAATCTGTGTTTTTAAGTCAATAAGGGCAGTTTCCATCCCATGCCTAGGCCGGAAGCAAGATTGCCTTAGACCAAGAAGGTTGTTAACTTCCAGATAGTCCAGGATATGGAGGTAAGTAGCCCGGTCAAATATTTTGAGCATGAATGGACGGTGGTAATAGGACTATAGTAGGGGGTTTGGCTGGGGTCAAGGGAGGGTTTTTTGAGCAAAGGGGTAACCTAGGCATTCTTAAGGTTGTCAGGAACTATACCTGTTTTAAATGAAGAATTTATAAAGGTAGTAATGAATGGGGCTAGCTCATGTGAGGCCTCCTTGATAATGGGGGCTGGGCACGAGTCGCCTTGACAATAGGATGGTTTGATTCTATTGATGATACATTCAACTTCAGAGATAGAGAGTGGGGAGAAACTGAATGGTTTGATGTTAGGCGTTGCCTATGGGGTTGGAGACGTCAGGCTGTTAAATTGTTTTTCAGTCTGTAGGGAATTTTGCTTTACTTTGATTTTAGTTTGGAGGTTGGCGATTTTGTCCAAAAGTGATTTCTGTATATCGGAGCTCCATTTACTATCTTTAATGCAGGAATCAGGGGGAGTAGCAGGTGATTCAAGTTCCTTCAGAATCTTAAATAGTTCTTTGACGTTCGAATCTGCTTGTGTTATACGTTTGATGAAGATATCTTTTTTGGCCTGGAGGATAGCCTCTTGGTAGTTAATGGAAGCTACGATGAGACCGTCCTTATGGGCATCCAACGGATGACTTTTCCAACGTGATTCAGCATTATGTTTTTCTTTTCTTAGCACTCTCAATCAAGGAGTGAGCCAGGCATTCAGATGTGCCCGGGGTTTGGATTTCCTAAGTTTGATTGGGGCTATTGAGTTCAAACCTGTAGGCATGACATGATTGTAAGCGTCTGCTAAGATTGAAGGGTCAGAGGATTGGCGGCCCCCTTGCTCAAGGAGGGAAGAATGAGTGGGAGCAGTTTGTCACTTGTTATATCCCTTTTGTTTCTCGTGGGCATAGGCGCACAATAGATTGATTGGGGCGTTGAGAAGCTTCTATATTGAAGGTAACAGTATGGTGGTCAGACCAGGCACATGGTGCATTGGTCTGACGGCTAATATTGAAGTTGGAGTCTACTAACCAGTCGAGAGTCTACTAACCATATCTTAATTCGTGATTTAGTGGGGTATAACGAGACCCTTGAAAACCACCATTCCAGGCGGCTATATGACTGTAACAAAATTCCTTTTTTTAATGGGCAGTTGTTATGAGCATGTGGTATTTTAATTCTGAGTTGGGAGTGCCTCGGATATTTACTGCAAGTGCTATAAAAGAAATACTGCATGAAGAAAATATGAGTTGTTTACAGTTTGTGTTACTTTCTATATACCCCATATGATAAATATTCTATGTGATCCCAACTCGTACTGAGGTGATATTGTTTTTCAAAAGTGGTATTTCAAATAGCAAATGTTCTTAATATTGCCACCATAATCATAATGAGGGCCTGTTGTCTAAATATGATGTCACAGCAATGCTTGTTAATTTAGGGAACATGCTCCACAGAGAGCCCAGTGTTCTATGCTATTTCTTAAAATTGTGCACATGTACTTGTGCCCTTTGATGCAGATG
This sequence comes from Ambystoma mexicanum, assembly GCF_040938575.1. Taxonomy (NCBI): domain Eukaryota; kingdom Metazoa; phylum Chordata; class Amphibia; order Caudata; family Ambystomatidae; genus Ambystoma; species Ambystoma mexicanum. Next base: position 1,365,993,165 of record NC_090932.1, on the reverse strand, counting down.
TGTCCTATATAAATGTTCTGATCAAGCAACGGGAAAAGTAATTTACCCGAATGCTCACTGAGGAACTCTGAACATTTACTTGAAAAGTCCTTAAATGTCAGCCTTTGAATACATCAATTGTTCTTTTATTTGGGCCAGTAGCGTATGCTGAACATATTCACGGCCATGTTGTGGTATATTGTGCTGGAGTTTTGAATCAAAGCCCTTGAAGGAGAGCTCTATTGAACATTGGTTGAGGTGCTAGGTGCCACAGTGACTCCCAGGATACATGGCTTTGTAATAAAACTGGATGACTAAGGAACACCATCATTGTTTATATTGTCTCTATGAGGGATTCTGTTATCAGGGAATCCAATGCTGAGCCAACCCTTTCTCTGCTTTCTTTTCAGTGGAACACATGGGTATATGGCTCCAGAGGTGTTACAGAAAGGAACTGCTTATGACAGTAGTGCTGACTGGTTCTCTTTAGGTTGTATGCTGTTCAAACTTCTTAGAGGGTAAGTATATCATTTCCAGTAAAATTGAGTTTTGTCAACAGCAATGTAGACATGAATGGTGTAATTTTGTTTTTGCTTAATTCCTGCTTAGACCTATTAATTCCATCTAAAAGAATACTACCCTCACCAAATAGTTTACTCAGGATCTTACTCAGCAAACATGAATAGAAGAAGAAAGAGAATTGAGAGACAGATCACATAGATTATCTGCTTCAGAATCCTATATATATGTATACACATTTCTCTATTAATGTCATTACATCGGGGAATGGACAACTACACAGCCAGTCATTGCTTTGTACCAGCCCTTCATCTACTGACATTCTGCCGTCAAGCCCAATGGATTGACGGATGTTGCAGCCATATTATCAAGCATCCAAATTGTGATGCTGCCTCAATTAGTACTTTGCCACCTCAAACTCTTCAAGCCTCCTATTTATCCTCCCTCTTCCTATCACTACCTACACAAATGTCTTCCTCTCAATTATGTTTCATGCATGCACTTTGATTCTCATGTATTTACCCTCTTGTACTACATTTTCCCAGAAGGGTCTCCGCCCCTCACTGCTTCAATGCCATTACTTATTACAGGAGGTGTATTACAAATGCATGATAACATATATGGTTCATGGTTACAAACACTTCAATCTTTGGGTGAGCTTTGTGAAAAATTAAATGAGCACCAAGCCCAGTGTACATTATATGCATGGTGTTTTCAGCATGGAATCCCTTTGACACAGCCATATTTGTCAAATAAAAAAACATCTCTGTTTATTCTCCTTACTTGTATTTAAAGCAGCCAGGAACCCTTATTGGTGCTATATGCCCCTACCCCCATTCCCATGTGGTTATTTTAAAAGAGTACATGTTATTTCTTTATGAATGCACATAAAAAGTATCTGACTCCTGTGCCTAACAGAGACTCTTGTGGTAGATTAATGTGTGCGTCTTGGAATTGCAGGGGTTTTGCCCATTTCTTTGCCGCCTCAAGGTCATTAATATTTGAGGCAGATATGTTCTGTATTCAGGAATCTTGGCTAAGAACTCTCCCCATTGTTGATGGCTATGCATATTTGCTCAGCCCTGCATACAAAGGAGAGAAAGGTAGACCAGCCTCTGGCATGTTTTTTGGTATTCACACAGATCTGAACATGCCAGCCTCTAATTCTGCAATGCCCAGTTCCTTTGTTCAAGCTGTGGAGTTGGAATCGGATAGATCCATCTATCCAGTCATGGGCGTTTCCCTATTTCTCAATAAATGCTGGCAATCACAAGCAATCCGACAGGAAGCCTTCTTTGACTCCATCGAAGAGATTATATACTCCTGGCAGGAAAAAAGGAACTCTATTTCTTTTCTACTCTGTGGGGTTTCAAACGCATCTTGCATAACTCGCCCTGAATTAGGGGAAGGTAACATGCTAAATCCTGCCATGGAAGTGAGAGGCATAGCATGGATGGCTCTCATGGATACTTGGGATCTCTGCTTGTTGAATGGCAATGCCATGGAGGATGACCCGCTTAGTTGTACCTGGCATAGGGGTAAAACCAGGAGCACCATATATTATTTCCTTGCTTCAGATGACATCTTCCAAAAGGTATCCTCCCTTGCAATTGCTCACTCTGCTCTGAGTGACCATAACCCTCTGGTTCTCAGATGGAGTGTGGAAAGGCAGGCAACTCGTGTTGGCTCTTACGGCTTGACTCTGAATATTAATGTGGTGGAAGAATAGAATTGTTTGGAATACTAGGAACATGCAGAGGTTCTACTCCACCCTGGGGAGAATAGTTGGTAAGGTGGAACTTTATTCTTAACTCCTTACGACCCCATACTGGGATGTATTGGCCAGAATGCATGCAGAAATGCCGTGCCCTAAGTGTAGGGTGCAGCTGGTCAGGAATCATTCCTATGATCCGGTTGTCCAAATGAAAAAGAGAGACCTAAGGAGGTTGCTTAAAAAAGGGAAAAACCTCACACTCCAGGATTGTAAATCCATGAAGGCTGCTTATAGGTGCTGGCTGCACCTCTACAAGTACGAGCTGGTGTTGAGAGATGTGTCCCGGATGATACACCTAATTGACCCAGGAATATCGGTGCATTCTGGAAGGCAATGAATGGGTGGCTACCCCTGTCTCATGTGACTTAATCCTATAAGGGAGAAAGATTGGGTGACCCACTATTCAGAGGTATATAGAGAGGCATCTAGTAACGTCAATATGGGGAGGCCCTCTCAGAAGTGCTGTGGCACCTGGAACTTCAACAAGGAAGCTATAGAGTTCATGTGCTTCGGGGCCTGACGGCTTTTCAAATGCGGTCCTTAAACTCCATCCAATATTATGGGCTTGGCTTTTGAGCTCTCTCTTTGAGGGAATTTTATGAAGAGGATCAATTCTGGCAAGCTGGAAGGAGTTGATTGTTGTACCAATTCACAGGGGCATAGATCGATTCCTAACAACTACAGGTCAATTGCGCTCTTAGATATTCCTTTGAAGATCTTTGCTGTTGCTGTTGAGACACCTAGTAGGGTGGGGGGCAAGCTCAGGTAGATTGGACCCACTGCAGACTGGCTTCCGCAAGGGGGTTTGAGCTAATGCCAACATTTTTCTGCGGGGTCTGTTGAAGAGGGAGGCCATGAAGAAGTCAAGACTTATATGCAGCTTTCATTGACATCTCCATGGCATTCAGTAGTGTCGACAGGCACCTTCTCTGGAGTAAACTCCGGAACAGGGGGTGTCCGGAGGCTTTTGTGGACATGATCATTTCCCTCCACTCGGACACGCCAATCAGGGTGTGGCTGAGTGCTGAGGGTGTGTTGTCTAGTCCGATAGAGACTTTTAGAGGTTTAAAGCAGGGCTGTACTCTAACCCCCCTTTTGCTTACCCTCTTCACTTCTGACATTTGAGCCCATCCGTAGTTTCTCTGATCTGCAGCTCTCAACACATAATCTCAGTTACTTGTTTTACGCAGTTTTACACTGATGATTTGGTTTTATTTGATTATACACCAGTTGTCCTCCAGCAAAAGTTGGATGCGCTGGACGCTTACACTAGCCAAAACAAACTTACTGTAAACCTGAAAAAGTCTAAGATCCTGATTCTTTGGCCAGGTATGAAGCTAAAATACAAAGCCTTTCGCTGGTGCCTAAATAGGGTAGTCTTAGAGAATGTCCTGGCCTTTGTTTACATGGCAAATATGCTGCAGGGTTTGCAGAGTAGGCCTGAAACACAGAACCATTTGGCCCCTCAGGCTAGAATGTTGGCAGCACAGGCTTCTGCGATCAATAGAGGATTTGGCAATTTTTCACTAACACCTGTGCTTGAGTTCTATAAGCCGAAGGCTTTTCCAACTATAGTCTATGGTGGGGAAAATCAGGGGCTACTGCTTTCAGTTCATTGGGGAGTATGGGAGGGCTTATTTTGGTGGAAACTCTTGCATCCACCCAAAGGTGTGCCAATGGCGGTGATTCATTAGGAACTGGGTCTACCATCTCTTAAGCTACACATCCTTGCTAAAAAAGCTCTCATTACTAAGAAGTATTTGGCGGGCAGAGGAGGGTTCAATCTGGGAGGAATTGAAGCTGCTGCTGAACTGAAAAGCTTGGCCCTGCTTCAACAAAAGGGAGCAAGAATGGACTGTAATCCTGAAGGATAGTGGTATCTCTAGGGACATGATTTTGAATTCCCCCAAAAAACTAAAAGAAAGCTGAAAGAAAGGGACTGGGTCTACAAGGTCGATAAAGTAAGATTGTACAAAAGTTTTAAAGACCTCTTGATTGACGTAAAACGAGTGGGGACGATGCCAACATACATAAACAGGTCACCAAATCCTGCATGGCATTGCCTAGTCAAGCAATTGACGCTAAACCTACTCCCCACTAATGAAATTGAGGGTGCTTAAGCTGGGAACCCTTGTGATCTAAGGACTTGTTGCCAATGTTTGGAGCAGGACCAAGCTGAAGCCCTACAACATCTTCTGCTACACTGTAAGTTTCTGAATGACAGGCGTTACCATTACTTTGACCACTTAATAAAAAATGGTTCTGTTGGTGGAGCTGGAATAGCGTGGCAATGGGTCATGAGCTCTTATGGACAAAATCACTGGCTGACGGCAGCAATGCATTTCCTTAAAGACATTTTAAATTTAACACAATAGACTGTAGATGTGCGATATACAGATCTATATTAGTTGTGTTTAATACATTTATAATGTAATATTGTTGTGGTTAGTGTTAATGTGTGTGTCTTGATTCTTTTTACTTTTTGTATTGCTCTTCCTTTTTCTTCCTTTTTCTTTTATGTAAAATGTGTTAGAGGTTAACATTGTTAACCAAATAGCAATAAAGGAAAACACATTTTTTAAAAGAGTGCTGCCATAGAAAAGGGGAGGATTTTGTTTAATAGAGGGGGATGGGAAGGCAAGGAGCAGGGCACTGGACAGTTAACAGTTAACAGTCTATTCCTCTCTATGTTCGGTTTAGCATTACAAGAAGACATTTTAATCGATGAAGTGCTTGAGTTATGATGTAAGATCGCTACAGCTAAGTATAACCAGTGTCACTGAAGGCCTTCTTGACCAGTATTGTTTTTAAGGCTCAGCTGAAATGAAGGTGATTGGATAATTTCCAAATCGGGTGGTGCATTTTTAGACAGGGTCAGTCCAGACACTGCATACGTGTGTATCAGACTTTCCATCTTTCCTAGCAACAAAGGAGTTGGGTGTTGGTTCACATTATGCACTAAGATTATTTTAGAGAAGTACCAAGATAAGAGAACTTTGAGAACATTGTAAACAGCAAAATAAGGAAATGAAGAGACATTTCCAAATGCAAAAATCATGCACAAGCGTTTGATATGAAGGGCAAACACTGAAGGGCATTTTAGAAGCAACATTCAGGAGCAGAGGGCTTTGAAGCTCATTTCAAAGCACAAATCAAAGTTGAATACTGTGTTGCTCGGTACTTACAGATCTTCAGTAACATCGACATATCACTACATAATGAGGTCAGGACTAGGCCCTTGGAATCGTCTGCATGATTCAAATGAAGGAACCAGCATGGCTACAACTAATTTTGTCACTTGGTTTCAAAAGGAGATTGGGGATTCATTTTCATTTACAAACACTGTGTAGGCATTTGTTTTAATTATCTACAGTTTTTTTTATAGAGCAAACTAGACAAACAAGTGTGTGACAGTGCTGTACAGATGATCTCAAAAACATTCTCCACGGTTACAATTGAATTACACCAAATAAAATAATCAGTTATTGTGAACATGTGTTTCTAAAAGCAAGGCGCAATCTAAAAAGGTCACTAAAATCTAAAAATCATAATTACAATACATTGTTTCACATTAAAATTTATCAAGAAAGCTGCCTGATTAAAACATATTTCCAGATCCACGTTTTCACAGCTTTTCAGAATTTCAAATAATTTGGAATCATTGTTCATTGTGTGTCTGAAAAGGTCAAAGGCCCTTATCTCATCCCTCCAGAAGTGTATCCCTTTATGAAGGACTGGTGGTCTCTGATTCATGTGGCCTTTTCAGGTCCTTCTCAGCCTTCAGCATTTTTCATAATTCATGGCCCAGGTGTTTTGTTCATTCCTTTTCAGAATGAAGGCTCAACTAATCAGACATCATCTTACTGACCAATACATTTGGCAGACATGGGGCCTCATTACGACCCAGGCGGTAAATTACCGCCTGGGTTGTACCTTTACCACCATGGCGTAAACTATGTTTACGCCATGGTGGTTGGCGGACTTACCGCCCCATTCCGAGGTTGGCGGGGCGGTAAGTCCCCAATCCCCATTTACCCTTCCCCATTCCCATTTTTGCCCCATAGGGCATAATGGGAGTGGGGAAGGCGTTAATTACGCCACCGTAAATTACGGTGGCGTAATTAACAAAATGTTCCCTTAGCGCCATGGATTTTAACACCTGCTAAAAGCAGGTGTTAAATCCTCCATGGCGCTAAGGGACCTCGGAATCAGGCGGTAAGGGTCGGCGCTGTTTACGCCGCCGTAAACCCCTTACCGCCTGGGTCCTAATGAGGCCCATGGACTTTAAGATGTCCATGAGCGTCACACTTAATGCTCTAAACACCTGTGATGAAGACAACCGAGTCCTGAACCCATTCCAAGGAGGTGTTAGGACTTGGCCAAACTTTAATTCTGCAACACCAAGCCTAGAAATTTGAAAACACAAAAGGTGTGTTCGTATTGGCTGTGTGTCTTGATTTTTCAAAGCTTTTTACATGGTAGACAGATCTAAACTTTGAGCTAAATTATCAACCTGGGAATTGATTTGAAATATCTGACTATTATAAAAGTGCTGGACATACAAACACTTCTGCCCATGTTAATTTTAGCCGTAGCTGGAAATATGCATGGGAGTTTCAGACAGCAAGAGGGATGCAACAAGGATGCCTATTGTTAGGCAGAATACTATGCAATGCCCTTAGGGACCACTGCACAGAGTAATACAAGTTCACCTTTGGTACAAGCCTGTACTATACTGTTAAAGTGGTAGCAGTAGCGGAGCAGCCAGGCTTATCTCAAGAGCAAATGAGCAGTAGTAGAGATTACACAAAGGATTACAATTACTGTGACTCAAGCAAACACTGACTCAAGGTTTCTTTTTAAAAAGTATAAGTACATTTATTTTTAAACCATCTGTTCACAAAACACTTCGCTTCTAGAAAAATAAAACCACACTTCAAATACACTACACATAACCAATTCCCCATGTGCAGAACAATTCAAGGTAAGTACCTTAGGATTTGAACGACCAGTGTTATGAAACAAAAGACGTTACCGGGAATACATATGCAATCACTTTTTGACAGTAATGACAGTTCGGTCTTACTAAAGATACGCGTACCCGCAGGAAGAAATGTAACCGTAGTCAAACACACTTAGCACCTGAATTAACACAAGAGAGTTGGGGATAAAAATCATAGGCAATACTTTTCTCAAGGCAGAGAGAATCAGAGGGCACCTTCTAACACGAAAATAAAAGTCAATAGGCCTCCGCCAGTGTCAAGTGGAGCAGGGTCCCTGTTGCTGAAGATCACATAGTTAGAACAGTTCCAGATTCAAGGTTGCCAGGAGTACTTAGATATTGTCATAAGAGGAGGCAAAAGTTATAAGAGGGAAGGAAGAAAAGGACAAGCCTTTGGTGAGGAAGAAGGGTTCAGCCCAATTCCTCTAAGTCGGACACAGTACCTTATTCATTGAAGAATGCTGGTGCCACGGCAGTTGTTCCTGGTAGTTTCCTGCAGACTCACGGTTCCTGGAGCTTCAATCGTGGAGACAAGAAGGAGGACGTCTGGAGGGATCTGCACTACCCAGGGATGAGGCCAGACCAGCGACGGTGAATAAAAGGTGCGCTCCTTTAAAACAAGAGAGGCTCTTCAGATGGCTATCCGGACCACTACAGCAGTATGCAGTGATTTCGACCACAAAGAGGATCCTCTGGCTGTGGAAAATGAGCTGGTTGACCCCACCAGGCTCAAGGGAAGAAGACTCCAGACTGGATATTCTCTGGTCATTGAAGGGTAGATAGCTCAGGACTGCAGCAGGGCTTCACCGGGACTCAGAGTTGCAGCAGCCGTCTTCTTCTCCACTTCTCTTCGGTTCCTTGCAGTTCCAGTGGTGACTCTGACTTCCAGCCCCAGAGTCCTGCCTTTTAGGTAAAAATCCCCCATTCACACAGCCTGGCTGTCAATCACTCAGCAGGGGGGCTGTCCGGCCCGGACAACCACCTCAGCCAATCATCCCTCCCTCAAATCAAATTCAGCCCACCTAGACACCCAGGCACCAAAGGAGGGCTTCTTCTGCCATGCAAAGTAAGACACAAGAAGGACTTCAACAAAAAGAAATGGTGACTAAACCCGACTGGAGCCGAAATAAAAAGTATTTGGGCCAGCGGGTTTAAGTTTGAGGCTACCACAATAGCCTGGAACAGTACCACGTTTATATAGTATAATCGCGGTAGAAAGGTTAGGGTAGATACCATTGCCACCAGCCAAGTCTAAATGTTAAAAGAGCAAAACAAAACTCAGAGAGGCACAGACAAAAAGGGGTAAGAATGAACCCTTTCCAATACTCCATGTAAGATGGGGTGTACTGGGTCTGTAGTTTTTAAAGTGACTATATAAAGTCAGTGGCAACTTTACATGTTTCTGGGGGACAGTAGTTAGCCCCAGAAAAATGGAGCCAGTGGGAAGTCTCAAAGACAACCCTGTGTCACTGCACTGAAGGTGCTGTGTAACACACACAAAAAGTGGGGCTCATGGAGTGGTGTACTCCAGAGCCCAAGATCACACAAACAGTAGAAATACACATGGCAAAACACATGTAAGAGTGGGAAAAAGGCTCACACTCTTACCAAGTGGAAAAAATAAACCCCAGAAATCCAGCAAAGCTGCTGAGGGACTCACTAGGTGATTGAAATTAGCCATAAATGAGAATTCTCCCTAACACCTATCGGCTCCATTTTTTATGTTGCTTCTACTTAAATGATATGGCCACTGCAATATTGCATGTGATTTAGGATATTCCTCATTTGGGCAACTGTTTTGTGCCTGTTGTATTTCATGCCGATGACTCTGTCCACATTGCCTGGACTCCATTGGCGCAAATTAATGCTGTCGACCAGAACTGTAAAGAGAAATGAAAACAAGTATCTTATTATAAACTAAAGAAATTAAAAAATATGGTTTTTACCCATGAACACAATAATCCACTGACAAGGACGTTCTTTTTTTCAGGCAACATCTACTACCCAGAATGGAGGCATGCTGGGTGTTTCCCAGAGAGCCTTTTGGAAGAAGCGTTTACATTTCCATAACGGCCTTCCAAATGTGGCTTATATGCCTGTGGCATAGTAATACATTGTCCAGCCAGATGTACTGCAAAAAGGTTTTTATCAGAGACAATTATCTGATTGACCAAGATTGGAAGAGCACCTGGTTCTACCCTCAAATAAAATAAACAAATAAATAAAATAAGCATAGATAACCTTCGAAGAGTCTGAAAACTAGGTCTGCACTCAATAAATACCCTAATAATAATATTAATAATAACAATAATAATAATAGTAATAGGAGAGATCTTCAGCAAGGATGATGAACTGAGGTTTCCACTGAACATCCAATTAAATGTTTTGAAAAGGAAAGCAGAAGAACAGAGTTGAAGAAGCGAGACATGTGAAGCTTGATAAATTGTTTTCATGGCAGAATTCCATTGATGGATATTTGCTGTTGTGCATCAAGCCAGGCTGGAAGAAAAGAAACGTTTTGGCTTTCTCGACGAAAAACTCCCTTTGCGTGAGAACCTGAAAAGGTCCCAGTGTCAGAGTGAGGATTGATGTAAATGAATGTTAAATCATACTCACTGTGCTGTCTGCCTCTCCTTCACAACATATTTGGCAATGAGCAGTCTGGTGGCGAGAAACACAGTGACCATAGCAGAGACCCCACCTATATTTGGGAACTGCACAGCAGCACAAAGTTGTGTGGGCCTCACAGAACCTGTTCTGGAACTCGAAGGCAGCTACGGGCCACAGGCGGGTCCCTCTCAACACAGGGTTGCCGAGTTTTTGGGGCTGCGGCAAGTGGTGGCTAGTGCCCACTCAATGGTGCTACACCCTAGAGGAATGGACCCTTGAGCGTGATGTGCAGCCATATTGACTGTGGTTGTGCATACTGCCATCTTGATGTTGGTAGAAGGTGGCATACTTCAAGCAAAATCCTCCTGGTCCCAGTACTGGTGTTGAAGATTACTGTGGACGCTCCTCTTCCTCATCCCAGTACTGTTGGGTGACAAGTCTGCAAGAAGGCCTATTTTGGGTGGCCTGCATCGAACACCATCCTTGTCACGCCAGTACTCGTGGAGAAGACCCCATTGGACAACCATCTTCCTCATCCCAGTACTTTTGAGAAACAAGTGATGCAAGAATGTTTACATTGAAGAAGATTTATATTGGACACTCATCTTCATTTTCCCATGGCTTGGCAACAGTGGATTTGCGTTTTCCTCATCCTTTGTGGCTGTCATACTAAGGGGAGGACACCATGCGGAATGCACCTCCTCCCTTGCTTTTCTCGCCACACCAGGGACCCTCCCATTCCTTAGGATCAATGGACAGATTCCTTCCAAGTTTACCTCAGGGCCATCGTGGGAACAAAATACAATGGTGACTCTCTTAAACTGCATAGAAGCTGAGGCGCTACGATTTCTTTCTCACTCTACCTAAAGAGACCAATCTCAATGGTGCTGGTGAATTCAGCCCTTTGAGAAAGTGTGGGCTAGACCTGGCAAAACTTGAGAAACATATCGGAAACAAAACCAATGTTGTATTGGAAAGGTATTATTTATTCACGAGGAAACAGAAAACGAAGGAGTGTGTGGATAGCTACTTTGAAGCTTTGAGATGTCGGATTGCCACTTGCAAATGTATGGGTGTTGCTGACAAATACCTGAGGGATCAACTTGTGCTCCATACTGCTCACCCTCACATCCAGCAAAAGGTTGTGGAAAGCAAAATATTCTACACTGGAACAAGCCATGGACATTTCGAGGACAATGGAATGAGGGAGCAACTGTATTACGGTGGTCCAGCATGAGTCCACTGCTCAGGAAGTGAAAACGATAGAAAATGAAGGAGACGATGAAAGCGATAACACCACAGCGGCTATGGTCAGGAAGGGATCAGCGTATTTACCATCGCACAGATTGAACACAAGTGATACATTGAAGAAAGACAAGCCCCCTATTAGTAATGTGCAAGGGGCAAGCACTGGAGTTGTTCAGCCACAATGGAGATTTCACAAGTCCGGACGCACCAGACACCCAAATGGTGAGAATGAATGTCCTGCCGCTACTGCAGAATGTTTCCGGTGTGGTGTGGTTGGACACTATGGCAGAGTGTGCAAGCGTGCCAAGGGGAGGAACAGTATTAGAGCCCTTGAGGACATCGGAGGGCCCAGCAGCCTTCTCACAATTTCTGATGTTGACCCTGTTCATATACTCACTTTTGGCACTACGGTCACAGGGACTGTGGGTGCGCATGGTGATAAATACTATTCCATTGGATGTAATGGTGGATATGGACTCACCCTACACAACAGTAGATGGCAGTGTATTTGAGCACAAGTTGAAAGGACATCATTGACGTATTATTGAATGGGTGCCAGGACTGCCTGAAATTGGCCTTTGGTAAATATCAGGCCCTATTTTATGCGGATGATGTGGTATTAATATCAAGCACTCCGCAGGGTCTAGAGAAATCTCTGTCTGTTTTTTTGGGCAAAATGTAATGAGTTAGGACTTCATTTGAATGTTGGTAAAATCAAGTCAATGGGGTTTAGTTCTTCTTTTTCATAGCACAAACTGATCCGTCTAAAAGCGGAAGATGGCTTAATTGAGCAGGTTGGCCATTTTGATTACATTGGAGTGAGGTTCCAGGAGTATCCTGGTTGGGTGGCACAAACTGGCAAGTCAGCAATCAATCTGGAAAAGTTAAGTGTGGCTATTAGGTCTTATTTTACTAGCGATGGAAGCAGCGTTGTGACCCGGCCTTGGATTTATATAATATGAAGGTTTTACCAGCTATCCTGTATAGGTCAGAGCTTTGGGGATATGCTAAGGTTGGACAACTGAACATTAAAGAAAATAAATGTTTAAAGCAACTGCTGTTGCTCCCTATGAGTACTCCTTCAGCACTGACACGTTTGGAGTGTGACAGCATCCACATAGGCGCATTGGCTATGTTTAGTCCTGCACTGTTATGGATAAGAGTCTAGTACCAACCGGCTCTCCAAAAGTGTAGGGATGTGGTTGCTACATCTAATGTTTCTGGATGGAGGGAAAATCCTTAAACGTTTTGCTCACATTAATAATACGCTACATGTTCTGGACGTAAGTGAGCTGTGGAATAATCCTAGGGGTACTAGTCGCTCAGTTTTGAGTAAAGTAAAAAATGACAGCTAAGCTGAAAGCCAGGGAACAACTTTTGGCAGATGCCAGTGTAGACTAGGCCGTGACTATACTGCCCATAATAGAGAGCCCGGTTTTTAGCAATAGTTAGATATAATTGCACCTCTGTTTGAAAGCTCTCTTTATATGCGTCTGAGATTGGGTATTTTTCCAGTTGCTATTTTTACACACTCTTGGAGCAATGCTGTGTCTAATATGTGTGGGATAGGGAGTGAAACGGTGCTGTACTTCTTCCTGTTATGTGAAAAGACACTATGGTTGAGGCGTATGTACTTAAACTGATTTTATGGGATGTTGCGATTCGTACTTCAAATTCCGCAATTTTTTTTTTTAACACACTGTTTGTCTCCTCCTGTGACTTTTGCATCTGCTCGATATAGCTATATGGCATGATTGTTAAGAAAGAAGGCCCTGAATTTGCTGTTTTATAAATCTGGTTTTTGGCATTTTTATCTCATCGCTTTCCTTTTTTTTTTCTCTTTTTCTTTTAAAAGTTTATACAATTTTTATTGTGGAGTGTACAAAATGTTTTTCCTTTGTATTGTTTTTACTCTTTGTCTAAACTTAGTTGAAATGTATGCTTTTGTTAACTTGAAGGTTTATACAGAATAAAAGTATTTTGACTGACTCACTGAAAGGACAGTTGCAAGAGTTGCACTTAACAGCAACGGGGGATGGTAAGAGCCCCATCACGACGGAGGATGGTAAGAGCCCCATCACGATTCTTAGTTATACATAGGTCGACCGCAGGTTCAAGGATATAGATGCCTTCTGCAAACTCTATGTGGCTAGAATGGCTCATCGGTGGTAGTATGGGAAGGGCAGGCTGCTCTACAGATCAAAATACACACCGGTGAAGAAAAACCTATAATGTTTATCACAAGGCACAATTTCTCATCCAAGGAAGAACTTGCAAACTCAAGTTATCATCATACATCCAAACCGGTTTAATACAATTGGGGATGTGATCACAGATTACACCTATTTGATCCACTCCATTAGTATATCACATTTGTTAGAACTTTAGTGGTCCTGTACATTGAATGCACTTTATGAAATGAGTTTGTCAGTTGTGACCATTAGTACGTCCTACCACATATGTAATGCATTTGGGTAGAATTGTATAAATGAACTGTAGGATGAATGGAGTTGAATGTGGACGAATGAGTGAATGATTCATTGTCAGTTGTATTAATTGGTATGTTCTTAATGGTTTAATCTCCTGCAATGTAATTAAGAGTTTAAGTGCTGATTAAGGCATGATTAATTCATTTGCACAAATGATGTATCAAGTTTAATACACGTTTTTTGATACTTTATTACAAAACTAAGCCTTTCTGAACAATCCTTGCTGTAGAAATGTGTGTGCAAGGGGAACATGGATCATTGACCCCCGTCTCATACCATCTCCTTGTGTTTTTTTCATCATGTGGTGACCCTGCTCTCATCCTGCCTGTACGCTCACTTTTCTCTCCCTCCTCACTCCATTCCCCTATTGCCTTTTTCCACATTCCGTTCCTCATTGCAAATGTTCATGACGTCACCATGCTAATGGAGCGTTATTAGGTGCACTTTTCCAACTGCCTTCCTGCTGTAATGCGAATCTTCAGAACACCATGTTCTGAATCTTTCTATGAATCACCATCCCCTCCAGCAGGTGACTGACATCATTATTAGCTTCTCCGCTGTTGATCTCAACAAAGGTCCGGCTCCTCGGCCGCTCCATAGGTCGTCTGCCACATGGACTTCTACATTTTTCGCCATCCGCTTCCAGCACATCCCAACATTTTCACTGCGAAGCGACATTCTCACTTCAGCGTCAAACGAGCAGGCACCCCCCCCCCCCGATAAGGGACCACATGTCCAAACATGCTCCTCTCATATGGCGTAACAGCGTTTTTGCCAACTGGCAGTCTGAGGCACTGCCCTGCTAAACACAACGGGTGCTCTCTTGTCTCCAGTGCCCCTCGCAGCACAGCTCTCCTTTCACTTGGAGCGGTATCACGCCAATCATAGTTTAACAGTGAATCAGCATCAGGGGACCCCTCCCACAGGATCTCATCGAGAGGCTGTTTAGTGCTTCAGCTCTCTATCTGTTTTCAAGTGCGACCTCAGCCCTTCAAATGCTCCACAGTGGATTCTTCAAAACCTTGTCACCAATGCGTAGTGTCTGGACCCAAGAATGGTAGACATGATGCAGGGAGCACACAGGAGCCAGCAGGTACAAAAGGTAAGTACGCCTTAGTGTAGTTTCACGTTATAGGGTAGGAATAAGAGGAGAGCATAGATACAGACAACCTTCTAGTAATCTCTCCCATCCTCAATCCCCAACTGTAGACACTAGAATCCTGAGGGAACAAATGGTTCCAACCTGACCAGCATTACATGGCTTGCATTGCCATGTATAATGCAAGCTCACACCACACACCTCTCTCTCTGGTTGTCATCCCACCCGTTTTGTCCTGGTTGTCATCCAGGTAACCTCCCGTGTCGTTCGATAGCACCCCATGTTCGCAAACAGTATGGGAGTACGGTTGTTACTGGCATCCCCAGAGCGGTGAGCTCCTGCACCCGGGCATCTCACAAATTAAACCTATCTTCCTTACCTCACTATGCTGTCTGCCTCTCCTTCACAACAGGCTCTGGGAGCTGAACCTTCTAAAAAAGAATTACATTCAGCAAGACAAGTGAATACTTCCTATCATGAGAACAATATATACTGAAATGGAGATTTTAAGAAAGCTCTAATTGTACAATTTCATATTTTCAAATACATTTCTTTTGTAATAGGAGGAAGGAAGCACATGTCTCTGCTGCTCACACACTTCTTTTAAACCTAAAAAAATACAGTAACTTCCTATTCAACATATCAAGTTTGTTCTCTAATCCTTTTTTTATCAACAGCTGGGTTGGTCCTAGCAAATTCACAACTGACAATGAAAATCACACCAACAGAGGCAGAGAATTAGAGTCAGACATAGAGATAGAAAGAGACATAGAGAGAGAGAGAGAGAGAGAGAGAGAGAGACAGAGAGCCAGAGAGACAGAGAGAGACAGAAACAGAGATAGAGAGGCAGAAAGAGAGAGAGAGAGAGAGAGAGAGAGAGAGGGGGGAGGGGGGGTCTCTAGATCGCAGTAAGTTTGTAATAGTACATTTTGCCAAGAAAACTCATCAGTGTGTTTTTCCAAATATCCATCCTTTCTGGGAATGGTCCTGCTCAGATGAAAACCAAGCATCTCTTTCTTCTGTGAGCACAAAGGCAATGTTACAGTCTGCACAAACACTTTACAACAAATATCGAAAATAACAAACGCAATATTGGAAAATATCAGTCTGGGCATCTGGTCCTGTAAAGGGCATGTTGGAAACCCTGCAGCTCTGGAAAAGCTGATCCTGTACCCTTCACCTCATCTGGTGAGGACAATATATCCTCAGTGTGATGGTGATATTTTTGCAGGATACCAGTGCTGATAATCTATGCCTTCAAATATAATGCCAACACCCACTTGCGAGGAAACACATGTCGCTGCTGCTCACATACTTCTTTTACACCTAATAAAATACAGTAACTTTATATTCAAAAATATCATGTTTGTTCTCTAATACTGCTTTTTTTTAACAACAGCTGGGTTGGTCCTAGCAAATTCACAAATGACAATGAAAATCACACCAACAGAGACAGAGAATAAGAGTCAGACATAGAGCTAGAAAGAGACATAGAGAGAGAGAGAGAGAGAGAGATAGGGCGAGAGACAGAGTTAGAGAGAGAGGCAGAGAGAGAGAGATAGAGAGCGAGAGAGAGAGAGAGAGAGGGAGAGAGACAGAGAGAGAGAGAGAGGGGGTGGGGTGGGTCTCTAGATCGGAGTAAGTTACACCAGGTACATCTAGTGTGATATATATGAGAAATGTTTAGGCTTGAAAAATTATATGCAGTACCAGTTGGGAAAATTAAACACAATTAATACTACAAGTGACAGTACAATGTCACCTTTGGTACAAGCCTGTACTACACAGTTATAGTGGTAGCAGTAGCGGAGCAGCCAGACTTATCTCAAGAGTAAGTGAGCAGTACAAGAGTTACCCAAAGGGCAGGAATTACTATGGTTCAGGCAAACACTGACTCAAGGTTTCTAAGTAAAATAATATATATTTATTTACTTATCAGTTGTATAACAGTTCACCTTTCTAAACAAGTCAAAAATCACAATCATAAATACACCACACCACTTCCCTTAAATTCAAGTTAAACTCACAAATGAAGTGGGAGCAAAATGGCACTCCAGCAATTTAAAAGGGAGGGAAAGACAAAGTTATTAGAATTTAGGCAAAACCAACAGGTAAATAATCAGGGCAATAGAACAAGAGAGGCCACAGTGATGAGATCAGATAGAAAAAGGCTTAGGGCCAAAGTCAAAGGGACAAAAGTCTTTTGCTCAAGATCACACAGTTCAGGGTAGTTTGCGGTAAAGTTCATGGCACAGATTCTGGACGAGGTTGGTTGGTAGAAAAGTTAGTTCAAAGAGAAGAGAAGGACAAGCCGTCGGATGGGAGAAAGATTTCAAACACTTCACCGCAGCTGACCGAACCGGACAACCGGATTTGCACAGTACCTTAAAACGGAGAGGGAACTGTAGCTGAGGCGGACGTTCCTGGTGGTTCCTGCAGGCTCACGTTTCCTGAAGTGACTGTCGGACTGACACGAAGTAGGAAGACTGAAGGGTCCTGTGCCACCCAGGGAAGAAACCAGCAGCAGAGCAAATCA
The DNA here is from genome assembly GCF_040938575.1 of Ambystoma mexicanum. Taxonomy (NCBI): domain Eukaryota; kingdom Metazoa; phylum Chordata; class Amphibia; order Caudata; family Ambystomatidae; genus Ambystoma; species Ambystoma mexicanum. The sequence goes on along the minus strand of NC_090932.1, from coordinate 1,365,975,909 downwards.
ATGAATAAAAGGTGCGCTCCTTAAATCCCAAGCAGGGTCCGACCTTCCTGGCTAGCCGGCCCACTGTAGCTCTGAATCTCCGAATCTGACGACAGAGAAGATCCTCCAGGAAACTTCTTCCCTTGAGCTGGTTGGACCAACTAGTTCGCCCAAACTGCAAGCCAGGACCGCTCCTCTGGTCGAATTCGCTGTAAAGCGCTACAGTGGGCCAGAAAGCAAAACTATCACCAAAACTAAGAGACTATTATCTCAGATTCAGAATGAATTGTCTTACGACTTTAGACATAATAGGGTCCAGGTTAGGGATTCTCTCTGTACTACGTTCTTGCAGATTATGTAGTGAAGAGATTGAGTCACTCACCATCTGGTGCTGTCCTGCACTTGGTTGTTGGACAGAAGGATTGCAACTGTTGGTCCTTTCATCAATTCGCCAGCCGAGGTCATAGTCACAGATCTATGGCATAGGATTATGACTAAATCACATCTGTCCCTCATGCTAGCCTTAATGACATTTCTGATATACATTTTTGACAGAATAGAGAAGGTGATATGATATCTGGAGTACAAGTTGACCTAGACAAGAATATTGCAGACTTGGTCAAGTGGGCCAGAGCTCAACACCCCTCCTCTGCCTGGCACATGTTGGTCAGCAATGTGGCACTGCCATACACATAGCATTTGTTTTGTGTTAATGAATTTCAGTTGCATGTCCACAGGTCATGTAGTGGAGAGTGGTGAGGAAATTGGATTGCATAATGTAGGATTTGTATATCAATTTGTTTTGCATTGTTATCTGATTGTAATTGTATTGTTCCATATGTTTACCTTGTGTACTAAACGCATTTTAATAAAATGTACAGTGATATTTCAAAAATGTTATTGGGAGTTTGTTCTGCATAATGTCATGCTAGAATTTATTTTTAGGTAATGATGAGACAAGTTTGTGCCTAACTTGTTAACTAAACTTTAGGGATATGTAGCCATCTATAGAGAGAAAATACACCCTGATCTCACTATGCAAGCTGTGTTCATTAGACTGTTTGAAATGAGGAGGTGGATGTTTTACAAGAAGGGTAGGTAAAAAGTGAAAGGCAAGACGTGTGTCTCTAATGAGGATTATGGTTGCTGGGAAATGAGGTGCTGTGACCAGGATGAGGGGTATGAGGGTAATGAGGAACTGTGATGATGATTAGTATTGTAGAGGTAATGAGGGACTATGGCGAAAATGTGGGTCACAGGGGGTAATTGAGGAGTGTGAAGTGGATGAGAGTTTTTGGGGAAATAAGGGATTATGATCAAGATGAGGGAAATGTGAGCAAAGCAAGAGTGTGAAAAGATGAGGATTGATGAGGATTTTAAGGGTAATCAGGGACTTTGAGTATAACGTGAGTTGCAGGGATAATCAGGGACTGTAATGAAGATGAGGGCTATGGGCTAATGAAGGACTGCATTGAGGTTTAGGGATGTTGGGTAATGAGAGACTGTGATGAGGATCAGAGACAGGGTAATGAAGGGAATTGCAGAGGTAATAAAGAACTGCAATGAAGATGAGTGTTACAGATCTAATGAGGGACTATGATGAAGATAAAGATTGGTGGGGTAATGATGGTGTGTAACAGTGATAAGGGTTGCTGTGATAATGAGGGACTGTGACAAGCATGAGGGTTGCGGGGCTAATGTGAAACAAGCATGAAAGTTTCAGGGGTAATGAGGAACTCTTATGTTGATAGGTGTTGTGGGGTAACGAAAGATTGTGAAAAGGATTAGGGATGCAGGGGAAATGATGGACTGTGCCGAGGAGTGAGCTTTGTGGGAGTAATTAAAGACTCTAACAAGGATAAGGGATAGAGGGCTAATGAAGGACTGTGATGCTGATGAAAGATGCAGGGGTAATGGGAGACTCTGACGAGGAGGAGGGTTGCTGGGGTAATGTGGATTTGTGGCAAGTGGGATAAAAGGTTATGTTATGTTAAGGCATTTTTTGAGTGCAGCATACACCAACTAGGGCATCTTGGCGCTATGGGAACCAGTTGGAAAGGAATTAAAAGAAAAAGAAAAGAAAACTAAAAGATGAAAGATTTAAGAGCATGATGGAGAGACAGATGATCCCGCCTCTCCCGTAGTGACAGAGGCAGGGCATTCCAGAGCTGTTCAGCGGCAACTAAGAAGGAACGTCGTTTAAGAATATGAATCAGGCAATACACCCGGGTCTCAGCCTAGCATGCAATGCACAAATGAAACACTTAATTATTGTGTCTATATGTTGAATATTCTTAGTTATATACACTCATATCGCACCCCTTCTCAAAATACCCCCAGGTTACAATGGACCAGGAATCAGGCTGTTTGGTAAAGGTCATATTTATTTATTTATTTAAAATTCAAATCAAACACAAGTTTTCATAAATGGGGCAGCAATCACGAATGTGGTGACAATACAAATTAGAAAGTAGGTAAGGCAGTGGAACTCACTTTTTAGCACACAGAATATAAAGCACAGGGTAAAGAACAGTTTTGGCTTGTTGAAAAGATGGCATTTAAGTTAAGATTTCCGCCTGCAAATTTCTCAACTCACAAAGAAGCAATTCTACACAGATGTAAGTAAGCAGCAGGTATTCAGAAATAAAGAAGAGAGTACAGTGTTTGAATATAATCTTCCCACCCCAAACAAGAGAGAAGAACATTTTTGGAAATTTGTCGCTTTTAAAATGACAGTTGAAAATGGCTGTGTGAAACAATGAAAATGGGCAAAAATCCTTAAATTGATATCCATCTCTATGGGAGGAAAATGAAAAAGAGCCTAACAAACATGAGCTATAATATGAGCTACAGTACACTCTTTGGATCCAAATGGAAGTTAAGAAATACTTTGGATTGGAAATCACATTTGTAAACTTTTTGCAAAATGTGAATTCCCGCCTAATTTTCCGTATGCGATTATAAAGAAAAACGGGTCAAGGACACTGTTTTGGGATGCCGTTTTAGTGTAGGGATGTAGCTACAGATCTTAGGTTTAAGTCAGAGTTGAAATTGTCAGGGGTGTGTGGCCAGAACAGAACAAACAGATCTGTCTGCAGGAAATCAAAGAACAGGTCACTGCCATGGACCTGGATAAATGGCAGGACAAGGGCCCATTACACCAAGCTCTTAGTGAACTGTACATGGCCCCAAAAGTGAAAGAGGAACAGAGTAAAATTGACAAAATAGCGGCCTACCTATACCTCCACATAGGAGTAATGCAGGAAAAGCATGCTGAGAACATAGTTCTGGCAAAGAATCAAGTGGAAACACTAGAGAAAATCCAGACTGATCTAGACTCTGCAGAGCAAAGACTACTGAAGAGCCAAGAATTAGAGACAGAAGCTAGACAGTATGTCATAAAACTAAAAGAAGATCTGGCTCTCCTACAGCAAGAGAATGCAGAGCAAGACACCCAATTACAGGCCCTGAAAGAGGAGTGCCAGGAAAGGGTGAACTCTTTACAACAGAGTAAACAGAAACTGGCATAACAATTACATTTTAATAGAGTCTGCGCAGAACAGGTGGTTGTCCGACAAGACCAGATAGACAAATTGAAAGAGGAAAACAATAAATTAATTATTAAAGACCTATACACTCAAGAGGAGTTTGCGAGGAGTGCCAGAAATCCAGTGCATTTAAAAAACAAAGGGATTACCTGGCTGGACAGAGTGCCACTCTAAGTCAGGAGAGGGATGCCTTAGGCCAGGAAGTAAGCCAATTAAAAACCAAGCTAGAGGAAAGAAAGCTGGCCCTCCAGGAGCTCAAGGAAGTACAAACAGAATCTGAGAAGCTACTAGAGCACACCAGGCAGGTGGAGGATTCGCTGGAAAAAACACCCAGACCAATGATGCTAAAACTCAGGAGGTGAGTCTCCTGAAGCAGAAATTGGCCCAGTATTTTCAGACCAGGCAGGAAGCACAGAGAGACAATGAGGTTCTCTGTAAAAATAATGATGTGCTCCACAAACAGATAGCAATGCAAGAGCAAATTATTGAGACCAGTAAGGCCCTGATAGAGGAACAAAAGATTCAGATTTTGGCATATCACCAGGGAATAGTGGCTGAAAGAGAAGAGGTAGGGAGGGACAGAGAAACCCCTGAGCATAACACCAGGATCCCTGTAATCAGGGACTCTGACCCCTTCAGTACGATGGACTCTGCCAGCTTCATGTCCACTGGCTCATATGAACCAAGGGCCATGGGAATGGTAGACTTCAGCATACTTGGTAAAATGGGACTAACAGATCAGCGCCTCCCAGAAATTGATGGACGGGCGTCTCTGTACAGATCCCCAAATGTCAGGGCTAACCTCACTGATCAGGAAGACTTCTGTGAGGGGGGAGTCAGGGAATTGGATCCTCAAAAAGGCTGCCTACCAAAAGATAAGTTTGTTAAATTTGGTGGGGAACTCCAGTAAGTAAAACCCCAAAAGAGTATCCTCAAGATATCTTCCCAGGAAGAGCAGTGGGGGGGGGGGTACTCCGCCAATCCTGGGAGTAGAGGAGAGTGAGAAGACCACAGGAATAGGGAAACTAGGCCCCCACATTCTGCAAGCATTTTTCAAGCTCGCAGAATGAGGGAGTGCCTAGAGGATCAGATAACCACCTCCAGTAGTAGTGTCTCTGAGTGAGTCAGAGGATGAGTGGACTCGGGTGACTAAGGCCAAAAAGGCCAACAAAATTAAGAAGGCTATACAAAAAGATCCCCTGAAGCAAATCAAGGCCATTAGGAGTGGTATAACTCCCTATTACAAAAAGGCCAAGTATTCAGTCTGGGAACACCTTGAATTATACAAATAGATGATGGATACTTTTCATCTGAAAGATAGTCAGAATTGCATCAAATATGTGAAATGGACATTCTCCCCTGAGTACTCCAGCTTCTTTGTGGGGCTGGAGGATCAGCACCACTCAAGATGGTCCACCTACAGGGCGGCCATCTTAAAAAACATTTCTGTCCATAGAAATCCCCAAGAGGCCCGCAAGGCAGCCTACAATCTGCAGTCTGGGGAAGATCAGGCCCCACAAGAATGTGTGTAGGAACTCAAACAAGCCTTTGCGCAGACCACCAGGAGGTGCACACAGATAGTAGAGAGTTCATCAATACCTTCTTCCATGCGTTCCCCAAATACATCATGACTCAGCTGGTGAGGGACTTTCACAAAAAGAGATCTCTGGACTGGGTCATAAAACAGGCGACCCGTATTTATGAGGTGCAGAAACCTGTAGAAAACAAAAACACCAATAAAAACCCCAAACCAGCCAACACGCGTGCTGCTGCCAAGGTGGCAGAGGTGAAGGTTGCCCCCATTTTAGATCTGGAGATGGGGGCCCTAAAAATATACCTGTACAGAATCCTTCCAGCCAAAGAATCTGAAAGCCCTCGGACCAATCCCAGAATGGTAATCAGGGAGGTAATCCCACAAATGGGACCCCTAACTCCCCTGATTACATTAGCCCTCGATCCAAGGGCAACAAACCCATCCTGGGGTATGTATGGACTCCCCCAGCCCAAGGGGGGGATCCAACCAGGTAGGTACCAACCCAGGAAATGTCCATCCTAACTTTCCACAGGAGGGCAGTAATCCCCCAAATGCCGGTTTGAGTTTCTTTCCGGGGTACCCTCAAAACTTCAACCCCCAAAACAACCCTCCTTTCTTTCCCCACTTTCCTGAGCCCAGACAGCCCAATCCAGAAGCGGGGAGGCCAAGGGGGGAGGGTTACCCAAACTATCCAAACCCAGGGTGTTATGTGAGAAGGGATAGCTACCCTTCCCGTTATCCACCTAGGATGGACCAGAGACCTCCCTACCAGCCAGAGCGGGTGTCCCAACTGGAGCGCCAGATCCAGAACTTGTCCCAGGATCTGGGTCACATGTTTAGGGCTCAGAACAACCCTCAGATGAACATGGCGGCTCAGAACTCCACAAACCAAAGGTCTGGTACTCCAGAGCAATGACGGGGAGAGAACCCCGACAATTCACCGGTTCCAAAGGAGGAGGCACAGTGGGAAGGGGAGTGTAAAGCCTTAGAGGAAGCTTCCTTCCCCACTTGTGAAAAGCCCCTGGAAACCCAGGAACTGGAACCAAAATCTCCTGCCCTCGAAAGCCTGCAACCCAAGGAACATAGGGCGGGTAGGAGAAATAAAGGACCTAATAACACCCATTTTGTGGAGGAGGTGAGTGTCCTCCAATTTGAAGGAGAGGGGTCCTCAGAGAACTCTGGAAAAAAATCTTCTCCTTCAGGGATGGGGGAATTCCACCCAAAGAAAAATGGGTCCCAGGAGATCCTAATAAAGACTGGGTAAATGTGTGGACTGAGTTAGAATCGGCCATCATTGAACACCAGAATAATAAGCCAGAAAACCACCTTGCCCAAACCTATTCTGGGGACTGCCTCCAAAAAGAGGGGGGGGCGGCCCAGAATCAGAACCAGGGGAGGCCAAAACTCCCCCAATATCCAACTGCTATATTTTTCTTACAGATCCCCAAGTTCCAACACAGAATCCTGGCCAAACTTCCCCTCTGTCAGAATCAAGAGTCAAGAAACTAACCCAACAACTGTCCCAAAATGCACATTATCTTTGCCCCCTTGAGGAGAAGGAGGGAAGATTTTATGCCCCGGTACAAGTACAAGGACAATGTACATTTTCGGCACTGGTGGACAATGGATCCCAAGTCACTCTTCTGTCAAACAGAACCTTTGATCAGCTGAATTCAGGAAGGGGGGAGAGATACCAAATCCCTCTCACCCCTCTTCCTGGACAACTTCAGAACTTCAATGGGAATGAAATTCCTGTTGAGGGGACTGCAGATTTAGAAATTAAAATTGGATGACACAAGGTGAAACACCCGGTCATAGCTGTGAATCCGGAGGGCACACCATGTTTACTGGGGAATGACATCCTGTGCAGATTGTCTCCCCTAATAGACTGTGTAAAAAAGGTCCTCTGGACCCAGACTACCCGACCAATAAAATTAATACATAGGGCCTCATTACACGGATGGCGGTATTATCACAAGGACCAAGGTGCTATTAGCACCTTGGTCCATGCTGGTAAAATACCGGCACCGCCTTGGTGGAAAGGGGAATTACCGTCCCATTCCAAGGTTGGAGGGGCGGTAATTCCCCCTTCCACCACTGCCCTTCCCCATTCCCATTTTTGCCCCATAGGGCATAATGGGAATGGGGAAGGTGCTAATTACGGCACCGCAATTTTGCGGTGCCGTAATTAGCACCAAGGTCCCTTAGCGGGTTGGTTTTTAACGCCTGCAAAAAGCAGACGTTAAAGCACCAACCCGCTAAGAGACCGCGTAGTAAGGCGGTAATGGTTAATGGTCACTGTTACCATTAACGGTGACCGTTAACCATTACCGCCATCCGTGTAATGAGGCCCATAGTGTCAACCATGTTAGTTTAAATGGCACATGCCACATGGTTGAACAAACACAGGATCATATTGAGTTCCATTTCCAAAACAACCAAATCCCTGACGTGACAGTTATTGCAGTAGGACAACAAACTAGTGATGGGAATTCCTCTCTATTTCTGAAAATCAACCTTTCTTCCAGTTTCAAGTGGCATTCCACACTGGAGGGAAACACTCTGAAATTCTATACAAATTCACAATCAGAAAATCCCACTTCCATAGTCCAATATGATGAGAAATCAGCTCAAAGTTCAGCTGTCATTCAGAAGATGAGAGAACAGTTATACATCCCTATTCAGTTAAATGAGGGGAAGGAATCTGTTCTCGCCCAAGTGTGCATGAACACGTAAGAGCTTCATCAGCGAAGGCATGTTCCGAAAACTCCCAAAAGATCCAGCCATTCCCACATTTTAATTGATAGACAAATGGGAATTGGATCTGGAAACTCCCAATTCAAAACATCTCCTGCCTGTTGTATGCTCAACATTTCTATAGGCAACAAAGGTATAGTACATAATTGTTGGGTTGTGTGAGATGTCCCTGTTGCATTTTATTTAGGCAGTGACATTCTCAATCGCTTTGCTATTAGTTTGGGCCTGATGAACTTCAAAGCATGGTCCCCGATTAGGGGGTAATCCCATGGACTATGATGATTCAGAAAAAGCATTTCGGTCAGCCCAATTGCTGCCGTATGCAGTTGAAGTTCAAAATGGAGAGGACGTCACCATCCCAGAATGGACCCGACTATTCTCACTTAAATTAAAAATAAAGTAAAAATTAAAAGAGGACAGAAACTGCAAAATCCTGATGCATATGTTCACCTCAACGCCCATCTACATCAACAAGGGTTGGGGTTAAACCCAATACCCTTAGTCAATACAGAACACAACACCATTCCAATATTTGTGGATAACAGCGACCTTTGGAGTATCGCTCTGGGCGCAGGCACCATTATTGGAATGGCGGTTGATGACCAACATTATTCCACAGATTTAGGTAATGAACTGATAGGACCGATCCCCAATGACTGTTTTGACAGTGACAGCGACAATGACACAACACTAGACAGGATCTTCAACAGGCATGGGGGGAATTTGCCTGGTGTACTCTTCCTGCCCTTATGGTAAGGAAGAGGTGACCTGTGACTTCAGGAGGGATGATGTGATCTTCCAAGTCCACCAGGACTGCCCTCCCTGCCCGACACTATCTGTTCAGGACAATAAATTAACAAGTGACTTCTCTACCCAGCTGGAGGAGTCCGCTGAGATAGCCAAACCAGAAGTCTTTCCGGGCTTCAGGCAAATGGTTGAAGAGAGAGTCAACCTAGCTGATGCCTATGAGACTCTGGAGCAAAAGCAAAAGTTGAAACAAGTTTTCTTAGATTTTCAGGATCTCTTTGCGGTGGACTCAAATGACTGTGGTTGCATCAAAATCCATACAACAACAATTCCCACGGACCCTGGTGTGACTCCAGTGTTTGTGAAGCAATATTGCTTGCCTCTCGCATCCATGTAGTCACTCACAGAAATAATTCAAAACCTTGAGTCCCGTGGGATAATTTGTCCATTCGACAGCACCTTTAATAATCCGGTGCTGGGGATTTTAAAACCAAACGGCCAGTGGAGACTCTGTACACACAGCCACTGACCTGACCAGTTGGTACTGGACCGTACCTGTCAGTAGGGAGGACAAATAAAAGCTGGCCTTTACCTTCGGGGGCAACAGTACACTTGGACTCATACTCCCTTTGGATACATCAACCCCGGCAATGAATGTAATATCTTCTTGCACAATGCCATGCTGGACCTGGGTGAAAGGGGTCACCTGGCCTATGTAGATGATGTTCTGATCAAAAGCTCAACTGTGGAGGAACACATAGCGGATATCCATTATGTTCTGATGCAGTTGAGGGTTGCCATCACAAAACTATCTTTCCCAAAGGCACAGTGGTGCAGGACCCATGTCAATTTCTTGGGGCATGAGAGGGGTCTCTGTCCCCAGGAAAAGAAAGTGGAAGCACTCCTGAAAATAAAAGACCCCACAACTCTACGTGAGCTAAGGAGACTCCTTGGACTGACTCATTACAGTAGAAAGTTCATTGAGGATTACGTAGAGATCACAAGACCCCTGATCCATCTGTTGAAGGGGGGGGGGTCAAGTGGGAGTGGGGTCCAGAACAAGCAGAGGCAGTAAAGCAACTCAAAAGAAGTCTCTCACTGCCTTGGCTATCTCACCCTGTCAAAAACAATGAGTTCTTCTTGGAGACAGGGTTCTCAAATACATGCTTGACTGCAGTATTATACCGAAAGAATGACAAGGTCAATAAAGTCATCTCCTATGCAAGCAAGACTGTATCCTCTGTGGAGGACAAATTCAACGATTGTGAGAAGGCACTCCTGGCAATGGTGTGGGCATTGAAAAATTATCGCCCGTTCATCCAGGTGGAATACATCACATCATAGTGGTGACTCCACATCAGCCTCTGCAATATCTTCAAAGTGACAGAATCCGGGCCAGAAATGTGAGTAATTCCTGAATTACTTCCTGTATTCTGTCAATGCAAGGCTTTCCTGTGGAGGTCAAATATGGCCACAACAAGAAGAGTCCCCTCGTGCAAGGTCTGGCTGACTTGCATGATTGTGCCAGAGAAAACTGTCTTGAGGACGAAAGTCTTAAAATCCAGGATAACAAAGAGGCGTACCTGAATTCCCTGCACAAAGTCTATGAAGAGGACAAGTGTGAGGAAATGCCCACTGTCTATGTGGATGGGTGTTCCTACCATGTTGACAACAACGGGGAAAAGGAACTAGTGGCCGGCGTTGGGAATGCCTGGGTGAATGATGCACTGGATCCCTCAGCTGGGTACAAAATCGGTCCCCATAGTAGTAAGGTGGCAGAGCTAATGGCAGTTTATCAAACCATCCTCACCACCACAACATCAACTCCACAAACTGGTCATATTCACTGATTCAGATTATGTCTGGAACGGGTTGTGGAGCACCTGGTTAATTGGAAAACCAGAGGCATGCTATTTGCTAACAACAAACCACTAAAACATGGAAAACTAATACAAAATGTTGATGATCTGGTCATCTCTAGTGGGATGACCATCTATTGGAAAAAGATCAAGGGTAATTCCAAGGTAGAGGGACCAGGCATAACTGGAAATGACTTAGCTGATCAGCTGGCCAAAACCAGAGCCATCAAAGGGGATCTCCTTGAGATTAAGTCCCTGTTGGGGGAAGTCCAGGTCACTGCTATCACTAGGTCCCATACAAATGCTCACAATGAACTCTCAACTGCCCAGTGGAGTAAGGAGACCCCAGGTGCTGATTTAATCACAGCTCTGAAAAGGGGATCCAATCATTGGTAAGTTTTATCAACACATTGAGGACCCTGAGAACTTTTCCCTGACGGACACTGATTGCATTGGCAAGGAGGACCTCAGAGTGTTGATGAAATGTCCAAAAATGTTCCGAATCCAAGACGATTTGTTGGTCAGAAGATCCATATCTGGCTGTGACCAGTGATTGGTCCCTACCACATTCTGAAGCCTGATGCTAAGTCACGCCCATGATGCAGCCACAGCCGGTCATCAGGGTTTCATACTACATTAGAAATCTTGCGAGAGGTTGCATACTGGCCACACATGGAGCAGGACCCCTACCCTAAAACGGGACCCCGACCCAGTGTCCTTGACCTGTTTTTATTAATAATCGCATACGGAAAATTAGGCAGGAATTCACATTTTCAAATGTTTTACACATGTGAATTCTGCTGTCAGAACTGCTGTCAGTCAATGAGGCCCGGTTCCTCTGGCCATACTGGATAATCCTGGCATTTCAGTAAACTTTCAATGATTCATTGGAAAATAAATTGATCTAGCGCCAAAAGCAGCACTTTTGAAGATTGCAAAGCTACATTTTAAAAGGCATTTTCGATTTTCAACACAATTCTGCTGCGTTGTTCCATGTTGAATGTAACAGAACCCACTGGCATGCTCCTGCAGTGATGACTTTGTTTTCACCCCTCCTTGGCTGTGTGTGGCAGGGTGTGCAGCTTTTTCCTGGTTGTGACCTAAAAGCAGTTTTGCAGATTTTGACACGCACAGGAGTCAGCACATCCATTTTTTTACTGTTTCTTTCCCCATTTGTAAAGTGATGCAGTGGGGCACATTGGTACAGGTCAAAATATCCCACACGTCCACCAATCTGGGACAGTTTGAACTGGGGGACAGATATATGGCAAGCCACCAAAGTTATGGTTATGAGGGATGAGGCTGAAGTTTGGGGGATAATTAAGTACTGTGACAAGAATGTTGGTTGCAGGGGTTATGAGAGATTGTTAAAAGAATGAGGGATAGGGGAAATTGAGGAGTTTGATGAGAATGAGGATTGTAGGGGTAATAAGGGGCTGTGACAAGGATGAGGGTTGCAGGTGTAATGAGAGATTGTGCAGAGGATGCAGATTTATGGGGTAATAAGGGATTTTGACAAGGATGAAAGTTACTGGGGTAATGAGGGACTGTGATGAGGATGGGTGTTGATGAGGTGACGAGGATGAGTGATGCAAGGGAATGTGGGACTGTGACAAGGATGACAACTGGGTTAATGGGGGATGTGATGAGGATGAGTGATGTTGTGGTAATCAGGGATGTTGATGAGGATGTGGAATGTGTAGGTAATGGTAGATGGAGGTGAGGAAACAGGATGCAGGGGTAATTAAGGTCTGTGATAAGAATGTGGGATTCAGGGCATATAGTCTTTTATGAAAACAAGAATGCTGGAGTAAATGTAGTGAGTGGGTGTGACAAAGCTCAGGATGTGGGGTGTGTGTGTGTTTCTGCCTATCTCTCTCTCTACATATCTATCCCAGATTACACATTACAGAATACACATTATACATTACACATACTCACCATGAGAGATCTCATGTTCAACAATAGGAAGCTATATGTAGTTCTTTGCACAGGCAGAATGACCTATTTGTGGTAACCATTAGCATGTTTGTATATGACATTACTCATTGCGAGTGTTCTACTTTTGATATACTTCTGCTTGATAATAATAATACTCATTACAAGTGTTTTTCTTATTGAAATGTGTGTGTTTGCATTATGAGTGTTCAGCTTATTCGTGTGCTCATTTTTACATAATATTAAGCATTGAAAGTGTATGGCTTACTTGTTAACTTGGACAGTTTTACATAGTGAAACAACTAACATAGTGACAAACAGTTTAAATAGTGAAACAGCCATTTTTCATAGTGAGTTGGTTCAAAGACTGGTTTCGGCTAGCAAGCAGTGGTAGCGGTACAAATGAATGAGTCATCCAGAGGCGGGTTCAGGGCTAGGGGAAGAGTTGTGTTTTGCGGAAAAAAATGGTTGAGGGCTCTTTCCTTAGGGCTGGTAGGAGTGCATTCCAATTCTTGGGGGCTAGTACAGCAAAGCTGGAGCCACCTTCTTTGAGTCTTTTGTATGTTGGAATTGCTAGCTGGTTGCAGTGTTGGGTTTGTTTCAGTCTGTTATGAGGTGGCTCTGTGAATGGTTTCTGATAGGCATGGTGGAGCTGTTTGGGATAGGCAGGGATGAGGGATGGAGAGAGTCTTGGGAGCCAGTGGGCATTTTGTCTAGCCTGGGAGATGTGCTCTCTCTTGGGAATGCTAAGGGCAGCTCTTATAGCAGTGCTTTGTGTGGTTTGTAGTTTAGTCATGTTTATTGATGCTATTCCTAGGAATAGGATGTTGCAGTAGTCCAGTCCTGCTCCCACGATGGCTCTCGCTATGGCTAGGCAGTTTTTGGGAGAGTTCATGATCTTGGTGGTTAGAGCAGCAGAGGATGCGATCGCGTTCACTTGACGTGACATGGAGAGTGTGGAGTCTAAGTATAACCCTAATGTTTTGGCAGCTGCTGCACTGGTGATAGACGTATTATCAATGTTGAAGGATGCGTATTTGCTATCCAGTTTCTTGAGGACTTGTTTGGGGCCGACTAGTAGTATTTCTGTCTTTTTCTCCATTCGGACAAAGCCAATTTGCTGCCTTCCAAGCCTGGATGATGGCGTAGATCTTGTTCAGTGTGGCTGCATCTTCTTCATAGGAACCAGTGAGTGGGAGAAGAACCTGGGTATCATCTGCATAGTTGGTGTAAGCTATGCCGTGATCATCGAGGTCATTGAAGAGAGGGAGGGTGAAAATGTTGTTGAGGGTCAGTGAGGTGCAGGATCCCTGGGGGATTCAACAGTGGATGGAGGTGGGGTTTGCGCAGTTCTGGTCAGAAAATACTCTCATGAGAAAACCTTTGAGGAAGGAGGTGATCCAGGAGGGGGCTTGTTGGGAGAAATGTCCTGTGTCTTTGAGGTGTTTGCAGAGAGTCTTGTGATCCACAAGATCAAATGCAGCAGATAAGTCTAAGAATAGGAGCAGAGCCAGCTTCCCTTCATCCATAATTTGCTGTAGCTGCATCATTAAGTCAAGTAGGGCGGTTTCAGTCCTGTGGCATGGCCGAAAGCCTGGTTGCCTCTTGCACAAGATATTGTTGTCTTCCAGGTGGTATTGTATCTGTTGGTATGCTGCTTTATATAGTATCTTTAGGAGAAGGGGACAGTGGTTATTGGTCTGAAGTTGTTCGGTTGGTCTGGATCGAGTGATGTTTTTTTCAGAAGCGGTCGAACCCAAGATTCTTTGAGGGATGGGAGGACGATACCTGAGGAAAGCAAAGCATTGATAAATGCTGTGAGGAATGGGGCTAGAGGTTCTGTGCAGTCTTTAATGAGAGCCCCAGGGCAGTTGTCCCCTTTGCAGGACAAGGGTTTGATTCCTTTCATGAGGGCTATGATGTCTGTTTCAGTAACTTCTCTGAATGAGAAAGGTTGGCTATCTTTTTTGACAGGGTGGCCGTTTGCGGCAAGGTGTGTGGTAGTTCTTGGTAGGGCATTGAGGTGGGCTTTTATTTTTCCTTGGAGGGTGTATATTTTATTAAGCATGGCTTTTTGCATGTTTTTGCACCATGCTTCATCCTTTACTGTTTCTTGGGTGTTAGTTGGCGAGTTCGACAGCTCTTTATATATGGGAACAGATCCTTTGATTCAGATTTAGCGTTGGCTATTTTGGAATTGAAGGATGAGGATTTGGCTGTGGTGATTTCCTTTTTGTATTGTGAGGCGAGGGTTTTATAGGCCTCTAAAGAGGTGCAAGATGGGTGGGATTTCCAGGTGGTGAGTGCCAAACGCTTCTTAGCGCTAAGGTCTAGTAACTCTTCTGCAAACCATGAGTTAGAATGTTTCCTTTTTTTGCCTTTTCATCATTAAGGGTGTGATTGAGTAGAGGCTTTTTGTAAGGTTGTGTTGTACAGGTCTGCTAGCACTATGGGATCTGTGGCGAATGGGGGTTTTAGTGCAGGGGATGCCTTAAGGAGAGGGATTAGCCTTTCCTTTGTGAGGAGCATGGAGCATCTGGCCAAGGCTGGGGGTATTGGTTTGGTAGGTTTGGCCTTGATTTCCATGGGAATGTGGAAATGTATAAGGTGGTGATCGGTCCAAGGACAGGGGGTGTTGGAGCTGATGTCCACGGCACAGTTGTGGTCAGCTATCCAATCCAGAGTGTCCCTTTGAGATGGGTGGGGTCAGTAACTGTTTGGATGAAGCCCAGGTCGAGGAGTGCTTTTTCGAGGGCTTTGCTCTCTTTGTGTTTAGGGTCTCTGCGGCCTAGATTAAAGTCGCCTAGGAGGATTGTTTTGGAATTATTTTTTAGGTTCTCCCCCACCTGGTGAAGGAGATTGGCTTGGAAGTCTAGTATTGGGCCAGGAGGGCGGTAGATGACGTGAATGGTGATGGTTTCAATAGGAGATAGGGCAAGTGTGACAGTTAGCGAGTCTGTGAGTTCGTCTATGGATGAGCTGATTTGTCTGATGGTGAATGAATCTTTAGCACTGAGCGCCACACTGCCTCCTTTGTTGGAGGTTCTGTCCTTGTGGAACAAGGTGTAGCCAGGTGGGAGTGCTAGGCTGATGGAAGGGCCTGAGGCTGCATGTAACCAGGTTTCTGTTAGGGTGAGGATATGGAGGTCAAGATCAATGAGCAGGTCGTGGATATCGGTGGCATGGGCTGGGATCGAACAAGCGTTGATCATTGCGCAATTTATTTGAGTGTGGGAGGTTTGGAGTGGGGAGATTTCTTAGTGAAGTCTTGAGTGGAGGTGGGTAGATCTGTAGGTTTGTGCATGGTAGTGAGAGTATCTGGATTTGGTTTAGTTGTGCTCGGGCTGTGTCTGGAGTGGATACCCAAGAGTTGGTTTCTCAGCAGTTTGGGCCTAGGGTGTGTTTTAAGGTGCGGATGTCTCGTCTGGGTGGGCGTTGGGGAAATTGTGTGGAGTGGTGGGGCACAGAAGAAGAACTTGTATGCTTATGCATGCTTATGCATGCTGCCACCTTGTTTGTTACAAGTGTTCTGCGTATTTATGTGCTTGTGCTTGGTTGCAACATTACATGTTCTGAATAGTTTGCTTTTTTCACACATGATATTGCACATTTTTACTACGAGAGTTCTTATGTTCTGAAATAGGAAGCTATGTGCATTTATTTGCCCAGACAGACTGTCCTATATTTAGGTTTCCTTTGTATGTTTGTATAGGACATTAAACATTATGACTGTTCTGCTTAGTCGTATACGTTTGCTTTTTCATAATCTTATGTTTTTTGAAAGTTCTGTTTATACATATGCTTGTGTTTGTAACATCATGAGTGTTCTGGTTAGTCATATGCGTCTGCCTGTTCGAAACATTGCACATTGTATGCATTCTGCTCATGTGCAAAATATAAATTCACTTGTTTTTCCAACTTACTATCTCAAATTTTCTTATACAATTTTCAAAGTTGTTGAAGCACAAATGACTTCATAGAAAAGTGTATACGTGTGCCCAAAAACTCTAAAAATTGAATCAGGTTCCAAACTTTCAATTTCACTCTAGAAAATTATAGGAAGAATTATTTTTGCCATTTTAACAGAGAACGTGTGATGGAATATTAAATAAAGAGTAACGACAGCCACTCTATTGTCATTTCAATATCATTCCATCCCAAATGCTAGGCAACCACCTAGCTACATGTCAAGTTCAAACAAATTATGAGGGAATTAAAACACATTGGAAGAGTATAACATCAGTAGGTTGTATAGGCAATAGTAAGAGTAACATGTCTCTCAGCTTGGCAGACTGTGCCCCATTATATGAAGAAGACTTCATTTAAGATGTGAAGACAAGTAAAATCTCAGGTTGCAGCTCATATGCACGCCTATCTAATCTATTTCAATAACTGCATGAATACCATATTGGCCATTATGTTCCAGGATTCTAAAAGCAAGCCTAAAATGAGATTATACCACCCTTGAATAAGGTTGGTGAAGACATACAGGATTTCCATAACTATAGACCCATTAAATGTACATTTTGGGGCCAAACTACTTGAATGGATTTTTGTAAAGTAAATCCAGGAATATGTTGTGAATAACATTCTTTTTTAAATTAAGCTTGAACGATTTAGGCCTGCTTGTGGAGCAAAATCTGCCATTCTGTCTACACTGGATGATCTGCAGTGTCCACACATTTTTGAGATTGCTTTGGAGAATGAAGAATAGACTAGAGCACGCAAGGTGAACCAGAGTGCGTGAATATGTCGAGAAGACATGATGGTATAGGACAATCCTGAATGCCTGAAATGAACAAAAATGCATAGAACGGACCTGTCCGTACGGAATTGCGTGACGTACATAATATGCTTTGGAATGCAGGGAATACTTCATACCACACCCCACGCTTACTCTCTCCTTTACACCACCACTCAACTAGAACACAGAGATACTATGACACCATTCGGTATAACTGTTCTCATATCAACATCTCCCGCTCACTCCCCATCACTCTAAGTAAACATTGCTGGTTTTGCACCCCCCAGCCAGGCGTTCTCCTCAGGCCTAACGCAGCCACACTCGATCTGGATAAAGCCAGCCAGAGCGAACACATACTCCTGATCTCAACCACCACACCTACCACTAAGAAGCAGCTACCACTTGTGAATTCCGCACCAGCTGCACACATACCTGGTGCGCACACGCACTTTTTGGAGTCTCCCTACTCTCTCTACTGGCCCGAACTTCGGTTCCCAAGGGCGTTCAACCTACCAGCGCCTTCAGACCATACCAATGGTATATAAGGCGCTATATAAATGCAAAATAACATAACATAACATCATTCTATTTCTTAAAACATTTTTTTTTTAAAACCCAGGCAAGCGCACACTCCCTGTGCGGATGGTCACATTCCTCACACCAGGAAGTTGATTTGTCACATTGGCTGGTTGGAAAGACCAGCGTGGCTGGTAGCCCCTATTCCGGTTCCACAGACTACTGAATTGCCTAATGCTGTGGGAGAGAGGCTGGTAGCAACTGAGGACCCTACTTTGGTAGCAGGGAACTCAGTGACTTCAGTGTTGCATCATGCAGTGCAGGAACCTGGGGTGGAGGACCAGGTGGGCACAGATCTGAAGGGCCTGCCAAGCTGGATGAGTTTGCATCAGCTGGGGGGCCAGGTCAGACTGACTTCTTCACAGCCCAGAAAGAGTGTCCCACTATGGCGAGTCTGTGGAAGCAGGCGGAGGAGCAGGCTTAGGGCGAGGCCCCTTGACTATTCAAAGTTTACTGGGAGCATGGACTCCTGTACAGTGAGCCAAAAGATTCTGAGGGTGAGGGCACCAGAAGGTTGGTGATTCCCCATTGCCACAGAAAGTTCCTTTTGGATTTGGCTCACCAAATTCCTTTAGCGGGTCACTTGTGAGTGACTAAGGCATAACATTGGTTGTCTGTGCACTTTTACTAGCCATAGTTTGGCGTAAAGGTTAAGGAATTTGTCATGCCCGACTTGTCAAGCATCTGGCAAGTCAGGTGGTGCCACAAAGGCCCCCTTAATTTCACTAGCCGTAGTTGGGCGGCCTTTCGAGAGAATAGGCATGGGTATTGTGGGTGCTTTGGATCCTCAAACCAGCTCAGGGAACCAATATATCTTGGTGGTGGTAGACCACGCCACAAGATACCCTGAGGCTATCCTTCTGAGGAGCATCAAAACCCCCATGGTTGCGAAGACCCTGATTGGACTATTCTCCTGTGTTGGATTCCCCAAGGAAGTCGTTTCTGACAGAGGATCAAACTTCATTTCAGCGTATATGAAGGCTATTTGGGAATAGTATGAAGTAAATCCTTCCATCTACAAACCAATGTGCTGGTTGAGTGGTTCACCAAGACCCTGAAAGGCATGATAGGTGGCTTGGAAGAGCACCTGAGGAGAAAATGGGATATTCTCCTGCCATGCTTTCTTTTCGCCTACAGGAAGGTGCCACAGAACGGAGTAGGGTTTAAACCATTTGAGCTTCTGTTTGTACACCCTGTACGAGGTCCCCTCAGTCTAGTGAAAGGGATGGGAAAGCAAACCCCCAACCCTTACATGAGATGTGGTGAACTATATACTCGGCCTTAGGTCTAGAATGGCAAAGAACATGGAACAGTCGACAAAGAACCTAGAGGCCAGTCAGGAGCTGATGAAGCGCTGGCATGACCAGAAGGCCACAGTAAGAGTCTATTCTCCAGGCCAGTGTGTGTGGATTATGAAGCATGTCAAACCCACTGCCTTTCAGAACAAGTGGACTGGGCCTTACTGTGTGCTAGAAAAGGTCAGTGCAGAGAATTATCTTGTTGACGTGAAAGGACCTTAACAGATGTCAAACGGCTAAAACCCCATTATACCCAGGATGACTTGGTCATGGCATTAGTGACTGAAGGAGAGATGGAGGAGACCCATCCCCTCCCAGACCTCTTGCACACTGAAGCCACAGATGGGTCAGTTGAAGGTGTCAACCTTGCAACGGACCTGTCAGATCAGCAACTGACAGACTGTCGCCGTTTACTGTTTTCTCTTACTTCTGGTCGCGCAGATTGGTGCACCCATGATGTGGACTCTGGAGACAGTAAGCTGGTGGAGAGTAGGATTCACTGGATGTTCAATAAGGTCAGGGACATCATCAAGAAGGAAGTTAACAAGATGCTGTCTCTTGCAGTGATAGAGCCTTAACACAGCCCCTGGACTAGCCCAGTGGTACTGGTCCCTAAAAAGACCAATGGTGGGAAGACTGAAGTTCACTTTTGTGTAGACTACAGAGGGCTCAATTCTGTCACAAAGATGGATGCTCAAACCATTCCTCAGGCAGATGAGCTCATTGACAAGCTTGTCGCTGCCAAGTACATAAGTACCTTTGACCTCACGGCAGGTTATTGGCAGGTCGGCGTGACAGATGGACTGAGAGAGAGATCAGCATTCTAAACCCCAGAGGACATTATAAGTTCCCTGTGATGCCCTTCGGATTGAATAATTCTCATGACACTTTTCAGCGGATGGTTAACCAGGTTTTGTCTGTCTGGAAAACTTCACTGTCACCTATTTAGACAACACTTCTGTGTTCAGCCACACCTATAAGGATTACTTGTCCGATCCGAAACAAGTGCTTCAGGCGCTGCAGAACGCAAGTCTGACTATCAAGGCCACAAAGTGGCACATAGCACAGGGCACAGTGGCTTACCTAGGCCACTTGGTCGGTGGAGCTAAGAAACAACTTCTCAAAGCAAAGGTACAGGCTGTGAAGGATTTGGACATCCCCACCACACAGACGTAGGTACCCCTCTGTATGAAGGGCAGTGAATGTCATGTCTGGGACAACTGTTTACAGTAGCAACCCCTGCAGGGAACCCCCTTTCAGAGGGAATGAGTATGTGATTTGATGGAGACAGAACGTCTTTTCTCACCACAAACTTCAAGGGAGACCTGTGCTTTGACCAGGAGTCATAGCTTAATTAACCAGAGACACTTTGATCCACAACAGACATGAAGATGGGTTGGAATTGGTAGTACATGCTGTCACCCCTTACCATTCCTGTTGCAAAGCACTCTGGTTATGACCTCACACACAACCGAAGATTGTTGGTGGGGACCCAGGATTGGTTCATTAGGGTAGACGTAGCCTGCACCAATCACTGGGGCTCAATTGGCTTTAAAAGAGGACTGAGGCCCTCACTTAGCAGATCATCTGACGACTTTGAAAGGAGTAAGAAGAAGGACTCATTTGGACCCTGACTGAAGGTACAGTCTGCCTTACAGCTTCCGCCAGTGAATAAGGCCAGGATTTCCACGACGGATGCAAGATCCCTCCCCTAAACATTTCCAATGGAACAGAGGGAGATACCGGACTCAGAGTACCCATCTAGCAGCTCCAGAACTGGTACCCAGCTAGAACACAGCGTGCACTGCTAGGTTCTGCCAGCAAGCTTCCTATGTGGGAAGTGCCAGCGAGTCTGTGAACAAAGGACAAGGAGGTTGGTTGCAAACACTCTCCTGAGCTTTGGGTCATCTGCCTTAAAGGACAACACAAGCCCTGCGAAGAAGCTAGGACGAGTGCCACAACAAGCATCAACCAACGTCCATCTTTTGAGGAAATGTTCAAGGCAGTCGAGCCTTCGAACCGCGACTGGTTGCACCACTGACTGTTGTCATGCTGCAGTCACTAATGCCTTCCGAGATGCCATGACCAGCATTCCAGATCTGCCAACTAGCAGAGGGACACTGATTATTGACCCTGAGCCACCATGTAGGCCAGCCTGCAGCCGCCCACCAGCCTCGCTTGCCGAACTGCCTGCCACCTGATACCCGCAGCTGTCTCCCGTCTTGAACTTTGTCACAGAAGCTGCAAAGCGTCCTGGAACCGACTCAATGAAGTCGAGCTTCAAGATCATCTGAAGCACCAGGTACATTGTGGTTCTGTCCCCCTGGTCTTTCTCTGAAGCCCCCTTGTGACATTTACGAACCCTTGCTCCCTTGCTGCTAATCAAAATAACCTTGAACAGTTAAGACTGATTGCTTTACCGACTACTCTCCTGCCAATACCCAGAGTGCATCCCTTTCCTTCATGAAACTGTCTGTCCTCTGTGTTACTTTACAGGGTTTTTTTGTATTTTGTAGTGTGCTAGAACTGTCTGTTGTAATAATAATAAAGTAGATATGTGTATTCAACCTTGACTGGACAGTCCCTTTTATCATTGGGTAATAATTGTATGTTCCTTGTGTCGCAACTAACCAAAGTTCCATGACCTTGAGGAGATAATCCTGCCATTCCGTCCACATTACCAAAATTGGACAAGGAGGTTTATAATTTATTTGTGTTTTCAATCTGTTTGTATCCCTTCTGGTGTACTAAAGGTGTGGTGCTGATTAATGGTTTAGAAACCGATATTCATCCCTGGACCACTGGTGCCCCAGAAGTCACACTACAGCACTGGTGCTAAATGAATTGCCTGAGATATGTGGTATGGTGGATGACAGTATCTTATTTGATAGACTAAAGGATATTGGCATCTCTGGAAACATTTTGGAGAATAGATCAGCAGTGATATCCCTACCTCAACTCTCCTCCTTATACGTTACTCAAAATTGAAAGTGCCTTCTTTGCTGTTTCTTCTCCTCTTTCGTGTTTAAACTAACCCTCTTGTGTCAATAATAGTTTTGTTTTAGAATAGTATAACTATGTAGATGATCTGCTCTTAAGATTTTAGAGTCTCAATCTGCTATTGCAGGCATTTCAATGATACCTGCTGACCATTAATCAATGCATGCTTTCCATTTCATTAAAACTGAATACAACAAAAACTGAAATGCTGCTATTTTGACCCAATGCACATCTTTTGCAAACCAGACAGGGTCCAACAGAGCTGGGGTACTTCCCATCACCGTAATTGAATGTCCAGGTAGAATGTGTTAATCACTTAGGCTTTATTTTACTGCGTACACTAAAACTCTGCCCTTTCTGGACCGACTACTCAGGACATGGGCAGTAATGGAACTTGTCCTGTCCAAGTTGAATTGTACAAATGCGTTACTTCTTGACATCCCGACATCCCTGCCTATGCCAGTGCAATGAAAAGTCTTCAAGGTCTGAAGAATGCACTAGCCAGACACATTTTGAAATTAAGACAGATTCATCATGTCACTCCAGCATTCCACATCTGCACTGGTTACCAGTATCTCTAAAAGTTGAATTTAAAGCACTGTATTGTCCATGCACCAATCATCGATCAGGGGCCTTAAATAGTTGTCTCCAATCTCTCCCACCCGCTGAGAATAAGCAATCCATTTTTAGCATGAACAACTCGATGTAGAAATGTGCGCACAGGTGCCAGAGTTTCAGTGTGTAGCCCCATGGCATATAGTTTATAATCGAGGTATAAAAAACATCTGGCTCAAATTACCACTCCTATTTGAAGAGCAATCTGTCAGCTACCTGTGCATAGTGCTACAACACCACTTGTTGATGTAAGTGCACTCTATTGAATCAAAATATATCCTAACCTTTTAGTGCCTCATTCGGCATATGGAAGTAATGGTAAAATAATTGGGGTCTCACTCCGAGTTTGATGGAAATTCAGCAGTAAATCCACTGCATTACTTCCAAAATTGGTTTACTTTTACTGCCACTCCGTCCTGTGGATTTACCACAGCATTCGATGTGTTGGTATGGCAGTGTTAGTCCCCATTTTTGGAGTCCATAGCATGCCTTGAGGATGTTGGTGTATTTACCACAAGCAGTAATTCTGCCACAGTACATCCATTGATTTGTGGGGTTAAAGGGTTTGATTTACCTGCAGCATCATGCATAATTGGTAGTTAATCTGTTACTGACAAAAAAGTGGCGATAACAGAAATGCCACCACTTTTTTACTGCATTGCCAAACTTGTAATGATGCCCCAGTGGGACTTTAAATCATGCTTTTCTTGAAAATTGTATCTAATTATAAATTGGTTTCTCATGAGATGGGTATGGCATGTGGTAAGTAGAAACTAATTCAGTGGTATAAAGATAAATATTTACCACATGCAAAACCGTGCGCCTCATTACGAGTTTGGAGGTATTTCAGAGATAAATCCTCTAAGATACCACCAAACAGATTTACAGTTACCACTACTTGCGGCCTCATTACACGGTAGGCGTTAGGGATTTAACGTTACCGGTAATGGAATACCGGTAACGTTAAATGCCCATGCGGATTACAACCCGGCTCACCGCCATTAGCGGCACCGCTAAGTACGGTGCCACTAATAGCGGTCAGTCCGCGTGCGCGCGACCCTCCATCCCGTAAATAACAACATGCCGCCAATAGCACAGCATCACAAGGCAAGTGTACATGCCAATAGCGGCATGTTAAATCCCCCAAAACTCCTTACCGGCATGGCGCTAATACCGCCATCGCGAACCACCCGTTAAAAGAACTGTGCAGTGTTACCACCTGCCACAGGTGGCCAAAACCAGCACAGGTGGAGGCAATGGAGACTGTGGCTGCTCATAAGAAGCACACCACACCCCTTCCCACACCCCTTCCCACACCAAGATGGTTCCAATACTGGCAGCATTACATGGCCTGGAGGACCTGATTGCAGCACAGCTGCAACAACAACAGGCAGCACAGAGGAGACGCAGGAGGAGGAGGAGGAGGGCAAGACAGGCACAGCAAGCACCACCACAGCACCTAATCATACCACAGAGGCACCCACCAATTCCCAGGATCAGAGCCAGTCCATTTAACCTAACCCCTGAGCGGATACACACCCTGTACCGTCTGGACCGGGATACCATCACCAGCATCGTGGTCATGATACACGATGACATTGTGAGCCTCATAGACATCAGAACTGCCATCCCCCCTCTACTGAAGGTGGTGACTGTGCTCCACTTCCTGGCCACAGGCACCTACCAGCATACAGTGGGGCAGATGCATGGCATCTCCCAACCAGTATTCTCACGCACACTGAACCAGGTACTCGATGCCCTCCTGAAGCATGCACCCGAACACATATCCATGCCACGGACTGGCCAGGAGATTGCAAACACCAAAGTTGGCTTCTATTCACTGGCAGGCATCCCAAGTTGCATCGGGGCCATCGACTGTACACATGTGGAATTGGTCGTCCCACATCACAATGAAGTAGTGTACCGAAACAAGAAGCAATTCCACTCCATCAATTTCCAAATGATATGTGACGACAACAAGATTATCACACATTGCTGTGCCCGATTTCCCGGATCTACCCATGATTCCATGGTCCTGCGGAACTCAACTATCCCCCGCTACATGGAGCGACAAACGGGACAACGTTCGTGGCTACTTGGTGAGTAGCAGGCCAAGCACATGGCAGTGTGATTGGTGGGGAGGGGAGATAGATACTCCAACTGGGTGTGCTTGGGGGGGGTAGATAGATACTCCAACTGGGTGTGCTTGGGGGGGGAGAGATAGATACTCCAACTGGGTGTGCTTGGGGGGAGAGATAGATACTCCAACTGGGTGTGCTTGGGGGGGGGAGAGATAGTTACTCCAACTGGGTGTAGCCTGTAGTCCGTCGTCCAAATGCACATACAGATGTACACCAATGTCCATCTGGGAGGGCCGCAACATACTTGAGATGAACGGACATGCAAGTATATGCTACACAACACAGATGACAATCCAAGTCTAGAAACATCAAACATCAATCCACATCCACATTGCACAACATTCCACGCCACAAAATACACAAATGTCATCCATGCCGTCAACATAGTCATGCAGGATTCGTCCAGCACGACATCAATAATGCATTGTGCCCTTCAATGCATGCTAAGGGATACCCCCTAGCCATAGCAATGCACCACGAACCCATAGCACCACTGAAGTGATGCCTCTCAGCATGGCAAAATCAATGTTGGAAGGGCAGTACACCACTAGTGTGGTACCAAATTTGCCTGGGCACAGGGACACCTAAGACCTGGCCTCACCCAGGACATGTCAATTATTGTTGGAGGCATCAATGGGGCATGTCTACTTGCAGGGTTGAGCTCACCTTTGTACATTGCAGTTACACAGACCATTTGCATGTATGCTGTTAAGTGTGTACTTGAATCACCATGGCATGTGTCATGCTGCACAATATGTGTATCAGACGGAATGTGCCACTGCCCCTGACGTTGAAATAGAAGCACCTGATGAGGATGATGATGGTGATGAGGATGGAGGTGAAGGGGATGCAGGTCATGCAAGAGGGGATGGCCAGGAGGGACGTGCTGTGAGACAGCATCTGTTCAACCAAATCTTCTGAGTAACATGTTCTCGTACTGTCACCTGGTTATGGCTAGTGATGCACTGGTGTCTGTTTGTTAGCTCACAATGGACCCTGGCGTCAATAAATTACACATACACAATGAGGAAGTCCAGGCCTGTGTTTTGCTCAAACACCAGTGTATTTATTAACTTAAACAGGAAAATGTGCATGTACCCGAACATCCCACCACCCTGCCCCCCACCCCCCACAACTGTCCCATCACACCCTTCCCCCCACCCCCCACAACTGTCCCATCACACCCTTCCCCCCACCCCCCACAACAGTCCCATCACACCCTTCCCCCCACCCTCCACAACAGTCCCTCATATGTCTTCCGCAATGTTTGCGTCCAGGCATGCACGCGGAAGCATGGACATTCACTCCCTATTGGTCATTGCCAAAACCAGCATTTGGAGGCTGCCTAGAGGTGCACCTGGTGGTGCGTGCGGAGTGTCGGAGTGGGCTTGTCTGCCGCGAACTGGCGGAAGAAGAAGTGGCAGACTGTCCTGGTGCTGGTGGAGGTGGGAATTGGCGGTCCATTGCGTCCGCAATACGTGTGAGGACCTCCCGAACTCGGATGAGCTCCCCACACAGCCTGTCTGTGCATTTCTCCATCCCCTCCCTGGAGTGCCTGGATGTCTCCCCAGGCACTCCAGGAGGATGTGGAGGAGACGGGCAGCCTCCTCCACATGCTGACCAAGCAGCACAGCGAGACCCTGTTGCCGCTGGCTGATGCTGGCCAGGTCAAGGGCAGTGTCGGGCTGTGGTGGTGTGGCTGCTGTGCATTGTGATGCTGGCAGGTGTACAGATGGAGGCACCGGGGGGCTACTGAAGGCTCCCATGGTCTCGTCACCAGTGATGTTGGAGCCAGGTGTGTGCTGGGGTAATGGCTCTGGGGTCCCAGGGGGGCTTGGGGTGTGCATGCCCAGGTCGAATTCTGTTGGGTCCTCCACATCAGATAATGGTGCAGTGGCTGCCGCCATTCCTGCCGAACTAGCTGCAGCTGAGGATGGTCCCTCTGTGGCTGTGATTGGTGGTGGTGAGTGAACCTCCGGAGGTGGGGCAGTTGGGTTTTGTGTGGCCTTGGCAGTGGCGCTCGACCGATGTTTGAGACTCTGCAAATGGAGCCTTGTGCCTTTTCCCCTTGATGTTGTGGGGGTGTCCTCGGTCGGCTGTGGCCTTTTTTTCTTCTGCGCAGGGGGTGCCTGGGATGCATCCTCACTGTATGTATGTGACCTGTCGGGGACAAGAAGGGGGATGGCATTGGTTATGGTTCAATGTACTTAATGCAGGATACATCAACAATGCAGTTGTGGGCATTTGGACTTCATTGTGAAGGATGCAGGTGATGTGTCAGTTCAGTGGCTCATCCATGCAGTGTTGTGTGTGGCACTTGGCTCTGTTGATGTGTGCATGTGTGTGTGTTTGGGTCTGGCACTGACATGGGCAGGGTGGGATGCATGTGGGGACCAGTAGATTCACATTGCATGCTTTCATCAGTACACTTACCTCCATCCGAAGTGTTTGCCATGCCATGCTCCATCCTCCCGACTCCCTCGATGCATTCAACTCCGATGAAGGTGGCGCATGTCTCCTCCCATTCCTTTAGTTTAATTGGCGACCCAGATCCACCTGCGGTGGCAATGTTATGATTTTCTGCAGGATCATTCTGACCCGGAGTCTCAGGTCATCCCATCTTTTCCGGCACTCACGTACATTGTAGGTGCTGGTGCCCACAGCACTTACTTTCAGAGCCACCTCGGCCCAGATAGCCTTTTTTTTAAGGAGTGTCTCCCGCCGCATGTCGTTTGTAAAGACCACTGCAGCATTGTCAGATAAGGTCTGGGTCAGCATAAGTAGCTCCTCAGTTGAAAACTTTTCTTTCCGCTGGCGGTCAGTTGTTTTTTTAAGTGCCTTGGGCATGGTAAGGGTGTTCCAGGAAATCTCCAACAGCAAAGTACTACAAACAGGTCCAGGGGGCAGAGGATAGCAATGGATTGTGTTTTTAAAGATGGCCGTCGTGCTCTTTCCCGTTCCTGTGCAATGACGCTGTTTTCTGTTCTGCTATTTAACTGTCACCGCTATTAGCAGTGACCGCTATTTGCATGCTGCGTCAAGGCGGAGTTGCTATCTGCACTGTCGTCGAAGCCGGTAAGAGACTTTTGGGGGAGTTTAGCGGCATGGCAGTAGGGGCATTACCGGCATGGCGCAATGCTCGTGTCCGCATACTCGTAATGGTACGCTATTAGCGCTCTCCTGCGAGGGCGGACACGTTAAGGGTGCCATGCCGGTAATTTGCGATTTTTAGCGCGCAACGTGTAATGAGGCCCTTGGTCCTGTGGATTTACCACAGGATTACAAGTGGTGATAGGCAGTGTAAATCCCCATTTTCTGGAGTCCATAGGACTCCATTGGGGATTTGTGTCAAAATTACCACCGGTGGAATTACGAGTGGTAATTCCACCGATTTGTTGGAGGAAAAGTGGAGAACTCACCTTCAGCATCATGCTGGAGGTACATCCTCCACTTTTCCTCGAGAAATCATTGGAATTACCACTCATTATTCCACCAGTGGTAATTCCGCTAAAACTTGTAATTTGGTGTTGTGGGAAAAATGGAGGAAACAGAATTACCTCCAATGTCTTTCCACACTGGCAAACTCGTAATGAGATTGTAAATGCACCCCATGCAGGAAATATCACAGTGAAATCTCATCTCATGGTTCAGTGGTATTTTAAAACACGTGGTATTTCAAATACCATGTTTTACCATTATGGTGAAGTTCACAATGAGGCGATTGTTGTTGCCTGCAAGGTGTGTTCAATTTACCCACTGACCTAAAGGTCTCATTATGAGTATGGGATAAGGATAAAAGAATACTATATTTAAAATATACCATGTTCCCTATCTGTAAAATACCTCCTAACTATGAGTCATGATTACATGGGACGATTGCCACTTCGGTATTTAAAAGTACTGCATTTAATACATAACCCATATTTACTTGAAAAGTTATTGACAAAATGGGATGTCCAGAGAGGAGCTACATTGCCCTAATTACATTTTCTAAAATCCGATGTAGACTGTTGTTTGTGGGATCTGGGAAGCTCGAAGTAGTGCAACTGGCAGGCGGCAATATGTTGACCAGTGCAATTTTACAGTGCAAGACATATTTGTTCAATTCATTTTTGCAATAGGGCAATATTTGCCTTTGTGCTTATAGGTAATTGTGTACGAACTATGAAAAATATTGCCCTGGGTGAAAAATGCATTTAAGGTATATACATTTATATTTATAGCAGGGCCAATGTTTCCCTGCAGATAATACCATGGAAAATTGCACTTGCACCAGTGCAACATTTCTGTAATGAGGCCCCAGAGCAGATATTACTGCAAATGTGCACTCATTAAAGTGCTGTTTTGCACAATATTATAATGAGTGAAACATTTGCACTGGTGCAAAAACGTATGCTTTCCATGTATTTTGCTGCAGACCATTGTTTACCATGCCGCTAATGCCATTCTCTGTTAGCACTAACAGAAACATTAAGATATTCCTTGAATGCGTTTTGGCAGGGCCCAGGTTATTACAGGAATTTCGCATAGGGCTGTGTGCCTATGATTTTTGGCGCTGGTTTCCAGGTGGTCCGTTTTTTGCAATGATCATACTTAGAGCTCTTTTGAAGCACAGCGTGGCCGCAAGGGAGATGCAATTATGAAAGAAGCACTAAGTGCCGCTTTGATAATTGGCAAACTAAGCGCCTCTTTGATTTTGCGACGGACAATTAGCCTCGCTTGCATCCAGACTGGCGATAGCTCCCTGCGAGCCACATGCAGTGCATTTTCCCTGCTCTGCTTGTATTTACCTTATTAACAGATACTCAAAGCAAGCATGCTAAAAAGAAAACAAAATGGAGGGCATTGTTATATTGTGGCTATCTGCATGTCTAGGTTGCACAGAACATTTTCTGTTCAGGCCTGTTGCAAGTACCACTGTGTAATAGCCACAGTAATTATCAAAATGTAAAAGTGCTCAAAACACATTCAGCACATCAAATGAATCTGCATATTGTACGGTTCATAAAAAAAACAATGGGCCTCATTATAACCCAGGCGGGACGGGGTTAACGGCTCCGGTAAAGGTGCCGGCGCCATCAACCCCGTCCCACCTGATTACGAGGTCACCTCGCGGGACCCGGTCTGCACTTCTGGTTTTACCAGACGTGCAGACCGGGTCCCGCGAGGGGAGGAGGGAGCAAACAACGGCCCGCTCATAATCGGCCCGTTGTTTGCTCCCTCGCCCATTCCCATTCAGCCCTATGGGTGCTGAAATGGGGAAGGTCCTGGTCCGGGTTGCTAGAAGGAGGTATTACCGGGCCCTCCGAACTCGGAATGGCCCGGTAATTCCTCAATCTGGGAACACTGACCCGAGCGCGATTTCGGCGGCAGCCATGCCGCCAATAGCGGCATGGCTACCGCCGAGGTCGTAATGAGGCCCAATGTGTGTACACTACTCCAGGGCAAATGCTGAGGAGCTCTTTGAATGCCGCATAAGAGTGTTGTGGTTCACACCTTGCCTCACAAATCAAGGAATGCAATGTTATCATCATACGCGCGGAGTATGTGCATAGTGTTTTATTGCAGACTTGAAGTAATGAATGAGACTGTGTCCAGTATTTATATGGTGGGGGGACTTTCCTGTTCGTAATGCACTGTTGATGGTGTTCATGGACTTTAATA
Source organism: Ambystoma mexicanum (assembly GCF_040938575.1). Classification (NCBI taxonomy): domain Eukaryota; kingdom Metazoa; phylum Chordata; class Amphibia; order Caudata; family Ambystomatidae; genus Ambystoma; species Ambystoma mexicanum. Next base: position 1,365,945,509 of record NC_090932.1, on the reverse strand, counting down.
GGCGATACACATTTGATAGTGAATTCTTTAAAACGTAGAGGACGGGTTCTAAGGCAGACATGGTGATTGGTAGCACAGCAGGTTGAGTGATTGCTGTGGAGTGGTAATATGTTTGGAGATGCATTGCAATTCCATGGCATTTTATTTAAGTCTGCAATATTATACCATGGAATTAACTGCTTGGAGCAGTGGAGGGATTTAATCCAAATTAAGGTTTGCAGTGGATTGGGTTATTCTACCCCTATTGGAAATGTAGAGTTGCCGCAAGTGCTTTAAGTGGGCTGGGGCCAGTCAGGGCGGGTCCCGGCAGTCTCCAAAAAGTGGGGCTCAGCCAGGGCATGTCATGGGTTTTGACCCATGTTGAATCAATAGACTGGGTAGATGTGGGGATGAGCTGTCGCCGCCCATTATTCTATCCCAGAACAAACTAAATCAATAGACTGGGTGGATGTGGGGATGAGCTATCGCCGCCCACATTCACGCCAGAATAGGAGAACTGCGCAGTTGGCACAAGACCACTCCAAAGATACAACCTTCTTGTGGGGAATTCATTTTCTTAATCCCAAAAATGGTTGCATTACCAGTACTCACCACTATCAGAAAGCCAGTGTTTTAAAACCACCAGACGTTTGTGTAAAACTGAACAAATGAAACAAAACCAGACCAAGGAAAGACTTGCTAAGAGGTGGATACAATGTAAAACTATATTCTGAAATGACTTGAAGGGAGTAATTATTTAATGTATAGTTAAATTTGTCAGTTTGATTTGAATGTAGAAAACTGGGAACAAAAAGTGACATTTAGCTGAAACCTGGCTTAATGAAACTGAATTCTGCCTGACAACTACCCCCGACAGGAGTTGATACTGGATCAACAGCTGTGTTCCCAGGCCTGGCTGCCAGGCCTGGCTGCATCCTGAGGTCACATGGCCCTGTTGATTAGATTAGGGGTGGAGCAGCTGGGGACTACAGGGAGTTGAACAAAGGCCTGTCCTGGACTCAGGCAAATGTTATTTGGGGGCGTCGTAAAAGTGGCTTCCTCTTAGGGGAAACTCGGAGGGGCAGTGCCTCTGCTAGCAGCTGAGCTTGGGGGAAGTGGATAAACCAGTTATTTCACCCTGTGATGTGGGAAGCCACACCCCTTTTTGACCAGGGCATAATTTTAAAAAGATAGATAACTCAAAGTGCAGACTTGTCAGAATTATATAAGTAATATCATTATTTTTGTGATTTTTCTGTGAACATTTTGAGATGCGTTAGGACCCTGTGGTGTATTCTGGGGGGTTGCTAGCGGAAAATAGGGTCTCACTCCAAATTTCTGCATGTTAAAAATCTGACACTTCATCAATTAATGTCCATAATCCTTGCGCACATGTATGTAAATTTGGGTAAATGTCCGATATTGCAAAACCAGTTAAAAAGCGCAAAATGTTGTCATTTTTGAATGCAAGCCCCCAGGAAGATCAGAGGCAGACAAGCATGGACCATAAGGAATATATAATGTGCACATGTAATTTCAACAAATTGTATATCTGGGAAGGATGTATTTGAATCAAATATAGATTTGTGGGCAAACTGACCAGGGGAGGTTCCTCTGACCATAAAACCTACAGCATCACTCTGACTCACATTCCTTCCCCCAATCATGGGAGAGGGGAGAATTGGGCCAATGACAAGTAGAGAGGGGCAGGCTTAGCTAGGCCCAGGCACACACCCATTTTCAAAACACATAAAAAGAGACTGCTGGGACAGGTAGAGACATTCAATTCCATTTGCTACGGAGCATGCTGACCGACGACTTCACATCCAGAAATCCTACACTTAGACTTCCAAGCTAAACAGAGACTACAGAACTTTGAACCAAGAAGGCCCACTGCAAGCAAAAGTATTTGTCAGCAGGCCCAAAATCATTTGCAGACTATTCACAGCCGGGCTGAGCTGTTGATTCTAGCCTGAAACCCTGCACGGGAAAGATCCAGAAGCAGTGCTGTACCCAGAGAAAGCAGAGCAGTATCCAGAACCAGAGGCCAGAGATCCAGAGTGACCCAGACCGTTGTGAGCAGAACCAGAGAGCTGACCCAGATCACTGTGAAGTGCCGAGACCAGAACCGGAGTCCAGTCCAAAACCTGACCAGATCCGTGGCGAGGCTTATTTCAAATTTATATTGTGAGTACCTAGCAGAACTGTGCAGAACCAATCTCTTAGTTAAAATAATCTAATCCAAACTATTTTAACCTAAGTAGAACTGCCTCCTAAAAATCGTATCATCTGTCATTTTTAAAGCTGCACAACTGTCACCTGTCAATTCTGCAGCTGCAAGCTGTCACCTGTCATTTTGAGTTTACTTTAAATCCGAAAAACTACCTTTATTTAATTGTCCGTATCTCTGGAACCGTTTGGGCTAGGAACGACATTTAACTTTCATCTGAAATCTAAGCTTTGCAACGAACCTAAAACCGACTTCCTACTCCTTATACTTTTTCCGCAATCACGATTCACGCACTCGCGAATTTACAGCGATTTGCGATTTTGGTTCAATTTCCCCACTTGTCAAAATAGCAGCTCCATTCTTTCTTTTGTTAAAATCCGTTTGCAACTTGGTAATAACTCATAGAGCATTGCTAAAGTGAGCCTGAACTAATACCAACACGCATCACCCACTCACCCTGAATCTCTAGAGGGAATTAAAATCATTGGCACATTTTCCCATCCATTGCCATCACATTTAAAAAGCATTTTGGGCCTGTGTTTCAAACTCCTACCTGTTTCCTCTAAGCTTGCTGGGGGGGAACTGAATTTCGTATTGTATTTGATTGCATTCCTGAGAACTGTGTGCTCCTCTTTCCATCTCCTTCCATTTCTTACATTGCATAGGGGAGGGGGGTGAATTGCCAGAGAAAAAGTGATTATCTTATCTTTTGCTAAAATCATGTCAAGTATTTTTGTACTGCATTTTATTCCTCATTGCTTTTCCCTTGAAATCATAAAAGTATTTTTGCCACTTTATCCATCCTATACTAACTCCTCATTGATTGTAAAGAAGTGTGCTAGTGCCAGATTACCCATTGTTGATTAACATTATATTTATAAGGGCGATATCGATTATTAATTTATTATAAAAGCGTGGTATCTATATTTTGTTTTACTTCTCAAATAAACCTTTTAAACTTGCAAAACAGAACTACTTCTTGGCTCAGTGGGGTCAGGGGGATTCTAAGATAAGAGAGGGGTGTTATATAGGGGTAGTCATCCAGAACTCATGAACTGGACATAAAGATATATTAATAAGGGTTTGCATTCAGTATCCCAGATTAGGCATTGACTTAGCTGTAGTGTTGAATTGAATCCTCTTACAGGCACTGCAAGGGTCCCCTGTTGCCACTTAGCCATGGTGGGACATTATCCTGCCGTCGCCGCAACAAGACATTAGCCTGCGGCGCCGCCATGAACAAAGACAGCTGGAGTGACAGAAGTGTTTGCTACAGCGTCACGCACAAGTTGCAGTGTGCGCGAAGCTGTGGCTGGCATTTCTGTCAGTCACAGTTCTGACTCCTTTCCCTCAATCTGCCCGGTCACTCGCGGGAGTCGTAGAGGCCAAAACAAAAGAAATAAAGACCGTTGTCAAGCCTGTTAGACGCCAGGCACTCATCCTCAAGGATTTGCTGATGACAGTGATGGATGAGTACCCCTAACAAATTTCCGTAAACACTCCATCCACCTCCACTCCCGCCACAACCACCTCACACCCAGGGACGTCATTTAACCAAAATGCCAGGGGTAGCGGAAGTGACATCACAAGACCCTTGACCCCTGATGTCATCACAGGAAGTGATGTCATTTGACCCCGCCCCGAAGTGATATCGCGGGTAGCGATGGAGCACGACATTTCACCCGTTGACAAAACAGGAAGTGGCATCACATAGCATCGTACACTACGAAAAATATAGTTACGATACCACTATGTGATGATAAGTATGGATCGCCATGTGTATCATTAAGATCAGTCTGTGTAGGCCCATATTACCAAATTACTGTGTATGCAAGCAGACGTCCATGACCAAATGATAATGGTGTGTTATTATATAGCACTTATGCTTAAGCGTTTTATATAGATAAAATATGCACCCAATATCACTCAACCTGTGTTGGTACTGATTTATCGACCTCAGAAGGATGAAAGGCTGAGTGAGGTGATTAAGAACAGACTAAATGAGTGACTCACCCCCTGAAGTGTACCTGAAATAAACATTCAATGAGCCTAGCAATTATTGTATAGAATTTCAGAAAGACACATGATTTGGTATTCCTATTCTTTCTTATTTAGGGTCAGTGCTGAAAATGTTAGACTTGTGGCACTCCTGTTCTTTTTCTTCTTTTTTTTAAGGGGCCTGAACAAGAAAGCAGCCACCCCAGAAGTAAAGAGCTACAGGCCAGGAGCAGCATTACAAAAAAAAAAAAGAAAATGTTTTTTTTTTTTTAGAGGTCGCAAGGTAGACCTCAGAGGTCTCAGTTGCGACCTCTGGCGACCCCTAAATGACGTCCCTGCTCACACCTGAGGAATCTCCGCTCTCTCTGGAAGCGAGTGTCATGATATCCAGCAGCTTGCACAATAGCTCAGGGGATTAACGTGACTGCTGCTCCGAACTGTGTGTAGTCTGGATGTTAGAAGCCCAGGAAGACATCTCAGTTTATTGATGCACTAATAATAGGCAGCTGTGTATAAGATGAGGTCACAAGGTATATAGATGAGTGGGATACCGCATGTACTGCAGAATATTGTGTGTCACCTGCAGGATGGGTCCCAATAGTAATTAGAGTGGGTGTTTAAGTAATCTGCCCATTGATGCACTTCGGTGTGGATGAGCTGCAAGGATCTCGGTGTGCCCATTTTCGTGGGTCACAGCAACCACACCACTGCTGTTTCTTGGCCCTGGCGAATGCCCGGAAAGCAGAGCTTAATAGCTCAAGGGATGGTGCAGGAAGCGGCTCACCCAGACAGCTGCCTCCGTGCTTACCATGGGAGAAATGATTAAGCATTCCTTTGTTGCAAACAAAGGAATGCATATTCTGAACACAGCCTCTGAGATGTTCTGGAGACGCACACCTTGTGTTCCTCTTTGTGTTGACAGCCTTTCAAGTGGGGGCCTTTTTTAAGTGATAACTCATTTAACAAGCCATTGTTGTTACACAGTGGGCCTCATTAGGACCCTGGCGGTACGGGTTAACAGCGCCGTAAAAGATGCCGGCGCCGTCAACCCCGTACCTCCTCATTACGAGTTCCCCTCGTGGGACCCAGGAAGCAACGCCTGGTCAAACCAGGCGTGCTTACCGGGTCCCGCGAGGGGAAGAGGGAGCAAACAACAGGCCAACTCGTAATGACCCGTAGTTTGCTCCCTCTCCCATTCCCATTCAGCCCTATGGGGGCTGAAATGGGAATGGGGAAGGACCGGGTCCGGGTCCTTGGAGGGAGGAATTACCGGGTATGGCCCGGTTATTCCTCATTCTGAGGACCCGGACCCGGACGCGATTTCGGCGGCAGCCATGCCGCCAATAGCGGCATGGCTACCGCCAAACTCGTAATGAGGGCCAGTATGTGCTTAACATTTCAGTGTTAAGAAATGACCATCAGGCTTTTTTTTCAGAAAACCAGCACAGTGCATCTGTTAGCTGACTAAATCTACACATTCTTCCAAGAGAATTAACGTGCTACACAGAATATGTTTTAAACTATATTCTTTATTTTCATATCTTTTTATTTGACACACCAAAACGTTTTTTTGCATATTACTTTTTGGTTACGTATGGCGCATGCCTGGGAAGGTTACTGCAATTTTTTTGCTTAAGTATTTTAGTGGCTGCTTTGGGACATAGCCTAAATGCATGCACTCGGCATCAAAGCTCTTTTCATTTTCTTAACAAGCCAACCACTGCCTAGCGCTCTCCAGATGGCTCCTCATTGTGACTTGTCACCTTGATTAAGAAAGCAGGGTTCATTGTGTGTCACCATGCAGACAGTAGTCCATGGCATATCAATGCAGTGATATGTGTGCAGCGATGATTTGTGCACTGCACAAGTCACCACCCTGTTGGTTATGGTGTTCCTCTATGTAACATCACATATGCCTGTTTTTGTCTGATGTGTCCCATGTCCATACAATAGCACACTGGAACGTGTTGTGCATGTGGCTCTGACGAGTATGCCATACTGTGCACACACTTAAACACATAAATCAATCAAAGAAGTTGCCTCAAATTGTGCATCCACTAAGCCAAACGCCCATTGTACACTGCCACACCATGATTTTCACTAGCTGCAGGCCAGTACTAGTAAGAGAGGCTAATGCTAGCTCTGTTTGATACAGCATGGGCCTGCTCTTTATTGCAAAAATATCCACTGAGGTCTGCGTAATGGTGAGGCGGTCGTGACTGAGGAACTGTGGACTCTTTACCATGCATTGGAAGCCGGTTTTATTTAAAACGGTTCATCAGCTTGTTACTGGTCAGGCTAAAGTTTGTAAGAGGTACAATTATTTCTGTGCATTATTTATTGGGTGTCTCTTTTAGGGTTTCCTTTCCTGTCTGTAGATATAATTAATGAAAGATGTTTCTGTATTTGGGGCTGGGCATGCTTACACTGAGACCCAGCTCCACATACAACCCGGTGCATTTTTAAATGCTCGTCTTTAGGCCACGCCCATCAAGTCTTAGAGCATGGCCATAATGCAAGCCACGCCCCAAATGAGGCCCCCCCCCTCAATGTCTTACCCCACTTAAAGTACTGGTTGCCGCCAATGATTGTCATGATAAGGCTGCCTGACATGGAGCAGCAGTGACGCATGTACTGACATTCTTGTATAACAAAAGTTACCAGACGTGCTCTGTGCTCTGATCTTTCCATGCTGGAACAGCCATCGGAGTGACCGGAGAAACGTCCCCATTTTGGGCTACAGCGTATTGACAAAATGCAGCAAATAAAGGCCATAAACCATACTGACAAAACCTTGCTCACCCACAAACGAAAGTGGACACCTTTCCCTCCCTACTCTCCCTGCGTCCAACAAATGAGGTGGGGAATAAAATGAGGGTCAATGACATTTTATTACTTACCTGGGATCATGCAGCGGCAATTTATATTTTTGCGAGAAGGTGCCCTGTTTTACCCTACTACTACACCTTTTCTACTAAAATGTGATCGAGAATGCTATTACATAAGCTGGTCAGACACTGGGCCTCATTACAAGTATGGCGGTAAGGCAACAACAGTGCAGTTAGCGCTATCGGCACCTTTGCTACCGCACTGCCATACTACGAGTTCTGCTCAAGGGTGCCCTTGCAGCCACCAGGTCTGCCCTTGTGGCAGTACCGGCACCCGCGAGCAGAACAGGACTGTAGCACCGGTACTTTTATTAACGGTACTGGTGCTACTACCTCCCATAGGGCTCAATGGGAATGGGGATGTACCGGGCCTGGCACCCGCGAAAGGGCAATTGCCCATTCGCCGGTGCTGCACCCGTCTGCGAGTTTGGAGGTAGCCTTGCCGGTTTTACCAGCAAGGCTACCTCCAACCTCGTAAGGAGGCCCACTGTCTTTTTGTCACTTATCTGATGTGACCCGCGTTAACACTCACAAATGCACATGTTGCAAAGCTGCAAGTTAGAATGACAAATGTCACTGCTAATACAAGCCTTGGCATGGATAAACCGTTTTGTACTTTCAAAGCATGTCACAGTGCGCCACCTTGGAAGTGGCGTAATGTAGCATAATGCATGAGGACATCAATAATTGCCTTGCATGATTTTTAGAACCTAACGCCAATAATCAATACTAACCTCAGCCTTGTGCACAAAAAACCACTAAGCAACGCTACCGAAAAGGGTGCAAAGCAGAGGCGTAGCCAGGATTGACCAACAAGTGGGGTCTGAACCTATTGTTGTTGGACCTCCCACAGTGACATTAACACCTGTACATGCCCACACAGCGCCCCTCAGTGGGCATTTACAGATTTTGGTTGGGCCCTGGCCGCTCAGGCCCTACCCAGTCTACGCCTCTGGTGCAAAGTAGAAACATTATCCACGCAAAATCAAGTTCACGCTGGCCTTTGATCATTTAAAAACCAGCTCTAAGAATAGCAGCAACGAGACAACAAATAAATGCAAGGCTTTGATAATCTGGTGGCAGGGCAGCACCTTCCCTAGTGCTAACAGGAAACGGTATTAGCATAAGGCACCAAAAATCATATGGTGCAAAAAAAAAACATGTGCACTTGTGGAAATGGTCTCCCGAGTGTGTGAAATTGCAATGCAAAGTTTCTGTAAAGAGGCAGTTGAGTGAATTATCACTGGAAACGACTTAGATTGTCAGTAATGCTCCACATATTTTTGTTTAAAACAGTTGAAGCGGGAGCCATTATTTAGCACACAATACAAATACAGGCAATACCCCAAGACCCCCACTCCCAGTCCCCAATCCCATCCACGCCCATGCACTTTTTATGCATTATTCCAAACTAAAAATTTGATAGAGGTTTTGTTTATTGTTTGGGAAATAGAGGGTAAATCAGCAGATTCTGCTCTGATTTTTAACCATTTCCCAAACCTTAGGAAGCAAAGTAATTGTTCCGGGGCTCATTGTTGGGTATATACTGTCTTTAATAGAGACATTTGTAAACAAAATAGTCCTTTTTATCAACCAAGTCGGGAGTCTCGCCAACATAATTCACCACTATTTCACCCCACATGTATCTCTGAAACGCACGGGGCCAAGCCACGTGTGCTGCTGTTTATCATTTTACCACTAGGTGGCTCCCTTTCGTTCAACAGTGGTTGAGGCACCCGCACCTTCATGCACTTGGCCTGGCCACAAGTGCATTGCAGTTGGTATGACCTTATACAAAGGCCAACAGTGCACACTTCAACAAAGAGCTTGTAATTCCCTTATGATGTTTTGCTAAGAAGGGGCTAAAAAGCAGCCATGCATTTCAAGGGGTTCCAAACCTGGGCACTTGGATTGGTGGTTGGGCTACTTCAACAGCATTATGGTCATGGAGCAGGCTGCTGGATTCCAGTTGGCATTCAAGCTAGCAGTCTCGGTGCTGCTGCAAGCATACAAGCTTGACTCCATAGTGTGTCTCATTTACAGTACTGTTTCCGTCAGCAGGCAAAGACACGCAGCACCATTCAAAAATGGATAGAAGGAGGCGGGTTTTAAAATCAGCTCTTACAACTGCTCTTTAATCAGAGGCGAGTGTCCAAAAACATTTCACTAGCACCACTAGGACCCACCCGGAAGCATATGCAGGCATGTTACGTCTCACGGGCAACCGTTTTGCACACAGTTTGCCTCTGGTGCAACACTGTAGATAGAGCAGAGAGGTTCCATGCGTTTCTCTTAATGCCTATCAAGCAATCAAGAAAATAAATACATCCACCTGAGGTGACTAGCAGAAAGGGCAAATGGCATCTGTCAGGCAGTATTTCAAATGTTGGTGGCAGGCATACCAGAAGTTATGATCTGGTCGTTTTTTCAAGAATGCTAAGTGCCTTTTGTTTGAAAAGTGGCAATTTGTTTAAGCCTATCTTTGAAACATATTTTTCTGACAAATAATTGCCATCTCTTATTTATATATTATTTGTAACAATTTACTTCATGGTTAACACCCCAGGTCATCAGTAAAAATCAATGGCCCTCATAGTAGAATACCCCCAGCTGCACAGGACCTTGATGGCTGTTTGAAAATCAGAAAAGTAGATCAATCAGTGAGTGATATTAGAACGCTTTTGATGCACAGAAGGGCTCAAATGGCAGCCAGAACATATTCAGCAAAGGAGAGGCTTTTAAAGAAATGTCGACTTCCCAGTGAATCAAGCTATTGATGTCCAGGAGGCGTGATGGTAACCTGATAGGCTCTGGTGAGTTCAAATATAACACATATGCAAAGAGTTCTGAGGTAGAGCTAAAGACTAGGAAAACGAGATAATAAAAAGGCCATGGTTGTTTCAGCCCAACCCATTCCCACCATGTGTACCTCAAGTATGGTGCTTTGTTAAATAATTCACAAATCGAAAATAGGGCAGGACATATTTTATGAATATTCTTAGATAGATTTTGAAACGTTTTCTTTGTATGTTTCTTTTTAAATGTGTTGCACTATGGACAGCTAGGTGGTTAGGGACTAGTCAGGACTGTCAGGTTTAAGGCATGGACCTGTGGGCAAGATTCACAGAGGGAACAATGGGTGGGATATGGAGACGGGGCTTAGAATGGGAGAAAGTGAGGGGGGTGCAAATATGTGTCCAGGGTTGCAAAAGTAGACATGGTTAAAAATATATGCTCATGTTACTGCATGTGCAGGTCTTCTGAGTGGTAGTTAGCACCTGAGACCAAGGTTGGGTGACCACCGCCTAAAGTTGTGCATATCTCAAACAGAATGCCCATCTTGATATGTGACGTTACTGCAGTTCATCACAGGGTTCGCTGGCAGTTAACAAAAGTGCTCAAACATGTCCTGCAGGTTTAAGCAGATGGTAATATATTCAGTGCACAATTAGAGTGTGAACGATTGTTATCTGACAAGGGTGTAGACACTTTAGCTTTTATGAGTTTAAGTAATGATAGAATGATATCGGAAATTCCATCTCAGGAAGGGTGGTCTGATAACCAGACCCCCTTTTCCTCAAACCACAATCCAAAAGCATACTGTACATCTGTGCCCTGCTGCATCAGTGTCCTGATCTGCATTGACTGTTCTCCAGTAGAACAGAGCAAATTCATAGACACCTGGGGTGGCAGCAAAGTCACATCAGCACAGAGGTGGTGTTTAAATCGGCACCTCTTTTGCAAAACCGCATAATTATGGTTAACTACCATCCTGGTGGCAGTTTAATATTTAAACATAAGCCACACCTAAGTTTGGGGTATGATCGCTGGAAATTCACATAATTATTAAACCCATATCGTATCTGGGTCATATAGGTCTCAACACTGTGATCCCAGGTCAGCCATGGACAGGCTGTGTGTATTCTCTGTAGGAGTGCTAGGACCATAAGCAGTGGGGAGTGCCTCTGTTTCTGAACCTTTGTGAGGTTGGGTAACACCTCTGTCTATAAAGAAAACCCTTCAGCAGGAGCTGTCCTGAGAAACAGGATTAAAAGAGCACACCCTAAAGAAAAGTTATACCATCCCACCAGGGTATTGCATGCCAAGGGGCCTTTGATTCTATGAGTCTGAGGAGGGGGGAAATTTAGTGTGGTCAGAGTCAGAGGGAGTTTATCACAGTTGGGGAAGGATTTCACTATCTTGTTGCTCTCTGTCCCTTTCTTTCCTTCCTGTCTCCTCCACTTCCGTTACCTCAAAGCACTTTGGGTATGATGCAAGAAAGCAAGGACCTTTTGTTTTGTCACAAGGACAAGGTTTGAACCACTTAAAGCAAGTTGCTTTTGTATAATCCCCTGTTGACCTTTGTCTATAAAGGAGGGAATCTCCCACCCCTATTTTGATATTTTTGTATCATCCAGGACATAAGAAATAATTCCTTTGGACATCTTTTGGAGAGGTGATATTTCCTAAGATCTCAGCCGTTGAGCTGAAGAAGGAACGTGTCAAGGCAGAGGTAACTTCGGCTCTCTACTAACTCTGAGGGAACATTGCGGATTACAATTGCTGAGGACCAGGACCTGCCATTCTGCTTTTAAACCTCCTTAGGCAGGCTGGTGCTGCTTTTGACACTCACTTGATCTTCCAACCACTGCTCCCAGTTCATCAAACTGCTGCATCACACCAGCAGAGCTCTGTCACCTGAATGTCTGGGGCACCAGTGCCCCACGCAGACGACTTCGAACTGCCACATGGAATGAATCATCAAACTGTCATGAATTCACATCGCAGCTCGACTTGATCCACTGGACCCACACATCACTAATTGACCCAAACCAGTGCTATGCATCTTTTCAAACCATGCTCAATCATCAAACTGCTCCAGGTGACCCATTCATCCTGCATCGCTCAATGCTGCCTCAAACTGTACAGAGCAACAGCTCAAATCCGACTCAACACTGAATTGCCACCTGGGATCTACTTGGCTTGCAGCCTCTGAACCCAGTTCCACCAACAGGCACTACAGCTCAGGCCTGGCTTCACTCAGTAGAACAACCGAACATTGGAACAAGGAATGTTGAATGGACCCTGACTCCATAGTCCACATTTTGGGACCTTGGAGACTGGCTAAGCCCACTGGCTAAGACTCTGAAACTCGATGAGAACCATCTCTGGTTCCGGAAGCCCCTCAAAACCTTACTCTTTGCTTCTACCTTTGCTCCTCCTCTCCCCTGCTGATCTGTTCATTCTCGGCCTTGCATTGTGCACCTGGTCACCCTCTGACTATCTGGCCCAGCTACCTGCTGCTCACTCTGCCTCCCACCCATACTGCCACCTGGCAATCCCTTGCACTGGGGTCTGTATCTGTAACCCTACAGCCCCCCCTTTTTTTCTTTCTGCACTTAACAGGCACACCCTGACCATTGCCTTAAACCTAGCACTTGCCGCTCGCTGGCTGCACTACCACTGTTTGTTGCTTTTATTATTTATTTACTTATTTATTACCTATTTTTATGTTTATTTATGTGTATTCCTTTGATCAGCACTTTCCACTTCTCCCCCCTTCCTATGCACTTTCCCCCTTTCCCTCTCCCATGCACTTGCACATTCTCAATGTCATTGGCCCTAGTAATATCGTTGTTTTTGTTTCTCCCTTGCTTCATCATGCTCTGAAACACTTGTGCATGAGTGCGATACAAATAAAATATCAATATCAATTATCACCTTTGCTCTTTACTCATAGTGTCCCTCACACCAATATGTGTTTCATATCCTTTCCCCTGTTCTTTTTGCCATCTGTGTCCCCCTTAACATTTTGAAAAATGCAAACAATTTGCTTTCCTTTTGCATTCCTAATCTGTTCAGGCTCTATGTTTGTCCTAATAGGCATTGTTCCATTCAATCCCCCGACCGTGGGGCACTGTTCCCTTTTGTATTCCGGTATGATTTAAAATACTTTAAAAAGATTCAATTTGTGTGAGTACAAGATACTTCTTCCTATTTCAGCGAACTTCCTTTATGTGCCTGAGAACCTTGTGTGAACCCAATTGTTTGTGATAGTTATTTAATAGTCGTTGTTGTTAATATCTGGTTTGTTGGTGCTTCCTCAGAAGAGGTATAGCGAAACGACAAAGTGGAACAGTGATTATGAGGAGAAAGCAGTTGTTGACTTCACATGGGATAAAGGATAGGATTTCCGGGTGGAACCTTCAAAGGAGAATGGTGTGCCTCTTGTGATTGTTGGCCCTTGAGGTGCCCGTCACCCACAGCCAGAGAAGAGGTTCCTTGAAGTGGCAGAATCATTGGTGGATGGGGGATCATTGGGGAGTGGCTCAGGAAGAAGAGAGGAAGTATGACTGATGAAGGGTGTATCACTGATACAGAAGGAGGAGATTCCGTGGAGAAAGAAGGAGGCGGTGCTGACAAACATGGAGGGTTTGCAACCGCCACAGGAAGCACACATAGAGGAGGAAAAGCTGACAAGACCTTAAACAATTGTGCAGTTGTAGCAATAGAGATAATGCAGCAGAGGTGTTTGCCTACCTAGAGCCAGATGCAGAGAAGGTCCATATGGTGAAGCAGGAGTATATAGAGGAGCAGGACGTGCAGGTGACAGGGGTGAACCCAAGCAGATGTTTCAGAAGAGGGAGAGTCGAGGCATCTGTACCTGTTTCTGCTCTTGGAGAAGTGGAACGGCAGGCACAAGCATCCCTTGTCAATAGTCTGTCAGGAGAGGGGGCATCCCATGCCTGGATAATGACCAATTCCTAACGGTCCTGGTTGCACTTTAGTTTGCCAGAGGATAAGACAGTGAGAAGGCAGGGAGGCAGTGCCCTTTGGAAACTATGGAAAACAATGGTGAAGTGGGATAGACAAAACAACGTTTTCTACGACCAAAATACACAACCCCATCTGATAGAAACATGGATATACAAGGCCTGCTTGCAGGTCAGCTTCTATTGACCCCTGTTCCACCTTTCCCTTTAACATTGGAGACAACCCTGCTCATTGTCAGTCATGGACAAACCAGAACAAGCAGCCCCCAGTCCACTCATAATCTTAGCCTATGCCAGCACATCTGACATCCCAGCGTACCACATATGTGGCACCAATCACCAGTAGGACCATATCATCATGCCAGCACCAGCACCGCTGCAGCTTGTTCTTTAGATTAGCCCTTTGAGTCTGCCGCTATTTGGAGAGGAACAAAGTGATGCATGATACTGGCACGTACTGCCTTTTTTGTCTGATGACCATAAGTTAAGCAGATGCACTAAATGGCTGTAGTGGATGCCATTGAAGGGCACATCTATGGCACCACCGCACTCTTGTTTGTGATGGCTGGGTATTTAGGAAGATGGTAGGAAAGGGCAGATGCAGATAGCAACCTTAAGCGGCAGAACGATTGTCCACAAATAGTGTGCAAATGACTCTCCAAGTTTTCATGAGGGTCCAATGAGTTAGTTTCACCACTGTCTGCTGAGTTGAAAAAGGAGTTTATAAAGTTTAGAGAAGGAGTTAAGGAGCTTATTGATGTGAAAACTGTGGTTGCCAGTTACTGATATTGTGAACATTCAGTTCTGATTGGCTATCTCTGAAAGAGTAGCCTTGTCCTATGTCAATTCCTCCTTCTGATTCTACTCCCTTGTATCACCTGCTTCCAAAATCATTTGGTGTATGAGTCTCGACTCAGATGCATCTTACTTTTATCTTTGTCATCATCATCAATCATCTTTATCATCAGACCCATCAACAGTGGATGTGGGTGGTGATGGAATAGACCAGGAACATCCCACAACCTGCACCTTGACACTTGTTCCTCCCTGCTCTCCAGTAGATACAACCTGCAACTCTGCTCCCTCTTCTGCCCTAGCACACATGCACTGAACCTCCTCTGCATGCAGCCCTCGGCCATTGGCACTATTGGGTGCTCCAGATATGTCATCACTCAAAATTATGACTTCTCTTTAGTCAAAAGAAAATGGTGTATTGCTAACTCAGTTAGACATAAAAAACAGCTTTTCCTGCCTACCAAAAAATGTAAGACTTTTCTTCTGCAACTAGTATTTAGTATGGGGGTTGGAGATTCTTTCTGAGTTGGCACTGTACACAAGATTCACATATTACAGAAGACTTCAATTACGTTTGTCATCTTTCTATTTCAAAAAGTCACGACAACTTGTATCTTGCATTGTGCCATTGTTCTTTAATGTTACTGAGGTGCTGACACGTGTTTCGATCACTTGGGGGTCTTTATCAAGGCGGGTAGGTTATTTTCATGAACACTGGTCTGGGGTAGCCGTAATGCTTGGTATTGCAGGGCACTGGATATTGCTTCTGTTTAGCAGGGGATGTTAAAATTTCATTGACTGGCCAGAGAAGCAAATCTTAACATCCCCTGCTAATCTACTGCCTACCTCCAAACAATGCTTGGTGTTCTTCTCGCATTGACAAGAAATATCCTGGACATTTATATCATACAGAAAGTTTACTGGGATGTAGTTGAATCATACCTACATCATATTTAAATATTCTATCTGTCCCTCAACTAAAGACTGTTTTAACTTTCTTTCTCTCCCTAAACTTCTATCAATGCTCTCCTAGAATTAAAGGCTATTCCCTTAACTACTCAAGGAACCTCATGAAAAATCTTCTGCCTAACAGCACTGACTGGAAAATTGAAACACACATTCCCTATTCATATTATTTTAGTGAAAACCACCATAATAACTTTGCCAGTACCCCTGCTAATGTTTGAAAAACTCAAGTCACCATGAATGTGAAATTAGGTGTTGCTTTATGTCTAAAATGTTGACTCACGCTTACCCTGCATGCATCTGGGATGTACACGACACAGTCAGCCAATATTCAGAGAAGTATTTTGCTTTTGGTTGGGGCAGAAGGGGACTTTTGTTTAAATTAATGCTACCAGATAGCCCAGCACACTCCCTGGAAGTTCACCTCCAGTTCAGAGCCACATGAACAAAGAAGTGTGGGTATGCAAATTAACCCACACTCAAGCCCGCTAAACATGTTACATATCCTGCTACTCATTTCTGGGAACTAGAATAGAATCAAGTTTGGTGTTTGTGTTGTAAAACCATATGCAGAAAAGTATGCACTGAGCTGCCAAATGGGTAAATAAGATGACCTTACTGGAAATGAAGTTGTGAAGGACACAGGAATCCTGGCCGTCTTAACTCTCATGAGCTGTGAGTCCCACTGCAGGTTCTCAGGGGGAAGAGTAGCCCTTTTCTCGAGATCCCAATAAACAGGGGAGAGGCTGGCACACACCGACAGAGTTCCTTCAGCAAGGTGTGGTCCTGGGTCCAGTGTGGCTGGCAGAGAGGTATGTCTTGTTCCAGCAGTAGTGCACTCCCAATCTACCCTGGGGATGGTTAGGGAATAGAGTTTGCCTCTACCTTCGACTGCCTGTCTTTGCTTTGCAACTGGAGGACTTTGGAAAGGACTGCTTTCCCAAACAGATCCAAATCATCATGAAAGTTTGATGTCCAGAGTCGATTTAAAGGTCAGGGAGACCCATTTTTTAAAGGCAAAAGTCTACAGGTGATTGGAAAAAAAGCCTGCTTTAAAGGTCCCATTCCTGTCCTTGGAACAAGCAGACTTCTCTTCTGACATCACACTGAAAATGTTCTGTGCTACACGAAGTGGAGCTGACAGGAAAGGAAGATAGAGGCAGAGAGAAAAAAGATGGTAGACCCTTCCTCTAGGTGTAAGGAACTCTCTCTGTTTACGCAAACCCCACCCTTTCCCTTCTCAATAGAATCAAAATCAATTTTGGAATGCAGCACTCTGGTGTGTTGCTGCTACTCCTTTTCTGAATGGGTGTGCCCTTTGATTCCTGTTCCCTGAACAGCTTCCTATGGATTCGCTGTCTCTCTGGGGAGGGCGTTACCTTCCCTCTCAAAGGAACAAAGAGAGGCAACCCGGAGGGCTACAGTTTCTGAGAGCATCCAGGACAGTTTGGCTGGTGGGAAAATACATAAACCTTCCACAGCTGAGCTGAGATCACAGGGGTGACACATGTGTGATATCAAATTGGTGTGGCTTAGATACTTATGAGAGCTAATAGTCACCATACCTCAAACTCAGGTCAGGCTTATATTTACATTTTAACTTGCCAACAGGTTAGCATTCTCATTGTTATCTAGTTTGTGGAACAGGGATGCATATCTTAAATCCAGCCCCTGCACTGAAGTGACTTAGACTGTCACTGAAACTGTCAAGAAGACACCTGTGATCAGCAACTGCTCTGTGCCACTGGACAGCTGGCACTGCATTCAGGCTACTGATTCAGCAGGGCACAGGTGTACACTAGTATCACAGACCAGGAAATGTACTTGGTCTGCCACTGCAGTCTTCTTGGACCATGTATTGGGAAGAGCAATGCAGTTGTGATATTGATGCCCGTGGGACTGCTGCCCACCCATGAGGAAGAGAATAATCTCCTCCCAGACTTGTTACACACCGAGCCCACTGACAGGTCTCTAAAGGGAGTTAACATCACCCCAAAACCTCACATAACAGCAATTGCAAGATTGCGAGCAGCTGCTGGATCAGTTTGCAGGACTGTTCTAGGTGGAATTGTACCAAAATGTCGCCTTCAAAATTACGACGGCCGAAAATGCTGATTTTCTTTTATTTAAACCCCCCTTACACCACATATAAATGTGGGGGGTATAGAATATACTTTAATAATATGGGAGGGCTGCTGGGGGTCTCCCCCCGCATATATATGTAGTGTGAAGGGGTTTTTAAAAAAAGTGTGAATTTTCGGCTGTCACAATAATCACATAGATCCTTCTAGGTGACTCCAGAGAAGATTGAACCGTCCCATCCCACAGCCCCTGTGCTAGCCCAGTGGTGCTGTCACCAAGACAGATGCACCATACATCTCTAAGGCAGACAGACTGATTGAGAGGTTAGGCACTGCCAAGTTCATTAGTACCTTTGACCTCACAGCACAGTACTTGCAGGTCGGTCTGACTGATGAAGCGAGACAGAGGTTAACATTCTCCACTCCAGAAGGGCACTATCAGTTCACTGTCCTATCTATTGGATTAAAGAATGCCCCAGCCACATTTCTTAGGATGGTTAACTAGTGACTGTCAGTGCTAGAAGACTTCATCATTGCCTACCTAGATGACATTCCAGTATGCAGTCACTCTTGGGAAGACCACCTTATCCCATCTTAAACAGGTGCCTCAAGACAAGTAGAATGCTGGTTTGACTATTGAGGCTTCAAGTGTGAAATAACACTGTAGACTTTGTCTTACTTGAGACATCAAGTGGGTGGCAGAAATAAACAGCCTCTCTAGGCCCAGGTCTAGGCGGTGGTGGAATGGGACATCCCTACTTCTCAGACTCAAGTGAGAGCCTTCCTCGCTGTCACATATTATTACCGACCTTTTATTAAGGCAAATTGGACCTTCTTCAGCCCCCTCAGTGATGTGACATCAAAGAAACTGCAGCTGAAGGTCACCGGGACCTCTGCATGCTAGCCCTCCCTCCAGAGCTTGAAGGATGGCTTATGCCAGGCCCAAGTTCTAAAGATCCAAGATTTTGGGCAATAGTTTAATATGTAGACATATGTCTGTGAATTTGGTATTGGTGCAGTTCTAGCACAACTGAACTCTAGAGGGGTAGAACAACCTTGTGCATACCTAGCAGACATTTGACTATGTGAGAGCGCAACTACGCAACCATTGAGAAGGAGGTATTTGCAGTGCTTTGGGTGGTATGCCATCCGCCGATTTATGGGTCTCCCCTCACTGCCCAAATAGACCACAAACATCTTTTGTGGCTCATGACCATACAGGGAGAGAATCCCAAGTTACTGTGTTGAGCCATATCCCTG
The DNA here is from genome assembly GCF_040938575.1 of Ambystoma mexicanum. Classification (NCBI taxonomy): domain Eukaryota; kingdom Metazoa; phylum Chordata; class Amphibia; order Caudata; family Ambystomatidae; genus Ambystoma; species Ambystoma mexicanum. The sequence continues at coordinate 1,365,926,539 of NC_090932.1, read as the reverse complement.
CTGAGATTGGACATGGGCATCCAGCACAAACATGGCTCGCAGCATTCTAATGAAGATGTCCTCAGTCGATACTTTCACCAGGAGAATGAGCAAGACCTTTAGAAGGGTGAGTCTCAAAATGTTTGCTCAGGGTCGTTTGAGGAATTGCCATATGGCAAGGGTTAGAAGCCCTGAGTTTTTATATGTTTATTGATTAATGCAATGATGCAGGTAATTCCATCTCTGAAAGGGTAATCTGCTGATCAGATTCCCCTTTTCATAGCCTTCATGCCACAAGCATAGTTCACTGCATCTGTAGCATTGATTGCAATGCATGCCATACAATGGCATAGAGCAGGTTCAGGTCACAGGTGTCATTTTCACGCCTGAAATGACAGCCAAATTCACCGCTGCAAAGGACTGGCATTTAAGCTAGGCGTCGCTGTTCCAAAATATGATGATTATGTGTAGCTAATGCTGGTGGCAGGTTAAACTCTAAGAATAAGCCATATTTGAGCTGGGCATGGTGCATGGCACTGCTCATAATCATTGCAGCCACATCCAATTTGATATCACATGTGTCATATTCTGTGAGCAAGTTCTGCTGTGGAGAGTGATGCGTATAATGGACAGATGGGCTAAACCTGAAAAGTGACAGAACAGGACCCTGAATGGCCATTCCCTTCTTTGATCTCTTTGTGAGCGTAGGTAATACCCTCCTCCAGAGATAACCACTCATCAGGAAGCTGTCCTAGGCCCAGGAATAAAAGGTGCACACCCATTCAAAATGAATAGCCTCACACCAGGGTGCTGCATACAAAGGGTTCTTTGATCCTGTTGAGAAGGGAAGGGAGCAGGGTAAGTATAGACAGAAAGAGCTCTGTCCAGTTGGGGGAAGGTTCTGCCATCTTGTTTCTCTCCTTCCTGTGCCCTCCACTTCCTGTGGCACAAAGCACTTTGGGGGTGATGTCAGAAGGCAAGGTCCACTCATTCCAGGAGCAGGGATTGGACACCTAAAGCAGACTAGCTTTGTCCAATCACTTGTGGACTTTTAGGATCAACAGAAGGGGTCTCCTATGACTTATTTGATTCATTCTGGACCAAACAACTGAGAAGGATTCATCTTGACCTCTTTTGGGAGAGTTGTACTTTCCAAAGCCTTCAGCCACTAAGGTGAAGAAGGAGCAGTCCAAGGCAGAGGAAAGGTCTGCCAACTACCCATTCTCAGGGCACATTTGGGGTGGCTCTGCTGCAGACCAGAACCTGCTACTCTTCACCAGCATCTACCAAGGCTGGGAGTGCAGACCTTGAAATTACTCATCCTATCCTAGAGCCCACATAGTGAGTCTCACAGCATCTAGAGGACCAGATCATCTAAGACTCTCTGCTCTGCTGCACTGAAATGGTCAAACTGTTATCAAACCATATTCACTGTGCATCTAACCAGAAGGATCTTGCCGGTGCTGCCTTTGGCACTTCTCCTACAAGCCATACTGCATTTCCTGCATCTCAAACTAACTCCACGCTGAATCGTGCCCTTGCTGATCCCGTCACCTGCTAGGCTTGAATCAACCGCTCGTCACCGAAACATAACTGGAACCGAAGGATAGTCACATGTCAACTTAAAAAATGAGTTACACCACCATTTTACATGAGTTGCCTTGGAACTGCTCCTTCACAGTACTACACAGCGGAGCAACAACATCCCCTACTGGACCTATTGCAGCTTCACTCATTGACCCTTCCCAGTGGTTACAACCCTACTCGACTCTGTTCGATTTTGAACTGATCCTGTTAAGCACCCTGACCTGCTTTGTTGAATGCCACTTCCGAACCACAAGAGCTACTGTATTCAGACCTGCTGGATCCCCTCTTGCACTTGGGTACAGATGATCCAACATACCCGCACTGAGCTTGATCTACTCTCATCACTGCTCACAGCCTAGTTCAACTCGGTCAAACTGCCAAAGAACCTAGCACTGGTTAGGTCACTTTTGCAACTTTTTCATCCAAAGACATACACTTTTTGTGATTAATAATTTGCCTTTCACCCCTGTCTTCATACTCAGAGTGACACATTCTTTATCTATTGCTTATGTTCTGTCTTTCTACAGGGGTGAGTTTTGCACAATATTTTATGATTAGTAATCTTGTAGCCACATTATTGAATGCCACAGAGAGGTCAAAGTCCAACAGCAGATATATATGACGAGAGGTGGAAGCCATATGGATGCTGCCCATGCTTCAAGCAAAACAGTCTGTTCCACACACTGGTCTGAGGCTGGGAGCTAAAGAACTAGAATTATGCCTACCATATTTGAGTGGAAGACTCAGGTAGCAATGAGCTTAAAGTTGGCCAACATCAATGAGGCAGCTCTAGTAATTTCAGGCAATTGTATATCATTTTTGGGGGAACAATGTTTGCAATGCTTTTTAGAACTGCTATAATGATACAGTACAGTACTTCTTTGATTTTTGATGCCACATTATCAGCACTTCTTGGCAGTCTTAAGAAAGGGCACAAGGATGGAAGGGGAATAAAGTCAGTGCTACTGAGTGGAGCTGTTGAGCAGCCATGCGAAATGGCCCAGTGGAACGGGTTGCATGGTCCCCAAGGCTCTGGAGATGGGACCACTGCTTCTCTGACCTGCCCTCTGGTCTTGGAGGTGCTGGTTGTTTTCCTGATCTGTACAGCGCTGTGGCCAGGAGTCCCTGGCCGAATGCAAACATCACCACGTGTTGATTGCAGGTGGCAAAGGTGAATGGGACCATGCTGCTGACGACTCATTTTTCTTTCTGGTGAGCCTTTGGACACTTTCTCTGATCACGGGGGAACGTCTGACAAGCTGAGCACTACGCATCCCTTTGTGAATATTCTATTCCCAATATCAAGTGCAAAACCCCAATCCAGTGCTCATGCACTTGCACTCGATAACCATGGAGTCCTGTATTGTTTTCCTCTTCACATATATATGAGTCAGAGTACGGGTCAGAGGCTGCAGCTGCAATTGCAGTGAGAAGTATGGATTGAAGATGTGTGAAGAATTGCCATCTGGCAATGTTTTATTTGTATTAATACATAAAATGAAGAGGATCATTTCATATTAAAGAATTCCCCTTCTTTGGCTGCTCCATGCCAAAAGCATATTACACGTGTGCTCTGCTGAGTTGGTAGCCCGATCTGCAGCACCTACTCCACCCGTTGAGAAGAGCAGGTTCAAAGGTCACATGTGCCCACTCGACAGCGTCAATGACAGCTAAGTCTCTGCAGTGCAGAGGCAGCTTTTAAGATATGCCCTTCTGTACCTGAACAACACTTCTCATAAGTAACCAATGATCATTGAAGGATAAACTCTAAAATAAATCCATGCCTGAGTTAAGGCATAGTGCATGGTGTTACTTATGATCATGGCCGTCACATCCCAATTGATATCAGCTCCTGTGATTCAGCTCTGCTGTGGAAGGTGATGTGTATTCTGGTTAGATGGGTTGATACTGCCAAATGGCTGATCAGAAACCCAGAGGATCAAGCCTCCTCTGTGATTCCCTTTTGAGGGTCGCTAACACCCTCCTCCCGAGACAGTCGCACAGGAGATGTCCTGGGCCCAGTCATCAAAAGAGCACACGCATTCAAAAGGTGTAGCCTCACTCAAGGGTCCTTTGTTCTTGCTCAGAAGGAGAGGGGTTGGACTAGAATACACAGGAGAGCTCTGGTCACTGGACGGGGACTTCCACCATTGATTTCACTCTGTCTTTCTTCCCCTTTCCTGTCCTCTCCACCTTCTCTGAAGCAAGGCCCTGTGGGTCTGACATCAGAGTGACAAAGTCCACTCCATCCAGGAACTGGTATTGGACTACTAACACAGGCTATCTTAAGACCAATCAGCTGAGGACATGTGCCCTTTGAAGAAGGAGGCTTGCACTCCTTCATCAGATTCTCTCACATCATCTTAGGTCCTCTTAAGGCCACAGATGTGCTCTGAAGAACTCACTGGACTTCCTTTGGGAAAGCTGTACTCAGCCTGAAGTGATGAAGGTGCTGCCCAATGCAGAAGGGAATCTGTCCCCTACCCACTCCTAGGGCACATCAGGGGTGACATCTGCTGTGGATCAGGACCTACCACTGGAAATATCCTAGATCTGAGAGAGCACATCTGAATGGAACTATCTGTCCTCGAGTCTCCCTGAGTGGGCCTCACAGCAACTGGAAGGGCAGACCAGCCAAAGCTCAGTTTTCTACCCCACCAAACCAATCACTCCATGTTCACCATGCCTTAGGTGTGAGGGATGCCGCAGGTGCTGGTTTTTGTGCTCCTCCACCACTTCGAACTTGCTTGAACTTCAAAATAGGTTGATGCTACATCATGACCTAGCCAAGCCCACCTCCTGCTAGGCCCGAAGCAAGAGCTTGATGCTGGGACCCAATCTGAATTAATGGTGCCTTACATCCCAACTCTGACCAGGGGTTACAACCATGGCATGACCCAGCTAGCTCTTGAACGGCTGCCTCATCGACCCTCACATTGACACACCCAAGGTCACCACTTTGATGACCATCACCCGCTGACTCAAACTGCTGGAGTGTCAGTCATCAACCCCACCAAGCAGCTAAATACCCAATCTGCCTCCTTCGAGCCACCCTTCTACTGCACTGAGTGACTGCATTCACCCCTAATCGATGCCTTCTTGATGCTTGGGTCCACAAGATGCAACAAGCACAAACTGAGATTGATCCACTCCCATCAATTTTTTACACTGGGTCTGACTCTGTCTGTCCACCAAGAACTGAATCCAGGTACTGCTGACCCTGAACTGACCCCTCAGTCACTTTGGCCCTAGAGATTGGTTAGGCCACGATTGACCCTGTCATCATCAATGCTATGTCCTTATTTTGAATAGTAATTAAACTAACATCCCTGGAACTACGCTCAGATTGCTATTTTCCTCAGTCTGTCGCATCTTCTATGTTGTTCCTTCAGGGTGCATTTGTGTACAGTGTTTTCTATTTGTTATATTACAGATGGTGTGTTTAAAAAAAAAAATGTTGGCAGAGGCATACAAAAAACACACACATCAGGTTGAATATTTACATGTAGTAAGTACATACAACGACACAGTAATGTAAGGTGGTCATCCTACCGGGAGGCAGACCAGAGTGATAACTAGGTACTAACATAATACACCTCGACATTGAGATATCATCTCAGTGGCCCGGGGATGAGCCGCTCTCAGACACACTTGCTTCCTGAATGTTAAGGTAACTGTTAAATGCAGACCAAATGTTCTTGGGGCGAGAGCGTGTGGGGAGCATCTCAAGATATTCCTCCTTGCAGTTCCAGGACCAGGTAAGCAAGTTCAACCATTTCTGAAAGGTGGGGGGAGAGTGTTTTTTCCAGTTTTGAAGTATACACTTCTTGGTCACCATGCAGCTAATATTTAGAAATGTAGCCATGCCTTTAGCAATCTTGGCATTCCACACCCCAAACAGCACTCCCAAAGGGTCTGGTTCAATAACACTCTCACTAATCTCTGACAAAGTCGTTAATAATTTCTCCCAAAATTCTTCCAGTTTATGGCATGTCCAAAACATATGTAGGTGGTCTACATTTTCCATGTTACAGCAGGGGCAAGCGTGCAAGTCAGTGTTAGCAAATTTGGAGATCTTCGAGGGGGTTTAATACTGCCTACTTAACAGTTTGAATTGCATGGCGCGGTATCGGAAGTTGAAGGAGACTCTGTTGGTGTGCGAGCACATTTCCTTCCATAGATGATCAGAGATCTCAAGGCCCAGTTCCTCTGCCCACTCGTCCCGTGCCCTAGAAGGTTGGGGTGGGGCATTTGTTAGTAGCAACTTATACAGTGCGGATACAATGCCACAGGCTCCTCCTGAGTTAGCGATATAAGCAATCCCTGGGTAGTCGTGGGGCTCATCTGGGAAATCGGGCCATGCGGCACGAAAGGCAGCACGAAGTCTGTAGTATTGCAGGAGTTCTAGGACTGACCCGGAGTGACCGGGCTTCCATGTCTGTGGGTTAATAAATTGCCGTCAGGGTAAAAATCTGTTAGAGCCCGATAACCCAGATTACCCCAGTGTTGTGAGAGGGCTGCGTTGTGTGTAGGCTCAAGCCCAGGGAACCCCCATACAGGGAGCAACTTGCAGTAAGGGTGCTGATCCGCTGTCAGCCCATAGAGACGGCCCCATGCATGTACGGTGGAGCCAACTGGGTCTATGGGGGAGTCCGGGATGTATTTTCGGTGTAAAATTAGAGTCATTACATTGACGTTGTCAGTCGCAAGTGTTTCCAGTTCGACATGTGGGCGGGGAGGGGTCCCAGGGTACCAATGGGAGGCATATTGGGCCTGTGCCGCCAACCAGTACAGCTTCAGATCAGGGGCACATAAACATCCTCTATTGTATGGAAGGGTCATGTCAGACCATTTCTTGCGTACGGCACCTGAATGCCACAAAAACTGACCGCACATTTTGTGTAGTTTCGCAAAGTATGTTTCCCCTGGCCAGATGGGCATGTTAGAGAACGTATATACGAATTTAGGTAGTAGCGCCATCTTAATGAGTGAGGGCTTACCAGCAAGTGACAACGGGAGAGAGCGCCAGCGGGTCATTTGGTTTCAGCGAGCTGTGATACTGCCATGTAATTGTCAGTGAGGAGAGCGTCCTTGGTAAGGGATACATTTACCCCCAAGTATTTGATCCCAATGGGAGACCAGCAGAGTGGGTATTCCGTAGCTGGTTGTTGGGTGGAGCTAGTAAGTGGGAAGATCTCAGATTTGGTATAGTTAATTGTAAGTCCTGAATGAGTGCCAATTCGTGTGATATCCCGCAATATTGGGTCTAGATGGGTGGAGGGGTCTCTTACGTACAGTAACACATCATCCGCATATAGGGATATGATCTCAGGAGTGTCATTCCAGCGAATTCCCCGATGGGCATGGCATGTTCTAATGTAGTCTGCCATGGCTCTATTCCTAGGGCAAAGAGGATAGGGGAGAATGGGCAGCCCTGGTGGGTGCCTCTGGAGAGTGAGATCAGAGACAATGTCATGGAATTGACCCGTACCCTGGCCACCGGGGAGGTGTACAGCAATTTGATATACTTGATCATGTTGGGGCCTACCCCCATCGTCTCCAGTACCACCCACATGTATTTCCAGGATACCATATCAAACGCCTTTTGGGCATCCAATGTGACCGCAACCACATTCGAGCCCTGGTCTATCCGTGACATGACGTTAAGTAGCCACCTGATGTTATGGGAGATGGATCTACCAGGTACGAAGCCTGCCTGATCCTCGTGGACCATATAAGTCATCAACGGGAGAAAGCGGTTTGCTATTACTTTAGCGAAAATCTTTGTGTCCGCATTCCTCGCTGGGCTTGCCGGGTTTAAGTAGTACTGTTATCACGGCTTCGCGTAAGGTCAGGGGGAGGGCAGATGCACACAGGGACTCCTCCCACACCTCCAAGAGCCTAGGGGCCAGTATGGCAATGTGTTCTTGATAGAATTCAGCTGTAAGTCCATCAGGACTGGGGGCCTTGCCCTTGGGGAGATCAGAGATGGCGGAAACTCGACGAGTCTGAACGGGGCGTCTAGTTGGTCCCTGGTTGCAGGTGAGATACTAGTTGTGGATATGCGGTCAAGGAGATCCCTCATAGACTGTTCGCTATGCTCAGGGGGTTGGGAGTAGAGGTTTGTGTAGAACTTGGTGAAAATCTCGAGTATTTGCTGATCAGACCATTGGGTGATGCCCTGTTCATCTTTGATGCAGGTGATCTGGGCCTGTCCCCATTCCCCCCTTATCAGGTAGCCAATGTCCTGCCGGGTCTATCGCCCTCCCCATTTTTCCGGGCAGCAAGCGGGCGACTGAAGTATTGGATTTCCCTGGTAGCGTGCGAATTAAATAGCTGTAGTTCCTCGCTAATAAGGGCAAGAGTAGCAGGATCGGCAGATGATGTACATTTCCGCTCCAGATCATGTAATCTGGATTCAGAGCAGCTGAGGTCATCCCAAATGGTCTTTAGCACCCCGGCTTCCTTAGATATGGACATTCCTCTAATATAAGCCTTAAAGGCATCCCAGCATACCCCAATGGTGGTAGCCTGGGGGATGTTATGCTCAAAAAAAGCCTCAATGTCCGCAAGGATATCACCTTTAAACACGATGTCACGCAGTATGGCGATTTGAATCGCCAAGTGGTGAATGTTGGAGTGGGGGTTCCCAATTCAACCGCCAGGGTGATTGGAGCATGGGCCAAGAAGGTGCGAGTCAGTAACTGTGCTACCACAATCCCCCCCACTATTTCACTTGACACCAGGAATAAATCAATTCTAGAGAAGCTATCATGTACGGAGGAGTAGTGGGTGTATTAACGTGACTGTGGCTGTAGAAGTCTCCAGGCATCGTGAAAGTCAAGGGTTTGGGAGTGTGTCAGTAGCCTGCGTGCCGCGCCAGACAGCGGCTTGGACACTCTCCCTGTTCTGTCGAGGTTAGTATCAAGTATAAAGTTCATGTCTCCTCCCCAGATAATGTGGATTCCCACATATCCCAAGAGTATGGAGACCACCCTAGCCACAAAGTCAGGGCTATCCACGTTAGGATCATATGTGTTTACCAGGAGGTATTCTCTGTTAATGATTGTGCAGTACAATATAACGTATCGGCCCTCAGAGTCAATATAATTCTTGTGCATTACGAATTTAATAGATTTATGGATCATTGTTAGGATGCCTCTGACCCGGGTGGAGTAGGAGGTGTAATACCTGTTCGATCCCCCAGACGTCACCATGTTCTTTGCGAGGATGCCCTCGGAGTGTGTTTCCTGTAGGAGTAATATCTTGCAACCGTGTCTCTGAGCATAGGCCATCATCTTGCGGGCTTTGGTGTGATTGCTGAGGCCCCGGACATTCCAGGACATTATGGTAGTGGGCATTTTAGAAGTCTAGGGCACATCCCAGTTTTGGCCTTGTTTTACATGTCTGCTGTCAGCGTTTTTAACCCGGGGATACCCCAGTGTAGTATGGTGTGTCTGTCTGCCCCTGCCATTTTAAACATAATTCCCCAACCCGAGTCCACCCCCCTCCCTCACCACCTTCCCCAACTGGGCAGTGTTCCCGCTCACCCCCCCTAAATGAACCGACACTCCTTTGAAAGCAGAGGTCAGTGGGCAGGACCCAACGTGGGTATGCTCTGTTTGAAGCCCAACAGGGGCCAAGAATCATCAATAACCAAACGAAAATAATCATTGCAACTGCAGTGAGGTATGCTATTGCCGTGTGGTCGACATTTTAAGCATGGAAGAGGACAGCATTCGTGTCCAGCAAAGGTTTCTGCGTTGAACGGATCATGTGTCTTGCCTTGTATGGGCCAAGTACAGACTCTGAGTTTTATAAGGACTTTGTTACTAATATTTGTATGGGGTACCCCACATCCACGCTAGTCTGGGGAGGGGACATAAGCAATGTACTGGATGTTGAACACAATTGCATGGGCATGATGGGCAAGTCATGGTCTGGTGTTGCCCATGCCATTGTAGATGGTATGTCCAAATGTGAACTTTTGGCAGTTTGGCGGACACTGCACCGCAGAAGCCGAGACTACACATTCTACTCCATGGTGGATGATATGTTCTCTCCTGGATAATGCGTCATTGCTTTCCAGTGGATCACTTGGCACTGTGTTGTCAGGAGACATTCTCCTCAGAACCTACTTGGATAATTCTCTGGTAAAGCTAGTACTTAGCATTACCCAGGATATGTATCAAAATCCTCAGTGGAGATTCAAACCCACATCGCTGTTAGACACAGCTTTCAATGTGAGCATACGCCACATGGCTTAATTGGTATGCTCTGGGAGGTATGTAAAGATATCTGGCTATAGAAGCGATATTCAAGCTGTTGAAGATAAACTGAAGTCTTAGGAAATACAATATGTGTTGTCACTAGATCGTTGGTACAAGTGGAAATTAAAACCTAGCTTGATGCCATCGAAGGACTGCTCAGAGAGAGTTAAAAATGTTTGAGAAGCCAGCAATGACTTGAAGCTACAGCGAAGCAGACCATCCCGGCCCTCTTTTAGCATGTCTGCTTAGGCAAGAATGTGGGCATTCTGCCATCCCATATATCGACCTAAAGATGGCTCTGTAGTTCACACAAATTCCAGTATTAACAAGGAGTTTCATGAGTTTTCCTCCAACCGGTATGGGCTGGATAACACAGTGAATGAAGAGGAAGCTTCAAAATATTTAAATTCCATCCCGATCGCGATACTCTCGGCAGAAGTAAGATATCTCATTGATAGTCCTATAACACAGGACAAAATCAAGGCAGTGATTCAAGCAGTGGATACTGACCAGGCACCAGGATCCTATGAATTAGTGGTGGAATTCTATTCGGAATATCAGGAATTAATATCCCCTACATACTACAGCTGTGGGAGGTGTCACTACTGATGCTGCTGGAATTTATGCGGGTAGCCATTGTAATTTACTCCAAAAATTGGGATGAGGGCAGAGGAGTCCGGATCATATTGACCATTATCCCTCATTAACTTAGTTGCGAAAGGTGTTGGTGTCCAGACTCCTTGGACGTATGCAGACTTGTGATGCACCAAGATTGGTGTGGGTTTTCCCGAGGTGGCTCTTTGGGCCTGAATTGCACAGAATCTTTAATGATCCATGAATCTTTGGGATCCATGCAGGTTCATGTACTTCATGGGTCACAAAGCTAAGGCTGTGGCAGTGCACTAGATAAGCACAGCTGTTTTTATTTAAGCTGTTAAAAAAAAAAATGTGGGTTTATCCCTGGCTTTATTTTTTGTATCTGGCTTCTACACTCACAGCCCTCTACCAGAGTGCATACAAATGGAATATTGTCACCAGTACTCCAGTTAGTTAGGGGCACAAGACAGGGATGCCCTCTCTCTCTCCACTATTTGTTTCCTTGGTGGAATCATTGGCAGACTGCACTACAGACAAACACAATCATAAATGTATCAGGCTTTGTGTTGCACCTGAAATAATATTGTTGTATGCAGGGTGTGCGCTTCTGTTTGGGAGAGATCCAGAGAAGAACTGAGATAATATTATCCAAGAAGTGATACATGTCAGCAAGTACTCTAGCCTCTGCGTAAACAGGAAGAAGTGGAACAGTTCAATCTGTCAGGTGTAATAGAGGCCCCCCCGAGGCTGTAGCAGATCTGAGGTGGCCCAGTATCTCCTTCAGATAGCATATTTGTATCCTCTGTGTGCAACATTATTTATTAACAAAACTATGGACTCTATGGGGCTCATTACAATGGTAAGCTTACCAGCACCGTTGTTTGCGGATCAGCAAAGCACAAGTCTGGTGGGTGGGTGCCCTTCCGCCCGGCAGGTCTGACTTGCCGGGTGGACCGGCACTTGCCCACAGACTTTCAGGGAAGCACTGGCACCATTATTACCTATAGAACTCCATGGGAATGGGGAAGAACATGTTACCAGCACCTAGCTCCCGGTCCGCCGGGACTTGTAATGTCCCGGTGTTACCTGGAACCTAGGTTCGGGTAACTGTTTATGGGTCCAGCGGCTACCTGACGGTTTTACCATCACGATTACCGCTGGACCCGTAATGATCCCCTATGTGTCCCAGCTGAGGCTGAAGATGTTGCATTGGGGTAGACTACCGCTATCCCTGTTAGCTAGGATGTCATTGATTTAAATGGCCATACTCTTGAAACTTCTCTATATGTTTCAAAACATTCCTGCCTGGCCTTGCAGGGCATTGTTCGGGTGTCTAAGCAGGCCCCTTACAGAATTTCCATGGAGATCTGGTGTTGCTAAAATGAAATCTCCCGACCTGGCATTTCCATAAATCTCTCATATCTTGGCAGCTCGTGATCTCGAGCTGTATTATCTGATGGAGCAAGCCCAATTTGATGTGTATTGGTATGGGACAGACGCACCCCCTCTTCATGTTAAATTGGAGAGGAGTGCAGTTGGGAATGCAAATTGAAGATCTTTGATAATAAGTCGTCATTACAAACTTGACATCTCCCTTGACCTGGCAGGGTCTACATTCACAACATGGTGCAAACTGTTTTCCATAATGAATGTAACAGGACCATAGGATAAGAATATTCCCAAATGATGCCTTCCAACTCTGATCCGCATTATGGATAGAGTGATCAAAATGGCCTGGCAAGCTAGCCAAATGAACACTTGGGAGACATGTACCCGAACAGCTATTTATTGAGTGGCCTCTTGTTAAAACTAGGGTGGGAGATGGTCTGCTGCAGACCCTGTGGTAGCGTATGATGCAGGCGTCATTCAGAGCACACTAGTCACCATACGTTGCTGAACCCTCCGTGCATGTATCGATATCATATATTGGTAATTCCAAAGGTAACAGGAGGCTGATATTCATACTGTATAAGCTAGTGCAACAGAATGCGTATCTCTGGCGATGTCTGAAGCCAGAATATAATGGGGTCATGAACCGCAGCTGGATATCACAGACGTTAAACGGCAACATATGTGCAGATTAACTAAAAAGACATTATTAAACCCCACATTCTGACTCATACAATTTAAGATCCTCAACAGGCTCCACTATAACCCGGCAGGGATTACACTTTTCAAACTAGATTGGGAAGGCAAGTATCCCAGGTGTTTCTCTTCCAATGCCACCATGCTACATATGTTTTGGGCTTGCCCAAAGTTGTTTGATTTTAGGGTTGGGTTGTAAAACATGCTCCCCAATATCCAATGTACTTGTCAAAGTTACCGTTTCTGGCTGTCTGCTAGGTGGTAGATGTGGCCATTGTAAAACGCAGATTCCTAAATGCGGGCCTTCTATTGGAGAAAAAATGCATCCTCCTGAAATGTGATCCCTTCCCACCCAGCCGAATGCCAGAACAATTTAATACGGGGCCACCTATATGGAAGGATTGTATGTCACAGTGCTCCCTAGTGGGGGCAGCCTAAAGGCCTATGGGTGGATCTCCGATGCCACGTGCAGCCACCAGTGGTAGATGTACCAAGCAACGGTGGCGGGTCGGAGAAGGTGCTTTAGATACCTGTGCCACGTGTGTGGATACACATTGGCCCTCATTACGACCCTTGCGGAAAGCGACTGACCGGAGCGCCACAGCGTAAATAGCGTTTCCGCCATTGTACGAAGGAGCAAAGTGCGGCCCATTCCGACCCATCGGGCACGAGCACCACGCCACGGCGGAAGTGCAAAGTCCGCGATGGCGGAAATGACCCCAAAACGGCCCACACCGCCGCCGTACGGCGCCCTAGGTGCAATACCGCCACCCCACTTAGCGGTCACCGCAGTGTGCGCCTACCGGAAAGTACGGTGACCGGAAATATACGGAAACGGAAGTTAAAACATGGGCCCGGAACGGGAAACATCCCGGCGTACACCTATAAAAACACCAAAACCACACAACCACTAAAATCACTACCCTGAAACACACCCCAACCCGTCAACCACCCTAGCGAAACCAAGAAAAATGGGAAAAGTAGCGAAGAAAGCGTGCGACCGCAAGCGGCAGGTCCACTTCTCCCGTGAGGAACTCACCGTGCTAACAGAGACCCTCCAGGAGAATGCTGCCGTCGTCTTCTCCACGCAAATGACCAGGACGGCACTTGCAAACAAGAAGGCCATATGGGCTCTGGTGGCACAGCGGGTAAGTGCGGTGGGGACCGCACCCCGCACCCCACAGCAATGCCGCAAGCGATGGGACGACCTGCGGATACGCGTCCGCAGCATACTCTCTGCCAACCGCAACATTGCCACAGCCACCGGGGGAGGTCCTGAATCACCCATCAAGTTGACCCCCTGGGAAGAAATCTGTGCCTCCACCATCGGAATGGAGAGCATAGAGGGAGTCGGAGGGATGGAGAAAGGAGTGCAGACATCCGAAGATTCAGGTAGGTGGGCCAGATAAAACAATGCCAAATCCACAAAGTACATCCATGTGAAGTACCATGTGTCCACATAGTGCAACAGAAACACATGTCCAGGAGAACGTCCACACACACCGGCCTGATAGCGCACTTTAAAAATCACAATAAATACATAAATAATTAAAAACCCCTAATACACGCACTACACGTGCAGCAGGCACACCCTAACTGCAGGCTGCCAAACAACTGCACCCTCACTCCACACACTAATCAAAGCACCTCCAAGACCCCGACCCAAATCACCCTCAGGTACCACCCCAATGCATGTGATACAATGCCATTCCAATTCCCACTGACCCATCAATAACCCTCGCCCTCCTTTACTCCACCACAGGGTCCGATCCAAACGACGAGCTACAGGAAACCCCTACCAGCACACCTGCAAAGAGGGCCAAGACCAACGGCCAGAGACCCTCCACCTCAGCTGCACGCATCAAGACACGGCAGCAGCACAAATCAGGTGGCAGCACAGAGGAGGGAACATCAACAGGCACCCCAGCAGCCAGCATGGCCACAACACCACCACCACAGGTCCCCCCAATGGATGCCACAGAAGGCACTGCCTCTGGTGGCAGCAGCACCATAGGTGACACCCCATTGATGGCAGCATGCTCCGACACAGAAGACGGGGATGTCGAGGTCAGATCCATCCATGACCTGTCCCAATCCCCCTGTCTGTCCCATCCCGTACAACATGAGGATACCACGCAGGTGCAGCCACAAGACGACGACTGGCCATCCCCCACAAGCCCTGTGGCAAGGCAACATGAGGACAACAGCCCCTCTGTGACACCACCGCAAATGGCCATGGCCCAGCAGAGGCAACAGTCCCTCGACAAGTTAATCGTCCAACAGCAGCAAATGGCCACACTCCTCAAGGGCCATGCCGATGAATGTGGGGGCACCAAGGCAGACATAGAAACATCAACAGAGACACTTAGGGCAGAAATGGAGAGAGGTACAGAGACGCTAAGGGCACAAATTGAGAGTAGCACCGAGAGCCTGAGGGGGGAACTGCATGCGACGTCCAAAGACGTATGTGCCGAACTTGCCGCAGTGCGCCGTGTGCTCACTGAGCTCTCGCAAACCCTTAGGGACATGCATGGACGTGAGCAGGCAGACACATCATCCGTTGCAAGTTCCGTCCAGGGCAGCCCCCAACGTAGATCTGGAAGGAACCTGCGCTCCACAGGCAGGGGTGCCCCTGATACCCGCAGAGGGGGCATGCAATAGCGACAGCCCACTGACAATGAGCATCCTTGGACACTGGTGTTCGGGGGGGAGGTAGGAGGGTGGAGGGGGTGTGTTGGGCTCACTTGGGTGGCGGGTCGATAGGGTGTTCCACATGATATCACATATGCCATAAACAATGCACGATCAAACAATGAGATGTGTGGACATTGATCTTTGTGTACTAGGCCATCATAGGCGTACAGTCCATATTGTGCATGTCCCAGACACACGCAGTGCCACGAGTCCCGTGTCCATGTATCAGCCACCAGGCGTGAGTGCTAGAAGCATACATCAATGAGATGCTGACGAATGTCACGGCCCTCCGGTGCCTCGCAGACTCCATGAGGTGCTGCCACATCCCCACCCTCATCATGACCATCATCAGGTGCTTGCAGTTCTGCGTCAGGGGGCATGGGCACATTTCTACGTACGCACATGTTGTGGAGCATGACACATGCCATCACCATCTTTGCAACCTTCTCATGGCGGTACAGGAGTGCCCCGCCAGACCTGCTGAGGCACCGGAAACGGGTCTTCAGTAGGCCGAATGCCTGTTCAATGACTACACGGGTACGTGAGTGGGCATGGTTGTAGTCCTCCTCATGCTGGTCCCGTGGGTTCCGGACTGGTGTGAGGAGCCATCTCTTCAGTGGATATCCAGCATCACCTGTATGTGGACGAGAAACGTATGATGTGGAATGCCATTGATACGTACGCACACCCCCCCCCCCTTCCTGGCAGGTCATTGCCAATTCACATACCCCACATCATCATGCATGTAATGAGACTCACCGAGTAGCCAGGATCTGTTCCCTGCGTGTCGCTCCATGTAGCGTGGTATTGTAGAGTTCCTCAAGACCATGGAATCATGGGTTGATCCAGGGAATCGGGCACAACAATGTGTAATGATCCTGTTGGAGTCACACACCATCTGTACATTCAGGGAATGAAATTGTTTTCGGTTGCGGTACTGGGCCTCCATGGCATGTGGGACGACCAATTCAACATGGGTGCAGTCGATGGCACCAATGCAACCCGGTATGCCGGCAAGTGCATGGAATCCCACTTTTGTGTTGGTTATTTCCTGCTCCGAGCGTGGTAGAGAGATGTAGTCGTCTGCGTGCTTCAGGAGGGCATCGAGCACTTGCAATAGTGTCCGTGAGAACAGTGGCTGAGAAATGCCATGCAACTGTCCGACTGTGTGCTGGTAGGTGCCTGTGGCCAGGAAGTGGAGTACAGACACCACCTTCAGTAGGGGTGGGATGGCGGTTGGGCTATCTATCATGCTGACAAGGTCAGCCTGTGTCATGTCCACAATGGCGGCTATGGTGTCCCGGTCCAGACGGTAGAGGGTGTGGATCTGCTCATCAGTGAGGTTGAACGGATGTGCTCGGAGGCGTTGAATTGCGGGCTGCCTGCGTGGTGGTAGTGGCTGTGCTGGTGGGCCTTGCTGGCCCTGCCTTGGCCTCCTCCTCCTCCTGCGTCTCCTCCGTGCGGCTGGTTGTAGTTGGTGTTCGTCTACTTCTTGGAGTCGGAGCACTTGCAGGGCTATCAGGTCCCCCAGGGCCAACATCGCGAGTCCTGCCGGTAGCATTTCGGTGTGGTTGTGGGAGGAGACTGGCTGTGCAATTTATGTGTTTACAGGCTGTATGGCCTCCACCTGTGGTGATTGATTCCACCTGTGCAAACTGCTCTCCCCTTTGGCCGTGCACGTCCCGCGCACAACGCTGCAATTCGGGGAATTGTATCTTGCTATTGCAATCATGTATTTGTACCCGATGGCCGTGTAAGATTGGTTGATATGTTCATTCTGCTGTGGTCCCATTGTTTCACATACTATCTGTGCAGTCGCAAACAGACTTGTGAGGGGTCAGTGGGACGTAGTACTCGAGTAACGGTGGGCCCTCATGCATCACTGTACCGAGTTGCAACGACGGGCGGGGCGTCCCATTCGTGGGTGAAGGCAGTTGCCATTTTCACACACAGCCGCACTCGATGGAATAATTAGTGATTTCAAACGGCCACAGATGCCTTTTCGACGTGATGTTGCAAATGAGGAATTCGAAGGGCGGCGCTTTCGGTTTCCAGCTAGCGGCGAGGAGATGCCCACAGGTCTGACTGCAAATGTAATGTTCTATTGTTCTATGTCCTTGAGACAGGGCCCATGGCGAGGAAGCAATGATTGATATGAATAGTTTGGGATGCGCAATAGCTACGTGGGCGATGAGGCCGTCCGTTCCCAAATACATGTTACTTCACAACACTGGAATTACGGGCTGGGGCACTGTGGATTTAGCAGGCTGCATAACGCACAGACTCAATGGATGTTTCTAATGTTATGTGAGTAATTATTCAGGCATTTTGATCCCGGGATGAGGGAATGATGGATGGATGCATGGGCAGGTGATTTGATACAGAGTTTGCCATGTACAGGGCTTCTTGGGATCTATCCGCCTCCCCTACGCTATGTGATGCAGGGCTGCCATAGTGGGACCTTCATCCATCTGGCCTTGTTGAGCCCTCCCTGTCTCGAGGCGCCCTCAGACACTCGTTTGTGATGGTGTTTGCACCTCGATATTGATGGTTATGAGTCGCAAGTGGTTTTGGGGTGGTGATGTTCCTTTGGAGTGGGCTAGCATGCATATGGCTGTGGATTTCGTGTGATCATTGAAGTGAGTTGTTGGTATGTAGTTCTGATGGCCATTCTGTTCTTTTTCTTTTCTTTTGGTTGACAGGTATCTCCTCCCCTTTTGCCACTGCCATCTGTATGCCACTCCTGCAGATGGATTTTACTCCCGACACCTGCTGCTTCGTGTTAATCAGTGGAGCAGCATTACGATCTTATGGGACGATCGCCAATGGCCCACATGCCCTTACGCAGTACTGGTGGCTCGGAGCAACATTTCGGCCTTTCAGCTGGACTAGTGCCTCCCCATTGGGACGGCCCTGCGGTTCTGTGCGCTTCCATGTTGCCTTTTCGTACGTGAATGTGGCTCTGTGTACCATGGGGGAACAGGGCGACACACAGGTAGTGGCTGGTCATTTCTTGCGGAAGCAGCCCACAATGGTGATTCGTGTTTTGGAGTTCATGGCCTGATGGCTGTATGTGCTTGGTGATTTTGATGTGCATTAAATTTCTATTCTGATTTGGCCCGTGTAGCGTTTTTCTTTGCAAGTGATGTGGCATATGCCTATTTGGGGGGCGATGTATTGTGAGGAGATCTGCATTGGGTTCCAGCTTCGGGGTTTAGTTGCGTGGTACTGTGCTGTGCGCGTTTGCCTACGGAGCCCAGTGAGGTCAGGGATGGGGGCTGCCAATATGCCAGTTTGAATGTTGTCATGCTCAGGGGCGGGGGATTGGGTTTTGTGTAACAGATGCCGGTCAGCCAGGTGGACTGGTTGAATGATGTGGTTTTCGGAATATTGCTGGTCACAGGTGCCTGTGTTTGCGTGCGTTTCTTGGTGGGGGACTGTGGTCATGTCCATTGGGATGGCTTCTGTATTCGTGCCATCTGTGCCCTGCAGCTCCCATTGGCCCCTCTTGTGTTTCTTTTGTTCGTTGGCATGCATGGGTGACTTGTACATTTCAATGGTTGCATTGTGGCTTCATTGCACCTACGGGGAGTTGTACTTTGTGGGCAGGGAGCGGTGTACAGGCACTCAGTGGGGCCGTTTACGGTTGATTCGCGATGCCGTACTTCTCGCCATGGCGGAATGGGACATTCCGCCATGCCTGATGGCGTTAGGTACATGTCCGCTAGGGTCGGAATTGGCGTACCGTTGCACCATGGTGGTGTTTGCGGTTTGGCATGGCGCGCGCGCGCGTGCTTGGTGCAGTTAGCGTTGGCGTTCACTACGGTGTCGCTAATGGCTTCGTACTTTGCGGTGACGGGTCATAGTCGCACCGAGCGCTATTCGATGGCGGTATTGCATTTCCGCCATCGTTTTTCGATTTCCGCAAGGGTCGTAATGAGGGCCATTGTGTCATAGCAACAGCATTTACGTAATTGCAATTATAATTCAAGCTCTGTATCAACCACCAAATGCCTAAATAAAATAAAAAATGAATTTATAAATAAAGCTAGTGCTCCTTTCTTATCCTCATAAGCGAGTATGATGTACAATGGTGAGCAGAGCGAGACTGCTGCATTACCTTAGCGAGCTGAGGCCAGGCTGCTGCTTATCTGGCACACTTCATATGAACACCCTTCTCCTATGCTGTACACGTGTCTGATAGTATCTTTGCTCCAATGACCTTTAAAGCCTGCTCACGAAATTCCCCTACTTGCTAACAGGGCGTGTGAGAGGCTGGTAGACATGTGTCAGATAGAAGCATACGTTCCCTTGCCAGAGTGCACCTCAGCACTAAAGGCTGCACAGAGACACTGGCCTCTCTGGGAGTCTGGCTCAGCCATTGGTTCCACCCGATGCACATCTCGTCGCATGTTTCATTGCTCTGATCTAGCTTAGTGACATAATGTGCCTGTAGTAAAGACGTGAGTGGCATGCAGGTCACAGTCTTGAACCGCCAGAGGGGACCAATACCCACACATCTCAACATGGTGTATTTTCAATGGTACAGTGTTGCATTTTGCCCAGAGGGTTTTACATGCACGATTCAGAAGAGCAGTTCTACTTTTAATAATGCGTCGGCTGTACTTCCCAGTGGGGGGTTGGTATACTTTCATCTGGTCTGCCCAGCCTTTTTTGCAAGGTTGATATGATATGATAGGTTATTTATAACGCGCTTAATACCCAGAGGTTTCAATACAGTTAATAGGACTGCACGAAAGATGTGTGTAGATATGTTATGTCAATGAGACCGTGCGTGCACACAGTTCTCAGTGTTTCTGTCGAAGATTTAATAGGATACAACTGTACTTTACAGCAAGGCTTCTAATGTCTTAATAGCCCCCTTCTCGCCATGATGTCTGATGATGTACATTAAACATGTGCAAGAGCTGTGCTTACGAGCAGGTTGCTATATATGTGATGGAAGATGCTTGCACTTACAGTAGGGCTAACTTCGTTTTAATGCGTGAGCGTTATTTTAAGAGCGGCCCAGGAACGAATGGTCAGGGAGTCTGAATTGTACCCTCATATTCCTGAAAAGGCATTAGCCATATGATATGGTGCAGACAAGCCTACTTAGCAATCTCTCCTTCACCCATGACTAATATTTCACAGGCAATGCCGTAGCCTCAGTGTAATATTGTATGTAACAGCACAGGGCAGTTCTTTCTGCTTTTTTTGTCAAGTTTCTGCATTTGAGATGAGAGCTAAATGGTTATTTCACTATGTTGGGAAAATGTTCCAACCCGATATTCCTATTGCTATCAAATGTCTGTTCTCCTAAATCAAACATTGATGGAAACTGCCAACAAACACGTTGAACCGGCCCTAATTCCCAGAGCGGTGCAAAGTGTATTTTTGCGGAGCAAAGCCACTTTGCACTGCAAAAGTACTCTTTGCGCTGCACTAAATGGCCCTAACTCACAAAAAAGCACTAAGTCAGCGCTACTGAACCTGTTTATGCACTATGCTAAATATTCCACGAATTAGGCCGTTGCGCTCTTTGAAGGATGGGGCCAGATTAAACTCCAATTTCATTGTCCATTCTGTAGCATTAGCTCTTCCTTAGGTAGATCAACCTCTCATCTGCCAGACCTAAAAGCATTTGCAAGCTTGTTTGGGTGTATCAAGAGTAGAGTTCTGAGTAATTCGAGTAGTAGCCGAGCTTTGAGAGAGAGCACCTATTATCAAGGGCCGCGATCTTAATGACTGTGGTTATTACAAAGAACATTGATCTGAGGGAATGAATTCGAGGGTCAATGTCAGCAGTGAACACTGAATATGTCGTATTATTTATTCATCACTAACTTTGATGGAGTCTGTGTATTATAGTACAGCTTTATGTTAGCCTGCCTATCAAGCACAGACTGGCATTATCAATGTTAATGTTCTTTGTGACCCCGTTCTCAGTTAACCTGTTCTTAAGAGGGGACCTTTTACTGAATTTAAGAATGACTTTATATGTTTTTTTAGCAAAGACAGACAACATGCACAGGGCGCAGGTCAGAAGAAGGGAGATTGAAGAAGAGGCTGTTGTATTAGTCCAGCCTAGAGAGAACCAGGGCTCTATAGACATTGAGCCGCTGGGGGAAAGTGTTATGTTACGAGCACCATGTTAAGAAAGTTTCTTCATTTTGTCTGCTACAAGTATTACTTTCTTTTGTTGTGTAATATTCTGAGGCACTACTCCATGGAGCAATATTATGTCAGCCAGCATGATTTTTCACAACATGTATAAGTGCATTGTTCTTTAGCATAGTAATCTCATGAGCATTATTCCAATGCTCATTACCATAACGGAGCATTATTTGGTACAGTATTACATATGTTGTTTTGTATCTAACTGTATCAATGGTGCAAATAATTTCTCATGGCACAACATTTTTGAGGGGAATTATTTCCACGGTGGCATAATATTTCATGTGGAGAGGGACCCTGCTAATACACCTGGATCCCTGGTAACAACTGAACACAGTTGATAGTAATATAAGGTTTTGGGAGCTGCAGATGACTAATGTTTCTGCTAATTGGGGAAAAGGTTGCCTTTTATTGGTTTTGGCTTATGGATGCAGTGATGTGCAATATTCAAGGATTTGAAGTCGATGCAGGCTTTCATGGGTAGCCAATGGACTTCTCGCTGAGATGTGGTTGGAGCGGCGCAGGCCCAGTGCTGCATGCAAGGCTTTATATTGGAGGAGTTGATTTGTTAAGGATTTCAATCAGGCGATACACTCTGCTCTCGGCCTAGTGTACAGCCCAATGGAAAAACTTATTTGATATATGGATTCAATTATTTGAAAGATGTACCACTCGTATCACACCCCTTATTTAAGAATACCCCGGGTCATGCTGGACCAGAAATCAGGCTGGTTTGTAAAGGTATTATTTATTTACTTAGTTAAGATCAAAAACACAATATATATATATATATATATATATATATATATATATATATATATATATATATATATATATTAATAGGTAAACAACAATCACCAATGGGGTGACAGAACACAGAATGATGTCTTTAATACACTACGACTAAGTAATGAGCAAAACAAATGCAGCACAGAAAATAATACTTTTGTGTTGGTTTCAGATCAGATAGCACAATGGTTAGCACAATGATTAGAAATTCCCCCTGCAACACTTCTCAAACCCCCAATAGGCAATGCAAGGAGATGGAAGGAGAGCAGGTATTCAGGAATAGTACAGATCAAACAGTGTCTCACTTCCCCCTTGCCCCCTTACACAGAAAGAGAAAACGAAGTTGGCCTTTCAACTGCAGAATGACTTTTAAAGTGGCTGAGCAAGAACTCTAAATGTGTGGAAAAATACTTAAATTGATATCAATTCCTATGGAGCAGCTTTGAACAGTTGCACACAAACATAAGCAATGATTTAGTCAGCAGAAAACATTTGCAATCTTAAAATCCAAGTCGGAAGCATTTTTAATCTGTTTTACATGTGTACAAATTTCTCAAAATGCAAATTTGTGGCAAACTTTTCAGTGCACGATATTCGATCTGTGGATAGATTTGGATGTTAGCTACAAGTGGGAGTTTAAATTTCGTTTCTATCACAAAAACGTAGAGAGTTATAGCGATTTTAGTAAATGTTGTCTTTGCGAGATAGGCGCGAGAATGGAAAGAGGCTTTAGATTTAAAATCAGACAATATTGGCTATGGACTAGAGCATCCAAGCTAAGCCACCAGGATGGCACAGGTAAGAGTCAGGAGTGATTCGTGACTCAGTCCTGGTTCCTCACTGTCCACCTTGGAGCGCTAGGCTGGTCACTCGAATGAAATTAATAAATCAAGTTGACCAATGACTAGGTAAAATATGCTTTTACAGATAGACAGAATAAGATTTCACTACAGATTTAGACAGTGTTACTAATTATGGAAGTAAGGATAGTTCAGAGGTTAGGAGGAGACAAGATAATGCACTGGAATAAACAATGTCTAGCTTTCTGTTAATACTCACAAAACAAAATGGATTTAAGATTTTGTACCATAAGGATTCTGGATCGTCAGGATTCTGGACTATCAGGGACTGACAGCTGGGCACATCGGACTAGACAGTGTCAGCAAGGCACTCTGGTCACAGCACAGCATAGGACTGGACAGGGTCAGCAAGGTGCTCTGGCCACAGCACGGCGCAGGACTGGACAGGATCTGCCCTTCTTGGTTCTGAGGATCTTTCAATTCAGCAGGCAAGCAGTAACAGCACAGCCTGGTTGTATTATCATGCTTCCCCTAGGCTTTTGGGGTTCTGTTCTAGAATTTGAGGCCTAGATGAGGATGGTTCAGCTATGCAATAGGTCTTTGCTTTGCCAAGTTTCTGGATTCTGGAGCAAGGAAGATGAAGATTTCAGCAGCAGGGTGCTCCGCCTTCATCAGGAGGGTGAGTGGATGTGTCTGTCCCTTTGTCTGGTCAGCTGTCTCTATTTATGCTATAAAATGACATCATAAAGGGGGTGTGTGGACCAGCTCCGCTAAGCTTGCCCCTTTCAGCTGGGATAGGGTAAATACTTCATCTCGGCCTTGCAATTTGAGTGATTGGCTCAAGACTGGGTGATGTCAGGTTTTATGATTTGCTTTACAATCCTCAGAGACCTCCCTTTAGCCATTGGTCTCCAAGTCTGATTTCATATTAAATGTACATTTCTACATTGCCCACCTTTATACAAATCACACAAAAAGATACCATATTTTACATAGCAGCTATTCCTCAAAACCCCGCAGTGGTGGGATCCTTTCTCTGCTTTCTATAGATTTTTGCCCTTTTCGCTATGAACACACTTTCCGATTTTTCTGCAAATTTCCACAAATATGCGTGTTTAACATGGGGACATGCGTGTAAATGTTCACAATTCCAACAGTCATACATCTTGCGTAAAATCACATATCTTGCCATTCCTGTCCAGAACATGTCAGAAAGTTCTGCCGCCTCTTCACACATGCAGCCAGGTTCAGCAACAGATGGCCGCTTGGCTCCACCCCTGGTCTCTACCTGGAGTCCAGGAATACCCCTCCTTGGGGCATGTTCCTGCCAACAGCCATTTATGATCGCCTTCACACCTCCAGTTTCCTGAGTTGGAGGATGTCCATTGTTTAGTCCTGGGCTAACCATCAATTAGAACCTCCCTGAGAGTTTCAGCTGAGAGGGAGGCCCTCTTTCTGGGAGAAACCTGCCTTTCCAGTCCTTGCAGCTCAACCAGGTTTAATTTAATTGTCAAATTCTTTTGGCTTTTCTTTAGCACAAAACAAACTCGTTGCCTCAAAATACAAGATATAATTCTCATTCAAGATTTTAAACCTATGGGATCAATAACAACTACAATATGGGTTACTATCAGTAACAGGCCTCTTATATTGCAAACATTGGACTTTTAGTTTATAACATGTTAAAGTTTAATCAGGAAGGCACCTGGCAGCTGTCATCACAGGTAGCCCTCTGCTGCACAGAGATTTTTTTTACAGATCCACAGGCAGGCCAATTTTGCTGTGGAGATCTCTTCATGCTCTTATCCTTTCAAGACCTTCTAAGTTCACAGTGATTCCTTAGACTAAGTGAATTGTAGCACCCAGTGAGAATTTTGAATATTTGGAAAGTGTTCTGTACCGGCATTCTGTTTCAGCAGCCAAGAAAAGGTTATTGAAAGCAATATTGGAGTTTCATTTAGCAAAGCACTGCTTTTTCCTTCTGCACTCCACTTTCAATTGTTGTGGAGCCCAGTGACACATTTCAGTAGTGAGAGCTCTGTTCCACCACTAACAACATGCGTGGCAAATTGGGCAGCCATCTTTTAATGCATTGGAAAGCGTGATTTTCAGGGATTTTGGCACGCACAAGGGTTTTGCGGCCATTTAGCTATTTCTGCCACCCCCATAACAGAGAGATGCAGCGTAGCAGAGCAAAAGTGGGTCAATACATCCCACAGAGAC
The DNA here is from genome assembly GCF_040938575.1 of Ambystoma mexicanum. NCBI lineage: Eukaryota > Metazoa > Chordata > Amphibia > Caudata > Ambystomatidae > Ambystoma > Ambystoma mexicanum. Next base: position 1,365,901,338 of record NC_090932.1, on the reverse strand, counting down.
CCCCCTCCCGACTTGATTTTGACCGCCCATCAAGGGGAAGTCGGGGGATTGGGATGCTCTTTTCTTTTATCCATGTGGAGAACGTCAGCTGCTTCTCCCGTCAGTGCTGGAGGCGACCCGCTCTCCTCACTGATTCCGGTCAGGAGTTTTGCTGGTTCTGGTTGGGAGTATGGAGCAGCACTCCGGGCTCCTTGGGTCTTTCCTCCCGGTCCCCGAGTGGTCTTCCTTGGTGATTAGATGATTCTTAGTTCCAATGCTAGAAAACAGAACATAGCATGGTTATGGAAATTTCCCTACTACTACTCCCCGAGGGTGTAGTGGGACAGATGCATGCATTGAATACAATTTACAATATTCCCCGCCTATGTTTACTAAATGTTTTACACTTTTCTTGCACATACATGGTGACCCCGTAGTGATTCTTCTATGTTTCTAGATTTTCCCCCTCTGGGTTTCCGGTTGGCTCCTCTATTTGCCGCAAAGTATGCCTGGGATGGCAACTCTTCAGCTGGTTTATGTGGACCCACTTGTCTTCCCCTTCTGCCAAACTGCCCTTGGGGATGTGGATTCTGTAGGCGACTGGTGAGATTCTATCCACAATTTCAAAAGGACCCTGCGAATTAGGGAGGAATTTGCGCTCTTTGGCTTGGTTCCTTTGGAAATTGTACAAGTAGACCCGGTCTCCTACTTGGTATTCCTTTTTAGTTATCTTAAGATCATAGTGGGTCTTCATACGGTCTGCAGATCTTTCCAGATTCCACTGAGCATAGGCAAAAGCATGTTGAAGGTGTTTTCTCAGATTCTCAATATACTCATAAGTTGTGGAGGCATTTATCAAGGTCTGCTCTTGGGTTCTGTAGAGCAGATGCTGGGGTAGCACCATCTTTCGTCCAGTCATCAGCTCAAATAGAGACATTTTTGTTGCAGAAGAAGGGGTAGATCTGATGACCATCAGGACAAGGGGTAATCGAATCCAACTTGGCCCAGAAACTGCCACAAACTATTTTAATATGCTCACAATAGTTTTGTTGTACCTCTCAATTCCGCCAATAGAGGACAACGGTAGGCAATGTGTAGTTTCCTTTTGACCCCAAGTATCTCCCACATCTTTGTCATCACTTCGCTAGTGAAATGACTGCCTCGGTCTGACTCAATCCTTTGGGGTAGTCCAAAACGTGAGAAGATGTGATTGCTCATCAGGGCAGCTGCTGTTTCTGCCTTGCAATTTGGGGCCGGATGACTTTACACCCTTTTAGTGAACAAGCACGTTACGGTCGACATGTACTAATTCCCTCTAGAGGAGCGAATCACAGGCCTGATAAAATCAACTTGCAAATCTGACCAACGCAGTGTCATCCCCCTCTTTTGGAGGGGAGCATGGTGTGTGAGTGATGTTGGCTGAAATTGTGCACACACAAGACACCCCTTCAAGTATTGGTCAAGGCCCTGCCCCATGTGTGGCCAGTATGCAACCTCTCGCAAGATTTCTAATGTCGTATGAAACCCCTGATGACTGGATGTGGCCGCATCATGGACGTGACTTAGCATCAGGCTTCGGAATGAGGTACCATGACCCACTGTTCATGGCCAGATATGGATTTCCTCACCAACAAACCGTCTTGGATTTGGAACATTTTTGGACATTTCATCAACACTTTGAGGTCCTCTTCCCCCATGTAATCCGTATACGTCAGGGGAAAGTTCTCAGAGTCCTCAATGTGTTGATAAAACTTACCAATTATTGGATCCCCTTTTTGAGCCGTAATCAAATCAGCATCCGGAGTCTCCTTACTCAATTGTGCAATTGAGAGTTCATTGTGAGCATTTGTCTGGGACCTAGTGATAGCAGTGACCTGAATTTCCCCAACAGGGACCCGATCTCAAGTAGATCCCCTTGGATGGCTCCGGTTTTGGCCAGCTGATCAGCTAAGTCATTTCCAGTTTTGTCTGGTTCCTCTACCTTAGAATTACCCTTGATCTTTTTCCAGTAGATGGTCATCCCATTCAAGTTGACCAGATCATCAATATTTTGTATCACTTTTCTGTGTTTTAAAGGTTTATTATTAGCACATAGCATGCCTCTGGTTTTCCAATTAACCAGGTGCTCCACGAACCCGTGCCGTACATAATCTGAATCAGTGATTATGACCAGTTTGTGGAGTTGGTGTTGGACAGCAGTGAGGATGGCTTGATGCACAACCTTCAAGTCTGCCACTTGACTACTTCGGAGACCGATTTTGTACCCCGCAGAGGGTTCTGGGGCATCCTTCAACCATGCATTCCCCACGCTGGCCACAAGTTCCTTTTCCATATTGTTGTCAACATGGTAGGAGCACCCATACACATAAACAGTGGGCATTTCCTCACACTTGTCTCCTTCATAGGCCTTTTGTGGGGAATTAAGGTATGCCTCGATGTTGTCCTTGATTTTAAGACTTTCGTCATCTGGACTGTTTTCTCTGGCACAATCATGCAAGTCAGCCAGATCTTGCGCGAGGGGACTCTTCTTGTTTTGCCCATATCTGACCTCCACAGGAAAGCCTTGCATTGACAGAATCCAGGAAGTAATTTGGGAATTACTCACATTTCTGGCCCGGATCCTGTCACTTTAAAGATATTGCAAAGTTTGGTGTGGAGTCTCCACTATGATGTGTTCCCCCTGGATAAACGGGCGGTAATTCTTCAATGCCCACACCGTTGCCAGGAGTGCCTTCTCACAATTGTTGAATTTTTCCACCACAGTGGATAAAATCTTACTTACTCGCATAGGAGATTACTTTATTGACCTTGTCATGCTTTTGGTATAATACTGCAGTCAAGCATGTATTTGAGAACCCTGTCTCCAAGAAGAACTCCTTCTTTTTGACCGGGTAAGCTAGGCAAGGTGCTTGTGAGAGGCTTCTTTTGAGTTGTCTTACTGCCTCGGCTTGTTCTAGACCCCACTCCCACTTGACCACCCCTTCAAAAGATGGATCAGGCATCTTGTGATCTCTGCGTAGTCCTCAATGAACTTTCTGCTGTAATTAGTTAGTCCAAGGAGGCTCCTTAGTTCCCGCAGAGTTGTGTGGTCTTTTATTTTCTGGAGTGCTTCTACTTTCTTTTCCTGGGAACAGAGACCTTCAGGAATTATCTCATGCCCCAGGAAATTGACACGGGTCCTGCACCACTGTGCCTTTTGGAAAGAGAGTTTTCCTCCGGCAGCCATCAACTGGGTCAGAAAATAACAGATCTCCGCTATGTGTTCCTCCACAGTTGAGCTTTTGATTAGAACATGATCTACATATGCCAGGTTACCTCTTTCACCCAAGTCGGGCATGGCTTTATGCAGAAAGATGTTAAATTAATTGCCTGAGTTGATGTATCCGAATGGAGTCCGGGTCCAAGTGTACTGCTGCCCCCCGAAGGTAAAGAGCAGCTTGTATTGGTCCTCCCTACTGACAGGTACAGTCCAGTACGTATTGGTCAGGTCAATTTCAGTGAATACCTTTGACCCCTGGATCTGGGCCAGCCCTTGGTCAATGTAGGGAAGAGGCTATTGGCAAGTATGGACCCGTTTGTTGTGCTCCCTTAGGTCAGCACAGAGTCTCCACTGGCCGTTAGGTTTCAAAATCCCCAGCACCGGATTATTTAAGGTGCTATGGACTGGACGAATTATCCCACAGAACTCAAGGTTCTTAATTATTTCAGTAAGGGACTCCATTGATGCGAGAGGCAAGCAATATTGCTTCACAAACACTGGAGTCATGCTAGGGTCCATGGGAATTGTTGTTCTGTGGATATCGGTGCGACCACAGTCATATGAGTCCACCGCAAAGAGATCTTGAAAATCTAAGAAAACTTGTTTAAATTTTTGCTTTTGCTCCAGAGTCCCCCAGGCATCAGCTAGGTTGACTCTCTCTTCAGCCATCTGCCTGAAGCCCAGAAAGACTTCTGGTTTGGCTATCTCAGCGGCCTCCTCCATGTGGGTGGAGAAGTCCCTGGTCAAAGTGTTGATTTTGACTGATGGCTTCAGGTGGGGAAGGCAGTCCTTGTGGACTTGAAAGATCACCTCATCCCTCCTGAAGTCACAGGTCACATCTTCCTTACCATAAGGGCAGGAGGAGTACAGCAGGAAATTCCCCCCATGCCGGGTGAAGTTCCCGTCTGGTGTGGTGTCATTGTGGCTATGACTGCCAAAACAGTCCTTGGGGATTGGTCCTAACAGTGTGTTACCTAAATCTATGGAAAAATTTCGGTCATCAACCGCCTTTCAATAATGGTGCCTGCGCCCAGAGTGATACACTTTAGGTCGCTGTTATCCACCTCTATTGGAATGGTGTTGTGTTCTATTTTGACTAGTGGTGTTGGGTTTACCCCCAAACCTTGCTGTTCAAAATCAGCATTAAGATGAACATAGGTGTCAGGACTTTTAAGTTTCTGTCCTCTTTTAATTTTTACTTCCAGGGAGAATTGTCGGATCCGTTCTGGGATAGTGTCTTCCTCTCCAATCTGAATTTCAACTGCATAAGGCAGCAGTTGAGCTGACCGAAAATGCTTTCCCTGTTTCATCAAAGTCCATGGGATTACCCGCTAATTGGAACCAGGCTTTAAAGTTTATTAGGTCCAAACTGATGGCAAAGCGATTGCGAATGTCACTGCTAAATAAAATTCAGCAGGGACATCTCGCATGACTCAACAATTATGGACCATGCTCTTGTTACCTATAGAAATTTTGAGCACACACCTGCTAGGCAGGAGATGTTTGGAATTGGGTGTTTCCAGGGCCATTTCCCATTTGTCTAACAGTTTAAATGTGGGAATGGCTGGATCTTTTGGGAGTTTGTGGAGCATGGCCTCGCTGATGAAGCTCTTACCGTTGTTCACACACGCTGGGGTGAGAACAGAGTCCTTCCCTTCATTTAAATGAATAGGGACGAACAACTGCTTTCCTATTTTCTGAATATCAGCCAAACTTTGATCTGATTTCTCATCATTTTGGACTATACGAGTAGGATTTTGTGATTGTGAATTTGTATAGAATTTCACAGTGTTTCCTTCCAGTGAATGCCACCTTACACTGAAAGGAAGGTTGATTTTCAGAAATAGAGATGACTCCAAAACACCAATTTGTTATCCTACTGCAATTACTGTCACACTGGGATTTGGTTATTCTGGAAGTGAAATTCAATTTAGTCAGGTTTTTATTCAACCGTGTAGCATGTGCCATTTGAACTAACATGGTTGACACTTTGTTTCAATTTTATTGGTCGGTTAGTCTGGGTCCAGAGGACCTTATTTACACAATCTATGAGGGGAGACAATCTACGCAGGATGTCATGCGCTAATAAACATGGTGTGCCATCTGGAGTCACAACTATAACCAGGTGCTTCACCTTGTATCGCCCAATTTCAATGTCTAAATCTGCAGTCGCCTCGACAGGAATTTCCTTCCCATCGAAGTTCTGAAGTTGTCCAGCAAAAGGGGTGAGAGGGATTTGGTATTTCTCCCCTCTTCCCGAATTCAGCTGATCAAACACCCTTTTTGACAGAAGGGTGGCTTGGGATCCAGTGTCCACCAGTGCCAAAATTGTACATTGCCACTGTATTTGGACCGGGGCATAAAATCTTCCCTCCTTTTCCTCAAGGGGGCAAAGATAATGCACATTTTTGGCCAATTGGTGGCTTAATTGTTTTGCGTTGGATTCTGACAGAGGGGTGATTTGGGCAGGATTTTGTTTGGGATCTTGGGAACCTGTAAGAAAAAGGTGGCAATTGGTTATGGGGGAAGTTTTTGACTCTCTTGGTTCTGAGTCTGGGCTGCTCCCCCCCTTTTTGGAGGCAGTCACCAGAATCGGTTTGACCAAGGTGATTTTCTTGCTGGTCATTCTGGGGTTTGATGAGGGGTGGTTTTAACTCGGTCCCCACATCTACCCAGTCTTGATCAGGATCTTTGAGATCCATTTTTCTTTGGAAGGAGTTCCTCCATCCCTGAAGGAGAAGATCCTTTCCCCAGAATCCTCTGAGGACCCCTCTCCTTCAAATTGGAAGATTTGCACCTCCTCCACAAAATGAGCCTTTTTAGGCTCTTTATTTCTCCTACCCGCCCTCTGTTCCTTAGGTTGCAGATTTTCAGGGGCAGGAGATTTGGTTCCGGTTCCTGGATTTCCAGGGGCTTTTCACAAGTGGGGAAGGAAGCTTCCTCTAAGGCTTTACACCCCCCTTCCCCCTATGCCTCCTCCCTGGGAACCGGTGGGTTGTCAGGGTTCATTGTTCTGGAGCACCAGCCCCTTGATTTGAGGAGTTCTGATTTGCCATGCTCATCTGAGGGTTCTGTTGAGCCCTCAGCATGCGACTCAGATCCTGTGCCATGTTCTGGACCTAGTGCTCCAGTTGGGACACCCGCTCTAGCTGGTACGGGGTCCTCTGGTCTACCCTTGGTTGAGCACGGGAAGGGTAACTGTCCCTTCTCCCATAATACCCTTGGTTGGGATAGTTTTGGTACCCCTCCACCCTTGGTCTCCCTTCTCCCGGATTGGGCTGTCTGGGCTCAGGAAAGTGGGGAAAGAAAGAAGGGTTGTTTTGGGGGTTGAGGTTTGGCGGGTACCAGGAAAGAAACTTGGCCCAGCATTTGGGGGATTACTGCCCTCCTGGGGAAAGTGGGGAGGGAAGTTTCCTGGGTTGGCAGCTGCCTGGTTGGATCCCACCCCCCCTTGGGCTGGAGGAGTTTACACATAACCCAGGATGGGTCTGTTACCCTTGTAACCAGGGCTGATGTAGGCAGAGGAGCTAGGGGTCCCATTGGTGGGGTTATCTCCCTGACTTCCTGTTTGGGATTGGCCCGAGGGCCTTCTGGGTCTGGGGTTGGTAGGATTCTGTGCGGGAATGTTTTTAGACCCCCCCATCTCCAGACCTAAAATGGGGGCAACCTTCACCTCCGCCACCTTAGCAGCAGCAAGGGTGTTGGTTGGTTTTGGGCTTTTGTTAGTATTTTTGCTTTCTAGTGGCTTCTGCACTTTGTAGATGCGAGTTGCTTGTTCAATGAACCAGTCTAGTGATCTTTTCTCATGAAAGTCACTAGCTGGGTCATAATGTATTTAGTGAGGGCATGAACAAAGGTATTGAAAAAATTCCCTACTGTCAGTTCGCACCCTCCTGGTGGTCTGGCGGGCCTCTTGAGGGTTTCTATGAATAGAAAAATGCTTCAGGATGGCCGCCCGTTAGGTGGACCATCTTGAATGGTTATGATCCTCCAGCTCCGCAAAGAAGCTGTAATACTCAGGTGAAAATGTCCACTTTGCATACTGAATACAGCTTTGGCTCTCCTTCAGGTGGAAAGCCTCCATCATTTGCTCAAACAATTCAAGGTGCTCCCAATCTGAATATTTGGCATTTTTGTGGTAGGGCGTGATGACGCTTCTTATGGCTTTTATTTGCTTCAGGGGATCCTTGAGTAAAGCTCTCTTAACTTTGTTGGCCTTTTTAGTTCTGGTCACCCTGTTCCACTCATCCTCCGACTCAGAGGCACTGCTACCAGAGGTGGCTGTCTGATCTTCTAGGCTCTCCCGAATTCTGCAAGCTTGGGAATGGCTGGCAGAATGTGGGGGCCTAGTCTCTTGGGGCTGTGGCGCTCAGAAGAGTCTTCTGACTCTCCCTTGCTCCCAGGATTGGCTTATTATCCCCGTCCCCCACGATCCTAGCTGGGAAGAGGTTTTTAAGATGCTCTTAGTGGGCCTAGTCTCATGGAATGCCCCATCAAATTTCACTGACTGATCTCTAAGTAGGTGATATTTCTGAGGATCCAGTTCTCTGTTTCTCCCCTCACTGGAGTCCCCCTGATCAGATAAGATGGCCCTAGCACTTGGGAACCTGTACATAGATGCCTGCTCATCCATTTATGGGAGGCGCTGATCTATTAGCCCCATATTTCCCATTGTGTTGAAGTCTACCATCTGTGTGTCCCTTGGTTCATATGAGCCAGTGGACATGGGGGTGGCAGAGTCCATGGAATTGACAGGATTAAAGTCCCTGATGCCAGGGTTCCTGAGTTTATGCTCAGGGGTGTCTCTCTCCCCTCTTACCTCATCTCTTTCAGACCTTACTCCCTGATGACATGCCAGAATCTGAACCTTTTGTTCCCCTATTAAGGCCTTACTCGTCTCTATGAAGTGTTCCAGCATGGCTATCTGTCTATGGAGCCTGTCATTCTTTTCACAGAGAGCCTCATTGTCTCTCTGTGCTTCCTGCCTGAATTGGGAGTATTGGGCCAATTTGGCTGCTGCAATCATCCACAAGCTCACAGTAGGTGTTTACCGGCATCCACAGTTGAGAAACAAAATATAAATAGCTCAGATGTCACAATGTTAAGTGTAATATGTAATCAGTCAGTGCTGATGACAGAGCAATGCAACTATAATATGCAACTAGACAGTTATGAGGTCACAACTAGAAATGCTAAAGTGATAAACTCCAAGACATTATAATTACATTATGTTTATGTTTTAGCACAAGGCATTTGATAGATAACGGGAGTACGGCCTCCGAGCCAATCAGGGGTTTCAGAATGTAGACCTTTCCTTATGGTATGGGTGCACAATCCAAGCCTCCTCATGGTTGGAACCCTGTCATTTTCTCTGTGAGGATCCTCCCTGCTTTCGCTGTGACTCCCATTTGCCCTTTCCCTCGTGCCCTCCCAACTCCACCATCGAGCATAACCCTAGCTTCCATGTGTGATCCCGGGCTGCTGAACGTACCCTGCACACCAGACAAATGTATTTATTTATTTATTTATTTGAATTTTTATAAAGCGCCACACGCCCTAAGGCCTAAAAGCGTACATCATTCACAATGTTAAAGGTTTTTATGCTGCGCACAAGTGCCTCTTGCATGTTCGCAATGCTCTTTGGGGGTTCTGTGAAAATAAGAAGGGGATGGTAAGGTTAGTGAGAGGAGTGGGAGAAAGAGCAAGGGAGCTGTGATGTTCTCTTGGCAGCTTCAATTCAGATGCAGCGTTCACTGAGCCAGGGTGTGAGACTTGGCAAACAGACATAATTTGGTGTTGTGAAAGGTTGTGTGTGCTATGTATTGTTTTTGCTGGGTTGTGAAGTATGTGTGGTTTGCTCTGATGAGGTGTCCTGGTTGTCTTTAGTGCAGTATGTTAGAGGTGTATGCGGAAAGTTGATTGTTAGAATTAGTTTGGGTTGTTAGTGGCCATAGCTGACCTTCTTCAGCTTTTCCGGTTGATTAGTTGCACCTCCCCTTCTTCCATTTGCCCTTTCTAGTTGTGTCAGTAAGTGGCCTCTATGGTGATGGGATCCTGCGCTACAGTGTGCCATAGGTTGCCTGAACTGTGAGTGCAGGTCCTATTTCTGGCTAGGTGCCTTTTCCCTGCCTGGAGGGTGATCAGTGGCGGACGGGCGGAGGTTCATTGACTGTATTCCCTTGGGGAGGTTGAGTTTCTAATAGGGGCACAGGTGGTGCTTAGTCTAGTTCTCTCTTGTTTGCCTTTACACGTGGCATGCCTGGTGGTGAGCCTCCCTTTCCCCCTTTCCCTCTCAGGTTTCCCTTACCCTACTTCCCTGCCCTAGCATTTCTAGCTCATCAACCTCTCTTTTCTTGGTGCTCTCTGTTGGGCTGGATGGTGGGGCAGGAGGTGAGGTGCTTCTCCTTCTGGTCCTATCCCACATCCCTCATTCTTGTTTTTCCAGGTTATTTCTTCTTTTCTCCATGCTTGATTGGTCGCGAGGTGTGCGGACACTGTTCAGTCGGTTGTGTTGTGTTCGGAGTTGAAGAGCAAGGTTTTCAGCAATTTCCTGAATTGTGTATGGACCTGCATGGTTCATATTTCCGTGGGACGGTAGTTCCATAGATTCACAGCTAAGCAGGAGAATGCTGAACCGCCCAGTTTTTTTCTTCTAGTACCGTTTGGGTTCAAGACAGATGTTGTTGCAGGGTCTCAGGGTTCTGGCTGGTTTGTAGACAGAGAATTTCTTTTCAGTAAAGTCTGCTCCCTGGCCATGCATTGCTCTGTGTTTTATGAACAAGGTTTTGGAAGAGATTCTCTTTTTGACCGGTAGCCAATGTAGCATCCTGAGAGCTGGTATGATGTGGTCTCTTCTGCTGAGTTTGAGGAGGAATCTGGCTGCCATGTTTTGTATTTGTTGTAGTTTCCTTAGAAGGAATTCTGGCATTCCAAGTTATATGCTGTTTGCATAATCAATCCTGGACATCATTTATTTATTGAGCATTTGTTAGGCGCCTATACAGCAAAATTGTGCTTTGAGGTGCCACAAGGTTAAATGAGGAGGGAACGGGAGAAAAACACAGTAGTAAAAACAGTAAATATACAATCATGGTCAAGCAAAGGTAAAGTCCAAGTTGGAGAGAATAAAGGTTGCAAGAACATAATTGATATCTGTAATAAAGCAATGTCCACCTTTCCTTTGGTTGCTTCTTGATAAGTTTACTTCCGTTCTTAGATTACAAGTTACAAGTTACAGATATCAGGTATAAGACAGTATTAACACCGGCACCCATCAGCCAGGAAGGGAGGGACCAACTGACTTAACATAGAACACTCACCACAGCATTCTCCCACTCATACATCAACATTCCACAGGCACTCACATGACATCATCAATCACATGACAAGCCACATCACAAGCAAACAAGTACTTCACAACAAATCTCCCTCCTTACCGAACACATTCACAAACAAGTACTTCACAACACATCTCCCTCCTTACCAAACACACTCACAAACAAGTACTTCACAGAGCATGTCATTACATAAACATCTACATGCATCACACCCAGTCCAAACCACCACGCATATTCTACAAGAAAATCCCACAGCTATGCAATTCCAAAACTACCCCTCAAACTCTCCAACACATTCAACAAAAACACTAATCTCCTTCCATCTGCCCCTGCCACAGACAAACTCTAGACTCACACTCTAGACACATACCAGCCCAGATCCATGACTATACCTACCCAACAGTCCAATAACCTACAAAGAAATCTTTTGTCCTTCCACCCGCCCCCGCCACAGGCGAGCCTTCAGATTCCATCCTGAAGAACCACTTGCCATCCTGATGCATTACTAGACATCCAGGATGACAACAGAATCACCATAACCAGACAGAAAATTCAGTAAAACACTACAACCACCACTAGCAAATACCCATCAATATGCATGCCTCACATACACAAATACACAGATGGACCAAGCCAATCGAGCAAAACCCAATCACGCCATGATATACAGATCCTCCAACAACTTGAAAATGCTGGCCAGCCATCTTCAAGCCCATCAACCAAACATGGAGTTGATCTAACACTCATCTCAATGGCAGCACTAACCAGTTCTATGGTCGAACCCTGACCTCACAACATGATGGTCAGGATTTACAAACACACACAAACAAAAAAGAAATCATCAGTTGACTCTTCATCTTAGACAAACAGTTACCATCCACCATAGTTTACTAGAAGGCGTCCCTTACAAGTACTATCACTACTTCTATATTGGTTGTCTGTCTTTTACAACTTAAAAAAAAATCGACCTGTACTACAATGCACCTACTATTTCTCCTGAACTCACTTACAATGCTACTTCCATTCCCCTCAGTGCACATCTAAATTCTGCTAGGTCATATTCCTGACAAAAATTCTACCCTAACTTACACAGAAATCACACTTATGACCTCAAAAAAAAAATGTTAACTCCTCAAAACTTAACTTCTTCATAGTGGTTACTTACTCACTACGCTACCTCCATAACCCAATAGTGCAAACCAGACTAAGCTAAACCTAATAAAGGAGGAAACCACTATAGGAGGCGCTACCACCTATCAATACCCTAGCTACAACATGGAGGCACTACCTCCTGTCAACTTCAATGGAGGCGCTACCTCCCTAATATTTGTATTTCATACCAAATAACAAAACGAATGTCACAACCACACATTCTCTTCTTCACTTCCATACTTCTTAACTAAGCGAATATACTTGTGCTATTTCTTCACTTCCATACTTCTTAACTAAGCGAATATACTTGTGCTATTTCTTCACTTCCATACTTCTTAACTAAGCGAATATACTTGTGCTATTTCTTCACTTCCATACTTCTTAACTAAGCGAATATACTTGTGCTATTTCTTCACTTCCATACTTTTTAACTTAGTGACTGTACATGTGACACTTCTACTTCTTATTCATTTAGCAATTTTAAACTCTATAATTTCATACCTACCATATGCAATGTTCCTTCAAATAAATATATGAAAGTTGCATATGTCTATTAGTCCATGTCGTTAAGTCAACAATCTAACACCTAAAAATCCTCAAAACTTTACGTTAGCTCAATCTCACTTAAATAGGCTCCACACTGCATTTGCACTTTGCATTGCACTCTTATATGCATAATATAACTAATAAGTCTATATACCTGCAAATGCTTGAAATATGTTAATTTCCTAACACATTACAACTTTACTCACCACTCACGCCACAGCATAAACTGTTTCAAATGCAGTGAATTACAACTTTACTCTTGGCATTGTACACACTTGCCAAACACATGCTACATAGCCTCAAACCTACTTGACAATTGCATTTCTCCACACTGACTTAATGCCCTATCCAAACTTCTGATCGTTGCACCATTACTATGCTTCATAGTGTCATATTGCACTTTTAATCTTGAGACAGTGCCAGCTTAAAACATTATGCTACAAGACCTGTAATATCACTGTCAGCCGCTACACAACACCCCTACCAGGCGGAGCAGCTTTGCTGCACTCCTTACTGCAATACTTGATACAGCATGAATGCTTCCTGTATGCCAAGACCTTTCCAGCATTACTTCCACAGCGATCCATGTATTGCTTCCACAAAGATTCGTCCCATTGTTTCCTAAATGTTCCTCATATTGCATCCGGATCTCCCTATGCAACGTTTTCTTTTGCAGCTTCTGGATTTCTAACGCGTACTCCTCACGTTGCGTCTCCATTGCAAAGTCCTCTAATATATATATATATATATGAAGAACTCCCTTCCGGATACTACCACGTGAGGGTGTCACGTTACGTCCAATTGTCAGGTCCTTTACTTGAACGAGGCTGCATTGATAGCTACGTATTGCATTTGTGTAATTTACTTAAGTATCAAAATTGCCAATACATAGTGCATTAATAACCATTTAACTTCTTTAAAATACACTTCCACAGCATTTATCAAACCAACTTAAGAGCATCAGCATTGCCAACATATTGCACTTGTTACATTTACCGAAACATCACTTAATGACACCTTCACCTCACGGCATCTCGTGAAAGCATATTCCTAACTTCGTCACTCTGATGGGTGCTACATGATGCCTCGCTATCAGGCGGAGCAGTATTTAATGTACACAGCCTCCTAGCTAACAAGTCCATGCATGGACAGCATTTAATGCCCACAACCTCCTACCGAACAAGGCCATGACTGCACATACTGTTCCTCCATCGTTGGCCGCTACTGGACGCCCCGCTATCCGGGGCATAGCGGCATGCATTGCCATGGCCGCCACTGCCTTCCGCAACATGGTAAGAATAGCGGCTCACTTAGTGACTTCCTATCCTCTTCCGGATGCGACCACGAGATTGCGTCACGTTGCGTCCAATTACCAGGTCCTTTACTCAGACGCTGCGATGCTACAGATCTACGCCTGCAGCTTCCAAATATGAAACGTTAATAACACAGTTCCAACTCTACGCCAACTCCCTTTGCACCTTACATGACGTAATCAGTCACAATTCTACTGCGGGACGGTGCACAGCTACGCCAACCAACGGTCAATCGCAAGCACTTCCTTCGAACCGCTCACTTCTAGGGCCTCTTATCTTTGAACATGGAAACATCTAATAGGGCACATCACGTTCACTTCTGCTTCACGCAGGGACCCTGCTTCTTCACCGTGATGACCCTTCTCCCTTAAGATTTCGCTCACAGCTGAATTAATAAGTCTCACGCCCGTTTTAACTCTTTGGGACATCTCCAGCTAGCGGGCCCAGCTGAATACTGAGCTTTCCTTCATCTTATGTCAGCTTCACGTCCCCCGGACCCAGCACTCCCACGACAAATGGGCTGCTGGTCCTCTCCTCCACTTAACGTGATGCCGAATCAATTCCCTTATCCGCCCTGGGTGATGGGTAAGCTAACTTGGGGGCGGTGTTGTCTTTTTCTTCTCTCCTGGTCCTGATATCTACTGCACCCCCGCAGCAGTCCTCTTCAGTCTTTGTCTTTTCTTCTTCACCTTTTTCAGAAGCAGGGTCCTTCTTTCCAGAGATCCTCGTTGCCAATGTAATAAAGCACTGTCCACGTTTGCTTTGGTTGCTTCTTGATAAGTTTACTTCCGTTCTTAGGTTACAAGTTACAAGTTACAGATATCAGGTATAAGACAATATAAACACCGGCACCCATCACCCAGAAAGGGAGGGACCAACTGACTTAACATTACTTAACAACAGCATTCTCCCACTCATACATCAACATTCCGAAGGCGCTCACATGACATCATTCAATCACATGACAAGCCACATCATACTCAAACAAGTACTTCACAACACCAGGAATGAAGGGAGGGACTTTGGTCCGAATGGATCGATATTGGGCCTGTGGATCCAGAGCATATATGAAGTTGCCCAGGAACTGGGGAGGAGAGTGTTCCATTGTACTCTTCCATGTTCCAGCCTTGGTGATTCCCCAGAGCGACCTGAAAATTGAGGGATTTCCAAAAGTGGATGAGCACTTGAGAAAAAGAAGCTCACTTGCACTCCGGCAGATGAAGACAGAGAATTATTTCTCATCGAAATCAATAAAGGCTTCTGAAGACATTCCTGATGAACACAAGTTGTTCAGCAAGACTACTATGATAATCAAGATAGACCAACAGCTCTTTTCTTTAGTACTGGTCTGCTCAGCGACTCTTCTATCAGTGTCTTTTATTCTTTTTTCTTTCCTTTTTTACAGTTCAATTGTTATACCTGTTCTTGTTGCGTCTCTGGACAGTATGACGGCGAAAAGCCAAAGAACGCTCAGAAAGACAAGATTACTGATACTCATTGAGACCAAGCACCAAGTTTTTTCACCATCACCACAGTTTATTAATTAATTAGTGTGTGCCCTTTGGATGACAAGTGTTTCAGCAATCTGCCTTTTTCAAATTCTGGCATACTTCTGTACATGTCAATTCATACCACAAATAGGTATTACTGTATCGTAACAGTAAAACAAATTGCAAAACAAAACATAATATTTTGCCAATCACAGAAATCATATAATTGAGCATTTGGATAACATAATAAAAATGACAGACAAATAGGGTTGGGAGTGGGGAGGCATTGAGGCAGTTGAGAAAGAAAATATAAAAGAAAAATCAATGATTAAGCCTTGAAAAGTATAACTTGGGTGATTTTAACCATTTAGTTATGGCTTGGGTAGTATTATTCGTAAACACTCTATGTTACTATTTACAACACTTGTTGCCTTATTGATTACCTTATATTAGGTTGACAATAATATAACTCGACAATGGTACATTCTTATTTGCATCTAATACATGCTCCTCAAATGATACCTTAGTGGCAATGGTCAAAGTCTTATCTCTTAAAAAGAGCTAATTTAAACATTAAAATAGCTATTATTAAACATTTGGCATAAGCAATTATTAATATTCTTACCATTCGTATTCTATTGTCCCCTTATTTTTTCATTAGTTTAGTGGGTTAAATCCCTGTAAAAGTAACTAATTTGTCATAAGAGCCCTGCATATGCCTCCCAGTTGCTTCTTTTAAGTGCTAACATTGCTCTCCTTTAGCAGATTCTATTGATTCAATTTACGGTACTCTGGTATTTCTTTTATAGCATTATTCATTCTTAATTCTTACAGTACACATATGTTATGGGATGTTGTCACCTTATTATTCTTTGCTCATTAGTTTATAGTGCATTGTTAAAAGCTTAATTTTAGTACATCGCAAGCGGCAAACACACATGGGTATTCAAAAATACATGTATTTTCTAAAATTGAATACTCATCGGATCTCCCTTGTGTCCGCGAGGAGCCAGCGCCACTGATTAAATGTTGTGATGTGCATCCATGCCAACAGTGGAGCGGTCTCACCATTTTCTCTTTCCACACCCACATCATCAGCGCCATGTTTTGGGAACATAATCCCTATTAGTGCTTAAACATGTAGATCAGAAGCCCAATCTTGTGAATTCTCAATGATTAATGTTTAATTTAGTCGGCAGCCAATGTTTTGAGGCTTATATTAATTGTTGTGCTGAGAGGAACTCATGCACACATTGTATTACTAATTACAAATATTTTGTTAACTCATTTCTTGTTCTCCTGCATGTACGTGCCATGTATAGTTAAAGGGATCTCACAGGTGCCGTATATATTATAATTGTAAGGTACTGTCTTAAATGACATTATAGGTTTCCGCTTGTTACAGTTTTTCTAGATATTTGTAGGAGTATAATACATTTAAACATTAGTTGACTGTATCTATGATATACAGAATTGACTTATGGTATCATCTTATACATAGTTCAGAGACATCACAGGTGCCATATGTACTATGATAGTACAGTATCGTCTTAAATAACATTGTAGATATCCACTTGGTACCATGTCATGAATATTTGAAACACTGAAGACCATTCCAACATTAAGTAACATTCATTATAGTATGACAAGTCCATAATTGCAATCACGTTTGTCACCTCCTTTTTTTCCATATACCAGGAGGCATCCCACTTATTTGCTCTATGTCTGATAAAACACCTTTCCGCATATAACAAACATCATTTGCCACAGAAATTCTTTACATTACATTATTACGAGGTCTATACTTGCGAAGACCTTTGTCCATGCCAAGAATGCAAATTTACTTCTTTACATCCCTTATGTACTCATGCTTGCATTTAGTCTTTATTCTGATATTAGAAGAAGGTCACTGTCTGATTGACTGAGTTCAGACCAGTTACAGTAGTGTTTAATTTACATATGAGTTTTGCATTGGCCTGTCTTAAGCTTTTTTCTCTATCACTGCCTCTTCTGCCAAGTATGACCTTCTGTAGTCCAATGTATTTGATATCTGTCTTCCTATCCATTTGGTGTGCTTCTTGCCAATGTTTAGCGATGGGAAATTTCAGCTCTTGACTTCCTATTTTGGCTAAACGTTCTCTAATTCTTGTTCTTAATTCTTGTATTGTACTTCCGATATATAATTTCTGACATTCGCAGATGATATCATACATCACATATTTTGTCCTGCAATTAATTGCCTCTTTGATTTTAATTTCCTTACCATTCTTGTCCACAAACATACTCGTTTTCTCATGTGCAAATTTGCACATGGTGAATGTTCCACATTTCCTGAAACCAATATTGTCTGACTGTAACCATGTCCTGTTTGTTGTACGTGCTTCATTAGGTAGTAGTGACAAGCTTAATTTATTCTTAAGAGTATTGGCTTTCCTATATATGATTCATGGATTTTCTTCCACATATTCTCTGATGTTCTCATCCAAAATCAACAGGTACCAATGTTTCTTCAGAATCTTGTTGAGGACATAATAATTGCTGCTGTTCCTCGTTATGAACCCCACATTTGTTTGTCCAATGTTTGATTGCTTCTTTCTTTCTTCTAGTGTCTGTTCTTGTGTGAGGTCGCATGTTTTCCTGTATGCTTCTTTTACACATTTGTCCATGTATCCTCTTTGTTGAAAACACTCTTGTAATAGTTTACATTCTTGTTTGAAATTGTGTTGATTCTGACAGTTACGTCATGCTCTTATAAATTCACCTGTGGGTATGTTGCGTATTGTTGGTGCATGATGGGAACTAGTTGCGTACAGGTTTGAGTTGACCTCTGTCTCTTTCCTGAAAGTCCAAGTCTAAAGTTGGTTGCCATTTACATGAATCGTCAAGTCCAGAAAGTTAATATTGTCACTGTCACATGTTCCTGTGACTTGTATCCCAATGTTATTGGTGTTAATCCTTTCGTGAACTCCTCAAATTGTATTGCTGACCCTTCCCACATCATAAAAACATCATCAATGTATTGGGCCTCATTCCGAGTACGGCGCTAACCAATGGCGCTATTAACGCCTTGGTTGACGCCGTACCCGGACCGGCAGCGCCTTAGTGGATGGCGGAATTACCGCCCCATTCCAGGGTTGGCGGGGTGGTAATTCCCCATTCACCAAGGCTCTTCCCCATTCCCAAATGAGCCCCCATACGGCTCAATGGGAATGGGGAAGATGCAAATAACGGTGACCGTTCATTACGGTCACCGTTATTGGCTTGGAGGCCCCTTTGCGCCCTCGACTTTAACACCTGCTCAAAGCAGGCGTTAAGGGCGAGGGCGCAAAGGGAACTCGGAGTATGGCGGTAAGGGATCACCGCCACCGGTCTCGTTACCGGTGGCCGCTATCCCTAACCGCCATACTCGGAATGAGGCCCATTGTGTCCATAAAATGATCTTGTTTGTAAAATCTTCATCTGTGCATATGACCTTACCTTCAAATAGTTCCCTAAATATATTGGCCAGGGCCTTAGGCATATTTGGTGTCCATAGCCACACCTTTCATCTGTTGATAGAATATATTGTCAAATGTGAATATATTGAAGTCCAGTGTTATTTGTAGCATCTCTTTGATCATATCAATCTGCTGACAGAATGACGCTGAGTCTTCTCTGAAAGAGTACTCAATAGTAGCCATTGCCATGTTTTATTGACGTGTAGAGGGCTTTTACGTCCAAGGTGGCCAAGAGATACTCATTTTTCCATTAAACCGTTTAAAGTTTTTTTTATCACATCAGTCGTGTCTTTTAAGTATGATTGCAGCTTGCTGGCTCTTGGCCATAAGATGTTATCTAGATATTCAGAGATTATTTCTGTGATCCAACCAATCCCACAAAGAATGGGAAGTCCTTTTGGCATCTTCTCAAAGGTTTTATGGATCAAAGATTGGCAGAAGAGGCATAGATAGAGAAAAAAACCTTAAGACAGGCCGAAGTAAAACTAATATATGTAAATTAAACACTACTGTAACTGGTCTGAACTCGGACAATGAGATGGTGTCCTTCCTCTAATATCATGAAGAAGACTAAATGCAAGCATGAGTACATAATGGATGTGAAAAACAAAAACAATGTTCTTTCCATGGACAAATGTCATCTCAAGTATACACCTCATAATAATGTAATGTAAACAATTTCTGTGGCAAATGATGTTTTTATATGCGGAAATGTGTTTAATCACACATAGAGCAAATAAGTGAGATACCTCCTGGTAGATGGAAAAAATAGAGGTGACAAACGTGATTGCACTTATGTCATATTAAAATGAATGTTAATTAATGTTGGAATGGTCTTCAGGGTTTCAAATATTCATGACATGGTACCAAGCGGAGATCTACAATGTTATTTAAGACGATACCGTACTATGATAGTACATATGGCACCTGTCTGGTCTCTGAACTATGTATAAAATGATACCATAAGTCAATTCTGTATATCATAGATACAGTCAACTAACGTTCAAATGTATTACACTGCTACAAATATATAGAAACTGTAACAAGCAGAAACCTGTAATGTCATTTAAGATGGTACCTTACAAGCACCCTGAAACCGTCTCAACACTGTCGGGCACCAAGAACTTCTACAAGCCCCTAGTGACATTTTACAACCCATTGCTCCATTTGTGTTAAAACCAAGTGTCTTTAAACTATTGCGATTAATTAGATTACCAACCACCCTCGTGTCAGTATCCAAGGTGCATCCCTTTTCCTTCTAGAAACTGTCCGCTGCATTCCTTTACATGGTGGGTTGTATTTTGTAGTGTACTAGAACTGTTTGTTGTGATAATAATACATTAGACATGTTCATACAACCTTGACTGGACAGTCCCTTTTATCATTGGGTAATAATTAAATTTTCGCTCTGTTGCCACTAACCTGCGATCTACGACGTTGAGGAGATAATCCTGCCGTTCCATCCACGTTACCAAAATTGGACAAGGAGGTTCATAATTTGCTTGTGTTTCCAATCTGTGTGGATTCTTTCTGGTGTACCAGAGGTGTGGGATTGATTGATGGTTTAGAAACCGATATTCATCCCTGGACCACTGGTGCCCGGGAAGTTGATTCGTCACATTGGTGGGAAGCAGTCAGATCTAGTTGGAGCCTTGCACACAGCTTAGTCACCCAATGATAAAAGTACTGTTGCAGGCAAAGGTTAGATATTTGTAATAATCATGGATTTTGTCATAGAGACTGTGAGAGGCATGAGCAAGGATGTCCTGCTTGTCCAATGTCAAGAGAGGGAACTTCACCAGAGCACTAAGGTTAATAAACCTAAGTTGCTGACCAGCCTCTAAGCTTGAGTAGAAGCAAGGGCGGTTGGGAGAAGACCCCAGGGGATGGGCTAGGCCCTGTGTATCCAAATAGAAAAGACCTTCTGGTGGGGGAAGTGGAAGATGAATAGGAAGACATCATGAGCAGTGTTTCCCGCCAACCATCCCGCTGGGGGGTCAAGAGTGGTTTCTTAACACACTTGAGTGTCAGTGAGGTCAAGGACCAGAGCACGGGATACGCCCCAGAGGCACATCCCCAAAGACTTAGTGCATGTTTATGAAATAGGGAAGGATATTTTTGACTGGTTTGAAGCACTCAAGCTGGCTTTTCAGATACAGGAGGTGAACGATGTACTGTGGGGTGCAGCCCTGATGAGTCACTTACCGACACCAGGGACTGATGAAATTCTTCAGTTAACTCCTGAGGAAAGGCCAGTTTATGAAAGCATGAAGGCGGCCCTCCTCAAGGAGTTCTGTAAAACCCCAAACCATTATCTCAAGAGCTTCAGAGAGCTCAGAAAGAAAAGTGGGCAGACATTTGAAGCGTTCATACACTTGTTGAAATATCTGAGTGGTTGGCTGGCTGTTAACCATGTTGACACATTCATTTAAAGGGATGTGCAATTTGATTCTGTGAGCTTGTTTTGAAGAATATTGTGGTTGACCTGCTCCAGCATCTCGTGGACAAGACTTTAACATACCCTAGGGAGCTTGCAAAGGCTGCCAATAGTTTTGTGACTACTCCAGTGTTAGGGAGAATTCTCTCTTTAGGCTGAATCTCCTAACCTAGTGAGTCCTCCAGCAGCTTTGCTGGATTTCTGGAATTTGTTTTCTTCTCCTGCCAAGAGTGAGACTCTTTTTCTCCCACTCTTGGACATGATTTATGGTGTTCCTTTGACTGTTAATGTGTTCTATGGGCTATGGGGTCCTTTACTCCATAGGGTCTCATGTGTTTTTCCTATGTGTGTTACACAGCACCCTCCGTGCAGTAACACAGGGGTGTCATAGTGACACCCCACCATAGACTCCATACCCTGGGACTGACTACTGTCTCCCAGGGCATGTAAAGTCACCATTGGCTTTACTAGTCCCAAATTATGAACAGAAACCAGTGCAAACCATCATATTGTGGACGTACTGGTCGGGGCAATTCAATTGCCCCAGGGTCTGTTAGTCGAGGGGGCACGTCTCCGTCCCCCCTGATCGAGTTTTGGCTGGTGGCAGTGGATACTACTTTTTTATATTCGACCGCGAATATATCCCTATGGGATTTTCCCATTGTTCGAGGCTACCAACTTTAATTATTAATTCTCATAGCCTCAAACATACCGCCGGTTTATTTATTTAATATTAATTCGCCGGTTGGTATTTTTTGCCAGGACTCTATTCTGAAATGACGTTTGTGTTCTCTTCTGCGACTCCAACCCAAGTCGAGCCCTTTGTTCCACTTTTTGGCGGGCTTCTCCAAGAAGCCTCCAAAAGTGGTGCCACTCTGTCTGGGTACCACAGGGGGTGTAGGAGGGGGTTTAGGCACCCTGGACTGAGTTACCTTGGTAACTCAATTCGCACTCTTGTGTGATTGGCCCAAGTGGTGAGCCGGCCGGCTCACCACTTAGCATGTTTGATTGACAGCTAGGCTGAGTGAATGGGGGTGTGCTGCATAAAAGCAGGGCTTTGGGGACTGGAACTTCAGAAGTCGCCACAGGACCTGAGAATCCGACGAGGGAGAAGCTGAGCCATCCTACCACGACGACACCACTGGTGGAGCCCTGCGGAACCGACTCACCACTTCCCGACGACAGAGAAGATCTCCCGGCTGGAGAGGCTTCTTCCCCTGACTGGTGGGCACAACCAGTTTACCTTCTTCTCTTCGCATCCCAGGCCGTCTTGTGGTCGAATTGCCCATGCCAAGCACCCCGGCAACCGGATAGCCACTTACCACTGGACCGCGAATAAAAGAACCGCTCCTTTTACCTGAGAACTCCGTGGCTGGTTTCTTCCCTGGCAGTGCTACGGACTCCTGTCTTCCTCCCCGATGAGATCCTCTCTTCCCCCGGACAAAGCACCGACTTGCATCTGCTGCCAGGAACAACTGCCCCCGCTGGAGTATTCTCACCACTTTAAGGTACCGTGTCCGCCATGCCTCCCTTTCTAAAGATTGCTACAAGGTAATAATAATCCCTTAACCTTCTGGACTGGGCTGGCCGCCTTGACCTTCTAACTGGTCCCTTTCTTTGGTCCAACTCTTTTTGAACCTTTTCAAGACTTTTGTGCACTGCAACTGTGTGACCTTGGACACATTTTGTTTTGATCCTCTTAAAGTGGATCCGGCTTACTGAATTCTAAACTCACAGTTTTACTTTGCCTTCCTTTCTTGTTGTGTTAGTGCAAAGTGTTGGGATCTGTTTCAAGTTATACTCTGCTTTTCTCTCCCTTTTAAAACGAATTATTAGAGTGCCATCTGCGTTATGCGCTCACCGCTGTCTGAAAATACGTGGGGCTTTCCTAAAGAATTGTCTAATATTCTTTTAAGGGAGTGTATATCTTTTAGTGACCGTGTTTTTGAATTGCTTACTATAAGTGCCTGTGTGTTTTTCTAGATGTGGTTTTAAATAAATAATTATATATCTTTTACACCAAGCTCTGGTCAGTGTTTACTTGTTCTACTGAGTTCTTTTGACCTATTGTGAATACTCTGTATACTGCCTAACTCTTCTTGAGGGAAGTCTGACTGCTCAGCCACAGCTACCAAGTGAATCTGTGTGGTACAGACTGCTACCAATTGGGTTAACTGCCAAACACCTGTAGTCTTAAATCTTTTGCAGTGGTCCTAGAGGGAACTGCACAGGTTTCTGCCTAACACTCCAGCCCAGAAAAAAGACTCAGGCATGCACACCCAAATCGAAAGATAAATCTTCAAACAAAAAGGTAAACAGGGCTGGGAAGAACAAACGTCCAACCCAATCTTCTTCAAAGTTTGGTCCCCAAATGAATGAAGGGAAATAACAAAACCTGGGGTTCAGCTGTACACACTGAAAAGAAGAGCGCAGGCACCCCCTAACCCTGGGACACCTGCGTTCTCACCACCGAAAGGTTGTTTCTTGCGTAAGGAGCTGGGCCATAGGAAAGGGGATCCTGCTTGCAAGGGCGTACTCAAGCAAGCCATTGTGAATGTTGGACTAGTGGTGGAGAACATCATTAGTGTGCGAGTCCTAGATGGAGTGGCCAAATGTCGATCGGTTACTCCAGAAGAGATCAAAGTTGCCAACAATACTCAACTCTATTTAAAACATTTACAACACAGACTGCCACCATGGAAAGGGAGAAGTCCAGAAGAAGTTCCTAGTTTTCCATGGTGCCCGTTATCTTCTGCAATGTTAACTTATTCACAACCTGAAAGAAGCTATTTGTTCCTGGACAACATGCTAAGATGCTAACAGCTATAAACCGACTGGTCTGAGAATGTACGGCACAGTTGCTGGTGCCCATGTCTGATATCAAGCAGTTAATCCTCCACCTCAGGGGTTATTGTTAAATGTTAATGATCATTTAATATTCTGTTTCATTGTGGCTCAACTGTATACAGCTCAAACAATCCTTTATCAATCCTTCCACATGTGTTAGGGGAAAAGGATGAACACTGAACAAGAGAGCTTATTCCCGCAGGCCTTGTATGACTTCAGAGAAACTTGAATCCAGAAGGCCAGGCCTCCCTTGCAGCTCAGAGACTCAATTATTCGTGAGGCTGCTTGATCATTTCGCATACTGTTTGTGCTCCAAGCTAAAGTCTTAGAGTTCAAGTAGATGAAACACGGCGAGCATCCCTGCCCTATTAAATACAATCTGTATTGGCTGCATGAGAGATACCAAAACGCAGAAAGTGCTTCAATTTAATATGGATTTCAATGGTGGCATTCAAAATATGCAGTACAAGGTAGCAAGGTAGTATATGCTCTTTAGTTCATGTTTTAATGAGGTGTTTGCTTCTTTTCTAAAGCGCATTGGGTATTATTTTACACCTATACCTTTTAGGATGTAAATTATGAAATCAAGCTAACATGATTTCCAACAAGTAACTCTGCCGCTAAATGCTGTCCTTCACATTCTCTTTCTTTGTAGATGTGTGTGTTTTACAGATGTGTGGGTCCCACTAACATGTGAAGAACTAACTGCTCACTATTTATTGTTCTTACTAGACAGTGCATGCACTTTATCCCCAGGCCCCTTATCAGGTGCCATCAAGATATCACAACAGTTAAACCTTTATGCGTTACTGTTTTGGAGCAATCCCTGCTTTTGTACGTGGAAAAGAAGATTCTTCTCTGCCTGTCCTCTGTGATGATACTCTTTGTGCTGGAGGCATATCTGCCTGTGTTTCGGTGCATTGTACGGGGCTAGTTGCCGCCTACTGCCGATTCAGATAAGAATGCCGTGAATTCCTCTCGTAGTTAACCTGCCACAGCATTCTACTCTCACTCTCTTTCATGCCAGGGTGTTTCCATATCTTGAGATCTTAGCTAGTGCCTGGACACGTGTGGCACATGCAATGACTGCTTTATTGATGCAGAATGATTCACTAAAGCACTGTTTCAGTGGTTTATTTATTTGTTTGTTTTACAAAAGGTCGCTATTAGATTGTATAAAACCCTATTCTTCCATTGGCTTGTTTACTTTACTTTTTTACTTTATTGCATTTATAACGTGCACAAGAGATCCAAACACGTAATTGCGCAGACAGAACAGACAACATAAAAAATAAACAACACTAAATATACATAATAAGGTTCAAAACGTCTGTGAACGGACAGTTCCTAATACCAGCTGATACAAATTGTCCGTTTCTTAAAATGAGATTAATTCAAAACCATGTTCAGATTGTTGCGCGATGATGTGGACTTTTATATAATGTTTTGACCGTGAGGTGCAATGTGACCTTTGCATTCTACCGCTGCAGTTCCCTGCATGCGATATCTCAGATTCTCTGAAGTAACTTGTATGAGGTAGGATATACTGGTTCCGTGCACAAGTGACCCACAAGCACTCTCTTCAGTCATATGTAATAGTCATTTGCATTTTCAACACTTGCCTGTACATGGTGGGGGCTGTGGTCAGGCTGCATTTTCCAGTGGCAGCCATTAAATGCCTGTCACTTTAGTGCATTTTTGATATGATTGGTTATTTGTAGTGCTTAACACCCAGAGGTTTCTAAGCGCGGACCCGGGGATCGAACCTGTGTTGCTCCATGTCGTCTTGCTTCCAAGACGAGAACGTTGCCGCTGAGCTATCCTCCCGAGACTATTTAAAAAAATTGTGGGTGCTGTTTCTTGAGGCGGAGGTGCTCTGCATGAATGTTGGCATCAGGAGACATGAAATGCAAGCAGGGTCTGTGTAGACCCATCTACACTGCACTTGCTCTTCTACAGGAAGAAAACGGATGCTGGTGCAGACACAACCGCTGTCTTCTACAGGAAAAACAGATGCATGTGCTAACACATCCCCAGGTCTTCTACGGAAAAATAAACTGATGCAAGTGCTGACACGTCCCCTGTCTTCTATGGGAACAACTGATATAGGTGCTGACACATCCCCTGGTCTTCTTCAGGAACAACCGTTGTGGGGTCTGACCCATTCATTTGGCTTTCTTTGTAAATCAGGGATGTGCTTGGGGATGGATTAGGCATTCTTGCAGCAGGACCCAGATAACAAAAGGGTACATAGTATGTGTGATTTGCACAGGCGCATCTACTGTTTTGGCAATTTTCACAGCCAAGTGGGGAAGACTCTTTGTGAAATCATTGGTCCCTGCAAGACTTGCAGCAAGACATCAACAGTTTATTGTTGCACCCTCATGCATGCTGAAGAAATAAAGGAACCTTTTGTTTTTAGAATAATCATATCAAAACTGGTCCTTCTTAGTTTCAGCAGTTCTAATTGAGCTCTTGTTCCTATACTCAACTGTGATGGCTCTTATCTCAAATCTTTCATTTCATTTTCTTTACGTGGTATTTTATATTTTTTATGTTGTTCCTTGCGCTGGGTGCTATTGATTGGGATGGCCTACACGTTTCTTTAGATAACAGAAATTGTTGCTTATTCCAGCCCACGGTTATGTTTATTTTGCTTCAATTCCGTTGTTTACTTTTTTCATGCATGGTCGATCACGTGATCTCATTACGTGACCAAGACTTACCTGGATGTGTACTTTGATTATACATTTTAAATTTAGCATCCGGGGCAAGGGCAGCAACCAATCAGGCTGCTCGGAACATGGGCTCAAACTCCGGATCTGAGCCTGCATTTGCTTCCTCCACCCCACCATCTTTCCCCCAACCCCCTTTCCATTCTTCTTATAATCACCCCCCACGCCCCACTGACCTGATTTCTGCAGCTGTGGCACCCACTGATGCTGCCTCTTCCCGGTGTTCATTCTGGCCACCATGGAAATGGAAGAGGGCTCATTATGGAGCCCCATCATCCAGTTCCTTGCAGCCATCTTGCTAAAGTATTTTGTATGAATGAACAGGTCAGCGTGAGATGTCCCGTTAATTCAAACAAAATACAATGCTCTCAACACCCCGGTTACCGTATTGGTAACCCGGGGTGCTAATAGCATTCATATCAGATCTGGGATGCCGGATCGGGTGCTATCGACCCAGGGACCCTTGTTAAAAATCCTCACTGCACTCAGGCCTTAAACGCAGGTCCCTGGCTAATAATAGCTGATCTGGCCAGTTGGATCGGGTATGAATCCTTAATAGTATTACAATTTGTGTCCCTTCTGCATGAGTTGAGCATGCACTTTTCAGTGGACAGAGTAGACATTTATTTTTTACTCATATTTTCACTTTCATTTCACGTTACATGCGTTTGGCCGTAACGTTACTCGCGTGACTTAGTCAAGATTATAAAACTAGGTTGTAGTTACGTGAAATGGCACGAGTCTGTCCTGTTTTGGATGTTGGTTCTCTTCGCACATTAAGCAACACGTTTGTTAGTGTTATGTTTGGAATAGTGTACCGATGTTTGTTTCTTTTGTTTCCTAGGATTGAGTCTCATGTACACATGTATACTGATTCTTTTCAGTGACAATCTTCTTTTTGTAGATGGTACTGTTAAGTATTTTTCTATCCACACTATTAAGATTGACATTGGTTTCACTAATGTATATTATAGTTTTCTTGCGTTGTGCATATAGGTCTTAACTGGAGTTTTAATACTGTGATTAGGTACACGACATACTGCTGTTGCAGATTAGAACAGAAGCTACTCTATCTAGTTTATCTCAATATACTTTCCTTCTCTTTCCCTTTCTAATTGGTTATTTCATTGTCTTTTATTGTTAATTGATTAGTTCCTTTTGTCTTCCTTGTACATCACAAATGTGGTCACGTATTCAAATGTGTTTTCTTCTTTTGCTTTTCTCCTGACAGTGTTTTTCTACTTTTGTTTTCCTTGTTCATTACATGTGGGTTATATCTTCGTTCATCGTGACTGTGCGCCATTTGGACATTAATGACTGTGCGCCATTTGGACATTAACCCAACCTCTCTGTTGTTTTTTACTCCAATTGAGAAAAATGTTCATGTTTAGCTGTTCATCATGAGTGTTTGTCATTGGGTCATTTATTTAACACTTCTGCTGTCACAGACATATTCTTTTTGTGAAGTATTGCAATAGAAATTGCCCTGAAGAAGGACCCAGTGGGTCCTAAATGCATTGGCCACTGGCATCTGCTAGCAGGGTTTAATGAAACTGGACATTTTCTTTTACTAACTTAGTTTTGTGAAAGAGTCTTGATGTGCATAGCAGTACCAATCACTAATTTTGATACTTATATTTGTAATAATGATCCTACCAGGTTGTTTTAGGGTCGGCAATCCTCACCGAAGGCTTTGTGCCTAGGACTTGTTCTTGATTCCAAGTCGAGTGTCTTTTGCAGTGTATTTGTTGGAGTGGTCGATAAAGGTCCTAATGAGAAAGAGGGGTTCATGTTGCACGTGTCATATTGGTGACTGGAAGAACGGCAATGTAGATGCAATGTTGCAATTTTATATCTATTTAGTGTAGTTAATGGGAATAGGGTATGTGTTACTTTTAGTGTTACTTTGTGTTTAAATTGATATATTGTAGATAAATGTTAAAACTGCTGATGAACTATAAATAATGTAGGTATAGTGTGTCACTTAGCACCTAGAGGTTCTGCAACGAGTAGCTTCATATGTGCATGCAAGAAAGAAGATTTATTTATTTGTATTTATCTATTTATTTACTTATAGCATTTGTTATGTGCCCAAACCCAGAGGTATTATGACGTAGGTTACCGAAAGCTTACTTGTCTGGTTATAGGGTATTTGCATTGAATTACAGGCAGTGTTAGCGGTGGGTTGGTTACAGTACAGGAATTTACAATTAATGTTCAGGTGGGTTGTAAAACATGTCATAGTTACAGTGTTACAGAACATTTCATAGGTACAGTGTAGACAAAGATATTGGGCCTCATTACAAGTGAGGCGCTAAGGGGTTAACAGCACCGGTAAAGGTGCCGGTGCTGTTAACCCCGTACTGCCTCATTATGAGGTCCCCTCGCGGGACCGCTCTGGACGTCTGGTCAGACCAGACATCCTTTGAGGGTCCTGCGAGGGGACCAGCATGCTAACAACAGGCCCGTCATTAACGGACCCATTGTTAGCATGCTCCCCATTCCCATTGAGCCCTATGGGGGCTCATATGGGAATGGGGATGGTCCCGGTCCGGGTTCCCCTTATGGGGAAATACCAGGCCCTTCAAAATCGGAATGGCCCGGTATTTCCTCATTCAGAGACCACGGACCCAGACCCGAGTTTGGAGGCAGCCATGCCCTTATTAAGGGCATGGCTGCCTCCAAACTCGTAATGAGTCCCATTATCACTGACATTCATAGGTAGAGCATTTCATAATTACAGTGTAGGCAGTGATATTATCAAAGCATAGTGGGGGGACTGGAGGTTAGAATTTGTTGAAAAGCCATGTTTTAATAAGACTCTTAAAGCGGTGGTGGGAGGTCTTGTTTCTAATATGGGAAGGGGGAGTTCCAGATCTTAGGTGTAGCTACTGGGAAGCTGCCCGCCACCCCACCCTGCCCTAGAACTCTTGAAACATGGGCCAAATAAATGAGTGCTAGAGTCAGATCTGAGGGCTCTCATGGACCTTTTTTGGGAGTTGTTGAGGTATGAAGGAGCAACCTTGGTGATGCATTTATGGGTGACACAGTGCGTTTTGAAATGGATTCTGGTTTGGATGGATAACCAGTGTTCTTCCCTCCTGATGTGAAATATATGGGTGTTTCGTTTTAAGTTAAAGCTGCCCTTAAGCCTTTGTTTTGTAGCAGCTGTACTTTGGCCAGATTTGTGATTGTGGTTCCTAGAAGGAGAATGTTGCAGTAGTCTAGTTTCGCAAATATAAGGGTTCGAGCTAAGGTGAGGCAGTATTTGTGGGGTCAGGAATAGGCGACTGAGTGTGATGATCCGTGTAGGCAGTAGAGGATGAGAGGGCACTGACATGTTTGGTTATTGTAAGGTTAAAGTCTAGGTGGACTCACAAGGTTGTGACCTATTTTGAGGACTGGGATGGGTGTTCGATCAATGTTCGGCGTGGAGAGTTTTTATTCTGGAAGGGGAGCCTATGTTGAGGGTCTCTATTTTATCATCGTCAAGACGCAAACTGTTGGTGGCCATCCAATTTAGGATAGTGGCATACATCTTGTTAATGTTGGCTGAGTCTTGCTCATTGTTTCCTGTAATAGGAATGAGAATATGAGTGTTGTTAGGGAAGTTCGTATACATGACTCCCATGGTGTCCAGGGCTGCGAACAGGAGTTTTGTATATGCATTATACAAGGTGGGAGAGAGGCAGGAGAGTTGAGGGACCCCTAGGGGTACTGGTATGAGATCAGCAGCCTCCTTCCGCTTGAAAGGATTTCACCCATCTGAGGAGAAGCTGAAATTTTCCGAAGGCACATTACTTAATTTGTCATGGTCTACCAGATTGAATGCGGCCGAGAGGTCAAGTAACAGGAGAATCTATAGATTTCCAGAGTCTCTTATGGAATCCATCTGGATTTTTAGATCTAATAAGGCTGTGCTGTGGTTGGACCGGAAGCCAGATTGTCTGGTTCCTAGTAGACGATTGCTTTCTAGATAGTTTTGGACTTGCGAGTAGGCTATTGTATCGACTCATTTTAACAGAGAGGGCATAGTAGTTATGGGGCGGTAGTTGGTGGGTATGGTGGGGTCCAGAGAAGGTTTTTTAAGGAGTGGGGTAACCCATGCTTTTTTGATACTGGCGTGGACAGAGTTGGTGGTGAAGGAAGTGTTCATGAAGTTAGTGATGATTCGGTGTTAACATAGGCACGCAAAGTTTGACTATGTGCGCAGGGAAAATATCACCTTAACAATTGGAAGATTTTAAGGTGGCAATGATATTCAAAACCTGGTCTCGGGACACCGTGGAGAATTTGAATGGAATGGTTGATCTTTCTGTATCTGCGTCAGGTGTTAGGGGCGGTATACTATTGCTGGCCAATATGTTTCTTTTGACTGGTATTTTATTTTGGAGTGTGCGGATATTGGAGGGTAGTGAATTCTGGATGGTAGTGCACCAGGATTTACTGGAGTTTATGGGAATGGTAGATGGGATGGGGCTTCCAATTCTATGAGTATGTAAAACAGTTCTTTGGAATTAGAAGCAGCATTATTTAAGCAGGTGTTTAGAGAGTTAGCTTTATGGGGTATGACTGCTGCTTTGTAGGTTTTATTGGCTGTCAGAAATGAATTGGCCTCAATTTGCAATCATTGAGGAAATAATGGTGAGAGAACACGGTAGGCTTGAACATGCATGCACAGACATTCATACATTGGGGTCTTTAAAGATGTGTTTTGGAACAATTGGGGTACATTATGAATTTGCAATCTGTATATCACAGATCTTCTCATAGCTAAGGATTGTGCAGTTCCTAGGAGCCCGGGATGGTGATATGAACTATGTTTGACTGGAAAACCCAGTTTAGCAAGGTTGAAAGCTGAGGAAGGGCAACAAGCAGCTGACCATATCAGATGGTCATCCACAAGCAGGCTCATCGTATGGATTTACACTATTGTGGAAAGGACATGCAATCTTTTTAAGTACATGGGATCCTGTTATTCATTGTACAGAGAAGTCCGGCCATCTGTTTGTGACCCAGCAATAATCTTTTTGAAAGGGACCCTTAAGGGCAGAGTTGACAAATGCTTTATGGGTTTCAGTTAGTTTCCCTAGAGGTCATGCATGTTGAATTGGTAGTCATGTAGATCAGAGTGAAACAAGGACACCAGCAAGTCTAGGTGGGTAAGATATTTTTCACTAGATCAAAGTGAACTTATTTTTTCTCCCCCTATGCATATTCTTAAAGTGTCCTTGCAAACCATGTGTACGTCTGGGGTTAGAGGCCTCAGGCAAAGAATTATGTTTTTGTGTTAATGAGTAGCTTTCGGACAACATCATGACCTACCACAGAGGATCCCAAAAAGCAGTGTGCTGCGAATATGTGCTGATGATGGTAGTTAAATAAATGTGTTAAGTGAGAGTGTGGGGATTAACAGAGATTTGATCTCTTTTGTATAGGTTTGACCAATCATGTGTGGGGGGATGATTTGTAATAAAGTATGTGGGAGTGTTTTACTGTCACAAAATGTATAAGAAGTGTCAAACTGTGTGGTTCGAGGAGAATCAGGTAAGTATGACTCTACAGCATCTTCTAGCCCCTCCCGGAGGTTTGCACAATAAGCTTGCTTTATGGACAAACCTGCACTTGCTTCTTGAGTGGTGGGTCTACTTTGGGTTAAGGTAATTAGCGGCCCATCTGCACACACTTTTTGAGGGTTTGCACCCCATTCATTATTATAAGTGAGTTTTACGGTTTGAGTAACTATTGTGAATCATTGTACGGCCCACCCACATTCTATTTATTGTTGAGTTGTTTGCCGTCTGCTGGCAAGGTTATTCAATTGTTTGTGAGTGGATTAATTGGTATGAATAAAGTGTGATTGAGCATAGAGCATTGAGAACGTTAGTGTTGGATGGTTAGTGGATGGCTCGGTGGGCAACTTGGAGCGTTCATCCAGTTTGCCCCTGGCAATCTCAGTAGTAGTGTCCTTTGGGCATGGTATGTGTGAAAAGAGGTCCTGAGGCACTGTGGAGCGGGGTGGTATCTCTAGCAATGGGCAATGTGCAGTGACTGATCCTTTATGAGAATGAGGAACAAATGAGTGGAAGTGGAGCATGCAACAGTGGAGTTCCTGAGAGGAATTCAGAGAAGGAATTCAATAGATGGCAGAGTCCTGATGGGGTCCCTAGGAACAACTCAGCGTGATGCAAGGTCTGGTTGTGAAATCTTGGAGCCAATCAGAGAGCAAGACACACTATACAATAATTGCATGGGGCCCTCTCTATGTCTCTCTCTCCCAGGCTCTCAAGTAGATACATTTTTACACTGTGTCTTACACGGATATGGGAATCAGCAGATGAGGGTGAGGGCAGTCTGTGGACTCCACTCATTACCGTAAGAGGAGTGCTAAGGCTTATGGGAGGCATGAACCTTAGATTCAGAGGAGGGTGCCTGAGAGATGAAAACCCTAGTCTCTTGCTTCTCCTTCCTTAGTATACCTGTTGGCAAGTTGAGTGTCATCTCAAATCTCACTCCAACCTCTTCAGGTATTGTGCTCAGGGTGCCCTGCTACGACCCTACCCCCTGCAATGGCAACACCTGTGTTGGCGCAAATAAGCAATTAGGGCAGAGGTTATAATCCCTGATTACTTCTACCAGCAGTCTGCACCAGAGTCCCCAAAGGTCTCAAATTCCTCTCCCACAGTGTACAGCCACAGGCCCAAAATGAATCTCAGCACATGTTAGCTTTACTGATCGGAGGAAATTAGGGGAAAAAAAGAAAAACATTTTAGATATGTGACATTAACTCCATGAATAACACATTTTGGAATCACAGTATATAATGAAAACAGTCAAATATGTGGGGAGAACTATTTAAGGTATGCAACTGTAAACAGACCAAACCTAGTTTGGAAGTGAAGGAGCCATGTAACACCTTGTTTTCCTTTATGGCATAGGTTTGGCCTTTTGTCTGTTCCTTTCTCTGTAAAGAATCCTGCCCCTGACCATGGAAGCTCTATAATTTGGCAAGGGAAAGGAAGACCACAAAGGAAGTAACATTGATTTAAAAAAGATATGCCACACAAATAAACAGATGATATCCACCACTCATTGCAGCCGATGCCTCTAGGAACCCTTTGACATCCCCTTCCTTGACAATAACAAATATCTGGTACCACGGTCCTAATGTATCTAAAAACGTTATGTGGTGGACATTAAGCGGATGATTGATGCCTGTGTATGTGTCCTTCCTCATATGAAGAAAGAACTTGACAAGATCCAGATCAGGATCAGGTGTGGTGGCACCTTTCCCTCTAACACCAGCATGGTTCAAGAGCTAATCTGGACATAGATTGTTTGTTGCATAGATACATAAAATGCTACTTACAAGCATAGAAGGATACTATAGATCGATAGACACATACATAGGCACAAAGACGGAGAGAGAAAGAGAACCAGAGAGAGAGAGATAAAGAGAGAGAGGGACACATTGAATGATATGTAAATAGAAGGGAAAGTTTTAACCCAATTCAAATAAAAAAATGTAATTGAATTAAATTGTTTTCTTATATCATGCTTCATGCCCACTCAATCCTCCAAGAGAAAGACCGGGTCTGAGTATCGAACCCATGCTGCTCAGTGTAATCTGGTGCTCAGTCCAGTCTGGATTCCAGACAGCACATTGCCCCTGAGCTATCCTCATATACATAACATAAATTACTTTAATAAAACCCCAAACTAAATGAATATGACTAACTTGCTTATAAATTCTCCCACAGAACAATTACATCATTGCCTTTTTCCCTTACGTTGTATCAGTAATGGGGAATGTGGCTCTGAACAGGAATGTGTTTGGAAACAATCTGTGATAATATATTGTAAGTTGATAGATCAAAACATTATTTTTTTGCTTTTTCCACAGTCACAGTCCTTTCCGACAACACAAAACCAAAGACAAGCATGAGATTGACCGGATGACACTCACAATGGTAAGGATTAGCAAAGGGGCTCATCCATATTTATTCATTTCAATGGGAGTGAATTTGATTTACAATTAAGAAGTGGTGTTGACTGTTTTAAGCATCTACTCATGTACATTATATAAATATTATTGATTTGTAAGTTGCCCTGTGCATTGTAATGATTGCTTCACAGCGCCCGCCGACATAGTCATGTACACATTCATATGCGTGCAATAAAATAAAGTGTATGTGTTTATGGTCAATGCTACATTTTCACGTTCAAATATCTTTTGTCCCTTCCTAAATTTCCTACAGAATGTAGAGTTACCCGATTCTTTCACGCCTGAGTTAAAGGACCTATTGGAAGGTCTTCTCCAGCGAGATGTTAGCAAGAGACTTGGCTGTCAAGGGGGCAGGTAGGCTCACTATTTCCATCCTTACTACTTATCTTGACATTCCACCTGCGTCCAGCATTA
Source organism: Ambystoma mexicanum (assembly GCF_040938575.1). NCBI lineage: Eukaryota > Metazoa > Chordata > Amphibia > Caudata > Ambystomatidae > Ambystoma > Ambystoma mexicanum. Next base: position 1,365,866,327 of record NC_090932.1, on the reverse strand, counting down.
TAGTGCTTTTAGATTGTACTACCAATGTCTTTCTCTCACACCAATGCAGTGTCGCTCCTTGTGTGAAAGGTGTATAGTTTGCAACACAGTAGTTTCAGTTATGGGTTCACATTATTTAATGAGTAAAGTGTGTATGATTGTATCCACTTCTGAACGTCTTTTTAAGCCATCCCATTTGCTTATAAATAATGATGACACATTTTAACAAATGCATTATTTGTATACTTATGTCATCCATTATTTTGCTATTATTTTGAATGATGGCATAATTGATGTCGATAACATTTTTTTCGTATTAGTAATCTTTGGTTTCTTGGATATTGTACAATCACCATTGTCACTGATCGTTTTAGGAGGTTTGTCTGCTGCCCTATCTGTGTGGCCATGTCTACTGCACACACATAAATCCCTTACGTCCACAGCATTGTCTTGTTTGACCACTTTCATAACTTGTGACCTCAAGAAGCCTCCTGTGTTAGGACTTTTTGTTTCAATGGAAGGTCACTTAGCAATGTCCATCAACTCTTAACGTTCCAAATATACAATCACTGATCTGTGAGTACCTGGCAAGTACTTTAGACTATAGGGGGTCGGTTTGCATAGGACCGACTTTAGTTTGAATGGCATCTTCAGTAATTGAAGAACGTTGCCGCTTGAAGATTGAGACTGGTATTGAACACAAATACCCTATCTTGTGTAATGCGCTTGTATTACTGCTAGTCTTTAGCGTTCATACCTCATTGGTCCTGATGGACTTTAGAGCATGTAGCAGTATTATGGGATCCGGCATTTACAGTCTTGTTTTGTGACCCCAGGTTAGTTTCTGGAGTCTGAGATGTTGTGCGCTCACAGATGCAATGGAGATTATATCCTGCGCTGTGATTTAGTGCTGGACGTATGGATATTCCTCAAAGCTGGAATTCAAGCCACGTTTTTCATTCTCCCTCTCAGACTGAAGACCATGTTAACCTGTTCCTCATCTGGTCATGATTATCGAAGGGCTTCACCCTGTTAAACTGTCCTCCTTTTCATACACATCATTCTGATGCCAACCTCAGTGTGGGAGCTGTAGAATTCTTTTGTTTTTGCTGAGAAAATATATAATGATAATGATTTTCCATTTTTTTGGCTGAACCTAAAGTTGATCATATTGTATGGTATTCTATGCCAATTTGCTTGGTTTTTGCTCCAAATATTCCTTCTATGTTATAGACATGATATGGACACCTCTATTGATGATTTTATAATATGTGAAATATTTTGTTTCTATTTGAATTTTGCACTCTTGAGTCTTGGATCTATATGTTTATTATAAAACACTGAATAATATGTCAACGAAAGAGGCATTTTCAAATACAGCGATTGTGGCTTTTGTATAGGCATGAAATAACCAACAGGTGGTGTTAGAATAGTGGGTACGCGGAGAGACATTCGTGAACTCTCCTCTTTGGTTCTTTGCAGAGTGGGTCAAAAACAGAGAAATTACAATTTTCATTTGTATGAAAATCATTTAATAAATAACTAAAGTCGGCGTTGAAAGGCCCTATTACAATATTAATATGGGGAATAGCAATCATGTGTACAGCAGGCACCACAAACTGAAATGACTGTAAGGGCATGATTCATAGTTCATAATACTACATACATACAGTGTAGAAACACAGACTTAGGACAGCTGTTGGCGAATCCCTTAGCGTACTTGTTTTGGAGATTGTGCCATTAGATTTGAGCTGTGTGCAAAGGCAGCAATGTCGGATTCTTTTGGTACTGAGGCTGTCCAGTGCCCTATAAACTACTTGGGAATGAAGAGAAAGTTTGTAATGCCTCTTGGTTAGAATTGTGCCATTGTGCCATGTTAGCTTGGTTCTAACGAATAGACATTAAAAACTTTATTTTCAAAACAAAGAGACATTGAGAAATGTTTCCAAATAAAGATTGAATCTAGAGATATTCACCAACAACTTTAATACAAGAATATTACATTTGTGTTACTACAAATACAGGATTGAGAGACCGCATTAAATCCAGACATTTTTGCTTCACAAACTTGTGTACTGTATTATATCATTTTCAATTAAAAACCAGACAATTGCCGCCACATATTGGATCTTTCTCTTCATGTTCAACTCATTTTATCTATCTTCAAAATAATGAAAGGCTGAGTGGACCTCCCAGTACTTTTGTGCACATGCTGCAGGGCTGCTGGAAAGACACAACAAGCATTGTCAAAGATATTAGCTTTTTGTATAGCCTTGGGATATGATTTTGCCAGGCACTTCCTTAATAGTACTCCATGACTATAAGATGGCTACACCTGGAAATGATGAGATAACCTGGACAATACCTATATAATATTTAGGCACAAAACTGTTGATTTTTCAATGCTTGGTTTTATGAGGGCGTCAGTGCAAGGAACAGATATAAATCAGGTGGCTAAAGACACACTTAGTTAATACATTTGTATCACCCTAACCCTGCATTTACAGCTGCAATTAAGCCATTACCTCTCAGCAGATTGATTAGGAATAACACAAGCAGGCCCATTGGATGAGTAATTGTGGACACACAGATTGCTTATCTGGCCAAACCTTGTGGAGCGTGTTATTCTTTGCCAACTAGGTTGTGCCATTTTTTTGCTGTGTTTGAGTGTGCTGCACATGTAGTGCTCTTTAACCTTGCTAGCTGCATTAGTTAATACACACACCACATGGGTGCACCACCAATATCTTGCTCTTGATCACCCACATGATATTTGAATTTGCAATTTGACTAAAAAGTGTGGGTCGAGGAATAGCACTGGAGGCTTGTTTAGGATTCTAATCGGGCGTCACACACCAGACCAGGACCCTTGCCCTTAGCCTAGGATGTAGCGCTCAGTTAGACTACTTTTTCTTTATTTCCTAGAATTCAGATTGAGCTGACACCCAACCTGTCTCACACCCCCTTTTACAAATACTCCGGGTCACAATGGACCATGATCCAGGCCGGTTGGTGGGAATACAATATTTATTTATTTTAAATTCAAAGAAAATCACACAATTTTAATATTGGGCAGCAATCACCAATGGGGAGATAATGACAATATAAACTGATGAAATACACATGGTTGACCTTCTACTAGATCATATCAAAAGCACAGATGAATAGGAGCAATTTTACTGTTCGGGTAGATAGCACCCGAGTTAAGATTTCCCCATGCAATGCTCCCTTAAACCCTAAATAATCGAATGGATAGGAAGCAGCGTCAATGAGTCAGGGATAATAGGAAGCAAACAGAATTAAAATCCAATCTTCCCTCACGAAATGGGAGGCAAAATTGGGTTTGAAAACCTAATTGCGTAAATGACACTAGGAATTGGTAAATAATTAATTTAAATGTGCAGTTGGATAAATGAGGTAAATATGAGTTATCACAGTATCAGGGATGTAATAACACTAGCAACTACAAAGAAAGGTACCTACAAAGGGCATACAATAAAACAATCTACTTTGAAGCGACAACACAGTGCAGCCAGACTTGCATGCACAGAATTTGCATTTGCTAAATTACACACATTTAAATGTCAAAAACGGTTTGAAAAACTGGTGTAATAGACAGAATTGGAATTCGTTTTTTAGGCTGAGTGATAGATGCACATCACAGGGATAATAGAAAAGTGAAAGAGTGACTGTAGCTGAAAAACTGGATGAGATTTTAAAGGTGGAAGGAAATTCGGTTTTAAAAATAAAAGCAGTTAAAAGAGCAAATCGGTTTGAAAAGGAAAGGACAAGTTTCACTTAAACTAGATTTAGTGGCTAGATTGTTAAAGAAAGAGACAGTACGCTCCAAGGTTCATTTGCACGGTTAACCTTTTCTCTCCGCATTCAGCTCTATGTGGGAATTGATGAAATTATTCAAAATATGACTAAGGACTTATGTAAGACAGAAATGAATGGAAGAATTGTGCTAACATTAGGAAATCAAGGAACAGAATACACAGAGGATTCAGAATATCTTCAACAAGTTATCAGGGGGGTATTGGGTGGCATTACTTAGGAGGTGGAACAAAGACAAGGTATCAAGTTGAGGTATACTATGTGTTGCTATGGGATGGGTAATACTCACAATCAGCGCTTGAGTTTGGGATTTTGGGACAGCCAACCGAGTTTCTGGACAGCAAGGCATTATCTGGTCACTGGTCACAGCACCCGGCTCTCCTAACAGAAAACAGCTGGTTAAAGGTCTGGTCACGGCACATCGGCATGCAGGTAGTAGGGCAAAAAGCCGGTTCAGGTCAATGGATACTCTCCAAAAATTGTATCACAGCTTTTCCCCCTTTCTCCCTGAGTTAGTGGGATTTTGGTATGAGGTTTAGTTCTGAAGGGTGGTTCTGACTGTATAGGAGGGCCTGGATCAACTATCCCTTTTCTGGCAGTGGATTCTGGAATATGCAGGGTGAGACTATAATGTCTGGATACACAGGATGCACAGGAGCTGGAAAATTCAGAAGACTGTGACCTTTGTCTCTGTGAGCTCCCCTTTTTTAATAAGGCAGATTACATCACATTTTGATGTGTGCTTTTATGTGTATAGGATCATCCCGCAGTTAATTTTGCTAAAACCATTTATGGCACAAACATGCACCTTTTTACAATTGTGGCACTTTTGAAACTTACATAGGTGATTACATATTTCACGAAGAGCATGGCAGTCCGACTCCCAAGTTTGTATGGATTTGTTTCGTCCTTCTAATAATTTGTCATCATTTTCAGTGAGAAATATTTTACCTAAAATTCTATAATTTTATTCTTGTGTACATATTAGCATAAGGCATGTTAGTATTGAATTTCAAAGTGGCACCATATACACTTTCCTCAGAATATAGAATTTTCCATCATTTCTGTCCCCTATATGCTAGTGAAGGCTACCACGTCTTAATTGAAAGCCACAACATTGCATTTAAACTGTAAAACCCTTGCATTACTGCGTTGTCCAATAGCAGAAATAACAGTCTTAAAGTTTGCTAATTAAAATAATCTTTTGAGCCAGATGGCCAGCATTGTCTCCCAAATAAGGGCATAACTTCCAAGGCTGATCTGGAGTTGGCTTTGAAGCCCCCCAGTTGAAGTTAAGGGGAGGTGTTATTTGCAATTTCACACCTAAGTGTCCTGAAATCTATTGTAGCAGTCCCAAGCCCAGACACAAAGTCTGACGAGCGTGTGATATGCTTCCTCTTGGTCCATTCAGAGTTTCCAAGGGGTGGTCCCTTTTGGGGGGAAAGCAACTCCTGTTCCCAGCAAACAAATGTCTTTTGAAGCCAAGCAGCAAAACCTGTTTTGCTGGTTCCCCAGCACAGCAAATGCATCTATTTATTATATATTTTTTTTCTGAAACAGATGCAAGTCTGTTGAAATAAAAACATCCGATATATGTAAAATCCCCTTTACATTGCTAGGCAAGGACAGGGCCTTATTCAACATTACACTTTTAAACAGACATTTTTCTTGTTTGCAAAAGCAATAATTTTTACACGTGGTTAATTCTGCTGGGGTGTCACTCTCAAATGTGGCCTCCTTATATTCATTTTCTGAATCTTTCCGAAGCCCCAGTCATGTTTCCAATGCACAAGCATCTGTCAAAATAAAGATCCCTTGAAACTGACATATGCACAGAGAGATAGGGTTTCTTCTGAAGGATTTATCTGGGATATTTTGTAGCAAAATATCAAGTGTTTTTCCTTATGGCTGGGAGTAAAGTTGTTTGTGATTTCACAGATTTTTCCTGACACAGCTTGTCATTCAGTGAGGAATGCTATCTTTAGCTGGGGCACAACCTGAATACGGCTGGGCATAGCTGGGTCTCACTGGATCAGGAATGTGTTTTGGTGAACAGTTGAAAAAAGGCATCAGGGTGACATCATTTTAAATGTAACATATTTCCTATTTCAATGGGAAATTCTGAGCTTGTAGCAAAGCAGCGCTGCTTTTCATTCTCTTCTTTGGTGCACATCAGGAAACACACTGGCACCCTTTCGTGGTGTGTTCCCGGTTCCATCTTGCCCCATATGTGCTTGACAAAGACAGCGCAGCCATTATTTTGGGGACTGCAAAACGGTGTTTTTAAGGCAAGGCGATAGTGCTCAACAGTGCCAGCACAGCCATTTTGCTGGTAACTGCTGAAGTGCAGAGTGGTGATGGAGGGGACTTCTGCTGGCTGGGTACATGTACCCCAGAGGCTTTCTCTGTTGAATTGCATTGCAACAATGCACACATCCACAACAATGCAGTGTTGTGAGCCCCTTCTGCCTCACCAAACATTCTATGTTCTTTTTTTCAACAGTATTAACACTGTAGTGAGTTATGAAGGGCTCATGCTATCATGCGCAGTTGCTACCACATAAGCCTTTGTTCAGCTTGGGTAGAGGGTTCAGCATGTGAAGAGGTGAATGACAGCAGGTTGGCTTAGTGGTCTGTAGCTGGTGACGTGGTAAGCTGTGACGCAACTTTACATTTCCCAATGCATTTTGGCACTTTACAACCAGCTGAAATGGGTGTTGATTTTCTGTGCCCCACTAATAATGGCATATAGAGCCTCACAGTGGCTGATGAAATGCTTGGCAACAAGGTGGAGGACTTGGGTGAGGCAAGCGAAATACATGGTATGACTAACTCTTAGAGCTGCGACAACATTGGAACTATTCTCCAGAGCCACAGTCCTGTTTGAGCTGCCAAGGAGTCCGCTATTTTGCCACCGCCTCCTCTACATTTATCAGAAGTCACTTCCCCTGTGGGATTACCAGAGAACCCCATAGTGTAGGGTGGCAGTGAATGCAATAGATTTATTGCTGTTGTAAGGAGTGTTGACAGATGTCAGGAACTGGAAAGTTATTCCAATGTGCTATGAAGGACATACAATCAATGATTTGGGCACAGGTCCACATATCCATGTAAAGTAGACTTGTTCCCCTAGCACTAGTCAAGACCCATCCCAAATCCAACTACAAGATGGTTTTTCAAACTTTAGTACAATGACTACTGAATTCAATGGCAGCTGGCATTTGCCAGGCAGGGTTTTTATAAGCCACCAGACAACCTGTTGGTTCAAAATACAGGTATGCAAAAACATGCTAACATTATTGACACATTAGCATTCAGCATCATTCCCTTTAATGTGTTTTGTGGTATTTTGCACCTTGCTCGATTTACTCCATTTGAGGGTCTGGCGAGTCCTTACAGCCATGGTTTTGGGGTAATTCAGGTTATTAGGCTGATGGTATGGTTCATGGGTGGTGCTGCCCCATATGCATGCACAACACAGAACCTAGCCTTCCATTAGTAGTACAAAGCCTTCTTGCAAATAATGCAGGTGGCAACCTTTGGTCATTGCTTGTCCATTATGCATACAGTACACTCAGTGAAATTCCAGTGTGAGCTGAGATGAGCCTATGCTTCAGTGTGGTCAGGTTTCCTCAATGTAATGTGCATTTGTTGTTGTGCTGGTGAGGCGGTTGCCACATGCGGACGACTTTCAGAAACACTGTGAGATATTTGAGGATGTCTTTCAGACAGGCAGTGCACAAGTGGTTGGCAAGTCCTAAGCATTTGCTGCCTCAGCACTGTACCGTTCTCTTTGGCGTCAGGGGGTCTTCTTGACAAAGATGTGTCCCAGTCTCGCGAGTGGAACAGGATCTTGATCTTCTTTATTGTGTTGTTACTTGCTGAAGCTGGAAGCCAGAGAAGCCAATCAGCAGCTCCTCCACATCCTGTGCCGTTTCTTCTCCTTCTGCGTGACTTGACAAGGCCTGCTCCTCCTTCTCCTCCTCCTCCTCCTCTTGTAACCCAGGAGAACTGGACAGGTCCTCCCTTCTCTGTCGCCTTGTCCAAAGCTGTGATAATAACATTACATACCATAGAAGTGTCCCCTGTGGCTTGTTCTGAATAGCTTGCATAACTGCACAGTACAGCACGCAATGCAGTGGTATCCACTGATAACAACAGCAGCCCTTGCTATTGAAAAACAGCAATAACGTCACCCCTTCACAGACCCTGCTGCCTGACTCATCTGAGTTATCCAGATGGGATTCTGTCTAATATATGATATAAAGTGATACATTATAAATGTGTGTGAGTTCTCCTCGCCTGCCGCCAAAATATTCACACATCAATATGGGTAACATCTATGCTCCTGTGCCCAAAGAAATTACATGCCAATTTGTGCGATTTGTTTTCCCTGCCCCTGCATCCAAAGAAAGCACATGCCAAGAGTGCAATTTGATTTCTCCTCTCATGCCCCCATGAAGGTCAATCATCAATGTGTGGGGTTTCTCAACTCATGCGTTCAAAAATATTACATGATATGATAGGTTATTTATAACGTGCTTAATACCCAGAGCGGACCCGTGGATCGAAACTGTGTCATCTTGCTTCCCAGGTGAGCACTTTGCCCTTGAGCTATCCTCCTGAGACATGGAAATGCGTGAGCTTAGGTTTCTCATCTCCAGCATCTACATTTCAGGTGTCTGTGTCTGATAGTTCTGCGCCTGTGCCCAAACAAATCATTCATCAATGGGTTTCAAATTCTAAACTGTGCAGCGCAAAAGTGAAGCATAAAGGCAAGCCATTAGTCATTCATGTCTTACTTTTAAACTCCAGGCTATCCAAAAGATATTTGTAGGCAGAGAGGAAGCATGGAACTTAATTAACATGTCTATCATGCAGTTCTACGCTGACATCAAATGGTACAGGTTTTAAGCCTGCTTGACATTTTTAATCAGGTGTGATAGGAATTGATTTCAACCGTGTCCAGATGTTTTTGCACCCGCTAAAAGCAGAAAGATTCTGTAGGAATCCATTGTAATTTAAGTCTGCCCGGTGGAATATGCAGGCAGCATTTAGTTGTTTTAAAGAAAATTGAGAGAATAAACAAAGAGCAAAAATGATTTTTCCTGCTTTTGCACCTTGCTTTGCAGAAGTTGAAAATTGCACGCAAGGTACCCAAAAGCACGTCTTCTGTCCTGAGCGCAAAGCAAAGAAGTGTCAATGTGTGGGATTTGTTTTTTTCTCTCATGCACCCAAAAATGCATCTGACAATGTGTGTGATTTCTCGTGATATATACCTAAAGAATGAACTCGATCATCTGTGTAATTTCTCCCCTCTAAAGGCAAAAGATTGTGTTTGATGCACACAAACGAAAATATGCATCGATGTGTGTGATCATTTCTCCTCTCCTGTGACCAAAAAGATTACTTGTCACTGTGCGATTTGCTTTATTTTCTCCTACACCCAAGCAAGGGCATACATCAATGTGTCAGACTTGGTTTCTTCTTTCTTGCACCCAAAAAGTAATATTTCAATGAGTAGATTTATCCTGACCTCCAACAGAAAATAGCACATGGAAAGTATTGATATGAATCCGGGTTTTTATGCTGGTTATCAAACTTTATACGAAACTAGCATCACATCAGAAATGCCTGGACGCATATTCTTTGTAACCCAGGGGCAAACTGACAGAAAATCTTATAATGGTGCAAGCGCAATTTTGCATGCTGCAAAAATGCATTGAAAGCATGTATATTTTAACTCGGGTAAACTGTACCCTCGTGCAAAGTTTCTGTAATCTGACCTCATTTATCTGTTAGAAATAATTTTTAAAAAACCCTAGGTAATACAGATTCTATTAGAAGATGCTTTTCTGGTTCCTAGTGATAGTTTCGACAGTCAAAGTTTCGAATGCCAAAAGTTCTGACACAAAAGTGCCGGAAAAAAAAGTATTGATTTATTTTATTATTTTGTTTAATTATTTGTATGAGTGGGTCCCCCTCAAACCCACATTTTTTTTAACACTTATTTTACAATATGAAATTAAAATAAACCCTTTAATATAAAAAAAAGACATTTGAAACTTTTTTTCTGGCACTTTTGTGTCGAAACTATTGACATTCGAAACTATTGTTTCGAAACTTTGACTGGACACCGCTTTTCTACCATGAGGCGGCAGTGCCCAGGGTGGACCCTTGATAGAGAATCTCCAACCATCCCCTCCAAACGTATTATGTTTAAAAATGTCTCCAACCCACTCTGGCCATACCCTGGCAGTTTGGCTATACAAATATTTGTGACTTTGGCGGTGTCTCATCATTGTTGCAGAACAATCATATGTGCTCTCTGCCTTGCCGTTGGGGTTCAGCATGGATAGGTCACAGTGACTGATGCTAGTGGCCTTGTTGACATATCTTCAGGAAACAGCCGGGCCACCGGGCACATCGGTCTTAGAGGAATTCGAGGGTAGTTGCCCCACACAATTCAGAGCCAACCATCCTAAAACACTTGACAATGGGCCTCATTACGACCCTGGTGCTAATGGGTTAACGGCAACGTAAAAGGCTGCGGCGCCGTTAACCCATTAGTGCCTGATTACGAGGTCCCTTTTGCAGGACCCGACCTTAAGGGCTGGTCTACACCAGCCGTTAAAGTAGGGACCCGCAAAGGGACCTTGGTGATAAGTACGGTACCGCAATTTGCGGTACCGTACTTAGCGCCTTCCCCATTCCCATTGAGCCCTATGGGGAAAAAATGGCAATGGGGAAGGGCCATGGAGGAAGGGGGAATTACTGCTCCGCCAACATTGTAATGGGGTGGTAATTCCCCCTTTCTCCATGGCGGAGTCAGTAAGTTACCGGCATGGCATGGTGCTATTAGCACCATGGTTTTCAGCCTGGGTCGTAATGAGGCCCAATGTCTTGAACACATGGGCATCTTGATTACTGTTTGACGTATATAGCTCTTGCCTTCACAACTCCCCCCTGCCTCAAACCTTACACTCAGAAAAATAAAAAAATATAACACTATTTTCAATGTTGAGAGAACTGACTGGCATACTGCCTGGATGCTCTAACAACATGTCTACTGTGGTAACTTCCTGTATCATACAATATAGAGAACATGCATAGACAACATGATTTGCCCGCACTGTAATGCACAGTAATAGGGACTCCTCCATTACAGTGGCTTCGAGGCATCTGACATCCGGCTTAGCAAAATGATGCAGAGAAAGCCCACTCTTAGAAATCAGATTGGCTGACAACACCTACAACATATAGGACAATACAAAAGTCCTGTAAACTGAATACAGTTCATTTATCCCATCATTTATGCTACATTTCTCAAATAACTGATAGCCAGTCAATCGCGCTTAGGAAAACATGATTCCGAAGGTAGTAGAAAAACAACACCTTGACAGCATTGCTGAACAAGTACTACTAGCAATACTTACCAGTCTGGTTTCAGACACAAATGCAGCACAAAAACAGCAATCATACAGTTTTTTTTTTTTTTTAAATGCTCTCCAGATTATGAATTAAGGAGACTTCTGCCTCTGCACCACTTTTGACATACCGGGCTGATTAATTTCCTATCTGACAGAATGGGCTTCACTGGCACATCCATTCACTGGTTCACCTCCTGTTTATCTAATAGGTGCCTATCAGTCCAAATGGGACATTTCAAACGAGGCTGCCAACCATTGCTCAGTACTTGAGGGTTCCATCCTCTCTATCTCAATCTTCTTTCTATACATTGGGACACTCCTCAACACTCACCCTGAGGCATATCAGTGAACCACCAGTAGTCAGATAAACACACAGCTATATCGTAAAGTGAATTGTGCGCAGGATGTCACACACCTCAGGGACTTCCTCACAACCATCCAAACCTGAATGATGACCGCATTCCTGCATCTCGTCCAGATGAAAACAGGGTTCATCCAACTATGACACCCCCCCAAAAAGGCAATTCAAGGATGACTGAAGGATTTTCAATTAGAGGGGCTCTCAGCTCAACTTACAAAATTGTTCAGTTTCATAATTAACATCAATCTATCCTTTCATCAACATTTTGTGAAAAAATCCCAATCCGCCCTCTCCCATCTAGCTTTCCTCTTTCAGATCAAACGTGTTCTCCCTTAATGGACCTTTGGGTTATAGTGCAGGCCCTGGGGACATCACACCCACCTGGATGGATACAATTCCATCCTCGATATGGTCGCTGCCTAACCCCTCCGCCCCCCCCCCAAGGAAGTGTAGCATGCTGCAGCATACTTAATTACCTGTAAAATAATGTGCTCTGACCTCTTGATCCTTAGATGAGTACATTGACCAGAGTCTTGTTCAAAAGTGCCTGAATCCCATAGAAGGCCGTGAAGACTCAGTTCCAGAACACCTGGCGGGAGAACTCTTCAAGCAGACCTAGGATCCCCTTCTCATCACCAGGCTTGAGACCAATCGAGCCTGCAAAGAAAACTCCAAGAAAGACGTATTCTCATGATATACTCCTGGAAAATGAACCCGCACCCTGCAGTCATGTGGAACAGATATGACATGCCCTCAGTTCATGAATGAGCTCTTTAAGGAATATAAGTGACATCATAATTGCCAAACTCCCACCCCGGGAGAACAAGCCACTGGTCTGTCCTACTGGCCAGGCCACCTGCGTGTCAGACGCTTGATGTACACCCTTTTGTAACCCTTGTTTAGTCATTGTACTCTACCTTGGTGTGCCCAGTGCTGGTCATTTGGGCTGGCTCTCGGCGGATCCGGGATCCGGCACCAGATATGAAGCCGGATCTCAGGATCAAGCCCATCAACCACGCTGAAATACTTACAAAAGAAAAAAAGAAAAAAGAAAGCGCACGTGAGAGTGCAGCATTGCCTTTTACCGCGGCTTTGGCACAGGTGTGTAATGGACAATGCTCGCTAGATGTACAACTGATTCCTTTCAGTTGTACATGTAGCGAGAATTGTGCATTACACACCAGTGCCAAAGCATGCGGTAGAAGGCAATGCTGGCGTCACAGGCACTTTTTTAATTTTTTAAGTATTCCAGCTTTGCTGGATGTCCACTACGAGCCCCGCCCCCTCTAGACGACGCCCGCTCGGGCACTGTTAGGAAAGATTTCATAATTGTAGGGAATTTTCCTTCCATGTGGCAACCCCTAAACTTTTTGCTATTGTTTTTAACCTTGTTCTTGACTTTGCCAGAGAAGTACAGCCTTCTGCCGCACTTCTCTGGGCTTTCGCTCCTTTCTTACGGGGAAACTGACATGCCCTTAAGACAGTCAGTACCGGGGAACGTGGTTTCCCGTAGTTTCTTTTATCGTGTCGCAGCTTTAGTGCAACACGACACAAGAGGGCACTGTAAGCTAAGTTACAGCTCTCTTGGGTCTCTAGCCTTCTACAGGCCCTAGATACTCTTTTAGGAATGTATTTGATCGGTGCAAGTCATTCAGGGACTGGAATGGTGGCAGCGATCGTTTTGTTTATTTTGAGCTCCTTTTGGCGTTCTGAGCACGTTTTTGCACTGAACCCAAAATGGTGGCCTGGCTCCCAAAATGGCCAGGCCGCGAGGCTCCTTTGTCCTGTCCACTGTCCGTCTTGCTCCCTTCACCTTCCCCAGGTCCGGCGACCCGGGGCCTTCCTTATTTGGGCATGTACTTTCCCGCGAAACGTGGTTGCTTTCGCGGGCTTCTACATGTCGTTTGTGTGCCTCCAGGGTGTGGGCTGGGATGTCTAGTCCCAATACACATCCTGGGTGCCAGAGGGTCTAGGGTGGTGTGAATGCCTGGGACCACCGTGGTCCGTGATTGGTCCACGTATGGTATGTGTTTTGATGAGCGGATCTCCCATTGGCTCCCCTCCGCTTTGGCGCGAAGGGAACCGTGGATAAGAGGGGGCTGGAAACACCACTACCATGTCGATCTCCTGAGTTCTCACGAACGAAGGAATACAGGAGCCAAGTATCCTGCAACTACGAGGCTGGACCGAGGAATCGCTGGTGACCCGCTGAAGGAATCCTCCTTTGCACTGCTGTCGTCCGGAGAGCCCCTGTCCTCCTTTGATCGAACCAGAAGGCCTGTACTGGTGCTTCGACCTTTGGAATAGCAGGAACAGCTATTCCCGGCATCTTCAACCATCTCCTGCCAAGTAAGCCTTCGGAAGCGTCTCTGGGCCATCCAGTTGACTGACCAGCTTACGAAGGAGTTTGGCTCTGCAACCGCCGCCAGGTTGTGTTGTATTGCGAGTCCTTGTCACTCTCCCACGCTTCGTACGCTTGGCGTCCCCAGGTCTGAAGGGAGGAGTGTACATTTGGCTTGAATACACACGGCCGCTCCGTTGTCCTGTGCGGCAACAAAACTGTGCCGGTTTCGTCGATTGGGACGTCTTTTTGCTCTACACGACTACAAAGCGTTCCCTGCTCTTCTGAACCTGCCAGCTGCTGAAACTATCGTGGAGGAGCCTGGGCCTGCTTGCTTCGGGGACCGGTGAGTAGTATATCTAGGATCTGGTCGCCCTCCTGCAGTATCCCATTGCTTTTCCCTGCTGTGTAAAAACAGCACCCTTTTGCCGCGCTCGCGCTCTGCTTCTGCCCGCTGTGGAGGCTGCGCTTGAGTTGCGGAACCTGTTCTTCTTCTGCTGTGCACTAACGTGAACTGCCTGACTTCCTCCGAAGAGCTTCCCCTTGTGCCCGTCGGCACCGGCGTGGCAGGTACTTTGAGCACAAGGCTCCACTCTTCGCAGGGCTCGGACTTCCATCTAGTTAGGTGCCTATGAAGGCGAACTGAGTCGAAAGCATTATCGCACTGCCTGTTTTCCTTCCCTGGCAGGTGGACTACATATTTCGTGCTTTAAACGCTTGCGACTGTGTATTTGTATATATATTGTGTTGATATGGTATGTGTTGGTTTAATATTGTGATATTGTGATTTTCTCGCTACGGTCATTATTTTAAAGGCCTTAAAATAAATGTGTATCTATTTTTGATATAACAACTGTTTGGAGTAGTTTGTTAGCGCTCTTGCTTTGTGTGCTCATTGCGGGCCTTCAGTCACGCTCACCCCTCTTGAGACCTAGTCTTGACCGCCGCGATCGCTACCTTGATTGGTCTGGCTCGTCCAGAGGTTACCCTGTTCCAAGTAATTAGGTTGGCCTTCTGAACTTCTGCGCCACCAGGACAGAGTTCAGAAATCCGTCTTAACAAATTGGTGTACAGCGGTGGGATACGACTGAAGGTATCCAGTGTTGCGCTCGAACTAAGGCATTTCAGGTTATTCCAAACAGTACACGTAGTGAATTGTTATAGTATAACTTTAAAAAGGCCATAGTCCTATCAAACAGTATGGAAACAAGTACGTTGTTAACTTTAAATGCTTCCAAATCAGAAACGCTGAAAAAGATGTGTGCGGAGAGAGGTGTTTCCTCTCAAGGCACGAAATTGGAAATGATCCAAAGAATCGTGGCGTGGCAAGAAGCGCAGCTTGACGCTATTACTTCTGAGGACAGTGCGGAAGGTGGTGGGGCTGCTCTCACTGGTAGAACCGACGGTTCTGCCGCCGCACTGTTCCACGGCGACCACGAGGACAGGGAGGACGAGCTGTCTAATGTTTCCTCTGCCAGTGCTGATGGGGAGGCTATGCTTGAATTCAAGAAGCAAGAGCTGCGGTTTAGGCAGCAGGAGCTTGAATTCAGCATAGCCAAACTAAAAATCGAACAGGCAGAAAAACAAAAAGACAGGGATCACCAGTTGGAACTGGCCAAGCTTCAGGTTGCAAATGGATCCAAGGGTCCTGGACATGGGTCTGGGGCCTCCTCTCATCCACGGTTTCCAAAAGATCTGCTCAGTGTGTATGAAGAGAGGAATGACATTATGGACTGGCTGAATGCGTTTGAGTATGCATGCGAGGTCCAGGAAGTTGACAATGCTGATAAGATTGCGTGGTTTCTCAGTAGACTGCCCCATTCTGGCTGTAGTGCCATTATGGAAATGTCAAAGGCTGAGCGGGCTGATTTCGCAATGTTAAAGCAGACTCTCATTTTAAAGTTTGGGAAGACTCCGGCCCAATATTTAAAGCGTTTTCGAGAGTATAAGAAAAAGGAAGGTGGTACTTGGGTATCTTATGTCGCTGAATCTTTGAAAAACTTAACTGGCTGGGTCGAAGGCTATAAGGTTTCTACCTTCGACGGCATGATAAATCTTGTCATGCTGGAACACATTTTTGCTTCTTCTTCCCCGGAGCTTAAGCAGCATTTGGCCGATTCGAAGGAGATAGATCCTAAGAAGCTGGCCATTGCAGCAGACTTATGGGTGTCACATCGAGTGTCCCATAAGGACAAAACTCATCCTGGAAAGCAGGAGGAGGGGAAAAAGTCCAAAGATATGGAGGGTGGGGAATCTGCTAAATCTTCTTCCCAAAAGGGCCACAAAAAGAAAAACAAGGGTAAGACACAAGAGAACTCACAGGGTAGTGGAGGTGCGCCTCCGAAACAGAACTCTGGTTACAATAAGCCTCCCTACGTAAACAGACCCACTGGGGCTTGTTTTTCTTGTGGAGCAACTGACCATGTGAAGGGGGATCCCCGTTGTAAGGTTAGACCTTTGGGGGTCCACTCCGCTAATCTGGCCTTCTCCTCCTACGAGGAAGAAGAGATTACAGGAGCATCCTTCTCCTCGGACTCATTTCCCAGCGGAATAGAGGCCGAGGTAGTTTTAGTGTCCCTGGGTTCCTGGGAGCCTAAAGTCGCAGAGGCGTATGCTAGGATTCCGGATAATACCAAGCACTACTTTAAAGACAGTGTGCTGATCAATGGAGTGGATACTCCAGCTCTTAGGGATAGTGGGTGCAGTCGAACTGTAGTGGATTCTACCTTGGTAGACTCAGAGGAAGTTGCCAGAGCTACTCTGATGCCCACTAAGTTGGCTGACGGCCCCCTCCGTATGTTTCCCGTGATCCCTGTTAATCTAACTTTAAATGGTACAGCAGTCAGGATTCCAGTGAGCATTCAGAGAAACGTCCCGGGAAAGGTCTTATTAGGTAATGATCTCAGAGCTTTAGGGCTCGTAGGAGACACTGCCGAACGACCCTACACACGGTCTCAAGCACGGGCAGCATTGGCCAAGTCCAATACGCCGCCCCAGCCGAAGGGGCAACCCAAGGCGAAAGGAGTCTACAAGTCAAGACGGGGGAAAGAGAATATTCCCCCGAGCTCGCCTACCACTGCGGTGGAGGAAGTTGGTCAATCGCCCGAGCCTGACGAGGAGGTGGCGATGCCTGAAGTATTCGACCCCAACGATCATCCTGAACTAAAAGACTTGTTAGTTGAAGGAGGTCCTGATAGGGACGAATTCAGTAAAGGCCAACGTGAGTGCCCATCTCTGGAAGGCCTAAGGAGACAGGCCTGCTCCCAGCTTGAGGGTGAACCTCCTGGGAAGCATAGGATTTATTGGGAAGGTGGACTCCTGTATAGTGAGCCCACAGAGTCTACAGAAGGAGACCATAGGAGGTTGGTGGTTCCCCTTGCTGTTAGACCCTTCCTCCTGCAGTTGGCGCATGAAGTTCCCCTTGCTGGTCACCTTGGTATGAAGAGGACCAAGCAAAGGTTATCCATGCACTTCTACTGGCCCAAGATGGGGGTGCAAGTAGAAAGTCACTGCAGGAGTTGCGCCTCCTGCCAGTTGTCTGGTAAGGTTGGCGCGACAATCCAAGCTCCGTTGGTACCGCTCCCAGTTGTGGGGGTACCATTTGAAAGGGTAGGGATCGACATCGTCGGTCCCCTTGACCCGCAAACATCCTCGGGCAATAGGTTTATCCTGGTGCTGGTCGACCATGCAACCAGGTATCCTGAGGCCATCCCATTGAAAACTGTAACTGCCAAGTCAGTTGCAAAAGCTTTACTCGGCATATTTACTAGGGTTGGCTTCCCTAAAGAAGTTGTGTCAGATCGTGGCAGCAACTTTATGTCGAAGTATATGCAGGCTATGTGGAAAGAATGTGGGGTCACCTACAAGTTCTCTTCTGCATACCACCCCCAGACCAATGGTCTGGTGGAACGTTTCAACAGAACGTTAAAGAGCATGATTGGGGCTCTGGAGGAGCCCCAGAGAAGAAAATGGGATCTTCTTTTACCATGCTTGCTGTTTGCCTACCGAGAGGTACCACAGGAGGGTGTTGGCTTCAGCCCCTTCGAACTTCTGTTCGGTCATCCCGTACGGGGACCCTTAGCCATTGTCAAGGAGGGATGGGAGATGCCCACTCCCCCTGTTACTACCAATGTAGTTGACTATGTGCTAGGGCTCAGAAAACGGATGGTACTTCTGATGGGCTTGGCTAGTGATAAATTGAAGGCAGGGCAAGCGCTGGTGAAACATTGGTACGACCAGAAAGCTTCCCTCATCAACTTTACACCTGGTCAGCAAGTCCTGATCATGAATCCAATAAGGCCTCGCGCTTTACAGGACAAATGGTCAGGCCCTTACACAGTGGTGGAGCCCCTGGGTGAGGTGAACTATTTAGTGGACCTTGGAAGGCCTGGACAGGCTCCAAAAGTGTTTCACGTAAATAGGCTGAAGGCTTTCGTCCCAAGAGTCGAAATCGCAGCACTGCTACTGGCGTCAGACGTTGAGGAAGAGGAGTCTGAACCTCTCCCCGACCTGTTCCAGAGCGGTCCTTCAGATAGCTCCGTTGAGGGTGTCCGAGTGGCCCCTCACCTGACTTCTGATCAGCAGGCTGAGGTGAAAAGTTTGCTTAGGCAGTTTTCCCCCCTGTTTTCACAGTCCCCTGGTTTGACACCTTGGTGCAAACATAACATTGACACAGGAGACAGTGTACCTACCAAAAGTAGGGGATACAGGATGTCAGATAAAGTACGGTCTTATATTAAGACCGAGGTCAACAAGATGTTAGATCTTGGGGTGATTGAACCCTCTAGTAGTCCTTGGTCCAGTCCTGTGGTTCTGGTTCCAAAGGCAGGCACTTCTGAATTGAGGTTCTGCGTGGATTACAGGGCTCTGAATGCTGTCACCAAGACAGACGCACACCCCTTGCCTCAAACAGATGAGCTGGTGGATACTTTGGGTGCCTCCAAGTACCTCAGCACGTTTGACCTCACTGCTGGCTATTGGCAAATAGCGTTAGCAGAGCATGCCAGGGAGAAGACGGCATTTTCTACTCCAGACGGCCTTTACCAATTCCGGGTAATGCCGTTCGGGTTGAAGAATGCACCTGCCACTTTCCAGAGGCTTGTGAATCATGTGTTGAATGGGTTGGACGAATTCTGTCTTGCATATCTGGACGATATAGCAGTTTTCAGTGCCACCTGGGAAGACCATGTGAAACACCTCGGGATTGTGCTCCAGGCTCTTCAGAAAGCCCACTTGACCATAAAGGCTAGTAAGTGCCAGATTGGACAAGGCTCAGTGGTTTACCTTGGACATGAAGTAGGTGGAGGGAGGATACAGCCTCTACCCAGTAATAGGAGCTGTACTATCACAAGTAGATGAGAAGGGTAAGGAACACCCTATCGGTTTTATTAGTCGCCAGCTTAAGGACAGAGAGCTCAGATGGTCCACGGTAGAGAAAGAATGTTTCTCTGTTGTGTGGGCCCTAAGGAAGCTGAGGCCCTACCTCTATGGGACCCACTTCACTGTGCAGACTGACCATAAGCCGTTAAAGTGGCTAATGAACATGAAGGGGGAGAATCCAAAGTTGCTTAGGTGGTCCATAAGTCTACAAGGCTTCGACTTCACTATTGAGCATAGACCAGGTGTCCAACATAGCAATGCTGATGGGTTGTCCAGAATGTTTAACCGACCTGAACAAGAGACTCATCCAGGGGTGGATTAGTTCCCCCTGTCCATAGTCTGGGAGGGGCGAGTGTTAGGAAAGATTTCATAATTGTAGGGAATTTTCCTTCCATGTGGCAACCCCTAAACTTTTTGCTATTGTTTTTAACCTTGTTCTTGACTTTGCCAGAGAAGTACAGCCTTCTGCCGCACTTCTCTGGGCTTTCGCTCCTTTCTTACGGGGAAACTGACATGCCCTTAAGACAGTCAGTACCGGGGAACGTGGTTTCCCGTAGTTTCTTTTATCGTGTCGCAGCTTTAGTGCAACACGACACAAGAGGGCACTGTAAGCTAAATTACAGCTCTCTTGGGTCTCTAGCCTTCTACAGGCCCTAGATACTCTTTTAGGAATGTATTTGATCGGTGCAAGTCATTCAGGGACTGGAATGGTGGCAGCGATCGTTTTGTTTATTTTGAGCTCCTTTTGGCGTTCTGAGCACGTTTTTGCACTGAACCCAAAATGGTGGCCTGGCTCCCAAAATGGCCAGGCCGCGAGGCTCCTTTGTCCTGTCCACTGTCCGTCTTGCTCCCTTCACCTTCCCCAGGTCCGGCGACCCGGGGCCTTCCTTATTTGGGCATGTACTTTCCTGCGAAACGTGGTTGCTTTCGCGGGCTTCTACATGTCGTTTGTGTGCCTCCAGGGTGTGGGCTGGGATGTCTGGTCCCAATACACATCCTGGGTGCCAGAGAGTCTAGGGTGGTGTGAATGCCTGGGACCACCGTGGTCCGTGATTGGTCCACGTATGGTATGTGTTTTGATGAGCGGATCTCCCATTGGCTCCCCTCCGTTTTGGCGCGAAGGGAACCGTGGATAAGAGGGGGCTGGAAACACCACTACCATGTCGATCTCCTGAGTTCTCACGAACGAAGGAATACAGGAGCCAAGTATCCTGCAACTACGAGGCTGGACCGAGGAATCGCTGGTGACCCGCTGAAGGAATCCTCCTTTGCACTGCTGTCGTCCGGAGAGCCCCTGTCCTCCTTTGATCGAACCAGAAGGCCTGTACTGGTGCTTCGACCTTTGGAATAGCAGGAACAGCTATTCCCGGCATCTTCAACCATCTCCTGCCAAGTAAGCCTTCGGAAGCGTCTCTGGGCCATCCAGTTGACTGACCAGCTTACGAAAGAGTTTGGCTCTGCAACCGCCGCCAGGTTGTGTTGTATTGCGAGTCCTTGTCACTCTCCCACGCTTCGTACGCTTGGCGTCCCCAGGTCTGAAGGGAGGAGTGTACATTTGGCTTGAATACACACGGCCGCTCCGTTGTCCTGTGCGGCAACAAAACTGTGCCGGTTTCGTCGATTGGGACGTCTTTTTGCTCTACACGACTACAAAGCGTTCCCTGCTCTTCTGAACCTGCCAGCTGCTGAAACTATCGTGGAGGAGCCTGGACCTGCTTGCTTCGGGGACCGGTGAGTAGTATATCTAGGATCTGGTCGCCCTCCTGCAGTATCCCATTGCTTTTCCCTGCTGTGTAAAAACAGCACCCTTTTGCCGCGCTCGCGCTCTGCTTCTGCCCGCTGTGGAGGCTGCACTTGAGTTGCGGAACCTGTTCTTCTTCTGCTGTGCACTAACGTGAACCGCCTGACTTCCTCCGAAGAGCTTCCCCTTGTGCCCGTCGGCACCGGCGTGGCAGGTACTTTGAGCACAAGGCTCCACTCTTCGCAGGGCTCGGACTTCCATCTAGTTAGGTGCCTATGAAGGCGAACTGAGTCGAAAGCATTATCGCACTGCCTGTTTTCCTTCCCTGGCAGGTGGACTACATATTTCGTGCTTTAAACGCTTGCGACTGTGTATTTGTATATATATTGTGTTGATATGGTATGTGTTGGTTTAATATTGTGATATTGTGATTTTCTCGCTACGGTCATTATTTTAAAGGCCTTAAAATAAATGTGTATCTATTTTTGATATAACAACTGTTTGGAGTAGTTTGTTAGCGCTCTTGCTTTGTGTGCTCATTGCGGGCCTTCAGTCACCCTCACCCCTCTTGAGACCTAGTCTTGACCGCCGCGATCGCTACCTTGATTGGTCTGGCTCGTCCAGAGGTTACCCTGTTCCAAGTAATTAGGTTGGCCTTCTGAACTTCTGCGCCACCAGGACAGAGTTCAGAAATCCGTCTTAACAGGCACTGCCCCCCCACAAACTCCTCCCCTACCCCGGCCCTTGTGTTGTGGGATCCCCCACCACATTTTTTCCATTTCCACCACTGGGTGTGCCCTATATGAAACCACTTTCATGCATGCACACATCCAGATGACGTGTACATTTCCTTTTGCCTTTCTACGATCCATGTTTGAAAGCCAGCAGGCACGGCCTTGGGCACTATTCATGGGTATTGGACATCTAATCAGGGAAAGACGCACATACGAGTATTTCACCTGTGCACATCTTCTGACAGACGTGAAATGAGCGAGCAAACTAGAAAGCGATGCCGCCATGAAGCACCTGGCATCCAGGAATTATTAGGGTTACTCTAATGAGTCGAGTTGCACCCCCGCGGCTTCTTGCTCTGCACACGCACTGCAGGCTGCTGATTTCCTGAGGTGATCTGCTCACCCGCAGACTGGCTGTGGCCCCTCCCTCACTAGTACGCAATAGCACTACCAGAGAGACACCCGGGTGCTCATGAGGCGCACAACAACATGCATTTGGCAGCAATAAATCGCCCTGAAAAATGTAGCACTGCCGACACGTACAGACCCGTTATTTACCACACGGGGCCTGCACCACTGCACCCTTGGAAATCATGATAATTGCAATTACTATCATGCCGGACCCCCAACAATATCCTATCACATGACAGCGAGCGGGAGTGCGGCGGTTTACATGTAGATCAGCGAGGCAGTAGGAACGAGTGCACAATATCATGGCCTTTGCAGCCCTGACCGGGCCAAGGCAAAAACTGCAAAGCTGGTAACAGTAAAGTCATGGCTGAGTGGGGGATTATCACACAGGGCTGGAGACACAACCACAGCGCGACTATCATTCACAGCCACAGCGCGGCTATCATTCACAACCACAGCGTGGCAATCATTCACAACCACAGCGCAGCTATCATTCACAACCACAGCGCGGCAATCATTCACAACCACAGCGCGGCTATCATTCACAACCACAGCGCGGCAATCATTCACAACCACAGCGCGGCTATCATTGACAACCACAGCGCAGCAATCATTCACAACCACAGCGCGGCTATCATTCACAACCACAGCGTGGCAATCATTCACAACCACAGCGCGGCTATCATTTACAACCACAGTGCGGCAATCATTCACAACCACAGCGCGGCTATCATTGACAACCACAGCGCGGCTATCATTCACAACCACAGTGCGGCTCTCTCTCACAACCACAGGCCGGCTATCACTCCTATCTGCTGTCTTAGTGCTGACACTATCAGAGATAAAAACACACAGGAGGACCAGAGGGATGCATTTTTGTCCTCCAATGGGGGAATATGGAACATTCGTCATATTTGGAAATCTATCCTTTGATTTTCGTTTGGAAAGGCGAATGGTTTGCATTTGTAAGGACTGTGACGAGAAGAGGGTGTGAATGAAGGGTGATGCCTGGCCTAGCTGCATTGGTATAGGGGGTTGTCATTAGGGAAACCCCCTATGCATCACCTGGCATGGAAGTGTGAGGAGCGGAATTGGGAGTGTGATCCATGCATTGGAATTGCCATCACATGTTGTCAATGGCGCCGTCACACGTGTCTTTCTAATCAAGGAAAGTGCAAGTGTTTAATTTCTTATGTGTTACTTTTTTTCAGTGCGCAGGAAGTGAAAGAACATGACTTCTTCAAAGGAATTGACTGGCAACAAGTATACCTGCAAAAGGTACTGTATGATTGCGCATATATGACATGGCTGTCGTGATGAAAGGCACACACTTTCTTTTTGTTTTTTGTTTCATTTTGTACACATGTTTCTTATGTTGTTAAGACGATCCTTCAAATGTTTTCTTTTCTTGCCCATCTCTATCACTGACGGCCTGCTTCCTCAACGCACATGTCCAAACCCAAGTGGACTGACATGCCTCGCCCTCCCTATTGGTTGGCCCTCAATCTGACCCACATATGGAATGTGACTTTTAGTCTGATTGCCTAGCAGGGCGAATCACTTCTATAGCCCTTGCGGTCGTGGGGTATCTCAAAAGCTTGGAGTTAAATGAGGGCTTGACTGATGCTGTATAACCACTATTTTACGTTGTATTTCGATGTCTGTGAGGAGCGCTCTGATCATAAATGTCACTCTCACAGCACTTTTAGTATAATAAAATAGTGTGTTTTTGTGATAATGGATTGTGTTTCTCCTTTTGCTTCATGTTTTAATCTTGTTGACATGCTCTACGTATAATTGTAAAATTGTTTTTGTGTAATCTAATGCATTGTTGTTTCTGTTTGTTGAATGCTTTATTGCCAGCAATACAATATATATATATAGATATCTATAGATAGATATATATATATAGATAGAAATGTAAGATGGAAAACAGTCAAATTTCCTGTTTTTCTTTTCAAAAGGATCCACACAGATCACCAGTGGTGTCATGGTGGTGATATCACAATCCTCACAGTCACATGCCCTATTCTATTTCTTCAACATGATCCTAACATCTGCCAGGGTGTCTATAGGCTTGCCTCATTATACATGTACCGGGGTGGGATTTGAGAGGGCATATTAGGACATAGCTGAATACTGTGTGTTTGTGTTGCCATTGTTTGCATCCATGTGGCCCTCATACCCCTGCGACCATCGACAACGTGCACATTGTCTTGTATTCATCATTTATATAGCACCCTTTCCCCATTTGTAGGGCCTCAATGTGCTTTGTGGTTGGAATGCCCTCAGTGACCGCAGTCCATGTGCAGGAGGTTCTAAGAGTTTAAATTAAAGATGCGTGTGGGCATTTTTGCCGGGTTAGGACTTATGTGGGCTGGGTAGGTTTCAGTAAGCAGCCCAGATGTCAGGCACGTGGGTAGGTGCTGTAGGGGATGTAGGATACAGTTGTAGTGCTGAAGATGCAATGTGTGCCCAGCGAGACTGAAGTTCTTTCGTTGGTTGTCGCTATGTACTAATGGCAGAGGTGTTGAGGTACGTCAGGGGTTTCAGTGAGGACAGCTACGTGTGCTGCTGGACTGGAAAAGCACAGCAATAGCTGCATTCTAGGGTGTATGGATGGGTGGCTGTGGCCTGTGTCCACAGACATAGTGCAAGGTATACGCACCGTAGGCTTGGCTGGAGTTCAACTGCAGTGTTCTTTTTCTTGGTCCAGTGCGATTGGCTGGTGTCCCTGTAACAAAATTCTGAGCAGTGTTAGAGGGCCCGGAGGAAGGACGGGGTGGGGGTGAGGGCAGGACGATAGTTTTCTACGGTGTGCCTCTGCAAATGCTGCCGGCATCTGTGGGGTATTGGTGGGTAGGAGTGTTGTGTTTGGGAAGGAAGCGTTTGTCATGGTGTACCGCAGTGAGCGCTGCTGGCATCCGTGGGTTACTGGCGGATAGGAGTGTTGTGTTTGGGTGAACGTTTCCGTGTGCCTATCGAGAGTGTAGAGTGGGGGAGGGTTTCAAGAGGAGAGAGCGAAAAGCCAGGTTTTGAGTGCCTTTCTGAATGCCAGGTGATTGTCAATTTTGCAAAAGTGCAGGGGTAGGGAGTTTGAGATGATCGGCACTTGGACGGAAAAAGAAGATCTGCTGAGTCTGGAAGAGTTGTACTATGGGACTACTAGGAGAGATGCTGTGCCAGATTTGAGACTCTGTGAGGGATGGTAGCAGGTAAATTTGTCTTGAAGGAATTCCAGACCTGTGTTGTGGATGGCCATGTGGGTGATGGACATGGCTTTAAAGGTAGTGCGTCTGCCAATAGGGAGCCATTGGAGGACACTCAGTGTAGGGCTGATGTGTTCTCTGGGAGATAGGTTATTTTGCAGGCAGGCTGCAGCATTTTGGATGCTTTGCAGTTTGAGGATGATGGAGATGATGGCAGAGAAACGTTGAGGATAGATGAGGTAAGGGAAGATACGCCTTAGGATGCGTAGGTGGAAGAAACAGTTCCTGGAAACTGAGTTTACTTGTTGGGAGAGGGATAAATCTGTGTCCATTGTGAATCCCAGGTTTTTCACTGAGGTGGAGGTTGCTGCTGGGGAATCTAGGGATTGGGGAAAGGGAATAGGTTGGGGCAGGAGCAATATTTTCCCACTGACTAGGATTTCAGTTTTCCCAGGATTGAGGATGAGTTGGTTGGTCATCATCCAGTAGTCAATATCCGAGAGGCATGATGAGCGATCTGGATGGTTGCGTCTGGCGATTTGGGAATTTTAAGGATGATCTGCATGTTGTCTGCGTAGTTTTAGCAGGTAAGATTGTGCGAGTGGATGAGTACAGGCAGAGTATCTAGATAGATGTTGAAGAGCAGTGGGGAAAGGGATGTTCATTGTGAGACCCCTTTTGTTACTGATCGTGAGGTGGAGGTGAAAGGGTGGAGGAGCATGATTTGTGAACGATTATAGATGAAAGAGGAGATCCAAGAGAGGGCTGTGTCTTTGATTCCTAATGAGTGTAGCATGTCTAGGAGGATGGTGTGATCAATGGTATCGAAAGTGGCAGAGAGGTCAAGAAGGATGAGTACAGCGCGGCCTTCTGCATCAGCTGTTAGTTTTAGGTCGTCCCAGGCAGACACTAGGGAGGATTCTGTTCCTCTGAGTGGTCTGAAGCCAGATTTCGCAGGGTACAGGAGGCTGTTGACTTCAGTGAAAAGGCCAAGCTGCTTGTGTGATGTTTGGTCCATGAATTTGGTCATGAAGTGGGTGTTGGAGATAGGCCAGTAGTTCTGGGGGAGGAGTGGGTCAAGTGTAGGTTTTTTGAGGCATGGTTTGATGTAGGAGGTTTTTAGGACTTCCGAGAAAGTTCCCAATGTTAGGAAATGTGTTGAGGATTGAGCATGCAATGCTGCCTGTACAGGTTGAGGCTAGGACATTTTTGAGGAGGCTGGGTGGGCAAGGGTCCCCAGGGGAGCTTTGTGCTAGGAGCGAGAGGAGCTCCTGGTGTGTGTTTGGAGTGAAAGAGGTGAACATTTGTATTGAAGGGGGAGTCAACGGGTTGGGCTGTGGGTGGGTAGGGGGTGGGGGCATGTGTTCCAATTTAGAGATGATGGCAGAGTGTCTATCGATAGCAATATTGCGGAAGTGTTCTGATAAGGTGTCACATATGGATTGGGAGATGGGTGGGCAGGGGTTAGAGCAGACCGGGGAGATGAATTTGGAAATTAATCTATGCAGTTCCTTTTGAGCGTTCAGAGAGTTTAAGATTCTGTTCCCATAGAATGGCTTCTTGGTTTTGATGATTTCTAGTCTGTATGCTCTGTTTAGTCTAGCTAGGGCAGTTTTGTTCAAGCCCATAGGGATGGTTCTCCAGGTCTGTTAAAGAAAGTCTGATTTGAGGTTAGTGGTGTACCACCTGGGTGTGGGTCCTGATCTCTCAGTGAACCCTTTTTGTTTGGTTTAGGGGTGTGACAGCGTTTGAGAGACAGAGGTCGAAGAGTTTGATGGGGTGGCCCTTCCTGGAGGGATAGTGTTCGGAGAGAGGAGAGGAGAGACTTGACTTGATCTGGGGTTATAACGACTTTATCCCATAGCAGAATGAGAGGTGTGGGAGCTGGTGGAGGCCGAGTGTCACCTTGGGTGCGAGCTATAGTAGTCAGTGGTACAGAGAAGAAGATTGCTGAGTGATGAGTCCAATATAGGGGACATGGAGGCAGTGTGGATATGTTTGCAGTGGTGAAGATCACATTGAGGGTGTGACCTCCAGTGTTGGTGGGGGTCGACATGTGTTGTTTCAGGTTGAATGCTTCTAGGTTGTCTGTGAGAGATTGGGTCATGAGGTTTGAGGGTGAGTCAAAGCAGATGTTGAAATCTCCTAGGATGTTAAGTGTTGGATGGAAATTGAGGATGGTTGTCAGAGCATTGCAGAGCGTGTCTGCAACGTTTTTGTTGTAGGCAGGGGGTCTGTAGATAAGTAGGAAGCTGTGTGAGTTGGAGGGTGAGAGTTGGAGTTTTACCAGCCTTAATTATTAGTGAGAATTGGTGTTTGTGTAGTATCACAAGTCCTCCACCCCGTCGCGATCTGTTCCCACAATAAGATTGTACCCGACTGGGAAGGCCTTGTGGGCAATGGGCTCGCAGTCATCAGCAAACCCGGCCTCTGTGATGAAAAGAACATCTGGATTTTCCTCTCTGATGAGGTTAAAGATTTGGAATTTGTTTTTGGAGACTGACGTGACATTGATGAGGGGGCAGGAGAGTTGGAGGGGAATGTTTGCAAGTGCTGGATGGGTAGGGTTAGGAATGGTGAGAGGAGCGGGAGTGGGGGGAGGCAGGGATTGGGGAGGGTGTGACCTGGGGGGGGGCATTAGGGAAGAGGGGTTGTTCATGGTGGATTGGGGCAAAGGGGAATTAGAGTTGAATGAGGAGGGATGGGTGAAAAGGGGAATAGGGCTAGGACTGGGTTGGGTGCCAGCAAGGAGTTTTGGCCCGTGTCATGAGGTGGCAGTGTGTTTTGATCTGGGTAGGAGAACGGGAGAAGTTCGGAAAGGCGTGGCATGCTCCTGGTCTTTCCTTTACTTTTGGGAAGGCCATGGGGTGTGGGTGAGTGTGAGGGGGGCTGTAGAGGTTGGGGTTTTGGCCAGGGCTGCTCTTGCTGTGCTTAGAGAAGGGAAGCATGGGTAGGGGCATGGGTGCTATGTTGCTCGGGTGAGGTGAGAGCGCAGGGTGCTGGTGAGTAGTTAGTGTGAGGGGTGAGAAGGTTTACCTTGGTTGTTGTTTAGTCCAGAATATTCTGGGAGTCAATGTTTTCTGCTCCCTCTCTCCATCTTGCCGCTCTTGTTTGAGCGCAGTGAGATATCTATTTGGAGGGTGTAGCAGGTGGGATGTGGAAGGCTGGGATGATGGGCTGTGTGTTTGGGATGGCTGAGTTAGTGTGTTGAGTGTCGTCAGGCCTGCTGGTGTTCCAGAGTGTGGCTCTGATTTGGCCAGTGTGTGGCATGGTGTCTAACCTGTGGAAAGGGTATGATATGATGTGGCATTTATAATGCGCCTGTGCACAAGTGTTTCTAGGTGCAACTAAGGGTTAATCAGATTATGCGACTGAGTAGAAGGGGCACGTCCAACTGGGTATCACACTAGATGTGTACTTACCTGGCCTTGGGCAGCTGGTCAGGGTATTAGGAGGAGTTTTGGGGAACCTGGAAAGAGGGGGGTGTGCCTAAAAGGGGGCACCACAGAAGACAGCAGAACATAGTAGCTACTAGATTTGGGAAACCTGGATAGAGGTAGAGATGCCTTTAAATGCCATGAGTGATATGGCATTAGGAAGTAGAACACTTTCCATGTGCCTTTCTAGCAATCACACAGCCAGTATTTACACACTTACTCTGTATCAATGTAATCATAGACATTGATCTATGACATTCCTGAATTACATTGCAAAACTAACACATGAGACATTTAAACGGTGTAAACGTACTCCCATACAAAGTGATCCACTTTACAAAGTAAACTCACCACAAAGCTGAAGTTAAACAATATACATTATCTTATTCTTAGACTTATTACACTCATAAGACAAAAAAAGAGTGAACATTAAAAAAAATCCAAAATACTTTGCATTTTTTAGGCTAGATGCAGGGGCATCTGACGAAATGCACATATTTTTGTTAGCACAGTGATGCCCATGTCACTGTTTGCACATTGAAAAGTGGCCATCTGACTAATGCACCAAAAATGCGCACATCTCATCAGATGCGCCATTGAATGGTCCCTTATTTGCACTACTTTGGAGCCACAATTTGTGCACCTTTCACTGGGCATATTTTCGTGTTTTCTATGTGAATTTGCAATCTCCAATGAGATGTGCCACGGCACAGGAGCATCATTGGCCATGGCACATATAATTGAGAATCTCACTTTTCTGAGAATCTGATCCTATGAGTTAAAAACATCACTACTTTTCTGTTTACTTAAACCTATATAAGCGTTTTCTCAGGTTAGTTCGTGTCCGGTGAAATTATTGTCCTCGGACAAAGTTATTTCAAAGGAGATGCTCCCCTCTAGTGGCTATTTGCTACAGCTGCAATCCAACCGATTCATTCCTAGCTACTGAGTATTTTTTGTCTCTGTCCTCATTCTTTGAACACTGATTGAACAAAATTAAACCTATAATGGCATATAGCTAGGAAAAACATTTTCCATTCTTCACAATTTATTGTGAAGAACCAAATGATGAATTCACAAATCCGCCTGACTAGGCGGCTTTGTGTGCTTTTAAAAATAGACCTAAAGTTGCATCAATTAGGGGGAATACATTACTATTGCACTTTGCCTTTTGCTGCCTTATTGCACAAATCTCGACCCCGGAACAAACGTAACATTGTGCCGTTTGCCTTGTTAGGGCAAAACTTCGGTATTAAGAGACATGAAAACCTCTTCTGCAATCCGTAATAGGTGCAAAACAGGCTGTGGCGCACATGCACAGCACATCCACAGAGGATACCAGGTACACATGGGCTGCCTTTGTTAGGGTGACCAGATTTTTCTTTTTTAAACCCGGACGGGCTATCGAAATAGAAGAAGGACTAAAGTAAATACACATACAACTTTAGTCCTACTTCTATGTCGCTGGCCTGGGCTCGGGGGCGGAGTGGGGGTGTGCTAACATGCACACTCCTTTCATTGGAGGAGAGCGCCGTGGAGGGGAAGGGGGAGGAAATGGGGGCGTGAAAAGCATTTGACGCCCCCCCATTTGCGCAAAAATAGTAGTGCCGGGACCCGATTTTGGGATTTCGAAATCGGTTCCCGGCAAAAAAAAGGACCATAGCCGAAACCCCGGATGGGGTTTATAAAATAAAAATACTCCCGGGACCACGGGACTTCAGGTGATATCCCCGGACTGTCCCGGTAAAACCCGGACGTCTGGTCACCCTAGCCTTTGTAGGGTTGCATATCACTCCCTTCATGGAGTGATATGCAACCCTATGCATATCACTCCATGGAGGCCATAAGCCAACGGGCAGAGGTCACGCTGACAGCTGCCACTTGCCCCCTCCCCCTATTGTACCCACTCCATCCACTAGGACCGTTCTGTTGCTCTTCACATAAGTTTGTGCTATGGAAATCCACTTACAAACATGCATACCATGGCATGCATAGCCTCAGGCTATGTAAATAAGTTTCATCCTTTACGACTGTAGCATAAGAGACATCGAGCACACGTTGAGTTACCAAGTCTATTTGCTGGATATTTGTGTGGAGAAAATGTCAAGTATTTTCCACATGGTAATACCTCATATCATGAATAGAGTCCTATAAAGTCTAAAATGAAGAATATAGAAGGGACCGCATGAGATAAAATCTTGCAGAAGTTTCATGTTATTGCATGCTTACCACATGTTAAGTGTTTGTTATGCTACTTCACGTTTGTTATGTTAGAGAAGGGTAACTTAAAAGGCTCCTTTAAGGTGTACGCTTAGCACAAAGTAACCACCTTGGTGTGTACGAGTGCTGTACAATTGACCATAACATACCACATACAGCAGGGTTGTCCAACTCCAGGCCTCGAGAGCCGGAATCCTGATTGGTTTTCAGGATATCCCTTCTAATATTCATGTGAATAAAATTGCATACGTTTAGAATCATTGTATGTACATTTATCTCATGAATATTAACAAGGGGTGTCCTGAAAATTCTGCATGTTTCCGGCCCTCAAAGCCTGGTCTTGGACAGCCCTGACAGACAGTAACTATAAATGAGTTTGCTGGCATTACCAAAGGTAATGCCAGCAAGCTCAGAATTAGCCCCTGGGTTGATTGTACGGTCTAATAGCATGCCATGATCTGAGTTAAGAGTAGATAAAATTAAAAATTTCAACTTTCTGTAAACATCTATTTATTTGAGTAGATGGTGGTGTTGCAGCCTGCAGACTGGGTCAATAAGGTAGCACATGGTGCCACAATACCTTAGGGCCGCTGAACGCTTTATAAATGCAAATAAATAAAAATGGTTGCTATCCGTGGTTGTTTGATGCTGGTAGGTTTGTATAGTTTAAAGGAATGTGTTGATGGATCATAGGTGTGTCAATGAATGTGAGATTACACACTGAATTAAGAACCTTCATCAATGATCTGCCTGTGTGACAACATTACTTCTGCTCTGCAGGAGTGCAA
Source organism: Ambystoma mexicanum (assembly GCF_040938575.1). Lineage (NCBI taxonomy): Eukaryota > Metazoa > Chordata > Amphibia > Caudata > Ambystomatidae > Ambystoma > Ambystoma mexicanum. The sequence goes on along the minus strand of NC_090932.1, from coordinate 1,365,834,460 downwards.
GGATGGGTAGTGGCAAATCTTCCTACTCAGTCCTCACGCTTCTACAAACCAACAGTGATTCCAGTTATAAAGGTAAAACAGGTACAGCCAAGAGATATAGCTCCTTCGCCCTGTGTGGTAACGTGGGCTGAGTGCAGGATATACTCTTATAAGGGGTGTGAATGTGAGACAGTAGCAACCCAAAAAGTAATTGTACAATAGTTCCAAAATAAAAGAATGTTCAATCAAAGTTCCGTTAAAATATATATGCTTTAAGCAAACACATCAATTTTACTACTAGCTATAAAAGAACACTATAAAACCATGTGTGTGTGCTCTCTGTGTACTTTAAAAGGGAGGAAAGAAGGCAAGAATTGTAATAATGTTGCTCAAAGTAGATCTTTCTTGAAGATAAAGATGCAGAAGGGCCTTAACCAGTTACTAGGGCCCCAAAATGGATCAAGTAGACTGGTGTTCTTACTAGTACCTGATTCCAGTTCTAAGGTTGGTTCGACAAGGTCAAACCAGGCGTTGAGGTGCTGTAGATTTGGGTTGAACCGGATTCAGATGCGGCAAGCCGCATTACTACCAGGTGTCTAGTCAGTATCAAGTTGGTTTGAGTGGTGCACCATGCAGTTTGAATTTAGGATTGATCGAGATTGGTCGATGGGTCAACAGGATTGGTTCAATATCAATGTGGTTAGAGCGACGAGTACAGCTGGTTCAGTTTAAGTGGTGTGATGAGGAACTGTGATGCAAAGATCTAGCAGCATCATTGATGATGCATCGGTTCAAAGTTGCCTGCAGGGTGCACTGGTGCTCTAGCCATTCAGGTGATGAAGCTCTGCTGTGGCGAAGTTGTGTCAAGCCTATTCGATGATGCAGCAGTTCAAAGTTCGAAGGTGAGTGACAAAGGCAGTGCCAAGGGTCCTGAGTTGGTTTGAGTGACAAAAAAAAACAGGAGAACCTCGTGCTTTGGTCCTCTGGATGCTGGGATTCCCAAATCAGGGAACTCTATGGCAAGGTGAGTCCTTTTAAATCTCTGCACTCCCATCCTAGGGAGGTTTGCTAGCAGAGCGGCACGCCTGGGTCCTCAACAAAGCCACCCATAATTTGTTCCCTGGTGATTGGTAGGGAGCAGAGTGTTCCTCTGCCTTAGAAAGCCTGTCTTAACTTCTGAAAGAGGGCTTTGGAAAGAACTGCTCTTCCAACAAGAACTAAATGAATGCTTACCTATGTCTTTGAAAGTCCAAAAGTGAACCAATGAAGGAGAAGGAGTGGGTGCACCCCTCTTAATTAAAAGGCTATAGGGGGGATTGGATAATAATAATAATAATAATAATAATAATAATAATAATAATAATGATAATAATAATAATGATTATATTAGGATGAAATGAAGCCTGCTTTAAGCGTTCCATTCCCTGTCCTCGAGAAAAGTGACCCTGCCTCCTCAGGTCATAACCAGAATGCCCTGTTCTGCAGTTTGGGGAGGGGACTGGAAGAAGAAAACATTCAACAATGAATCAAGATGGAAGAACTCTGCCTCAAGCTCACTTGTGAACCCTGACTGCCCTAACTCTGTCCTGTTCTCATTGTTTAGCTTCAAAGGCACTCTGGTGTGCAGCCCCCTGGCATGAGGCAGGCCTTTAAAATGGAATGAATTGTCTCTCTGAAGTCAGGCTCCCAGGAGATATCCTTTTGTGAGATACTGGACCTGGCAGAGAGGAGTTACCCAAACTCCCAGATCCAGAGTGTCAGTAGAACCAGGCAACCTGCCTTTTGTCCCATTCACTGGAAGGTAGACAGTGAAGTGCTTGGAATCCACATCTTCTCTCATAGATGGTCTGAGCTCACAGTGTTGACACTGGTAGACTACAAATCAGATGTGGCTTTAATAATTATATTAACTATCAGCCTCTATACCAATGCATAGCTATGGATTATATGTGCAGACTATCCTGCTACCAGGTGGTACTTTAGCTTAATTATTATTGTTTTGGAATCGAGGTTCAGACTTAAATGCACCCTCTGCACTGCAGTGACTTTGCTGTCACAGCAGCTGTCAAACAGCAATAATCACAATAACTGATCATCACATACGTTTTAAAGCAATGCAATAGCAGCTGCTCCTAATACTCAACTCAATGGTAAAATCTGACAGCCTTTGAAAGCATGACCTTCCAGCTATGCATAGATCTTTGCATTGGATGTCCTAATTTACTGAGATATGTTAGTAGCTTTAAATGTGTCCTATCAATGGAAACTCAGGGTTGCTATCGAGCAGCTTATATGTTATCCATTCATAAACATATTTGTTTAAGAAATTGCCACAATATGTAACATATACAGTTTTATTGCAGGCATGTATATGTATGTGTGTCCCCTTATGTTATGAAGGTGCAATTAGTTATGCATCTATAACATTTTGATAATATAAGTTACAGAACAGCTCAGCTACAACTGGATAATATATCCTCTGACCCAATTATAGTTCAGTTCAGTGTCCTACAAAGAGCCTGTATTTCTATGATTTGATTTAACCTTTATCTTAAACCACTTCGTGACATTCTATTAGAGTTAGGTGTAGAAATCCAAAAGTATGTGGATGATGCTCAGATTATTATAAAGTTGGAAAGAGACCACTAATATAACTAACATAAAAATCAAACATCATTAAAAACATTTAAACATGAATGTTTGAAAATTGGTTTGCTCTAAATAAAGAAAAACTAGTGATGTCAGCCCATATAGAAATGATGCAAAAATATTGGAATGCAATCCAGAATTTAGTTTTGGCAGGGTTCAGATTAAACCTGTTGGAGCTGTTGAAACCGGCTGAGTCCTCCTTGCTATCGAGCTCTCCCTGTCATCAAAGGTTTTGCATATCCTGTGATTGGCCAACTTCCACTGTATGTTACTATAGCAATAATAACCCTATCCGGGGGACCGGATCGAGTGCTAACAGCCCAGGGCCCAAGTTATAGGCCTGAGCACAGCGAGGGCTTTAACAATTGGCCCAGCGTCGTTACCACCTGATCCGGGCTGCCGTATTGTATATTATTGCTATTTGCACCGGAGGTTTTGAATCCGGAAACAGAGGGTTCTGACAGCAATATGTTTTGTCCACAGAGCCCTGTTCATTCAAACAAAATGCTTACCTAAGATGGCCGCCATGGATCTTGAAGGTGGTGCTCCATACAGAGCCCTTCTTCCATTTCCAAACGCCACTGCCAAAATAAATCAGGTAAGTGGGGTACAGAAGGAAAACAATGATGGGAGGGCAGCATGGGGGGGAAGATGGCGGGAAGCAGACGTCACACTGCTCAGAAGGGGGGCTGGGATTGGGGGATTCAGCTGCCGATCCAAGCAACCTGATTGGTTGGCTCCAATGCATCGGGTGCTAAAAAGGTAGTTGAGACCTTTATTATCAAACATCACAGTGCAAATATTGCTAGAGCATGTGTGGGTGCAAGATTAGATTATTGAAATGCCCTCTTTGCAGGAGCTACTGAATGATCCATACTTTCCTTACAGCTACTTTAAGAAACCACTGCTTGGATAGTCATGAACCCCTCGCCCCCCACCACATTTGTCCAGCTCTCAAAATTCTTCATTTACTCCCTATAACATTTAGAACATCCATTAAGTTTAACATTGCCCACAAAATTCTATATGGTAATAATCCCATCAAGCTACAAAAACATCCAAAATGGTATTCACCTAATCACACATCAAGATCCTCCTATACATATTCCATGGTTGCCCCTCATATACACAAATGCAGATCATATGGCACACGGTCGAAGCAATGAAACTTTGGAACTACTTATCACTCAATCCGTGAAAAATTGGAGATCTTCTGATGTTTCAAAAATGCATTAAAGCATTCATAGTTAAAATAAAACCCTCTTAAGAGTTCACTGCGTTTATTGTACATAAAATATCTGTGCGTGCTCAGGCACTACAAAGTTGGAGTGCCTCGGACAGCCAACCTAACATGCAGAGCTTCAGATGACATTGAATGGATGTTGGCTTTAAAGGCAAGGAATGCAGCAGATAATGTGTGTAACCATCAGGGTGACTTGAATGTAGAAACGTATTAGCACTTTATTTATTTATTTATTGCTTGGATATTTGTAAGGCACCTATACAGCAAATGTTGTTTCAAGCTGCCACAAGACAAAAAGGAGTGGGGGGCAAGGGAGAAAGATATATCAGCAGTGGTCCTACTAGGCCTTGCGACATTCGGATTGTGCAAGTGCAGTAAGAAGAGGTGGGAGGGAGAAGGGGTGGGGGAAGTGCTGGTATGCGCGAAATTGCAATATGCTAGGGTTAGCAGGCGAGTGCAGGGCAAAGAGGAGAGTTCACATGAAAAGGGGGAGTGGAGGAGAGGGGTAGAGGGCCACAGGAGCTAGACGAGCGCTATGGCGAGGCCAGGTGGGCATGGGTCAGGGATTGCATGGGGTGCAGGGGTTGAGGGTCCACATGCTAAGGGCGATGGGGTGGACTGGAAGGGGGGTTCTGGTACCTTGTAGAACTCGAAGGGAAACCAGGCATCCAGTCACTGAACAGACAGAGGCGTTAGCAGGGGAGGGGGAAGGAAGAAAAGAAAATTAGAGTCTGGAGGAGCTTCCAGAACTTAAGGAGATCTAGCTCAAGCCTGAGAGGGTATGGAGACCATTCCAGAGGGAGGCACCTGCGAAGGAGAGGGATCCACCCCCACTCTCTACTTAGAGAAGCATCTGAATTGCAGAGAGTTGGAGCTAGAAGACCAAAGGGCTCTAGCAGGGAGGTATTTAGTGGGAGAGAGTTGGATGTAGTGGGGTTCTAGGCCCCAGAAAGCCATGGAGATGGTTCAGAGGGTATTGAACTTGTTCCTAGCAGCAACTGGGAGCCAGTGGAGAGATTGTAGGGCTGGAGCAAGGTGGTCCCTGGTCTTGAGGCCAATGACAAATCTCACAGTCCTATTCTGGATTAGTTGAAGGTGGCGAAAGGAGGATAAAGGAGGATTGAGAAAGAATCTGTTGCAGACGTTTAGCCTAGAGAGGACCAGAGCTCAGGAGACATTGAGTTTCTGGGGGAAAGTGAGAAAAGGGCGAATGCCTCTGAGGAGTTGCAGCTGACAGTGGGCCTTCTTGGCAAGGTCTGTGATGTGAGGAGTGAAGGAGAGAGAGGAGTCAAATATGACACCTAGGTCATTAGATCAGTTTGTCCTATTGTGTATAGAAAGGAACATTACATGGGCAACTGATAGAATACACCTATGAAAGTGCCTATATGTGTCTACATTCAAATCACACTGTTGGTTACACATTTTATGTGACATATAATGACATTGCATGACTTCCTCCTGCTAGAAGTTGTATGTGGAAACATGATTACTGCCCAGCACAAGTACAGGGATGAGTAGTGGCTAAAATACCTGCTCAGCTCCACACTAATACTAAACCATCAGTGATCCCAAATATATAAGTGAAACAGGTACAGCCTGACAGGTATACCTCTCTGGTCTGTTTTGGAAATATGGACTGAGAGAAGAAAGTACTCTTTAGACGAGGTGAGAGCTGGTAAAGAAGCAATGAAAACAACAATATATGTTAATACCAACATAAAAGAATGTCCAACCAAGGTTCTATAAAAATAGGCTCTTTAAGTAAACTAACAAAATGCACACAACTAATAAAGAGAATACTGGTCCACTCTTGTCAGGGAAAACACAGTGACAGCAGCCTTTAGATTAAAGGGGAACTCTGGGTTTCTAGACAGGGGTGCTCAGGCAAAGATAAGGATGATAAAAGTCACAAAAGCCACATGGTACCTTTGAGGTAGACCAGTATGACAGGGTCTGTTCAAATACCTTATTGTTATGTCTTTGGGACTCAATAGCATTAAACCAGGCTTTTTGGCATCAAACACGAGCCAGGGCTGGGTCAGGTAGAAGTGGCAATGAGTTTAAATGATGCAATGATCTTTTTTTTACCTTTCAAATTTTGTTGAACGGCAATAGTACAGTAATGACAGGCTATTATAGAAAAGCAGAATGGCTTTAAAGAACATACAAGAGTATAGCAGACATCCCAATGGCATATATGGAGCGAAAACAAATAGCATCCCATTACTGCACAGGAAAATAATAACCCCCCCAAAAAAGGAAAAAACATACCAAAACAAAAATGATACATACAAAAGTTCAACAACCCATAAGACAACAATATATTGAGCACAGACAGTAGTCTGTTAACCATGCCTGTCCATTAGGCACCCCGTTAATGAGAGGAAAGCATCATAACAATGTAAAGTACATCATTTTCATGCAGTTTATAATGGAGCCCGGGATTATCATTCTCAGCTGCAAATCGAATGAAGGGCTCCCATTCCGCAGGACATTCAGGCATTTCCCCCTTTTGGGTGGCTTCAATTTTGCACATGGCTACAATGAACCACAGCTTAACCCACCACTCTCGTATGTCTGTCTACCACTATTCTAGCAGCGACTAGGAAGTGTGTCAGTAACTGGGCTGTTTTGGCAGAAAACTTGTAATGCCTGTCAAGATCTACACCCCCCCACCCACGGGCAACACCAAGGGTTCCAATGGGAGTACTGCACCAGTAATCCATTTAATTTGAGTCAAGACATCCTTCTAATAGGACTGAATTATTGAGCAGGACCACCAGATATGATAAAGAGTTCCAGGAGCCTGCACACATCGCCAACAGCAGTTTGAAACAGCTGAATACGTCTTATGCAGCTGGAAAGGGGTAAGATACCAATGAAATAACAATTTATAACTGTTTTCTTTAAGGACCACACACCTGACGGATGTATCAGCAATGGTCCAGGCATTGTACCACGAGGGATCTCCAATAGGGGTATTCAACTACTCCTCCCAGCGTAACATGTAAGTGTGTGGGGGCTTGAAGTGGCTAGCATCGAGGGTGCAATATAGTGCTGAGAACCTCTGACTGGGGGAATGCCCAATGAACAGGACTTTGAACATCATGGTATCCCGTTTGGCACCCTGGCATTGGAGATCCAATGGCGCAGTTGAATATAGGCGTATTTATCAATATCCCTGACCATAAAGATCTGTTTACTTTTATCAAAGGTCAAGGGTTCCTCGGATTCAAAAAGTTGTTCTAAGAGCTCCAAACCTCCCTCAGTCCACTTAGGGTTCCGATCAGCGTTTATACTTTCAAATGAGGGGGCTAATTGTGCCATGTAAAGATAGCTTTCTATGTCCGTGACTCCCATGGCCTCTTTATCCTTTCCCACCAGCAGTGTTCAATAAGGAACCCTCAGAGATCCCTTAGCCCAGATAATCCATGGAAATCCCTAAGTGCCTGCCTCGAAACCCGGATCGGGAGGGCTTGGAAAACATATTATAACCTAGTCAATCAAGTCATTTTAAGCGCTGGGACCTGACCCAGCCAAGAGATGTCTGATTGAACCAAGTGGGTCAAGTCTGTTTTAGTGGAAGAAAAGAGGTCTGAGATATTTTGCACATACAGCTGATCATGCAAAGGCGTGATATGAACACCTAGGTAGCTGAGGAAAGTCTCCGCCCACCAAAACTCAAAGGATCTCTGGAGTTCCTGTTTTGTCTCATGGCTCATGGAAACATTAAGGATAGTGAAGTTAACATAGTTTTCTTTTAACTAGAGACCTGATGTAACAGATCTAATTAAGAGGTAATGTGGGGTAGAGTGGTCTGGGAACAGTGCACTTAGAAAGTAGGTCATCGGCGTAGAGTGCAACCTTATGCTGACATCCGGCTATAGTAATGCCCCGAATGTCATCGGCCAGACGTACCTTATTTGCTAAGGGCTCCATCGATAATGCAAATAATAAAGGGCATACAGGGCACTGCAGGCATCCCTGGCGAGTTCCCCTCGACAGAGCAAACAGCAGAGATTGTGCCCCATTCAATTTTATACAAGTGGTCGTGTGAACAAAATGACCCTGTAAAATTTTAATAAACTGTGGTCCGAAGTCGAATTCCGTTCAGCAGCCCCAATTAGGGTTCTACAGATATTATCAGAGGTTTGGTGCCCCAGAATATAACCTGTTTGGTCTATCTGAATTATTCCTGAGAGAATGTCCGTGAGTCGGGCTGCAAGAACTTTAAAATAAATGTGGGCCTCTTAGTTTATAACTGTAATATGGCGTTACGATGTACTGAGGGTGGTGTCCTCATCAGGTTGCCAATAAGCTAAAGCAGGAATTCCTCAATGGAGGGTGAAACTGCACTGTATCAGTAAATAGGGCAACTTGTTGAGGGCAAGAAGGTCAGAATATTTCTTATAAAAGAAATCCGAGTAGCCATCTAGCCCTGGGGCGCTGTAGTTTGGACAGAAATGTCTAACCTGGGTGACCTTGTCAAGCGTAATCGAGTTGTCAAGCTTCTGAAGAGCTTAGGCGGATATGGAAGCTAGGTGTGCTCCTCCAATAAATGCCTCCTGAGCGGAAGTATCCCAACTATCTGCACTAAAGAGGGACTTATAATATTCTACTGGAATGCACATTTTAGAGTCTTCATCTTCTTTCAACTGACCAGTGCAGTTTAGTAATAGTATTTTTAGCTTTCTCTGCCTTCAGTTTGTATGCAAGGAAACAGGAAGCCATGCTGGAAGTGCTGAAGTAGAACGACTTTGTCCAGAGCAGTTTATAAGAAATGTCTGACGGCCTAAGGTTTCGCTCTAGCCACCTGGAGTTGCCTATGGATATTACAAGTACTCCTGCCTTTTGTATAATAAGACCAACTTTGCTATGCGCTTCTCCACTTCCTCTATCTGGAATAGCAAAAAAAACTTTCTAGCAGAAGCCAGGCTAATCATTTCCCCCCACAATGAAGCCTTTAAAGCATCCCCGACAGTCTATGGGATGTTTTGACCCACTTTTGCTCTGCTATGCCTCATCACTCTGCTATGATGGTGCCGGAAATAGCAAATGGCCGCAAAATCCTTGTGCGTGCCAAAACCTCTGAAAATCACACTATGCAAAGCACAAAAAGATGGCTGCCCAATCTGCCACACATGTTGTCAGTGGTGGAACAGTGATCTTACTCCTGAAATATGTCACTGGGCTCCACAACAATTGAAAATGGAGTACAGAAGGAAAAAGCAGTGTTTCGCTAAGTGAAACCCAGAATCTTGCTTTAAATCCCTTTTTCTTTGTTGCTGAAACTGCAGAATGCCGGTACAGAACACCCTCAAACATCAACAATTCTTGCTGGGTGCTACAATTCACTTAGTTTAAGAAATCATCGTGAACTTACAAAGTCCTGAAATGCTGAGAGCATAAAGAAATTTCCACAGCAAAAGTGGCATGTCTGTGGATCTGTCAAAAATCTCTGGGTGCAGTACCCTGGGCCATCTGAATGACAGCTGTCAGGAGCCTGCCTGATTAAACTTTAACATGTATAAACTGAAATCAAAGGTTTGTAATCTAAGAGGCCTGTTACTGATAGTAGCCCATATTGTAATTGTTTTGATCCCATGGTTTGAAATCTTGATTGAGAATTTAGCTGTGATTTGATACAAGTTTGTTTTAAGCTAAGGAAAAATTCAACAGAGTTAACAATCAAAATTAAGCCTGGCTGAGGAACTGCAATAACAGGTTTTCTCACAGAAGGAAGGTCTTTCCCTCCAGCAGGAAATCACACAAAAGCTCTAATTATGGGGGTGGGAAAGAACCTGGTATACAGAGGCATGAGGAACAAATGACCATCTGCAACTAAGGAAATGCAAGGTGTGAAGACAGTCGCAAATGGCCTCTGCCAGGAGCAAACAGGGAGGAGACTGCTACTGGACTGCAGGGAGACAAAAAGAGGCGGACCCAAGCAACCATCTGTGGCTGAACATTAACAAAGAACATATTTTAAAAAGACAGATCATTTACTGTTTCAAATTGTGAAAAATATAAAAGTAACAGATTTGTGAATCTAAATTTTGGCTGCACGTTTCAAGAGGCGGCAAAATCGTGTGACATGTTCTGGAAAGAAACGGCAAGAAATGGGATTTTACGCAAAATGTATTCTGCTAGAAGCATGAAACTTTATACGCTTATGCCCACGTTAAACGCGCACAGTTGTAGAAATTTGCTTAAAAATTGGACATTGTGTTCCTGATGAAAAGGGCAAAATTCTGTGAAAAGCAGAAACAAGATCCCACAGCTACGGGGTTTTGAGGAGTAGCTGATATGTAAAACATGTCATCTGTATATGTGATTGTTATAAAGGTTGCACATGTGTAAATATGTATTGTTCCAAAAGTAGATTTTGTGTTCCAGGGGCTAGGGGCGGAATCACACCATAAAGGTGACACTCTGTTTCTCTCCTCCTATCAACGCAGAGAGTAGACTCTTACCCAATCATCCCAATGGGTGCTCAAATGGGAATGGGGACGTACCGGGTCCGGGTCCCAAAAATGGGAAGTACCGTGCCCGCAAATGTCAGAATGGCCCGGTAATTCCCATTTTTCGGGACCCAGACCTGGGTTGGGGTGGCCATGCTGGTAAAAATGGCATGGCTACCTCCAAACTCGTAATGAGGCCTAATGTCAGGATATATGGGAAACATATTTCTTTGGAAAAGTTAGAATGTTCTAGGTTACATCCCACAAGTCCTCATCAACATGAAACAGTGTTAACCCCGACTGTCACCACAGTATCTTTGGGAACCGACATACAAAAAACATTGTATTGTAATGGCCTGACAACAGATAAACCATGATTAAGTTGGGTGACAGTGGAATCTGTTACACAAGTAGTGACCAGCCACCTGTGCTTAATTAATTCAACATATGCTAACTCCTCAGACTTTGGGTTACTTACAGACACTGCACACCCTTCAGAAATGACCTAATGTGCTCACAACCCACAAAGTGCACTTGTTTCATCAGGTACAAATGGTTTCCTAGGACATATGTAGTTTTACTCTTTAAATTTTACACAGGTATCTAACTTTGTGACAAGATACAAACTGGGCTCCCAGGTTTGAAAAGCCACCATTTCAGGAGTTATAATTCTGATATTTGTGTCACTCTGCCAGAAACCCACATCGTGCACCAGCTTAGTCTGATAAAAGATTTCCAGAGTACTTCATCTGCGACACAAGTATACTCATTGTTTATGTGTTTATGTTTATGTTTAACATTTGTATAGTGCAACCAGGTACCCTAAGGCTTAAGGGCGCTGTGAAACGTAAAACAAACAGAACAAAGACAAAAAAACGGAACTAAATCTGAGATTGCATTGCTATTCAATTGTAATAGGTGCATAATACATGTCTTCACATTCTTTCAGTATGCAAAGGAAGTGTGAATTATTGCTGATCTCAGGGCTTATTTTCTTTAGGCATGCCTGGCCTTTTGCATATGCAATGACATTTTACCCCCCTGTTTGCCCATCTCGTTTCAATCACTCAGTTTATTTTTGTGTTCTGAGCATTCATTTGGATCTTTGCCACTGATTTCTCCTCTTCTATAGTGGGGCCATCTGTGTTCTCACCCCATTCCTTTTCTGCATTTTCCAAATTATTTTGATTTCTTTCACTTACCTCCACTCTGGCGCACACGTGTTTTCATTAGCATCATGTGGCTGAATATCAACATGTGTTTGAAAACAGGTGTCTGCAATGTTTTGATTTCTAGATGTTTTGGACTATGTTATACTATCCTCTGCGTCATTATAATAAATAATGGCCTACTGCCATGGCCTACTGGCCTCGAAACGCTGTGGCGATGAACACCCTTTGGAGGACCGTAGTCCGAGATGTGAGATGTGAAGGAAGGATTTCTAAAATGTGTGTGTGCATTTTTTAGACAGCACGAAGGTAGGTAGGCAATGTCTAGGGTCCTAATAGAAGCCCATGGATATCAGTTGAGGGGATGGGTGCTGTGTAGATTGCCAAGGGAGTAGGCGAATCAAAGAGACTGATTATGTGGACAGCCGGACTACATTTTTTGTGGGACTCAGCTAAATTCTATTGGACCTGGTGATGTGTGTTTGGGTAGGTGAAGTTGAGCAGTGTTTATTGCAGATTTATGGAGGTGGGCGGACATTATGCAGGGTTCATACAGAGTTATGTTCTGTTGTGATGGTGTGCTAGATGATCCAGCAAAGCACGGCTGACATCAAGTTAGATGTGGTCTTGCAAAGGTTATCATAAGGCCTGACTGACAAGCATTCAATGGGGGCTATGTCCCAAATTGTCAACTCCTCAGGTGCACCCTTATTCCTGTTGGGGGTGAGTAATAGTTCACGTAGGAGAAGTACTAAGTCTGTGAGGCTGCTGAAGGGAAGAGACAGGTTTTAAGAGCCTTCCTGAAGGTGAGGTGATCATCTATGCGGCGGATAGTAAATGGGATTGAGTTCCAGATGGTGGGTGCTTGGACTGAGAAAGAGGAGCTCCCTATTCTGGTTGATTTTGCCAATTGTATGACAAGGAGGAGTTCTGTGCCTGATCTGAGGTTTCTGATAGGCCTGTGGTGTGTATGTTTATGCTTAAGAAATTCTGGTCCTGTGTTTTGGAGAGCTCAGTGGCTGTTGCACATTGCTTTGAAGGTGGACTGGCACCCGATCAGCAGCCACTGAAGACATGGTAGGTGGTGTGATATGTTTTCCAGGGCCTAGGGCTAGGGTGAGCCTTGCAGCAGTGTTTTGTGCATGTTGGAGTTTTCTTAATTCTGATGTGGGGTCCCCATGGTATAGGACGTTATCATATTCTAAGCATGAGAGGATGATAACAACGATCACAGAGACTCTGTGTGGGAAGGTCAGGTAGGTAAAGATGCATTGGCGAATGTGCATGTGTAGGTAGCAGCTTATTTTCTCTGAACTGAGGTGATGTGATAAGATCAGGTCCATGTCCATGTCCATATTGCATCCAAGTTATTTTACTGTGTTGAAGTTGGAGGTGGGTGGGCCTAGTGATAGAGGCCATGGGGTGGGTTGGGGGAAGATGCAGTCTTCCCACAGAGCATGATCTCAGTTTTTCCTGGTTTGAGAAGGAGATGGTTGGCAGTCCAGTGTTCGATTTCTGAGAGAAATTATGCAAGATCAGGGGAGGTGGAGGAAGGGTCCTTTGGTATTTTGAAGACGATTTCGGTGTAATCTGCATAGTTATAGCTACAGGATTGAATGAGTGTGGGGAGGGCGCTCAGGTAGAGGTTAAAGAGCAGGGGGAAGAGAGAGGCACCCTGTGGCACTCCTGGGCAACTGGGTGGGGCGTCAAGAAGAAAGGAGAACTGTGTTTATTTGGGATCTGTTGGATAGGAAGGAGAATATCCACTTCAGAGCTGCATCCCTGATGCCAAGAGAGTGGAGTCTGTCTGTGAGAGTGGGTTCACTGGTGTTGAAGGCTGCTGAGAGTTGCAGTAGAATTAGCGTGGCACAGCCTACTGAGTCTGTGTATCTTTTAAAATCATCCCATGATTCAGTTCCAAATAAAGGTCTGAAGCCAGATTGTGCAGGGTTGATTTGGTTGGATTCTGTGAAATCACATAGATGTGAGTAGACTGTTCAGTCGATTAGTTAAGCTGTGAATTGGTTGTTTGAGATGGGTCTGCAGTTGGTTGGGACGACAGGGTAGAGTGAGGGCTTATTTAGCAGAGGCTTGATGTAGGAGGTCTTGAATTCCACTGGGAAGATGCCAGAAATTAGATGTATTGATGCTTGATCTTGCGATGTCGCCGGCATAGGTAGAAGTTAGCATTTCTTTTAGTAGATCATGTTGGTATGAGTCTCCAGGGGGTCCTGGGGGGTGGTCTTTAGTTAGTAGTTTTAGAAATTCAGGGTGGGAGACTGGAGATATGGATGAGAAGCGCAGGAGGGTGGAAGGCAGTTCTGATATCCTATTTGGGTTAGCAGGGGAGATGGGGTGAGCAATGCTTTGTTAGTGACAATGGTGATGTTCGTTCTAGGGCTATGTTGTGGAAGTGGTCTGAGAGGGAGTTGCTGAGTGCTTGGGTGTGGGTGGGTAGGAGGTGGTGCATGATGAGGCATTGAATTTGGAGATAAGCTTGTGGAGTTCCCTAGAGGGGTTTTGAGTGATGGCGATTCTATTCCAGTAATGGGAATTTTTGACCATGCATATTTCGGCCCAGTACACTTTGAGCTGGCAGTTGGAGGATATTCTGTTCGACGGTGATGGGTCTGCATGCCATCTTCACTCCAGTGTGTGGTTTTGGGATTTGGGGGTTTTGAGGTGCTGAGGTGAACCATCTGGGAGAGAGACCATATCTGCTAGAGAAGGATCTGATTGTGGTGAGTGGGCTGAGAGCTTCTGAGAGCCAGAGGTCAAAGTGGTGGTTGGGGTGCTAGCCCAAATGGAGAGGTGAGGAGGTCAGGGAGGCAAGTACGGAATTTTCCAGGTCAGGAGTTACTTTGACTTTCTTCCAAAGGCGGGAATGGGCAGGTGGCTTTAGGGATGTGTGGTGAGAGATAGTGTCTGCAGTCAAAATTGAAGAGGATAGCCAAGTGGTTCATCCAGATGAGTGGCGAGGTAGAAAGTTTGTGCTGAGGTCTGGTAAGTTGAAGATTGTTCCAAGGGTGTGGCCTGCAGAGAGGGTTGGTACTGAGACTGGTTATATTAGATATAGGGTTTTTAGGTTGTCCGGAACAGGTCATGTCATGGGGTTGTGTGGGATGCCAAAGCAGATATTGAAGTCCCATAATATTGTGAGGTGGTGGTGTGAGACCAAGATGGCTGCTAAAGAGCTGTCAAGGGATTTTGCAAAGCATATATTTTACCCCATGGATCTATATATGAGCAAGAAGCATGTGAGAGAGTGAGCAGAAATTTTACCAGGAGGGATTGTGTTGCAGGTTTGTTCCTCTGAGTGTGAATCAGAGAGGAATAATTTGGACAGCACGGCAATGCCACCTGCCCTGCTGGTTCTGTTATGCACAATACGGTTGTATCGCGGAGGGAAGGCTTTGTGTGCAATGGATTGGAAGTCTTGTGAGAACCAGGTTTCTGTGATGAAGAGGGTGTTGGGGCCTTCAGATGAGATGAGGTCATAAATGTTGTGACGTTTTGTAGCGAACAATATGGCATTGATTAGAATACACTGTAGCCCACTGGTAGGTTGATTGGTTGAAGAAGGGGGTGTACATTCTACATAGATGGGGTTGTGGTGACATAGATTATGGGAGGGGTGAATGACTCGAGTAAGTAATGTGGTAGAATTGGAGGGAGAGGTTGGGCATCGGGTCCGAGATGCTTTTGAAGGAGAGATGTCTCTCTGGGCAGGCCCGTGGTTTTTGGTGGAGGGAGAGGAACCGGTGGCTTTGTGCATTGTTGGTGTCTGTGTGAAGAGTGCTCACAATTTGGGAGTATTGTGGGGCAGGAGTGAAGTGAGGTTGGAGAGTTAAAGATGCTCTGGAGAAGCGGATATTGTAATTGTTTATTTGTAAAGCACTTATACACAGGTGAAATGCTTCAGAGCATTTCAAAGCGGGAGTGGAACGGGGAAAACAGTAGTCATTTTTAGGCCTTGAAGTTCTCAAATGATCTAACAGAAAGTAACTAGTGTATTAGGCCAGATGCATTTCTACTAGTGCAAGTGCATAATAGGAGGGCAGGAGGGAAGGGAGTGGAAGAGAGAGGAGAGCAAACAATCAATAAGCTGCCATGCTAGTCCTAATGACTTGCCAGATAGTAAGTGCATGACAAGGAGTGTAGTGGGAATGAGGGGGGATGAGGGGGAAAAGGACATACAGAACAATAAACTACCATGCTAGGCTTGGCGACATTCATATTGAATGATGAAAAGTCATCATCAATAATGCATCTAAGCATAAGTGTTTCAAGTGCAGCCAAGACAGGGAAGGAAGAACAAAGGGGGGGACAGATAAAACGACCTAGTGCATTCAAGGTTACGCAAGTGCACAGACAGGAAGTGCAAGGGAGGTGGATGGGGACCAAGTGTGCCAAGTCCATCAGTGGCCGGGGTTAAGTGCAGAAGAAGATGCCTCTCACATGAAGGAGGTACACCGGACGACCAGTCTACGACCAGTCAGCGAAACTGAGCAGAGTTGGGAGGAAAGCAGAAGAGAGGATCAGCGGGTTAGCAGAGGAGAGAGAAAGAGGAGAAGAGAAAGGTCTTGGGAAGTTTCCGGAACTTGAAGAGATCTGGCTCAAAACGACAAGAGAGGCAGGGAGTGTGTTCTAGAGGGAGGCACCTGCAGAGGATATGGTTCTACACTCAAATCTCTCTTTGGAGAAATGGCTCACCCACAGAGAGTTGGAAGAAGCCGAGTGGAGGGATCTAGAAGGGGATTATTTAGGGAGAGTGCATTGTAGCTAGTGCAGGCCCCAGCCCCTTGATCCTTGCAGCCACAGGGAGCCAGTGGAGGGATTTCAGCACTCGAAAGATGTGCTCCCTGGGCTTGAGGCCAAGGATAATTCTTGTGGTTCTGTTCTGGATAAATTGAAGAGGTTGGAGAGTTGAAGTAGGAAGATTGAGAAAGAGACTGTTGCAGTAGTCCAGTCTAGAGAGAACCAGGTCTCTGGAGACGGTGAACCTCTGAGGGAAAGTGAGAAAAGGTAGAATACATCTGAGGAGGTGCAGCTGGTAGTGGGACTTTTTAGAGAAGACCGAGATGTGAGAAGAGAAGGAGAGAGTGGAGTCGACGATGACCCCCACATGTTTTGCCTCATTGGTGGGTGAAGGCACAGGACCAAGGGAAGTTGGCCAGAGTGCAAGTGGGAAAGCAGGAGCAGGGGTCCCAGTGAGGATGATCTCTCTCTTACTGGCATTAAGGCAGAGGTCACTAGCAGCAAATCAGGACTGAATTGCAGAGAGACAGTCAGGGTTGAGCCAGGAAGAGCCTAAGGGTAGCCTGAAAGAGAGCTTGTATTATCTGTACAACAGTGAATGTTGGAGGTGAAAGAAGAGATCATGTGGGCCAAAGGGGGCATGTAGATGTTGAAGAACCAGGGGGATAGATTAAATCCCTGGGGAACACCACAAGTAGAGAGAATGATAGCGGACATAGGACCCAAGTTCCACCTGGGAAGGACGATCAGAGACAAAGGACATTAGCCACGCCAGGGCCTGCTCTGTGATGCCCAGGGTATCACGCAGATGGGAAATAAGTATGTTGAAGTTTACCTTATCGAAAGCAGAAGAGAGGTCAAGAAGGATGAGCACAAGTCACGATTTGAGAGCAGGTCTTCACAGGTGTTCCGAAGAGCAGTTTCCATGCCTCTGGATTCTCTATACCCAGACTGAAGGTCATGGAGAAAGCCAACAGATTTGGTGTGGAGGGTAAACTCAGAGATAGCCAGCTTCTCAAGAGTTTATATAGTCGGGATTTATAGAGTTCATATAGTAGAGCATATAGCCGTTTATAGTACAGCTTTCCCAAATTGTATATTCTAAATTTGCAAAGTAGAATAATCATGATAGAATAACACATTAATATAATTTCGATTTTCATTCAATTCAAATACATTTCAAGATTATTACAGATGGAATTGTTTATATGACATTTGCGATTATTGAAATGGATATTAAAAAAGAATTAAGTCCAAACTGCCCTCCACATTTATGTTTTTGTAGTGGTCTGCATCTGCAACTCCAGAGATTCGTTTTGGCTCCGGCAATGTCATGTATTGTATGTGTATACTCTCCTCAGATGGCACATTATTCCCTGAAATGCGATGTTTTTTTTTCCCATGGAATACATAGCAATGCCTACTCAAATCCCCTTTCCTGAATTATTATTCAGCCCATAAATTAAGCTCTCTGTCTATGTGTCTGCTGTAAAGTATTCTGATAACCTATGTGAGCCTAATGATATCAAAGCAAATGCATGCATCATACTAAACATGTGTAAACTGCACGCAGAGCTTGCATGGGTATAAGTATGTAACATTATTTTAAACAGGACATCCTGGAGCTTCAATCTCACACATTCCATGACTTGACATTTGAGCAGGTTTGGTCAGGCGCTCTAGCAGAACCTAAGTATGTGCTGCATGTGTTTAGACCAGAGAGGAAACCCTAATCCTTCATCATTGAATGGGGCTGATCACACCCGTACGACACTGATATGCATGTACTTAACTCCTCTTGGTTTTTTTCCCAGTATCCTCCACCACTGATCCCTCCGCGGGGGGAGGTGAATGCGGCGGATGCCTTTGATATTGGTTCATTTGATGAAGAGGACACCAAAGGCATTAAGGTACCACCTGACGTTATCCTGCGACCTTTGCCATGACTTCATATCTTCACAGTCACGTCTGCGGTTTTCACCTTTGAGCCCCCTTAATTATTGAGGAATAGCTTTTGAAATACAGACTTTTAGTAGCATTTTAGACAGTTTCCTATTGTTGCGATGCTGCAAACATCAGAAACTCTAATAGTACTTCATACTCAGCGTCATTATGGGTATTGAGCTAACGGTAAAATAACTCATAATGTAAATACACTTATTTTGCATAGGATATGCCCATCATGGGGTAAATAGAATGAACTGCATGTAGTAAATATGGATTATTTAAAAGGGATCAATATAGATTTTAAGCATGCTTAACATCCTAAAAAATGAACATATGATGAAACAAATAGATACTATGGCAACCTTTTCAGTGGCAGAACCTTTGGCGAAAATAATATGCACAAAGTAATTCGCCAATTTAAAAGTTACAAAACCACGAACCTGTAATGCAAATAGAAAAAGTGCATAGCACAGTGTACCCTGTATTGTGTTTCTATGTTTCCAACACCTCTGAAAAATGTGCTGTATGATGATGACAACAGAGCAGTGATAGTGTAGAAGACTCATGCTTGTTATCTGTTTATAATTAGCTTCTTGATAGTGACCAAGAGCTGTACAAGAACTTCCCATTGGTTATATCAGAGCGTTGGCAACAGGAGGTCGCCGAAACTGTCTATGATGCGGTCAACGGAGACACAGACAAAGTCGAGTCTCGGAAGCGAGCTAAAAATAAGCAACTGGGCCACGAAGAAGGTAAGATTATGGTCCTGCAACCTGAGGCATTTCTATGTATTAACTACAAAACAACTACAGGATTATATGATTGAAATAGCAGTTATAATAATGCTTTAAGACACAGAGGTCATCATTACAGCGAGAACGCCAATTAACTCGCAATAGAAACAGTGGGGGGCACATTCCAAGTTGGACGGCTTGGTAAAAATCTCCTCATGGAGTCCTATGGGACACCATGAATGGGGATTTACTCTGTCTCTTCGGCACTCGTAATCCGGTGACAGCCTTTGCCGGTATCCTGGCGGGTTTTCCGCCAGGATACCGGCAAGGTTGTAATGAGGCCCAGTGTGCTTTCCCATTATGGAAAGGTTGGCTGGCATAACTGTGTGCTAATCCTAGTACCATAGCATATATCTTCTCTAGGGTGTTCCCAAAAAGCAAAGTTCTGAGAATCTGCTTTCGATTAGCAGAAGTATGTGTATGGATCCTGGAATTTAAAATTAAATGAAGTAAAGTACGCTGTCAGTGCACACCCACTCAAATTATAGTGAATCTTGTGTTTCAAAAAAGGTTATGTCTAATTTTGGACTAATCTAAGACCCTCTGCCCCCTGCAAACCTAGGTACTGAAAACAGTCAAAACATTAATTAATATTATACATAAGTAGATCATAGAATATCTAATACACATATTCAGTGTGGTAATATTCAAAACATATTTATAAAATTTTCATTCTTGAGGAGGCCAAAGAGCGAAATTCGTGCTCAAAGCGTTTCGCCGAAAAGTTCCCTTTTTGAAGAGCAATTCACATTATGAAAAAGAAAAACCAAATAAGCTGATCAATTATTAATTCAAACTTAATAGTGATTACACGTATTCAGTTCCTGATCCATTTCTATTATCAGTGCCTATAAATGTTACCACCGACCACTGTGTCTACATTCCCAGGGGTGTACAGAATAATCTATATTATAATGGTGAACCAACAGTGATGTTTAAAATAGGTTGTCAATCCAGAACCATAACAGTGCCTATCTCCATTGTCCGCACTTATGTGATGTTACTCCTATATGGGGTGAATGTTAAAATCACTAAAATGCAAAACCTTACCTGGCCTTATTCCCGTCAAATCTAGTTTTAAAGGTCGGGAAGAATCCAGGATCTGCACACTGCAGACAAAATGGATATTGTAGGCGTAATGAACTCCACTGTCAGGAAGATGGACAGCTTAAGCTATGTATATCATAATAACTGGCTTACCTAATACTTCCTTGTGAGAGGGTGCCGGGTACTCGATATTCCAATTTGTGATGATGCCATCTGTGCTGTAACTCATAAGATACCTCTACAAACACCACAACAATGTTCCTGAAAGATAACATTGGTAATTATCTAACTGCTCTGATTCCCCTATACAGCACACTACTCCACACTATCCAATTGAGTAGAACGGTAATAAATTGGGTTTGACATCACTGTGGCAACCGGCAAGTAAACATTACCTGAACGTGGATGCAAGATCTTTATATTCAAAAACCACGTCTGCCGAGCATGTAAGTAAACATGAACGTGTGGAATCCCTGAAGGCGGAGGTAGATTCTCGGCAAGTGACGTGGGAGTAAACATGACGTTACTGATGCGTGCCCAGCAATCACGTAGCTGAGAGGGAATGCCTACAGATATCCTGAGAGCCATCTTGAACAATTCTAAAGCCCATATCAATACCGATAAAGTATGTCTTGACAGAGACACGGCATCCAATGGGGAACACTAGCTTTATTGAGGCAATGAGGCAACCATGTCTGCCGTACATGTAAACAGACGCAGAAGTATGCAATCACTAAAGGTAGGAGAATATTCCCGGCAAGTTGCCAAAGAGTAACTATACCGTTATTGAAATGAGTCCGGCAATCACTTAATTGTGTGCGCATACCTATAGTTAACTGGTCCTAGCAAAAGTTCTTGGCAAGGGATTCAAGCAGCTCGCCCGGCTGTGAGTAGCTTGCAATGATTTGAGGCCTGCTGCAGAGAACTCAGCTTGTGGTTTAAGGCCTCTGATTTAGGTTCTAAAGTATAAGTTCTAGATTCTGGAGCCAGTCTAGATAGCTGCAGTCAGTCTGGAACTGGTATCTTCTGGATGTTGTGTGGTCCGGCAAAACGCTCCGCAGCAACTGGATTTGAATGTCCTCTCTAGCTTCCAGTGGCTCTTTTTATGTCTTTTGAAAGTGGGTGTGTGCGCAGCATCACTAAGCCAGCCCCTCTCTCAACTGATCATTGGTCAAGCTTTTCTCTCTTCCTTGATAGGGGAAAGGAAATGTGAGTCATGGTGATGCTGTTTTATGGCCTGCAGAAAGGACACTCCCCTGTCAAATTGCACATAAATCTATATTTGACCCAAATACATATTCCACAGATACACAGTTGTTTGTCATTGCATACACATATCATGCGTTACTGATGGGAGGCACTGTTCCGACCCTGGCGTTTCTAGGAGCTTGGGTAAAGAAATGGTAACTTTTTGCGCTTTTTGGTAGCTTTCCCCATATCGGATTTTTCTCCAAATTTATACAATTGTGTGCAAGGCATGTGGGCATTTAGATAAGGAAGTGTCAGATTTTTAACCTGCATACATTTAGAGTAACAACCTCTTTTCTGCTCGTAAACCCCAGATCATACCACCGGGTCCTAAAACCTCTTAAAATGTGGGCAGAAAAATCACAAGAATTATGGTATCATTTAGATAATTTTGACAAGTCCGCACCATGAGTTATACATCTTTCTTAAAATCATATTCTGGCCAACAGGGGTGTGTCTTCCCAGGTCACATGGTTGAGAAACCAGTTTGCCCACTTTCTTTAAGCTCAGCCTGTTCTCAGAGGGGGCTGCCCCTCCCCGTTTCTGCCAAGAAGAAGCCACTTTTACGACACCCCCAATATAACATCTGCCTGAGTCAAGGAAGGGCTTTGTTCAAAAGGAAGCCATTTACGACCCCCACAATAAACCATCTGCCTGGGCCCTTTATTTAGTTTCTTGCAGTCCCCTGGTAATTCAATCAGAGAGTGTGTGACCTCCTTTTGGCAGGGGCAACAGAATGCAGCCAGGCCTGGGAATGCATTTGTTGGGCAAGCCCCCACTCCTGTCGGGGGTAGCTGTCTGGCAGAATTCCAGTTTCCTTAAGCCAGGTTTCAGCTAAAATGTCACTTTTTGTTCCTCAGCTTAAGTCAATACAATTTTTACATATGCAGCTAGAATGCTGATTCTAAGTTCAAAACTATGACATTTTAACAGTTACAAACTATGTGACACTCAAAAGTAGGTCACTCAGTTAATTTAAACATTTCGATTTTGGTGGTTTTAATCCAGTTTCAGTTAGGCTGCTGACATGCATAGCTCAGCCAGTTTTGATATGAACATTGTTTTGGGCTCTTCATCTTCCCAGATTTTGTATGCACACATACTTCATTCTGCCAGATGTCCGCTGGTGTTCAGTGAGATTTTTGGATGTGTTGCAATGTTTGAAAATAGGCATTTTGAGCTGGCATTCAGAGAAACCAAAGGTAATTTTAAAGCGTTTTTGAGCTAACAGGCGCTGCTGTTTTACCTTTGGCACCCATTCCACTCATGGCACCCTGGCCCATCATGCTCGCACTGGTGGGTGGCAAGTTAGGCAGCCATTTTGGTGTACGCACAAACTGCGTGGTTCTCCTGGATTCTGGCGCACATGTGGGCTTTTTGGCCATCTTGGATTTTCTAAGCCCACAGCACCAAATGTTGCAGCATGATAGCTCAAACGTGGGTCAGGACACCCAACAAGGCCCGCCCACGCGACTGCACTTTGAATTTGTGTCGATGGGGAGTCGGGTGCACAGAAGGTTTTGACCCACGCACTGGTATGTCCGCATAATCTTCTTCCAATTCTGAAAATGGCACAGTTCAGCATCTTGTCCTTCATCCGGTACTAATCGATCGGTTCTCCTCGCCGGTCCTGATGGGAATATTGGGCGGTACCCCGGGCCTCTTGGGTCTCTGCTCCCGGTCTCCGGATCGTCCTCCTTGGCCAGTCTCCAGGTTTTCTTTCTCCTAGGACGACAAAGGAAGAGCGGCAATACCTATTCATGGACATTGCTCCCCCACCATTGATATAGTGGGGTGGCATATATATTTTAGAACTCAACAGATATGAATATGCATATTTTTTTAAATTAAGAGACAGGAACACATAAACTTGAGAAACACAGAATTTGATAGGCTATATGTAGGATATTTTAGGGTTGGAATTGAATTTCTCTGGAGCGGTACCCTCTGGAATTGCAGAGGACTCCTCCAGTTGCTGCAAAGTGTGCCTGGGATGGCAACACTTCAACTGGTTTATGTGGACCCACTTGTCTTCCCCCTCTGCCAAACCGCCTTTGGGGATGCAGATCTTGTAGGCCACAGGGGAGATCTTGTCTATAATCTCAAAGGGTCCCTTCCATGTAGGCAAAAATTTGCGCTGTCTTGCCTGGTTTCTTTGGAAGTTGTATAAATAGACCCGGTCCCCCACCTGATATTCCTTCCTGGAACTTTTCAGGTCATAGTGGGTCTTCATACTCTCGGCTGATCTTTCTAGATTCCGCTGAGCATAGGCAAAAGCATGTTGAAGGTGTTTCCTTAAATTCTCCACATACTCATGAGTTGTGGAGGCATTTATCAGTGTCTGTTCTTGGGTCCTGTAGAGCAAATGCTGGGGAAGCACCATCTTGCGCCCGGTCATCAACTCAAATGGTGACATTTTGGTTGCAGATGAAGGGGTAGATCTGATGGCCATTAGGACCAGAGGTAATCGGTTATACCAACTTGGCCCAGAATCTGCCACAAACTTTTTTAATATGCTCACAATGGTTCGGTTGTATCTCTCCACTGCTCCAGAAGAAGCTGGCCTGTAAGCAATGTGTAGCTTCCTTTTAACCCCCAGTATCTCCCACATCGTTGTCATTAATTCACTGGTGAAGTGGCTACCCCTGTCTGACTCAATCCTTTGAGGTAGACCAAAACGGGAAAAGATGTGGTTAATCATCAGGGCAGCTGCTGTTTCTGCCTTGCAGTTTGGGGCTGGGAGACATTCCACCCACTTGGTAAACAAGCATGTAACGGTCAACATGTACTTGTTTCCTCTAGACGAGCGGATTACAGGGCCTACAAAGTCGATTTGCAAATGTGACCATGGCAGTGTCATCCCCCTCTTTTGGAGAGGCGCACGGTGTGTGAGGGATGATGGCTGAAATTGTGCACACACAAGACACCCCTTCAAGTATTGGTCGAGGTCCTGCCCCATGTGTGGCCAGTATGCAACCTCTCTTAAGATTTCCAATGTTGTGTGAAACCCCCTATGACCGGCGGTGGCCGCATCATGGGCGTGACTTAACATCAGGCTTCGGAATGAGGTAGGAACCACCCACTGATCGTGGCCAGCTTTGGATTTCCTTACCAGCAAACCGTCTTGGATTCGGAACATTTTTGGACATTTCATCAACACTCTTAGGTCCTCTTTCCCAAAGTAATCGGTATCGGTCAGGGGAAAGTTCTCAGGGTCCTCAAGGTGTTGGTAAAACTTACCAATAATTGGATCCCCCTTCTGAGCTGTAATTAAATCAGCATCAGGGGTCTCCTTACTCCATTGTGCAGTTGAAAGATCATTGTGAGCATTTGTCTGGGACCTAGTGATAACAGTGACCTGGATTTCCCCCAACAGGGACTCTATTTCTATTAGATCCCCTTGGATGGCCCCGGTTTTGGCCAGCTGATCAGCTAAGTCATTTCCAGTTTTGTCTGGTCCCTCTACTTTGGAATGACCCTTGATCTTTTTCCAGTAGATGGTCATCCCATTCGATGTGACAGATCATCAATGTTTTGGATTAACTTCCCATGTTTCAAGGGTTTGTTATTAGCACATAACATGCCTCTGGTTTTCCAATTAACCAGGTGCCCCACGAACCCGTTCCGTACATAATCTGAATCTGTGATTATGACCAGTTCGTGGAGTTGATGCTGGACAGCAGTGAGGATGGCCTGATGCACAGCCATCAATTCTGCCACCTGACTACTTCGGGGACCAATTTTGTATACAGCGGAGGGTTCTGGTGACTCATTCACCCATGCATTCCCTACGCCGGCCACCAGTTCTTTCTCCCCGTCGTTGTCAACATGGTAAGAGCATCCATCCACATAGACAGTGGGCATTCCCTCACACTTGTCTTCTTCAAAGACTTTGTGTGGGGAATTAAGGTATGCCTCCATGTTGTCCTTGATTTTTAGACTTTCGTCCTCGAGACAGTTTTCTCTGGCACAATCATGCAAGTCAGCCAGACCTTGCGCGAGGGGACTCTTCTTGTTTTGGCCATATCTGACCTCTACAGGAAAGCCTTGCATTGACAGAATCCAGGAAGTAATTCGGAAATTACTCACATTTCCGGCCCGGATTCTGTCACTTTGGAGATATTGCAGAGGTTGGTGTGGAGTCTCCACTATGATGTGTTCCCCCTGGATAAACGGGCGGTAATTCTTCAATGCCCACACCGTTGCTAGGAGTGCCTTCTCACAATCGTTGAATTTTTCCTCCACAGAGGATAAAGTTTTGCTCGCATAGGAGATTACTTTATTGACCTTGTCATGCTTTTCGTATAATACTGCCGTCAAGCACATATTAGAGAACCCTGTCTCAAGGAAGAACTCCTTGTTTCTGACAGGGTAAGCTAGGCAAGGCGCTTGTGAGTGGCTTCTTTTGAGTTGTCTTACCGACTCGGATTGTTCTGGACCCCATTCCCACTTGACCCCCCCCTTCAAGAGATGAATCAGGGGTCTAGTGATCTCTGCGTAGCCCTCAATGAACTTTCTGCTGTAATTAGTCAGTCCAAGGAGGCTCCTTAGTTCCCGCAGAGTTGTGCGATCCTTCAGTTTCTGGAGTGCTTCCACTTTCTTTTCTTGGGGACAGAGACCCTGAGGAGTAATCTCATGCCCCAAGAAATTAACACGGGTTCTACACCACTGTGCTTTCTGAAAGGAAAGTTTTGCTCCGGCGGCCCTCAACTGTGTCAGAACATAACAGATCTCCGCTATGTGTTCCTCCACAGATGAACTTTTGATGAGGACATCATCTACATAAGCCAGGTTACCCCTCATACCCAGGTCGGGCATGGCCTTATGTAGGAAGATGTTGAATTCATTGCCGGAGTTGAGGTATCCGAAGGGAGTCTGGGTCCATGTGTACTGCTGGCCCCCAAAGGTAAAAGCCAGTTTGTATTGGTCCTCCCTACTGACAGGCACGGTCCAGTAACCATTGGTCAGGTCTATTGCAGTGAATACCTGTGACCCCTGGATCTGGGCCAGCCCTTGGTCAATGTAGGGCAGAGGCCATCGGGAAGTATGGACCCGTTTGTTGAGCTCCCTAAGGTCGGCGCAGAGTCTCCACTGGCCGTTTGGCTTCAATATTCCCAGCACCGGATTATTGAAAGTGCTGTGGACTGGATGGATTATTCCCCGGGACTCAAGGTTCTTAATTATTTCAGTAAGGGACTCCATGGATGCGAGAGGCAAGCGATATTGCTTCACAAACACTGGAGTCATTCCAGGGTCCGTGGGAATTGCTGTGGTGTGGATGTCGGTGCGACCACAGTCATATGAGTCTACCGCAAAGAGATCTTGGAAATCCAAGAAAACTTGTTTCAACTTTTGCTTTTGTTCCAGAGTCACACAGGCATCAGCTAGGTTGACTCTCTCTTCCACCATCTGCCTGAAGCCTGGAAAGACTTCTGGTTTGGCTATCTCAGCGGCCTCCGCCAGCTGGGTGGAGAAGTCCCTGGTCAGAGTGCTGATTTGGACTGGAGGCCTCAGGTGGGAAAGGCAACCCTCATGGACCTGGAAAATCACCTCATCCCTCCTGAAGTCACAAGTCACATCCTCCTTACCATAGGGGCAGGAAGTGTACACCAGGAAGTTCCCCCCATGCCGGGTAAAAATCCTGTCTGGTGTTGTATTGTCATCACTTTCACTGTCAAAACAGTCCTTGGTGATTGGTCCTAACAGTTCATTTCCTAAATCAATGGAAAAATGTTGGTCATCAACCGCCATTCCAATAATGGTGCCTGCGGCTAGAGTAATACTCTTTAAGTCGCTGTTATCCACCTCTATTAGAATGGTGTCATGTTCTATGTTGACTAATGGAGTTGGGTTTACCCCCAACCCTTGCTGTTGGAGAGAAGCGTTTAGATGTATGTAAGCATCAGGGTTTTTCAAATGTTGTCCTCTTTTAACTTTCACTTCCAGGGAGAATTGTCGGATCCTTTCTGGGATGGTGACTTCCTCTTTAATCTGAATTTCAACTGCATAAGGTAGCAATTGAGCTGACCTAAATGCTTTTTCTGGATCATCAAAGCCCATGGGATTATCCGCTAATCGGGACCAAGCTTTGAAGTTTATTAGGTCCAAACTAATGGCAAAGCGATTGAGAATGTCACTGCCTAAGTAAAAGGCGGCAGTGACGTCTCGCACGACCCAACAATCATGGACTATGCTCTTGTTGCCAATGGAGATTTTGAGCATACACCTGCTTGGCAGGAGCTGTTTGGAATTAGGTGCTTCCAGGTCCATTTCCCATTTGTCTATCAGTTTGAATGTGGGAATGGCTGGATCTTTTGGGAGTTGGCGGAACATGGCTTCGCTGACAAAGCTCTTACCGTTGTTCACGCACACTCGAGCGAGAACAGAGTCCTTCCCATCATTTAACTGAACAGGGATAAACAACTGCTCTCCAATTTGCTGAAAATCAGCCAGGCTCTGAGCTGATTTCACATCTTTCTGGACTATTGGAGTGGGAGTGTCTGATTGTGGATTAGTAAAGAATTTCAGGGTGTTTCCTTCCAGTGTGGAATACCACCTTAAACTGGAAGGAAGGTTGATTTTCAGAAATAGAGAGGACCCCCCATCACCAGTCTGTTGTCCTACTGCTATTACTGTCACGTCCGGAGTTTGGTTGTTCTGGAAGTGAAATTCTACTTGGTCAGATTTTTGTTCAACCATGTGGCAGGTGCCGTTTAAACTAACATGGTTGACACTCTGTTTTAATTTTATTGGTCGGCTAGTCTGGGTCCAGAGGACCTTGTTTACGCAATCTATTAGGGGTGACAACCTTCTCAGGAGGTCATTCCATAGTAAACAAGGCGTGCCCTCTGGAGTCACTACTATGACCGGGTGTTTCACCTTGTGTCGCCCAATTTTGATGTCCAAATCTACAGTCCCCTCGACAGGAATCTCCTTCCCGTCAAAGTTCTGCAGTTGTCCAGGAAGAGAGGTGAGAGGAATACGGTAATTCTCCCCCTTCCTACATTTAGTTCCTCAAAGGCCCTTTTGGACAGAAGGGTAGCTTGGGATCCAGTGTCCACCAGTGCCAAAATTGTACCCTGCCCCTGTACTTGTACCGGGGCATAGTATCTTCCCTCCTTCTCCTCAAGGGGGCACAGATAATGCACATTTTTGGACAACTGGTGGGCTAATTTTCTGGTTTTGGACATGGCGAGAGAAGAGATTTGGGCAGAATTCTGTGGAGAGTCTTGGGAATCTGAAAGACAAAGTTGGCAACTGGAGATCAGAGCCATTGTGGGTTCCCCTGGTTCCGGTTCTGGGCCGCCCCCGCCTTTTTGGAGGCAGTCACCAGGATGGGTTTGAACCAGGGGATTTTGGTATTGTCGGTTCTGGGATGAGATGATGGGCGGCGGTAGCTCAGTCTCCACATCTCCCCAGTCTGAATTGGCTTCCCTTGGGACCCATTGTTCCTTAGGAGGAGTTCCCCCATCTCTAAAGGAGAAGATCCTTTCCCCAGGATCCTCTGAGGATCCCTCTCCCTCAAATTGGAAGACCTGTACCTTCTCCACAAAGTGGGTCTGTTTGGGTCCTTTGTTTCTCCTACCCCCCTCTGCTCCTTGGGAGGCAGGCTTTCAGGGGCAGGAGATTTTGTTTACGGTTCCTGGTTTTCCAGGGGCTGTTTACAAGTTGGGAAGGAAGCTTCCTCCAAGGCTTTACACCCCCCTTCCCCTTGTGCCTCCTCCCTGGGAACCGGTGGGTTATCGATGTGCTGCCCCCGTCATTGTTCTGGAGCACCAGGTCCCGAGTTTGGGGCATTCTGCGGTGGCATGCTCATCTGAGGGTTCTGTTGAGCCCTCAGTATGTGACCCAGATCTCGTGCCATATTTTGGACCTGGCGCTCAAGTTGTGAAACCCGCTCAGGCTGATACGGGGCTCTATTTTCTCCCCTGGGCTGATCCCGGTAAGGGTAGCTATCCCTTCTCTGGTAGTACCCCTGGTTGGGAAGATTTTGGTACCCCTCCACCCTTGGCCTCCCCTCTCCCGGATTAGGTTGTCTGGGCTCAGGGAATTGGGGAAAGAAGGATGGATGATTTTGGGGCTGGAAATTGGGTGGATACCTGGGGAAAACGTTCTGCCCAGGATTTGGTGAATTTCTGCCCTCCTGGGGGAAGTTAGGAGGGAAGTTCCCTGGGTCAGGTGCTTGGCTGGATCCCCCCCCTTGGGCTGGAGGAGTCCACACATAACCCAGGATTGGTCAGTTTCCCTTGTAGCGGGGACTTACATAGTCAGGGGAGCGGGGGACCCCATTTGTGGGACTACCTCCTCGACTCTCTGTCTGTGACTGGCCCGAGGGCCTTCTGGGCTGTGAATTATTTGGTGCAGGCAGGTTTTTAGGCCCCCCCATCTCCAAATCTAAAACGGGGGCAACCTTTACCTCTGCCACCTTGGCAGCAGCCGGGGTGCTGTTGGTTTTGGGGTTTTTCGGCGCGTTATTTTTATTTTCATAGGCTTCTGCACCTCATAGATGCGGGTAGCCTGTTCAATGACCCAGTCTAAAGATCTTTTCTCATGAAAATCTCTCATGAGCTGGGTCATTATGTATTTGGGTAAGGCATGGAAAAACGTAGTGATAAATTCTCTGCTATCCGTGCGCACCCTTCTGGTGGTCTGCGCAAAAGCACGTTTTAATTCTGGCACAAACTCTTGTGGGGCCTGATCCTCCCCACATTGCAAATTATAGGCTGCCTTGCTCCGCCTTATAGGTGGACCATCTTAAATGATTTTGGTCCTCCAGCCCCGCAAAGAAACTGGAGTATTCTGGGGAGAATGTCCATTTGACATACTGGATGCATCTATTGCTGTCCTTCAAATGGAAAGTCTCCATCATTTGCTCAAACAGCTCTAAGTGCTCCCAAACAGAATACTTGGCGTTCTTATGATAAGGCGTGATAACACTCCTCATTGCCTTTATTTGCTTCAATGGGTCCTTAAGCAAGGCCCTTTTTGCCTTATTGGCATTTTTAGTTCGAGTAACCCTGGTCCATTCATCCTCTGACTCAGAGACACTGCTCCCAGAGGTTCCTGTCTGATCTTCCAGGTTTTCCCGGATTCTGCGAGCCTGGGAATGGCTGGCAGAATGTGGGGACCTGGTCTCCTGTGTCCTGCGCCGTTCAGAGGAGTCTTCAGATTCCTCCTTGCTGCCAGGATTTGATGGGTACCCCCCCCCCCACTGACCTAACTGGGCAGAAGTTTTCAGGATGCCCTTAATGGGCCTACTCTCCTGGGGTTCCCCACTAAATTGCACTGTGCTTGGGTGCCCATACCCAGATGCCCTCCCCTCCATTCCTGGGTGGTACTAGCCTATGAGCCCCATACTTCTGGTTGGATAGTAATCTGCCAACCCCGTGGCCCTGGGCTCATGTGCGCGAGGGGACATGGGGGTGGCAGAGTCCAGGGACTGGGAGATATGAAGGCCTCTGGTACTAGGGCTCCTGAGGTTATGCTCAGGAGTCTCCCTCTCCCAGCGAACCTGGTCTCTATCCGCCCCTGCTCCCTGTTGCAATGCAAGAGCCTGCGCTTTCAGTTCCTCAGTTAAGGCCTTACTAGACTCTATCAGTCTCTCCTACATCGCTACCTGTTGCTGCAGCCTATCATTGTGCTGACAGAGAGCCTCATTTTCTCTCTGTGCCTCCTGATTGGTCCTGGAGTACTGGGCCAGTCTCTGCTGCAGGAGGGTTACCTCCTGGGCTGTGTCCCTATTGGCCTGCTCCTTTCTTGCCAGTGCATCCTCCACCCTCCTGGTGTGCTCTAACAAATTCTGGTGTTCTTTTTGGAGGTCACCCAGTCCCTGGAGGGCCAGGTGATTTTCTTCCATTTTCCTTTTTAAGTGGCAGACTTCCTGGCCTAAGGTATCCCTTTCCTGACTAAGAGTCTGCATCTGTGCCGCCAGGTCGTCCCTTTGCCTTTGGAAGGCACCAGCTTTCTGGTGTTCTTCATCAAACTCTGCCTGGGTATCCAGGTCTTTCAAAATCAATTTATTGCTTAACTCTTTCTCTCTGTCTAGTTGGATTTACAGGGTGGCTACCTGCTCTGTGCATGCCCTGTTGAAATTGATCTGTTGCTCCAGCTTTTTCTGGCAGTGCAGTAAGGAGTCCAAACTGTCTTGGTGCTCCTTCTGCAAAGCCAGAATTCTGGTATCCTGGTCAGCCTTTTCCTGTTGCAGGATATCCATATCCTTCGTTATTTTAATGATGTACTGTCTACTCTCATTTTCGGACTCCTGGCTTCTGTGCAGCCTCTGCTCAGAAGAGTCCAGATCAGATTGGGCCTTCTGTAATGCCAGCAGTTGCCTACTCGCCAGATCTTGGCCTTCAGCACATTTGTCCTGCATGGCTCCCATATGTAAATATAAATATGCCACTACCCTGGCAATCTTGTTGTGCTTATCCTTGGCCTTAGGGGCCATATATAGTTCACTCAGGGCCACATGTAAGGGACCCTGGTCTCTCCATATATCTGACCCTGTTTCAGTG
The DNA here is from genome assembly GCF_040938575.1 of Ambystoma mexicanum. Lineage (NCBI taxonomy): Eukaryota > Metazoa > Chordata > Amphibia > Caudata > Ambystomatidae > Ambystoma > Ambystoma mexicanum. The sequence goes on along the minus strand of NC_090932.1, from coordinate 1,365,802,648 downwards.
ATCTGGGGTGCGATTGCCTGCAACCAGACCGTCTGGTCCTGATGAGTCCATTCGCCTCTCACAAATAGCTTATGTAAGAAGTGCTCTCTGGCTATTTTGATGTCTACCAGTGTCGTCATTCTGGAATTTGAGATCCTTCCTGACTTACAGAAGTTTGTATTTTATTTTTGCAAAACAGACCGTTTCCTTAGAGCGTTCCTTTGAGGAGTGCTTTACAGCGTAACACAGCGTGGTGATCCGACCGGATGTATGTATCTTGTCAGTTAGCATACTGTATTAATCTGCACAAGTGATAGACCTAATCCGGAATCCCCGGCTACGAGCCCCCAATTTGTAAGAAGATTCAATTCAACACTACAGCTAAGTCAATGCCTAGTCTGGGATACTGAATGGAAACCCTTATTGTTATATCTTTATGTCCAGTTCATGAGTTCTGGATGACTACCCCTATATAACACCCCTCTCTTAGAATCCCCCTGACCCCACTGAGCCAAGAAGTAGTTCTGTTTTGCAAGTTTAAAAGGTTTATTTGAGAAATATAACGGTATATCTATCACACTCTTATAATAAATTAATATTTAATATCACACTTAAGAATATGAGCGGTAATCAACAATGAATAATGTTCTACTAGTAAACTGATTTGGTTACGCAGGAGAAGTATAGAGGATGAGGTAGCACACTTGTGAATAGGAACAGAAGAATAAAGGGGTAGAGAATGCTTTATACGGTTCAAGGAAATGCAAGGTGGAATAAATGCAGTACAGAAATAACTTGATATGACTTCAACAAAACAAGCAATCACTTTTCTTTGACAATTCACCCCCCCCCCTTTATGCAATGTAAGGAGATGAAGAGGAGAGCACACAGTTCTTAGAAATGCAATCAAATATAATTCAGTTCAATTCCCCTCCCCCCCCCAGCAATTTAGAGAAATCAGGGATGAGTTTTAAAACACCGGCCCAAGTGCTTTGAATGTGGTGGCAAGGAAGTGAAAAATATGCCGAAAATGGTTTTAATTCCCTTTAGGAAGTTCAGGGTGAGTGAGAGATACTTGGGATGAGTTCAGGCTCACTTTAGCAATGATTCAGAGATGGTGATTAAGAGGCCAACAAATTTTTAGCAAGGAAAGAAATGACTGCTGATGGTTACACGTGGCTGGATTTTTAACCAAATCGCAAATCGCGGTAAAATTCGCGAGTGCGTGAATCGAGATTGCGGAAAAAGTATAAGGATTCTAAGCTTTCAGAGGAAATTTAAACCAAGTTCGTAGCCCAAACGGTTCCAGAGATATGAACGATTTTGTAAGGGTCGTTTTTCGGATATAAAGTTTAAAAGCTCAAAGTGACAGGTGACAGCTTTGCAAATGACAGGTGACAGTTAGGAGTCAGTTCTACTTAGGTTAAATAGATTGAATTATATTACTTTAAACTAAGAGACTTGGTTTTGCCCCGTCCTAGCTGTACTCACAATATATTTGGAAGGTCCGGGTCGCGCCACGGATCTGTCAGGTTTTGGACTTCGGTTCCGGTCTCGCCACGGACGGTCTCTGCGCACAGCGTCTGGTCTCTGCTCTGCTGGTCTGGTCTGGCACTGGTCTGGTCTGTCCGGATACAGCGGTCTCTGCACGGCTCCTGGATCTCTGCACTGGTCCTAGCAAAAGTTCTTGGCAAGGGATTCAAGCAGCTCGCCCGGCTGTGAGTAGCTTGCAATGATTTGAGGCCTGCTGCAGAGAACTCAGCTTGTGTTTTTAGGCCTCTGATTTATGTTCTAAAGTATAAGTTCTAGGTTCTGGAGTATGTAGCTGGAGTCAGTCTGGAACTGGTATCTTCTGGATGTTGTGTGGTCCGGCAAAACGCTCCGCAGCAACTGGATTTGAATGTCCTCTCTAGCTTCCAGTGGCTCTTTTTATGTCTTTTGAAAGTGGGTGTGTGCGCAGCATCACTAAGCCAGCCCCTCTCTAAACTGATCATTGGTCAAGCTTTTCTCTCTTCCTTGATAGGGGAAAGGAAATGAGAGTCATGGTGATGCTGTTTTATGGCCTGCAGAAAGGACACTCCCCTGTCAAATTGCACATAAATATATATTTGACCCAAATACATATTCCACAGATACACAGTTGTTTGTCATTGCATACACACATCATGCATTACTGATGGGAGGCACTGTTCCGACCCTGGCGTTTCTAAGGGCTTGGGTAAAGAAATGGTAACTTTTTGCACTTTTTAGTAGCTTTCCCCATATCGGATTTTTCTCCAAATTTATACAATTGTATGCAAGGCATGTGGGCATTTAAATAAGGAAGTCAGATTTTTAACCTGCATACATTTAGAGTAACAACCTCTTTTCCGCTCGTAAACCCCCAGATCATACCACCGGGTCCTAAAACCTCTTAAAATGTGGGCAGAAAAATCACAAGAATTATGGTATCATTTAGATAATTTTGACAAGTCCGCACCATGAGTTATACATCTTTCTTAAAATCATATTCTGGCCAACAGGGGTGTGTCTTCCCAGGTCACATGGTTGAGAAACCAGTTTGCCCACTTTCTTTAAGCTCAGTCTGTTCTCAGAGGGGGCTGCCCCTCCCCGTTTCTTCCAAGAGGAAACCACTTTTACGACGCCCCCAATATAACATCTGACTGAGTCAAGGAAGGGCTTTGTTCAAAAGGAAGCCATTTACGACCCCCACAATAAACCATCTGCCTGGGCCCTTTGTTTAGTTTCTTGAAGTCCCCTGGTAATTCAATCAGCGAGTGTGTGACCTCCTTTTGGCAGGGGCAACAGAATGCAGCCAGGCCTGGGAATGCATTTGTTGGGCAAGCCCCCACTCCTGTCGGGGGTAGCTGTCTGGCAGAATTCCAGTTTCCTTAAGCCAGGTTTCAGCTAATATGTCACTTTTTGTTCCCCAGTTTAAGTCAATACAATTTTTACATATGCAGCTAGAATGCTGATTCTAAGTTCAAGACTATGACATTTTAACAGTTACAAACTATGTGACACTCAAAAGTAGGTCACTCAGTTAATTTAAACATTTCGATTTTGGTGGTTTTAATCCAGTTTCAGTTAGGCTGCTGACATGCATAGCTCAGCCAGTTTTGTTATGAACATTGTTTTGGGCTCTTCATCTTCCCAGATTTTGTATGCACACATACTTCATTCTGCCAGATGTCCGCTGGTGTTCAGTGAGATTTTTGGATGTGTTGCAATGTTTGAAAATAGGTATTTTGAGCTGGCATTCAGAGAAACCAAAGGTAATTTTAAAGCGTTTTTGAGCTAACAGGCGCTGCTGTTTTACCTTTGGCACCCATTCCACTCATGGCACTCTGGCCCATCATGCTCGCACTGGTGGGTGGTAAGTTAGGCAGCCATTTTGGGGTACACACAAACTGCGTGGTTCTCCTGGATTCTGGCGCACATGTGGGCTTTGTGGCCATCTTGGATTTTCTAAGCCCACAGCACCAAATGTTGCAGCATGATAGCTCAAACGTGGGTCAGGACACCCAACAATATATCGTGCAAACATGCCTAAACCCCTTGGTATGATGCATAGAATCCGAAGTAACCATTAGAGTGTTCTCACCCGAAGGATGTATATTCATTACAACAGATTCCAAAGCACGGTGTTAGATCCGTATTTAAACAAAACAGTTTAAACAAAAATCCTCATTCATTCCTCTGCAAGAAATAGGCTGGCTAGCTAGTTCTCAACTCAAAAGTACTCTCCTTGTCTCTTGGAAGTTAGACTTTGGTAGTGTTCATATTTGTTTAAGTGCTTAGCCCCCCACCTCCCAATCTTGAAACACAAGGCCCAATTGCCAGATGCATGTGCCAGTAAGAGTTGGAAGAAGATGAAATGTGCAGGGCTGTAGTACTTGGAAACGCAGATGGCTGATGGAGCTTACGTTATCTGAAGAGCCACGGTGCAGGAGTCAGACACTGAAGTATGGAAGGAGACACCACTCTGTGGAATAGCACTAACCCTTGCGGGGCCAATCTGGAAGGGAGATGAACGATTCTCTATTGGCTGCCAATGGCTGGAAAGATCTAAGTTCAGAAGCTCTTGCTTGGCATATGGTGGGAAATGATGCTTGCCAAAGGTGTGCTCAGAACTGATTGTTTAAAAAAAAAAAAGAATTAGATAAACTTCGATAAACCCATCATACTTCTTCCCTTTCCAGCAATCGCTCCCAGTGTTAAACGAAAATGCTTTAGCAAAATCTTTTTTAAACTAAATAATGCTGAAGGTTGTGAATGGTCTTTCCGAAGTGGGTTTTCCCCTAAGCAAATTGTCTTCGCTATCTCTCTTGCTTCAGGACAGAAGACCTGCCCCAGTCCTGCAGGTACTTGAAGCATGCACTTGACCCTTTATGCTCTGCATTTCCCCCAAAATATGTCCTGCAGGCTCTGCAGTTGCTCTTCAGCTGTGAGTAGCAGATGCATGCTGAATGAGCTTTGGAACGATACCAACAACTCTATCCGAGGGGGAGACAGGATTTAACTGTATTGCTGACTGCAGTCATTATTATCATCATTATTATTATTATTGTGGCATGCATTGAGCGCAGACCTCACTTTGAGAAGCAACGGAATGGTTTGCAAACCATAGGGGGAGTGTATGGTGGCGGAAGGAGATTGCACGGGGTCAATACAAGGGAGCGGGGAGCTAACAACGAAGGAGAGGGATCTACAAACAACCCAGGGAAGAAACAGCAGGGAGGAGATCAGCCACTCTCAGTTTAGGTTGGGAGTGGAGAGGGTGCGGCACTAGGGCTTGAGGATACACTGCAATTGAAGAGGAAGTTGTGCAAAGGCACCTTTTTACAGCCTTACATTGTTCATTCATGCAGTGAATATTTGGTATTGTTCAAAACAAGGACAGAGCCAACAGTGAGCACAAGGTTAGATGCATCCTGCCTGCCTCCATCAAGGCATGTAGAATTCAGAATGAGCAGCAAATACATAAGAACAGGATAGTGACTGAATGCCACAGCCCTAGAGGATGATGATCTAGGTAACAAAATTAGCTCAGACATTAGAGATATTATGCGGATAAACAAAGGCACAATAGCAGATGAACACGTTTCTTGGTAAGCATTGAAGGTAGACATACAACAACACTGGTTAGCTATGCAGCAATATCATGGAAGCAATGAGACACATGGCCAAACATAGCAACGGGGCATTAAAGCAAGTCAGATTATACACATGCAAGGTATCAGGGAAATATACTTCTACAGGAGAACATATTCCTATCCAAATATGAAACACACACAGCACAGAAAAGGCATAAACGTATGTTCCTTCGGAGACACGAATACTTTGACAATGGGCACAAATTACGTAGCATACTAACACATAGACTGAAAAAATGGGCAGGGATGAAGAGGGAAACCTAAAATGTAAAAACATGGCTATGTGGAAATGTTTGAAAAAGACTATATCGACCTATATAGGGTCAATATAGTCAATATAGGGTCAAGGCAATGAACAAGACATTCTGGGGAACTCCATGTCCTAGATAAGGGTCCCAGGTATGTTTAGGGAAGAACAGACCACTCTGTGGAGGCTTCTTACTGTGTAAGTACTTTGTTTTGCATTAATTGTAGTTTCCCTAGGTTGGCATTGGAAGTCCCTACAAGGAGTATGTTACAATAGTCCAACTTGGATAGAATTAACGCTCTTGCTAATGTGATGCAGTTTGTCGGTGTGAGGTGCTGGTGACTCAATGCAATCAACTTGGAAAAGTAGGATGAGGACGCCGATAAGGTGCTTATTTGTCTGGTCATGGTAAGATTAGCGTCCAAATAAACCCCTTAGGGTTTTGACCTGTTTCATTACAGGGATCAGGGTGCCATCCATATTGATAGCTGAGTAGTCCGAATGGAGTGCACTGATTTTGTTTTGGGACCCCACAATGAGAATTTCAGTTTTCTCATCGTTGAGGCAGAGGCTGTTTAGCGCCATCCTATTTTGGATTATTACATATATCTTCTTAATAGTAATGGTATCCTGGTCATAGTCCCCTGAAATAGGAATAGGATCTGAGTGTCATCTGCAAAATTCATGTAAATGACACCCATAGTGTCCACCGCCAAGAAGAGGAGCTTTGTATATGCATTATATAGAGTGGGCGAGAGACAGGACACTTGGGGTACCCGAATGGGGACTGGTATGGGATTGGCCACCTCGTTACCAATGCTTTACCTAGAAGTACGTTCAGCTAAAAAGGATTTCACCCACAGGGTGGCATCGTTAGAAAAGCAGAAATCATTGGCTAAGATGGGGCAAAGTTTGTCGTGGTCAACCAAATCGAAGGCTGCAGACAGATCTTATAGTAGTAGCATGCAGAGTTTACCTGAGTCCCTGATGGTGTCTATCTGGATTTTCAGATCCAGGAGAGCCGTATCTGTACTGCGGTTTGGCCTGAATCTGGATTGTCTATCTCCGAGGAGTTGATTTTGTTCAAGATGACTTGAATTTGATTGTAAGCTATTTTGTCAATAATTTTGAGCAGAAACGGTACCGTGGTTATTGGGCGGTAGTTGGTGGGTACAGTTGCGTCAAGAGATTTTTTTTAGTAATGGGGTCACCCATGCTTCTTTTATGCTTGCCGGGACTGTATTGGTATTGAAAGAGGCATTCACAAAGTTTGTAATGATAGAGGTGTGGAGAGGGGCGCAGAGTTTAACTAAGTGGGCAGGAAAGTTATCTCCTTTGCAGTTTGATGCTTTTAGTTTAGAAATAGTGCCTGCCACTATATCCTGTGTCACTGCAGTGAATTGGAAACTAATGTTCACATTTCCCTTAGTTTTGTTTAGATTGGTATTGGTGTTCAGTGCATATTTTTCAGCTAAGAATTTTCTTTTTGTGAGGATTTTCTTTTGTGGTAGCTCAATTTTGGAAGCTAGCGCATTTTGGATGGTTGTGCACCATTCCTTGCTAGAGTTAACAGGTGAAGTAGCTGGATTGGATTTTCCAGTTCTTTAGGAATGGATAAGAGTTCTTTGGAGTTAGAGGTTGTGTTACTAATATGCATATTATATACCTTAGCCTTATGGGTAGTAAATGCAGCTTTGTAGATTTTGTTGGCAGCTCTGAAGGCAGTGGTGGGGGATTTTTTGTTCATATGCACTAGCGACCTTTTAGTTTGTCTCAGTGAGACTAGTTCCTCATTAAACCAGAAACTTTCATTAGTCAGAACGGCATGCTTTGGTTGTTAAAGGTGCTACCATGTCAATAGTGGTGGTGAGGCAATAATGGTAGGTCTCTGCTAGGAGACCAGGGTTGTTACTAGCGACCATATTGGCTGATAGTGCGTCAGTTATGATGGGGGCTAGGTTCTCAATAGTAAACTTACGGGTATTTCTTGTTTCATAGGTGTCTGTTGCCTTAGTCATGAGAGGGCCTATCACCTTTCTAGGGAGGGAGAAGTTGATGCAATGGTGGTCCGTCCAATCCAGGGGTACAATTGACTCAATAGATATTTTAGAATTGAGCGTAAGTATCCAATCCAAAGTTCGTCCTTTGGTACCGGTAGGGGCATTGACTAACTGTATAAAGTTCATGTCTGTGAGAGTTGTATTTAGGGCTTCTGCTTTAGAGTCTTGCATGTCATTGAAACCTAGGTTGATGTCACCTAGAATGATACAGTTGGTATCAGGTTTGATGAGGGGAGCTAGCATCAAAGGCATGTCTAGGTCTGGGTGGGTGTTGCTATTAGGAGATCTGTGGATGACCAAGAAGTTGAATGTGGTATTCTGGTCACTAGCGAGTTTGGCTAAGAGGAGTTTGTAACCACTATATCTTCGAAAGGGCAGGATCTAAATTGCAGATATGATTTGGCTATTAATGGCCACACCGCCTCCATGTGTGATAGCTCTCTCGGATCTGATAATGTTGTAATATGGTGGGATGGCCAGAGGTAGTAGGGGTCCACAAGCGTGGTGCAACCAGGTCTCTGTAACTATTAGTAGGTCATGTTGGATACACTTGCATTACACTGCCATGTGTGAATGGTTGAGTCGTGATGTGTCTAGTGTATTTAGAACATATCTGTTGACGGTGTTAGTGGGAGATTAGTTAGTGGACCAAGGGTACAAATTATAATGAGATGAAGAGGGAAAAATACGATCAAACTTCAAGTTAGTTCTTGCTGTCTCTATTCTCTGATTGTTGAGTAGACCCAAGACTTCCCTTGCCCTTGTCCCTATGTCATCAATACAAATGGGGTCAGGTGACACACGGGAGAACATGCAGGATTTGCGATTAAGGTCTCAGAAAATGTATAAGAGGTATATTTGTTACAGAGCTTAATTAATACAAACAACAAAATCACATAATATTGGAAAGCAGCTTCGACCCTTATCCCAAAACGTTTATCCTACACAGCTAACGTATAGCATACAATTTCTTTCAGCAAGAAATATTGATCTTCAGAAAATAACCAACCTCTTAAAAGCCAAGGACGAGTATGCTCGTCCTTTTTGCATAGATTTGCATAATAGCCTGGTACTTAAGGATTTTGTGTTAAAATTAATGAATATGGTTTCAGTCAGATGTGTTTTATTGGTGCTTTTGACTTGTAGACATTTGCATTCTCAATATGTATTTTCATTCAGATTATGCTTTTGGGAAGGACTGCATCATGCATGGATACATGTTGAAATTGGGGAATCCCTTTTTGACTCAGTGGCAGCGGCGCTACTTTTACCTCTTTCCCAACCGGCTGGAGTGGAGGGGAGAAGGGGAATCTCGGGTGAGTTTCAGTTTCCATTTACCCTCCAATTGCATGTCACTACTCATTCCAAAAGCTCACAGACACAGGTCATTTCACTGTTCTAGCATGTGCTGTAAAGTATACATCTTTTATATTTCATCTTTAAGAAATGTCACCGTCACTTAAAATAGCCAGCTTCTCCATGCTTAGTTGTTGGGTGCTTTTGTGATGCCTAGTTGTGCAAATACTGGTGTGCAGGATGCTGGGGTTAACTCCCTGCCACATGGGGTCAGTGAACACGTTTGGTGTACCGGGATTTATAGGGGCCATCACTGCAAAAAGGTCTACCTCTGCTTGGCAGGTGAAAACGTTAAACAGAAAAAGAAATGTTTCAATTCAAGCATGAGTGTTTCTTTGTGAGCCTCCCGCAGGCTGCACAGGGGACTAAGAAGATCCTTGGCATCACTTCACATTTCCATGCACTTGTTTTGCCGCAGGGGAGACCGTGCACAGGTGAAGGAAAGTAGCAACTTATACATCTGAACCTGCATCACTGTGTGAATCAAACATGTCCCCTCATCTGTGGCTGGCCATGCCAAAACCTGCCACCTACCCACATAATTGGGATGCAACACTTTAATGCAGTGAATATGTGTGCAGATGTGTGCACACACAGATTACCTGCTGCAAACTAGAGTGCCTGCAGCATGCCAGTGCTTTCTCCACTTTCGATTACCCTGTACATAAGCAAGCGAAGAACATATATATGTTTCCTGTGTAGCATTAAATTTGTTTGTATGTTTGTTTGTTTATTTATTTATAGCGCGCGCCAGACCCGAGGGTATCCGGGCGCGTGTTCAAGAATACTTTAAGCTTACATGTTACAGTTACACATTTCAGGAAGGTTACAGGGTGCATTAACAGTAAATGATGACAATATACATGGTTACATACACAGGTGATTGTACACAGGGGTGTGTACACAGTATACATTGAATGTCAAGGAGCAAGGTGGGTTAAGTGGGGGTGATGAACGAGGTATGCGTTCAGCTGCAGATTAACAGGTGGGTCAGACGTGAGTAGTTCTAGTCTAGTCAGTTATAGGTCATTCTCTTTGAGCCATTTAATGCAATTAAGTCTAAAGTGTGGATAAGATTGATCAGACCTTAAGGATGATGAGAGGGAGTTCCATAGCTGGACCGCTTTGACAGGGAAGCTGGTGCCTCTGGCTGTGCTCAACTTGAATGGGGGCACAGCTAGTTGGTTGGTGTATGCTTCTCTGATAGGTCTGTTAGAAGTTCTTCTTTTGAATCTTTCTGTTAGGTATTTGAGGGCTAGGTCATTAATACTTTTGAAAGTCAATGATGCTGTTTTGAGTTTAATTTTGTCAGCTGTGGATAGCCAGTTAGAATGTTTTCTGACATATGCGATATGCTTTCTTCTTGGGATTCCTAGGGCGGCTCGAAGGGCGTTGTTCTGCATGGTTGGGATTTTTTGCAGTGTGTGTTTATTGGACCCTATGTATAGTGCATTGCAATAGTCCAATTTGGATAATACCAGGGCTCTTGCTATGGTGAGGCAGCTGCCGGTGGATAGATATGGTTTAGCTGCTCTAATTAGCTTATAGGCATAAGCAGTGCAAGAGGCCATCGCATTCACCTGCTTTGTTAGGGAGAGGCAAGAGTCGAGGTAAAAACCTAGTGTTTTTACTTCTTTCGCTACTTTAATGGTGTTGCCATCTATGACAAATGATGAATAGTCATTGTTCAGTCTTTTGATATTTTGTGTGTTCCCCAGTATGATGAGTTCCGTTTTGTCATCGTTCAGGCATAGACCATGACGGGCCATCCATGCCTGGATGATGAGGTATATTCTGTTCACCAAGGCCAAATCCTGATCATAATCCCCCGAAAGTGGGATGAGAATCTGAGTGTCATCTGTATAGTTTGTGTAGGTGACACCCATAAGGTCCAGATCATCGAACAGGGGCTTTGTGAAGATGTTTTGCATAGTCGGAGAGACACAGGATCCCTGGGGGACGCCACATGTGATAGGATCTGGGTCAGCCGCTGCGGAGGTGGAGAAAACCATCCTGGTTCTGCCGCTTAGGAACAACCTGATCCATGCAATGGCATGTGTGGAGAAGTGGGCCGCGGTTTCCAAGTGGGTACAGAGCACATCATAGTGTTCTGGCATGGCAAGGTCTAAACACAGTTCCTTACATGTTGTTATGGTAGTAAATGTTGCTTATTCATTCATAAACTCACAAAACAACGTTGTATGGACATTACCAATGTCTTATATTAAGTTTGGGGTTGATGATGTTCCCATGACAATGGGATGTGGTCGAACAGTTCTGTCATGTAACGGTGCAGACAGTTTTTAAAAAAACAGTGGAAAGGAAGTTGCCCAGGATAAATGCCAGCGGTTATGATTGACTAAAATATTTCCACCCATCACTTTTTGGTGGTTAAAATGAATTTCCGTTATTGGGAAGAGGATATGTCATGATGGACTACCCTCAAACACTGTGGTCAGGTATTGAATTTGAATCTGCACTTCACTGATGAGGCCCAACACTTAGCCTTAAACATGACAGTGGTGGTATGGATCACAAAGTGACATCTGTGATATCCACACCCTTAGACCTTTTGTGAATTGGTTGCATGTTTGTCTAACACATGAATAACACTACCACGAGATGCAGGTATTGATAGCTTTTATTGTACTAACTGATGGTACTATGCAATGGAGGGACAAAGCATTAGCTTTGGAAGTCCCACAGACATCTTCAACAGATGTTGCAGAATAAAATGATTAATAAAGAGAATGCCACAGAACATATTCAAAACAAAAGACAACCAGGATCATTAGAAACGTCACTGGCTAAAGGGGCAATATGCATGGAATGTGGGTCTGGAATTGCTTTCTTATCTAAAAGATCATAAAACTCCTGGAAGCAGGAATCTCATAACGGTTTGAAAACAGTACCATTTTCTAACTGAGATTATCTTTTTCAATTTCTCATGTGTTACAGTTAAAATAACTTTCCACACAAACAAAAAACATGTCACAAAATGCTATACATATTACAAATTAAATATTCTAAAACATATTTTTAGCATTACATTTCTATATAAATATTATATAAAGATTTAAATGCATCATTCTTTTATCATTCTCATCCCACTTCCATTGATAAAAACACATTCATATAAATTACCAATCCAAAAATTGTGCAAGTTAATGGTTAAATAAAGACACAGCATCAATTGGGTGTTCCTCATGCATACTTGTCCTAGCCTATCAATCCTATCTGAGTGGTTGAAGTCTTGGGTAAGGGAACCTGGAGACTTGAGGGACTATAAGTGTTGTCTTGGGAACACAGTCTCAAGACCCCCTTGTTTTATATTTGTATTACTTAAAGCTTCGGTAAGGGAACCCCGGGATTAGTTCTGAAATATTTGCATTGAACTGGGATAAGGTCACTTTAAGACTCTTTTTTATGGAATTTTCTTATGCTTGGGGAAGGAGATCTGAGAGAAAGCTTTGTGCTGGGGAGAAGCTCAGGACTTTAAGTTAAACATTATTTCTTTTGACTTTGATATCCTTATTTTTTTGTTCTAGTTGTGAGGGCAAGGATAGGTTTTGGACACAGACAGACTATTAAATTGAACTTGTTGTCTCAGACTTTCCTTAGTTTCTTTCAGGTCGGGAAATCCCATCTTAGCATAGGGCAGGTTAGGTGTTTAACCATCCTCACATTTAAGTTAATAAAAGTGTTTATTTTCATGTGCCCTTCTGACATTCTTAATGCTGTTACTAGGGCCACTAATTCCGCCACCTATGCCAAATAATGACCTGGCAGCCACATTCAGGACCAAACACAAAATTCTCCCTCATGATGGTACACTAGTGCAGCACCTGTATGCCAGAACCCCGTGCCCAAATCTATCATTGAAAACCTGTGAATGAAGAGCATGTCTCCCCACTATATGGGCTCCTCCTGCACTTGGGGTTCCATTCTACCCTGCCCATGTAAGATGTGCAATCGTGAACATATTCTTCTGTGCTTGTTCACATGGAAAATGCCCTTGTATTATTTGATCCAGCAAGCCACTCTTATATGCTGGGGGCTTGTGCTCCTGTGGTTTTCTCTGAGTGAGGACAGCTGTCATCACTGTGCTGTCAGAATGTGAGAACAAATACAATTTATCTTTATAATTTGTGATTGCCAATACTCGGGCATGGACCAATGCCTCTTTGAGTTTGGCAACATTTTCCTTCATCTCTGAGGTCCATTTGATGGGTCTCTTAGCCTTTTGTGCTTCTTTAAGTGCCTGGAGGAGGGGCCTTGTGAATGTTGAATAATCGAACACCCAGGCTCTACGGTATTTCCACAATCCCAAAATTTGCTGCATCTCTTGTAACATGTGGGACAGTGGTGTTCTGTGTATAGCTTCTACTCTCTCTGGTGTTATCTTAAGCTCATCTGCTGATATTATTTGCCCCAGGTACCCCACATCTGTCTGACAGTACTGTAGCTTCTCTTTGTCTACCTTGTACCCTTTTTCTGCTAGCAGGATCAAAATAATTATAGAATCTTTCCTGCACTGCTCCTCCGTCACATCACATATGAGAAGGTCGTCTAAGTACTGTATCACTGTGATGGGTATCTGCAAATTGCTTAAATCCACCTGGATTACTCTAATGAACTCAGTGGGGGACTCAAAGTACCCCTGTGGTAATCTTGTGTGTTCAAATCAGACCCTGTGATACGTGTACGCAGTGAGATATCGGGAGTCGGGATACAATGAGTTGGAGAAGAACACATTTTTCAAATCAATCACTGTCAAATATTTTGCATTTGTTGGAACATTACATATTATTGATGCTGGATTTGGCTCAAGTGGGAACTCAGCTTCTACCACATTTTTCAGGGGGGCAGAGATCCTGTATAAATCTCCAGGCCCCCTCCTTTTGCCTTTTTGATTGGGTATATGGCTATGTTGCATGGGGATGTTGATCTCTGTATTATATGATGCCTGTTGCCATAATGCGAGAAGCGTGTGATAGATACCCCTATCTGCTTCACTGGAAAGTGGGTAGTCTTTCATCCGGGGTAGCAATGCCCTTTCTTTTAGCTTGATGCAGACCGTGCCAGCTTCTTTGAGCACTTCTACATAATGCGGATACATTTCCCGGCATGTCCTCCAAATCTCCTCAGTGTAGGTGGCCTGCTTCTTCACTATCTGTGTTATTTGTGGCACTAGACTTTCTATTGTACGGTCTCTCTTGTGGCTATTTGTGGAAACACTGTCCCACAGTGTCCTGTCCCCACTGAAAGCGGTACTTGAGTATTTTATCATGATATTGAAGTGGATTCAAGGAGGGCTTTTTAATATGCTGCGTTGAGCAATCTTCTTAACATCCACAATACAATATCTGCCCCTACTCACTTACCACTCAAACATTCAAACATATATCTCTACCCTAGTACTGTGTTGCCTTAAATTCTAGATGAGCCCCCACTGACGTCTTTCCTGCTACCCCTTTGCTACCCCTTTGCTACCCCTTTGCTGCACATGTCAAATCCTCAACTTCACCACCGTTCACCACCCATATCTTTTACAATCTCCAAAGAACATCTCCCACCTCTACCCACCACCTGCATACCACAGGCTATCCAACACATTTCTTCCTCTTGGCTTCATATCCATTCATATCTATTCATGGGCTTGTCCCCACACCAGGCCTTGATCTGCAGCTACTCTCAACCTTACACCCTTCACATGGACCGTCTCTTCTGTCCCTGGCTGCCCTGTGCACCCTCTCATGCCGGCTCCTTCTACTTTGTTGTCACCTCGATTGGAACTAATTTTCCATGGCATTAAAAACACCCCCAACATTCAAGTTAGCCCTAAAGCCCAATGTCCTCAATAAATAATACAAATACAAAATACAATGGCCATTGTTTTGGATTGAAACATCAATTGCACTTTATTCTTGTGTATAAGCAGTCCCCCCATGCCATTAAGCTTGTTAGCATAATTCAGAAAAACAACTGCAGATGTCAAAATATGTGCTGGGCAGATGGAAAACTCATGCATCCCAATGGATTTCTTCTCAATTCTGCAGGTGCAAAACCAGATGGAATTCGATGCGGTTTCGAGCCTCTCCACTTACCCAAACAAGGATAAGGGAGGTGGATGCAGAGTTTATGCGTCACCACCCAGCTGCATGAAGCACATTCTCATAAAACCCACTGCGGGTCATTCCGAGGATGGAGGTAAGGAATTACCGGCACCGGTAAGGGTGCCGATGCCGGTAATCCCTTACCTCTGTATTCCGAGGTCCCTTTGCGGGTCCTTCCTTACCTCCTGCTTTTAGCAGGAGTTAAGTACGGGACCCACAAAGGTACTTCGGAGGTAATTACGGTACCTTAATTTACTGTGCCGTAATTACCTCCTTCCCCATTCCCATTGAGCCCTATGGGGCAGAAATGGGAATGGGGAAGGGCAAAAGCTGAATGGGGAATTACCGGTCCCTCCAACCCTGGAATGGACCGGTAATTACTCCATTCACCATCCCGGATTTGGAGCGGTTCCGGAGGCAACCATGGAGCTAATTACTCCATGGTTAGCTCCAAACCTGGAATGAGGCCCAATGGGGGTCATTCCGAGGATGGAGGTAAGGAATTACCGGCACCGGTAAGGGTGCCGATGCCGGTAATCCCTTACCTCCGTATTCCGAGGTCCCTTTGCAGGTCCTTCCTTACCTCCTGCTTTTAGCAGGAGTTAAGTACGGGACCAACAAAGGTACTTCAGAGGTAATTACGGTACCGTAATTTACGGTGCCGTAATTACCTCCTTCCCCATTCCCATTGAGCCCTATGCGGCAGAAATGGGAATGGGGAAGAGCAAAAGGTGAATGGGGAATTACTGGTCCCTCCAACCCTGGAATGGACCGGTAATTACTCCATTCACCATGTCGGATTTGGGACGGTTTCGGAGGCAACCATGGAGCTAATTATCCATGGTTAGCTCCAAACCCGGAATGAGGCCCAATGGGGGTCATTCCGAGGATGGAGGTAAGGAATTACTGGCACCGGTAAGGGTGCCGATGCCGGTAATCCCTTACCTCTGTATTCTGAGGTCCCTTTGCGGGTCCTTCCTTACCTCCTGCTTTTAGCAGGAGTTAAGTATGGGACCCGCAAAGGTACTTCGGAGGTAATTACGGTACCGTAATTTACGGTGCCGTAATTACCTCCTTCCCCATTCCAATTGAGCCCTATGGGGCAGAAATGAGAATGGGGAAGGGCAAAAGGTGAATGGGGAATTACCGGTCCCTCCAACCCTGGAATGGACTGGTAATTACTCCATTCACCATGCCGGATTTGGGACGGTTTTGGAGGCAACCATGGAGCTAATTACTCCATGGTTAGCTCCAAACCCGGAATGAGGCCCACTATTCTTAATTTACTGGTGCAAACTCAGTCTCCACCAGCGCATTACAAAATACCCCGTCCACATGTAGCAATTTGTCAGACAATTCTAGCATTTACAATTTCCCATCACTGATGTCTTTTATCAAGCATTCACTTAAGACTAATGGAAGTGTTGTTTTGACTCAAAAGAAGGCGAAGAAGCTTTGTGTGTGTTATGTGCCTTTGCAGTATCGGGAGACTGAACTAGTAGACGTTTACAGAAATGTGAAATGCCATTTTTTTCCAAGAAGCCCATGCTACAGAGCAATGTCTTGGCTGGAACTTGCTGCTGCATTTTAATATCTACAAGAAAAAAACATAATTCGGAATTAATGTTACTCAGTGTTCTAACTGATGAGAATTTGATGCTTTGTGATAACATTTTTTCATTTAGGAGCCCTGGCGCATTTCTAAAAAAAAACATAAACTGGTAAGGTAACCGTGATTAAACTACACAACTGACCTGAATTCGTAATGCTGTAGACACAATTGTCAAGAGGATTTTGAGATGTCATTTTGTTTGCGCGTTGTAAGCAGAATAGATCAGAATTTGGCATGTGACCATGTGAAAGTCAATGGTACATATTGTTTACCAACAAATGTAAAGAAACGTATATCTAGAACATTATCATATGTAGCATTAGAGCGGGCACTCTACAACATATGTGCATATGGTAATGGCCTAGGATTGCCCCAACTCATCCACCTGGACCACCATGTGACCCTAGTTACTTTGCACCCACTAGTATAATCCATATGCACACGGTCTAACATAGAAATAACATTGAAGATGGGGGATGGAGAAATAACTGCTACCCTATGTAATTTTGTCTGTTAGCATGAATAACAAAACAAATGTGTATGCCAACTTTTAAGAATGGTAGATGGCATACCCATGAACCCAAATGGATTCCACTTGTATTCTGCAGGTGCAAAAAACAGGTGGAATTCCATGTGGGTTTGAGCCTCTCTACTTACCTCAACACGGATAAGGGAGGTCGATGCAGACATTGCGCACCACCACCCGGCTCCATGCAGCAAATCCACACAATCCACACTGTAATAAATTAGCTGTTGCAAACTCAGTCTTCACCAGTAAATTACAAACTTGTGGACTGCCCAACTCCTACATGGTGGTGGCTTTGGCCCCTCATTCCTTCCCCTTTTCTCAATACTTCTTTTCAGCAAACGTGGGTCATCAATCATGGCCATCCCATGCTCCATGCTTCTGTGAGTACCATTTGTGAATATTATAGGCCACAATTGCTCAGGTGCAGGAGACAACCTGTACTTACCAGGGCAACTTGTCAGTCATCTCGTTTCTGGACCCAGAAAGGAATGACATTTTCCACCTAACGGCATTTCCTCATCATGGTAGTTGCCTATTTTGACAATGGGCCTCATTACGACGCTGGCGGAGTGGGTTTACGCCAGCGTTATTCGCGGCGGACCCGTCCGCCCTACTACGAGATTCCGTAGCGCCATGGAGCGTTTTCCGCCTGGTTTTTCCGGGCGGAGAAATCCATGGCGCTACGGGACCTTGTCGTTAATTACGCCACCGTATTTTGAGGTGGCGTAATTAACGCCTTCCCCACTCCCATTATACCCTATGGGGCAAAAATGGGAATGGGGAAGGGTAAAATGGGGGATGGGGATTTACCGCCCCGCCAAGGTCGGAATGGGGCGGAAAATCCGCCAACCCCCATGGCGCTATCGGCAGCTTTCCGCCGTGCTCCAAGGTGCATTTTGCACTGCGATTTCCGCCAGGGTCGTAATGAGGGCCAATGTACCATTATGACCACCAATCCCTCGGACATTGTTTGGATGTCTCCATTATTCCACTGCCAATTCCGGCAGGGATTCTTTCATTGGCAATCTGATTTTTTTCTCTTTGTCATTCCCCCACCAGCTGTCTCAATTTGAGTCTTTGTAATCAACCATTAACGTTTGCATGAAGCATGGTTGCCTGTTTGAACCAGCAACATAATTTAGTGTTCAATTATCACATAGACTCTGCAGTTGCATGATATCCATCACTGACTCTGATATCCCCTGGGCCTGTGAATTAGCTCGCTTTTGGTATTTCATGATCAGCATCCTTGCTGGTTCGTTCTTCCTATAACAAAGGAGCATTCTTTAATCATAGCGTGGCTCTTAGATACTGTAGCGAGGATTTGCAGAACCCAATTATGCAATAGGAAACAGGCAATCATTGCCCAAGGATTCTCAATGTCATTCCCATCCCTACGTCTGATCCTCAATTCTCTATAAATCTTAAGTGTATATGTTCAGCTATAGGTCTCCACTTTTCCAGAAAGATTAACACATTCCCAGCCCCTGTTTTTCCTGGAAAGCCAGAATTGTGTAGATCAACTCTCTTGCTGCAGTCTTCGTGGTCATTATATGCCACCCTGCACCCATTTTGCCCTGCACTTGAAGAAGGCACGCTATGTCAGCTGTCTCGTCTACTCATCTCACTCTGTCTTCCACCTCAATTAGGTTATCTGTGAACTTGCACATGTTAGCTTGCATCGCTATAATCTGTTTGTGTGTGATTCTGCTGTGGGCTTCCATGCTAATGATAGTTGTGTTGTTCAGTGCTATGAGTTGTAGTTAAAGGTCTATTATTGATGCCAGTGCCTGAGATTCTATTGATGTGTAAGCATTATATATTTGTCTGAAGAAGTGTCATTTTTTACTTGCAGATCATAATTGGGAAACATATCGAGGATATTGTTGGTACAAAAGGGGCATTGAGTTTTTCGTAGCCTCCAAACAGCCAGATTGAGTTGATCATTAAGCAAAGCATTGTCTAGCAGATATGAGGTGCAATTTCAATGCATTGCTCTTTTTGGATGCATATGTTGGGGTGAATTCGCTCTTACTTGGTAGCAGGAAAAAATGTGATAAAGGGATTGGTGAGTTATCTTGCTAATGTGTACTTTCCATGTCTTGGCTTGTGAAAGAACATCAAGAAGTATTATTTGTGATAGTATTTTTGCCAAAGTGGGAATTTAGTGATATGACCAGTCAACTCTGATTGGCAGGTCATAATTCAGGATGGCTATCCGTGTGATGATTAGATCAAGAATTTTTCCTGATTTATGAGTGGGGTAGAGAGGAAATTTGCAGTCGTCAAAATTATTAAGACCAGTTTTTGTATCTTCATACCATTTGTGAAGTTATTTCTGCAGTTGATAGTAAAGTAAATTGCAAAGATGCGATCTTGTACTCAAGCTTTTCTTTTTCTCCACAGTGTAATATGTAACAGTAGGTACATGACCATGCATGGGGTAACTTTTTTATTGTATGTTGTTTTTATCAGTGATAGGTACATCCCCCAGCAATTTGGTTTTCCATCCATGTTCAGAATGGCGATGTCTGGAGTCCTGGTATTTCAATATTGATTGTGGGAAGTTGTTACACAAGCACTTAGTTGAGAAAAGGCTATCTATTTCATTTAGAAGTGGATGGCCTTGCATTTCTACACTGTCAACATGTACAGACCAGCAGTCAGTTATGAAGCATATATTTTAACATTGGGGAGTCACTCTGTATTGGGGAGTCACTATGTTTCTGGGTTGGGGGTTCAAGAGATATCGATGGGGTTTACTTTCGAACATATTTTGTGATTAGCACAGGATCTGTTGGTAGACTGGTCAGGTAGGCGAGAATTGGAATTATCCCAATTTGAATGCAAAACACCCCTTGAGAGCTTCAGATCAGTTGGGTAAAATGGGTGTATGATGTATCAGTGATTGAGAAGAATAAAGATAATCCTTGGGAAAATCATACATAAACCATCTCCAGAGTACTTGTGTAAAGACCTATAGAAACTTTCCAATCTCAGTAACTAGAAATTTGCCTGTATGCTTTTAATATCAAATACACAGAAAATATATTAGATTACTACAGTTTCTGGTCATTTTGGTACTGACGTAAACACAACCCCCACCCCTATACTTTGTTGGTAAAAGATATGCAACCATTCACTGTTCGATAGTTGCCTGCATAAAATAGTCAATGTCATCCATAATGCCAATATCAAGTGTTCCCCTTCCTTGCATATTAATTCAGCACTGTTACTCTGACTTTTAAGGCAAGGGTCCATTGTTCGAATGGGATTTTCACAAATCACCTTCTATGTTAAAACCTCTTTGTTTCCAAGTAAAACATGACTATTATGTATCACAGTTACAACCAAAATTCCCAAACCCCATATGTGTTTCAGAGTGACATCTCAAATATAATGTGTGTATTTCCGGTAGGCTTGCAACTTTTATTTGTGCTTCTTTCCCAACCTCATCTAGATAGACCAAGAGATCCTTTGTGTTGCTTATTGAAAAGCTTAGTTTTCCCTGATGAATTATTGACGGAAAATTGTTTACCAAATGTGTATTTTATTACATAAATAACTCATATCTTTTCTTTTTATGATTCAGCAAAACCTTTTGACTATGGAACAGATTTTATCAGTGGAAGAGACTCAGATAAAAGACAAGAAGTGTATTTTGCTGAGAATTAAAGGCGGGAAACAGTTTGTACTTCAGTGCGAGGTAAGCAACGCACTATTTTGTTTTTTCGATGACTTACAAAAGTGCATTGTGGAATGTAAGTGCTTAACATTGTAATCTGGAAACAATTAACCAACATTATTGTCATGATGTTAGCATTTCACAAGAGGCTTATAGGCCACTGTTTTCCATTGTTCTAGTGTGTGACTTTGACAATGGTATTATGTATACAATTTCAAAACTTTTCCCCCAAAATGTATGCTATCACAATCTCCCAAACATAACATTCTTCCTATCGGACAATATTCACATAGTCACCTCCAGAACTTTCTAAACACTCCTTCAACTGGTATAAGTTAACACAGGAAAATATCAACACACCTGAAAGAACAATCCAGACAGACTTTTGTCTCCAATTAAATCGCTATGGTATAAACATCGTACTTAAAATGTTGTCATTTTATTCTAAAAGTAGATAATTGGCAAATGGTTGCCCACTTTGTATGGGAAATAATGAAATGTTTCCCCACTTTGGAGTGCATTATATTTCAATTTAATTCAGAGGATCTGGTGGTGGTAGCTCTCATTGGTGGAAAGGGGTCAGATTTGCCAAATCTGCCATTTGCATGAACCTGAATTCTTTTTTTTTCTGTACTATGTTTTTCTTCTCGTTAAATAGTCTCTCCTG
Organism: Ambystoma mexicanum; assembly: GCF_040938575.1. NCBI lineage: Eukaryota > Metazoa > Chordata > Amphibia > Caudata > Ambystomatidae > Ambystoma > Ambystoma mexicanum. The sequence continues at coordinate 1,365,781,241 of NC_090932.1, read as the reverse complement.
TGTATATTTTTTCTCAGAGTGATCCCGAGTTTATCCAGTGGAAAAAAGAATTGACTGAAGCTTTCACTGAGGCGCAGAGGTTGTTGCGCCGTGCCCCAAGGTTTCTCAACAAGTCACGATCAGCTGTAGTGGAAATTACAAAACCACCGCTTTGCCACAGAAATAGCAATGGCCTCTAGGAGAGAACACAATTTTTTACTTTGGTAAAAACAACTCCTACACCAGGGTGTACGGCTGCAGAGGCATCAGAATTAGTTACTCGTCGTAAGGTGCTTTAAGACAGGGTGTATATAAAGGAAGCCCAGGACATCAGCTGTACTCCGTCTACTGAGAAGAGGACCTAATGCAAAGTGTTTGCAGAGGCAACAGAATCTGAATCAATGAAGAGGAAGCTTCACTGGTAGGAGCAGTGGAAGCTGCCAAATGTATTGGTTGTTCATCGCTCTTATGCATCACTAGACTGTGGTGCTTTTGAACAAAAATGGACTCCCGGAGCTAGCAAAGTGAGCACGTTTTTGCTTTCTCCTGGTGTGTTGTACATGAAACCTGGAAACTAAGCTGGTTGCTACAATACTTGCTATCACTTCAACAGGTGTTTAATATAGCAACCTGTCCCGCCTGGGAGGAACTGAATTGTGTCTGTGGGAACGCTTATCAACAATAGTTTATCCTGAGTTTTGCGATATACAGCCCCTTGCACTGTTAAGGACATTTCACTTGCAATGAGCAGTGTGATAGTTGTGTGCTCATCTGAATGCTGACTCCTGTGGTTAAGAGTTGTAGATACTTCTTGGAAACCTCATTGCTCATGTCTTCACCTGAATCTGTGATGTCATCAATCACTGCAACCGTGGTCTTGTTTCAAGTACACATAGAAATCACACAGCAGATTCTTGGTCAGCGATCACAAGTGCATGGTAGCTGCGTTGTCAAGAGGTCTGCGATACAGACTGACAGTTGATCATATTCTTTTGAACAGGCATCACTAACCTGCCGCAATACAGACACAGGCAGTTGTTCTCTTTCCATTTCCGGTCAATTGCACTTTTCTTTTTATTGTGTTTTTGTTACTGTTGTTATCTGCTGTGTGTCCTTGTACGGGGAGGGTATGGGTAAACCTAATTAGTAAAGCATCGACATGCATTGGTACACATCGTGCAGGATTCTTTGCTACTGGACCGTCATTTAGAGAGCATCTCAATTTCCGGAGCCGCAAGCCTTCATTTCCTGAAACAACTGCTAGCTGTTTTTTTCAGATTTACCAAACCCTGGAGGTGTGCTAATATATCAATCTTTTGGGAAGTATGCAATGAAGATGGTTGTGGTGCTGGGTTAACAAACAAAGGCCATGTGCCGCAGGTTGGAGCAGTCTGGAAACTTTGGCAAAAAGACAATCTTCGCTCTGCTGTGCGCTGCACAGTCTTACATAGTCTTTCACCCAGTTGCCAACCTATGATATTCAAATATGCGACAGCTTGGTACTGAGCATAGTTGAAGATGACATCTCGTCCTTACTTCTTGTTTTGCCATCATTCCTCTATCATCTGCCGCTCGCCATATAATCTTCCACACATTTCAGAACTGTGTTCCTTCCTAGAGAAGTGCTAAGTGCCAATGGACTCGAGAACCTTTAGCAAGAAATAAGTCATATTTATGCGAACCATTTGTGTGCAAGTGTACATATTATTTAAAATAATTAAATGGAAATAATAATCAAATTGACAAGTGTACATGTCTGCAAAGCATGTGTTCTACCAGCTATGTCTTTTGTTGAACATGATCCAGTTTGCTTCATCGTGCAATGTGAAAGTAGATTAAAGCTGTATCTGTTCCAAAATCTTTAAATGAGTAAGATTTTCATACCTGTAATAGAGAGACTATCTGTAAGACATAGCATTTTTTCTTATGAAGTTACCGTGTAACAGTAGGAACGAGAGTTTTTTTTTTTCTTCATTGTACAGTGGTTCTTTGGATGTTCAGTGGTAATCAGAATACATACCTATGCATACATGTTTACCATTTATGCTTCATTGATTCTAAATAGCCCTGCTGGAAGTATTCTAACAACAATGTTACACAAAAAGGTAACTTGAGTGTTGCAGCTGTTAAGATCTCAATCTCCCACGGGGCTATTAGAAGTTGGTATGGATAGGCAGGTTTGTAAAATGTCAGTAGGGGGGGGTATTTTGGAGAATCCCTCATAGAAGACAAGAGGAGGTGCAGCTGGTTAATAAATACATACAATGCATGTGGCCAAAATACAAAGACATTACTACAAGTCCAGTGGTGTGGTGCACATGGGAGTAAGGTGGCAATAACAGATGTGCTGCCTTTTAACTACACTGCAGTAAAGTGGATAAAATACTTCCAGCACTTAGGTGGAGATTTCTCCTCCACTTCACATCCAAAGAAATAGAGGATGTATTATATGGATGGCAGCGTTTACAATGGATTCCTATGGAGGCTGAATGCTTTTTGCTGCTTCAAAAGCCCAACAGACTCCATAGGAATACCCAGCATGTGCGACGGCATGAAAATCCATGCAGATATAAATGATGGGGTATTTGTATGGTGGAGAGGAAAGGAACGGTGGAAGGGTACGTTACCTTCCAGCCCTTCTCTCCGTCAAACAAATTAATGACTTGAATATACTTCATAAAAGCATTTCGCAAGTCTTTTACGCTGAAGATTCTCACGCCACCCCATATTTATTTTGATGGTGAAGGGTAATCACCATACTTGCCCATGCATACATTTTTACCATTCATGCTTCATTGATTCTAAATAGCCCTGTTGAAAGTTTTCCAACAACAAAGATATTGTTACGCAAAAGGGTAACTTTAGTGCAGCAGCAGCCAAGACCTCAATCTCAAAGGGGGCTATTAGAAGTTGGTAAAGATTAAAGATGGGCAGGTTGTTGTGTCAGTAGGTGGAGGTATGTCAGAGAATCCCCTCATAGAAGACAAGAGGAGGAACAGCTCGTAATAAATAAATTATGGGCAAAATGCTGGGTCCTCCCCTCCACAAATGATCTGTAATGCCTCACTTGACGCTACTCCACCTAGCTATGCATTATTGAATTCTTCGCCACGGCTCCGTTCGCATAGTAAGCAGGCCACTTATCGCAGCCTATGCCAGCTTGTTATGTCAGCTCCTTCGCAACCAACCATTGTTACCCAATCATATTGGATAATGCTTCACACATTACACCCACCCTATTTCTGCCTACTGCCTTATCATCACTAAGAGCTACCTATCTAGTAAGCCAAGGCACGCCACTGCTAGCGCACAGGTGCCAGCGAATCAGCTCACTATCATGACCTTCCTGCACTCCCTGCCTTACCTGCACACGCTACCCAAGCCCACTCATTTCCAAACCCACTTCTCTCCTGCCTCCAGCACTGCTGAGCTCATCATTGCATAGCGCCCGAAAGCACTTGCACTCGTGGTACTCCCCTACTGAACCATCTACTGTCACGCGGTTCGCTTATAAGCACGAGCTACCCAAACCCTCCCCCTCCACCTCTCACACACCACCTGCAGTCCACATAACTGCATCAGCTAGCAATACTGTGACCACTTGCCAAGAAAGACTGATGTGTGCCCTAAGAATGCTGCCGCATCATTCCATTGTTAAATTACAATCCACACCCAGATCACCTAACGCACCTCTCTCTCACACAACTTGGCAAACAAAGGACCCACAAATTACGATCCAGAACATTCTCACTCAACTCAGCACTGCTGGGCTTCTCCTATCCAATTGCAGGTTATTCCAGAAGGATAGGAATGGGCGCCCGCAACAGATCTCTTCTTCCTCCCCCAGCTCAGTGCTCCCTACACCCGCTGCCCAGACTGCTTCACTCAAGTGTGCACTCATCAATGTCGGCTCATTAGGAGCTCATGCGATTGAAATCTATGGTCTCATTTTAGACAACGACCTGGACTTGCTTGCCACCACTGAGTCCTGGCTACATAGTTCCTCTAGCCCGCAGCTTGCGCGTGCCACCCCCCAGAGCACACCATCTTCAGGGCCTATTGCACCCATGCCATCGGAGGTGGTGTTGCCCTCATAGCAAAATCCTCCTTCGCTATCTGTAGCACCCCTTCCACACCGATCACAGGCTGTGAAACTGTACTGCTAAAACTAGCCTTCAACCCACAGACAACTTACAATATCATCCTGATCTATCACCAACCTAAATTGCCCAATGCGAAGCCAAAGCTCTATTTCTCTGCTCTCTCTCGGCGTACCATAAGGGGGAGGCTACTACCAAGAAACTCTATTGCAGTCATAGAGTACAGGTGGCCTTTAACAAATGCAAGGCCCTTTTCGACCTTGTGCAATCACTATCATCACCTGAGAAAGGTGCCGGCTCTGCTCCATCTTGACAGGGTCTGTGCGACTCTCTCTCTGCATTCTTCCTAGATAAAATCTCTGCCTTCCGCGACCATATACCGGATGGCCTTCTTCTTGCTAATACAGCCAAGGCTGCTGTTGATCCACCCCTTTTTAATGGTTCCTGGTCCTCCTTTCCTCTATTTTCAACCTCTGATGTACTGCCGGCTATTCAGAAATTGAAGTCAACCTCCCCAGCCGATGCTATACCGCTGGCTCTTCTCAAGGTTGCATCTAGCGATTTGATTGAACACATTACCACGGCTGTCAATGCCTCTTTTTCTAGTTGAGTAATTCCACCACCCCTTAAGCATGCGTTGGTGGTTCCACTTTTAAAGAAGCCCACTCTTGATCCCAACATACTGTCCAACTACCGCCCTATTTCCCTTCTTCCTTTTCTTATGAAGGTGATGGAAGCACTGGTGTCCCCTCTCTTGTCCAGCTTTCTGGAGTCCTCTCACTGTTTCGATTCTTTTCAGTCTGGCTTCAGGCCGGGCAGGGGCACTGAATCTGTCCTGAACTCGGTATTGGACGATCTGGCATGCCTGGTAGATAATGGCAGTGTTGGGACAGTCCTCTTGTTAGATCTGTCGGCTGCTTTCAACACGGTTGACCACTCCATCTTGGTCTCCCGTCTCTCTGATGCTGGCCTCTCCAGGCAAGTTCTTGACTGGTTCATGGCCTTCCTGTCTGACCAATCCCAGTCTATGTCTCTCCCCCCTTTCCATTGGCTCTGGTCTCTCTTCTCTGTGGTGTTCCCCAGGGATCAGCACTGTCCCCCATCCTGTTTAATGTCTATATTAGGCCTCTCCTGATTCTCACCCGGGCATATGGGTTTCACTATTACTCGTATGCAGATGACACCAAGATTTTTGTCCATCTTGACCTCACACAATCTGACACTGCATCTTTGCTGAAGAAATGTCTGGAGGTCCTGGGGTTGTTGATGATGCAAAACTGGCTGAAGCTTAACGGCAGTAAGACTGAGGTCCTGGTTGTTGGTATTACATCTCCCCATCTGTTTTAGACCTCGGATTTCTGGCCGACTAGCATTGGACCCCTCCCCACGCTGGTCCAATCGGTCAGGAGCCTGGGGGTTAGAATTTCAGCCTCTCTTGCCCTGGATGACCAGGTGGCTGTGGTATGTAGTGTCGGTCACTTTAACCTCTGAATTCTGCATAAGGTCTTGGCATTTATCCCTGTTGACTGTCAGGCTCCAGTAGTGCTGCATTGGTCTTGAGTACTCTCGACTACTGCAACTCTCTCTATATCACCCAACCACGCTACCTGATCAACAGGCTTCTTTTTTTTTTTTGTAGTTGCGTATATTTTTTTGTCTTAGTTGGGTATATATATAATGCGCTTAAACACCCAGAGGTTTCTAAGCGCGGACCCGGGGATCAAACCTGTGTTGCTTCATGTCGTCTTGCTTCCAAGGGGCGCACATTGCCGTTGAGCTATCCTCCCGGGACAACTTTTGCAGAACGTGGCTGCTTGCTCCATACTTCGTCCCCCTTTCAGATCTCACATGCCTCTTTTGCTGAGGAAACTTCATTGGCTTCATGTTGCCAATTGGATCTTTATTAAATGCATGTGTATTGTGCAACGTGCCTTTTATGGCCTGGGAGCTGAGTACCTGCAGGCCAAATTTGTTCACTACGTTCCGGCCCGTCTATTGAGATCTCAATCAGCTCTTCTTGTACCTGTCCCTCGTTACCGATGGGGCACAACTGATCATCTCGCCTTTCGCAGATTATTGAATACTACCCTGTTCTAACTGTCCAGTTCTGCTATGATGTGAGTTCTCACTCACACAATAGCGGCAAGATGCCCCGAGGCGTACGTTCACTTTACCAAGTCTAAATAACATACCATAACACCTGAATCGTATATTCCTCTGCTGATCACACCTCTACTCAAACCTCTAACCAAATGTATCATTCTAGGTGCCCTTAACCTGGGTTACAATGATCTCACAGATCACAAAGCTGAAGCTCTAGCGCAAGCACTCAACGGCATGAGCTTCTCCCAATTAGTATCCGCCCCCAGATACACCAAAGGGGTGCATCCTAGAAATTATACTAACAGCCAATTCCACTATTAATATCACTACCCTGAGCCCAGTGCCCTGGTCAGACCATCACCTTACAGAATTCAATCTGACTCACAACAAACACGCCTAGCCTAAGCATCCCACACGCAGCAAAACCCCTGTTAGAAACACCAAGAAACTCCTATATCAGATCCTCAGGCCCCCGATATTGTACTCATTCACCCCCAGTACCCCCTCCTCTGGCGAGTCAGATGACATTGCTAATCGCTATCAGCACAGCCTCCGCCTCACCATCGACCTAAATGCCCCCACTCAAATAAGAATGTCCAAACCATACAACCCTCCAATATCTGGTTTTCAGGTGAGCTTGTCGGGGGGAAATTCTCCCGGGGTCGGCTGGGCCGTCTGCGGACCTCCGGGCAGGGAGGCCCCAACTCCTCCCGTATATCCCAAAAAAATGAGTATGAGGCACACGCAAGAAGCAAGGTGATTCTGCTGTTTATTAAACAAAATGGCAGGGATGGGTCAAGGATCGTACGCGTCCGTCCTGACACTCTCTCTCCAATCGTGGGGCTCGCAGGCCCTTTTTACCTTAGTATGACGCGCTACTTGTGTCACCTGGGAAAGTTAACAAAAAACCTATCGCCACTCTGGATTGGTTCCTCGAGTGGTAGGGTTAGTATAGCATACGTATAGAGAACGTTGTTGGTGGTCGAGGGTCAGTCAGGTGGTATACTTGGGTTGTCCCTTCAATTTGATACATGAAAATTGTTACATGAAGACCCCTGAGGATTGGCTAATGTTAATGTCGTCAGTGATAAGAGCCCCATGTTCTGATTGGTCCACTCGCGAGCCCCCCAGTCTGGGACCATCGCTGTTCCCAGCTCGCGGTGCACCTGTCATTTGCAACAATGTATCACTATGGGTATGTGCAGACAATGTGAGGATTTATTCATATGCTGGAAGGCAGACTACTCCCACCACCGCAGATGTCCATTGAGTCGCTTAATTGTATCTGCCTGTGTCTTAAAACGTGGGATCCAGGTGCCTCCCTCCTCCTGGGCCTGGCACCCTGTCAGGTTCGGCTTGGTCACGTGAGGAGAGACCGTGGTTGGGGCAGAATTCTGCACATTTAATATTGCATTTTCCACTGTGTGCCTGGCTTAATTTGCAGGTGTGACCTTGGCGTCGGCTTGCGGCATGCGAGTTTGCAACATTGTGCCCTTGACTGTCTGCTCTCGCTGGGCTCATTCTGCAGGGTCAGCAACTGTACTCTTGCTCGTTCAATGTTCATGGAGGCTCTTGCTTGCGGCCTACTTGGGCCTGGTGCATAGGTGGAGACGTTTGATGCACTGCGCTTTAGGTTATGGTATCATATTGCTTTATCCCCAGTATCATGTCGTTGTTATATTTCTCATTGCAATGCATGGGTTTAAGAGAAGCGTGAGCAAGCATTTTAGATGAGTTCATTGTGCGTCTTGCGTTTCTGCATTTTGAAAAACCTATGTGAAAAATAATAAAGATGCGCGTCAGTGGGTGTGTCCGTTACCTACGTCATAGCACTGAATATGTTCTTCGTGTGGGTTGGTGTGGGAGTGTCCAGTGTGCATGTTTGCACGGGTGTGCTGACCGTTGGCTAGGTTGCCATGGCATCTCTAACGATGTGTTCATTTACTGCTGAGTGGTTCAGTCGAGTTCATCCATGCCGCAGGTGTCGGCATGGGCAGGGCAGGCTGGTGGGCAGGCTGGTGGGCACATCCGTATGTTCCTGTACCAGGGTATTTGGTCGTCTGGTAGATGGGCAAACTCTTCCCGTGGCTGGTGTCTGGGCCGCGATCCTCTAGGCCAGGGGTTTGAGGGGATTGGTGGGAGCCTTTTGTTCCATTCTCCCACTTCAACACTTCAACTTCGACTTGTCGACCACAAACATATCCTTTTCCTTATCTCCTCTCACTCTCCATATTTTAGTTACTCCTCCCACATGTCCATAGTGGTTGACATGGTCTTCAAATGACCAATACATATATACACAGGTTCCTCCAGGTGTGCAGTATACCCATTTCCCTATGTAGCTCCTTGGGTTTCTTGGGTTTTCGAGCTTCACAGATGGTGGGTCCAGGTGGTTGCTGATGATCTGTTTTGCGCAGTTTTTATCTTTCTTTTATTATTGTGCCTGTGTGCTGGCCATCATCTGCCGGCATCAAGGGGTGCATGCCAACCATTTCGATCATTTCATCTGTGGTGCGTGCCTTCCGGGCCTTCCAAAATCTAATTAGAATCAGTGTAGCTCCAGCCAGTATTATGCATCCAACTATAATCTTCAGTCCGTCCGACAGCCAAGATGGCATCCATGACCATAATAGTGAAAACCAGCTGTCATCCTTCTTCACTCCTTTACTTTCATCCATCATTTTGGAGTGCATTTGGGCCAGTTGTGATACTGCTTCTGTCAGTGTACCATTGTCAGCATCGTTAGCAGGAATGAATGTGCAGCATGATTGTCCTATCTTTGCGCAAACTCCTCCTTCCATTGCTGTGAGGAGGTCCAGTACATATCTGTTCTGTAGTGCTACCATCCTCACTGCTCGCAGTTCCTCTTTTATTCCGTTGAATCCATTTACTGTAGAATTAATTGTCATCATTAGTTCCCATCGAGTTATCTGGAGCCATTTTTCGTTTGCGTAAGCTTGTAGTCCCGGATGTATTATTGAGGAGAAGAACATTGCTGCTCTGCTGAATAGTCTGTGTTCTGGTGGGATTGAAGTGAGTGCTGTTTCCGACCTTCCCCATAGGTAATTTCCTGTCAGAGGTTCTCCTTGTCTTTTCTTTCTATTCAGGACAGTGTTGTTGCTGTTGTTGTGGCTCTCTGGCCCCTTCTGAGGTGGTACAGATCTCTTCTTCCTCTTGTTTCCTTCATCCATTTTAGGGAAGTTCGCCACGTTCACATGTTTCTGGGGCACCACTAGTGATGGTACATTAACGTGTACCATTGTGCAAACACCATTCCACAGAGGGGGCAGTGTGTGGTATGCCTTGTCTCCGCAGGCCCAGTAATGGTCCATTAATACTGCTGTTCCTGCTCCCCCCTCAGGTAACTCCATCATGCTTGCACAGTTGGTGTTGTATCCCACGTCCACTTCTCCTCTATGTAGGTAGCATACCTTAGGTGCAGACAGCGGCAGTATTGTTATTGGGTCTTCATCCTTCTCTATCCACGTTAGCATGGGTACGTACTTGACCCAAGTCATCCAACATCTGTCATTGTGTTCAGCAATAGTTGTAATATTTTCTCTCGTTACCATGTTGCTGCCAACCACTCCTGTGTCCCATTTGTTGTCCAGGTACACCTTCCCTGTTATTATTACCAGTGGTCTTTCCCAACATCCTTGTTTACCAGGAACTTCAGTGGTGTACCAATCACATGGTAGGTATTGTAGTGTTACTTTCTTTGTTTCTCCTTTTTCAGGGCCACTTGTCATGTATCTGAATGCTTCAGCATGCAAACTGGTCTTGTGGTAACTCAAATAAGTCTTGAGGAAGTTGTTTTCGTATGGATATGTGTCTTGCGTTTTCCATACCAGGTGCACCACCGTCCCTTGAAATCTCCCTTTCGTTTGGAACAGTGCCAAGTATACTATACATCGTGCTGTCTTTTCATCTATTTCCGTGGCAACGAAAGTTCGAGAAGCGGTCATGGCGTATGGGATCAATGAGCAGACGTAGCAGCTGTCTTCTGTTGTCTGCTTACCTATTTGGGTCATGTGTTGGTACCACATGTTGTTCGAGACGTGTGCTGAATCTTGTATGTAATTGTCAATACCTTTATTATCTGAGTATGTGCTGCATTTAACTCTATTTCCCTTGTGTGGAATCTTGCTAGTACCACCTGACGTAACACCTGTTGCAGCCGTGGGTGGGGGTGTATTAGGTTTGGGTACAGCCAAAATATTGATAGCATAACTTTTCTGCCATACAGAGGCAGCCAAAAACCCGGTGATCATCAAAATCCCTATCATTTTTATTACAGAGGCTAGTCTCACCGGCATTTTGCTCTTACCTTGCTGCAGTCCGGCAGCTTATTCTTGCGACGTTAAAGTTGCCCGCCTGAAAATTCTCAATATGCTTGTTATTAGTGTTAGTTGTTGTTTTCAAGCTCTCCCTATCAAGTAGTCGTTCAGTGCCCAGACGAAGAGCTGTTCCCACGCCAATCTAAGCGATCTATCTCTTAGGGCAGGCAAGTGTTGGTGAAGATGGGGCATTGATTGTTCTATGGCCAAGAGAAATGCTGTGTAGTAGACACATACCCTCTTTCTTTTCAGGTACTTTGGCCTTTTTATGTGATAGGCAAATTGGTGTGATAGCTCTTCAGGGTAGTTATCATCTGAGGGTAGCATCTACTCCTGGGCAATGAACTCTGTTAGTTATCTGTTTTCTTAGCAGTACGATAATACGCGGTACCTGCATGTGCGAGAAAAGAAGAAAGAGAACATTCAAGTGTTTACATGTGTATATGTGCAAGACAATGTCCTTCAGTTGGGAGATTACTGCAGTGGGTAGGGAGTCGATGGGCAGAGGGTTTGGGGCTCAACTGGCGGAAGTCTCTTTACTCTTTGATCGTGTGACCATGGGGTGGGCGGTATGGGAATTACCCTTTTCTATTTCAGTAGTTGTCTCTGGGGAATCTGGGGGGTGGTAGGGTATGGAGGCACTGAGGTCGTCAGCTGTGGTAGAAGTCTCTTCCTCCGTGGGCGACGCTGTTGCTGTTCTTCCAATGGCCCTGTCGGTGACGCTACGGCGGGTCTGGAGTTTGCAGATCTTTACGTCGTGTAGGTGATTCCAAGCACGTTTGTCCTGCAACTTTACCGCTCTCGTAGATACCTCCTCTACCAGGTGGGGACCAGTGAAGCGTGGGCTGTTCCACTTTCTATTGAAATTGCGGAGTAGCACGTGGTCACCTTTAGCAATTTTGCACAGTTTTTCCTTTTCCAATTCTTTACCCGTGTCTTCTTGTTGATCACTCTTAGACCCGCCCCGCCTGCGCTCGAGCTGTTGAGACACAAAAACTACACATATTGGTACATTTCATCACCAAGGACAGTTGCAGTGTTTTCATAATCTGTGAATGCTCTTGATGTTGGCGTTAGAGGAAGGCGCATTTGACGTCCGGTCACCACCTCGTGAGGAGTGAGGTGGTGGTCGGAGCCTGGTCTATTCCTCAGCTCAAATAGAGCTAGCGGAAGGCAATACAACCAACTCTTCTTTGTTGTTTGCTGTATCTTTGCAATTGCCTCCTTCAGTAGGCCATTCAGGCGTTCGCATATACCGTTGGCCTGTGGGTGATATGCACATGCAAATTTATGCTTGATGTTCAGTAAGGATGTGATGTGCTGGAACATTTCATTAGCGAAATGCGGGCCATTATCTGACCGCAGTACCTCGCACACTCCTCACCTGGGGAAAACCTCCCTCATTAGAAATTTGGCTGCTCTGAATGCATCTAGGTGTGAGCAGGGTCCTGCCTCAATCCACCTGCAGAATGGGCATACTACTACAATCATATACCTATTTCCTTGACATACGTTGATCATATCAACATAGTCAATATGGATGTGCAGGAAGGGTCTCTCTGGCCAGGGTATAGTACCTTTTATCACCTTCAGCGTGTGACCGGCCGTGAACTGTTGACATGTGAGACAATTTCTGATAAAATTTGTCACATGGGAATTTAACTCGGGACAGAACCAATCTTCACTAATTCGTGCTGCAATAACTTCCTTGCCTGTGTGGGCTGGGTGATGGAGTTGGCTCAGGGCGGTGTTCAATAGTGCCAATGGCATTACCATCTTTCCAGTGTTACCCTGGCGCCATAGTGCATCAGTTGGTGACATTGTACATCCTCTTTTTACCCATATTTCTTTTTCTGCCATTGGTGCAGCCGCTTGTAGCTCCATTATCTGTGTGGCTGGGAGATGGGTGTACCCTTCTCTTATCAACATCTCTTTAGCTATCCCCCTCCCTCTCCCTCTCTCAAACTCTGGGGGGTTCCATATCTCACCAAAATATGCAGCATACTTTGCATGTGCGTCTGCTGCTGCATTTCCTTTTGAGATATTATCTTCTCCATTAGTGTGTGCGGTACATTTGACCAAAGCTAATTCTTGGGGGTCATTTATTGCTTCAATTAGTTCAGCTAATAAGAGAGCATGTTGCACAGGGGTGCCGTCAGCTCTCCTGAACCCTCTTCTTCTCCATTTGGACAATCCTGAGTGGACAGTAGACGTGACATATGCGCTGTCAGAATATATAGTCACTCTTTTGTCAAAGCTTTCCTTCAATGCCAAGATCAGTGCAACCAGTTCTGCTGCTTGAGCAGAGTAATGCTGTGGTAATTGTACGCATTTCACTGCCACACACACCGGTTCCTCTATCATTTTTACTACTGCTGCCCCAGTTCTCCTTATCCCATCACTTTGGTCTATTGTTGATGACCCAGCAATGAACAAGAGCTCTCCTCCATCTAGTGCGTCCTCTTCAACTTTTCTAGTACATGAGTACATTTCGGTATTCTGTGTACAATCATGTGCATAGTCTCCTTCCTCAATTACTTCTGCTATAAACCTTGCAGGATTAACTGTGCTGCATCTAAAAATTGATAATTCTGGTCTAGATAAGATGATCTCATAACCTGACGCCCTCTGCGTGGTTAGTGTGGACTTGGGTTTGTTCAATATTGCAAATAGTGCATGTTCCACAAATAGTGTGGTTGGGCACCCCATTGTTATTGATGATGCTTTCTCTACCGCAAAGGCAGCTTCGGCGAGACCTTGTTCGCAAGGGAAATGTCCTAACATCACAGGATCCAAGTGGCCGCTGTAAAACGCTACTGGTTTGTAACCCATGCTTGTTTTTTGAGCCAACACTGATTTCATTACTGCTGAGTCGCAATGTGAAAATATTGTCGTTCATAATCTGGGGTGGCAAGTACCGGAGCAGTTGATATTACATCTTTCAGTTCATCAAAGGCCTCTTTCATTTCCATTGTCCATCCCAACTTTTTCTCCCCTTTGTTAGCTTCTTTTAATGCCTCAAGTAGGGGTCCTATTTATGAGCTGTAATCAAATACCCAGGCTCTACAGTAGTTGCACAGTCCCAGGAACTGCTGCAGTTCCCTCACTGTTTGGGGCAGCGGCGTTTTTGAAATGGCCTGTGCTCTTTGTGGTGCAATCTTTCTTCCGTATTGGGATATGAGCTGACCAATGTAAAATACCTGTTCCTGACAGTACTGTAACTTTTCCTTGTCTACCTTGTAACCCTTTTCAGCCAATATTGTCAGCATCTTCAATGAGTCCTCTCTGCATTTTCTTTCGCTCGTGCTGCAAATTATTATGTCATCAACATACTGCAACACTGTGCTTTCCACTTCAATGTTACCCAAGTCCATCTGTATTACTCTGTTGAAAATTGAGGGTGACTCGCAGTACCCTTGTGGCAATCTGGTGTGTTTCCATTTTGTGTTTCTGTACGTGAAGCTTGTCAGATCTTGGGAGTCTGGGTGCAGCGGTATTGAGAAAAAGGCATTTTTGAGGTCTATCACTGTAAATCCTGATGCCTCTGCTGGAATGCCACACAATATTGTGGCCGGGTTTGCTGCTATGGGGTATTCTGCTTCCACTATGTTGTTCAAGGGCCTGAGGTCCTGTATGAAGCGCCAAGACCCCCCTTTAGCTTTGCACGCTGGGTATACAGCTGTGTTACATGGTGATTCTGATGGTACCAATATGCCATTATTTATAAGGGCCGTTATTGTTTCATATATGCCCTCATCTGCCTCTTTTGATAGTGGGTACTGCTTCACTCTGGGGAGTATTGCACCTTTTTTCAATTTTATTCTTACTCCCCCTATACTTTTTATGCACCCCACGTCATAGGGACTAGTAGTCCATAATGATGTTGGTACCTTTGCCATATCCTCCTCAAAGAAGGGAACTGGGGTGGATGTGGGTGCTTCAAGTGCCATTGCAATTTTCTGTGCCACTTGTTTGTTCGTCACTCTTAGCCATATTTCTACACTCATCATAAATACCATTTCACCTTCTTCCTTTTCTTCTGAGAAGAGCTCCTCGTCTGACACCTGGGTGAGCCTACATCCCTCTGCTAGGGCTATCACTGCCCTCCATGCTCTTCCTTCTCTGTCTTGGGCATGTACTGCGATGTAATCAGCAGTTGCTATAATGCTCTCTATGTTCACTGAAATCACCTTTCCTTCTGGTTCATTGGCTGCCGTTTCTGGTCTAAACAAATAGGCTGCTGGCCTCCTCCAGATCTTTCCTTCTATTCCTGGCATCCATGCAAATGCCATGTCTGTCCCGTACTGGAACAGTTCATCATCTACTGGCTCAGCCCTAATCACTGTCTGTCCACAGTATGCTTGCATAATTTGTCGTGCAGTGAGCATGTTTATTCCTGGAGTGGAGCAAATTATTCCGTCCTCCGTAAAGGAGATCGTCATATTCAACCTGCTCATTATGTCTCTCCCCAGTATGTTTACTGGTGAGGCCCTAGAGTATAAAAGCGGAACTGACATGTCATAATCCCCTATTGATAAGGGAATTTTAATAGTAAAGGGAGCCAACCCCCTAGCCCCAGAGAATCCTTGGGTGTTCATGGCTTCACCTGACATCTTAAATTTACCTTCCCTTATGCAAGACCGGGTCGCCCCGGTGTCAACAAGGAATGATCATTTTTTGTCACCTATCGTTACCTCTATGCGTCGTTCCTCCGCACTATTAGGTGTTACCGACAGGATGGGACACACCAAGGCCGTCTGTGGGCTGTCCTATTGTGGGTATAATGATTGACCACTTCCTGTGTAAGGGTTGTGTCCCAGGACCGTCACCCTTCCCAGTTGTGTTTGCTGTAGTTGTGTATTGGTAGATGTTATGTTATGGTCTTGAATTTGGGCAGGTTGCTGTACTTGCTGTACTTGGGGTTGTTGTGCTATCGCTACCTGTTGTTGTGGCAGTGAATATGTCTGTGGCTGTTGTTGTGTTACTAGTTGTTGCTGCCCATTTCCCTGTTGCGATGCCTGCTGTTGCTGGATGCCTTGCTGTTCCTGTGTAGACCCTTGTTGTCCCTGTTCTCCCCATGATGGTGTGCCTGGTCTCACTCTACACGTGCGTGACATGTGCCCTACTAATCCACAAATCCAACACACCGGTGGTTCCCTGTTCTGCCATGGGAAGCTTCCTGAGTTGTCCTGGTATACTGGTTGCCCGGTGGGGTAGAAATTTCTAAATCCTCCCCCTTGCTGTTGTGTGTTATATCCGTATCCTCTCCCCCTCATCATTCCTCCCCTTCCCCTGTTGTAATTATAATATCCAGCTCCTGGCGTTGAGTATCCTCCTCCCATGTTAGTCGTGTATGGTTGGAGTGGCGGCAGCTGTTGTGTTACAATCTGTGATGATTGTATTTGGGAGGGATCTTGTGCAGCCACTACTTGTGTGGGGATTTGAGTCATTGTTGCAGGTGTAGTTATTAGTGCACCTTCCATCGTGTATTTAGTAAGTTTTTTCTGTACCAATTTAGCCTCTTCCGTTTTTCTATCCTCTTCCTTTTGTTTAATCTTTTCTTGCCATGTCCTACAATGATGCACTATCGTCAGTTGTATTTCTGGCCATGCTTTTGCTTCCATCCACACTACTTTCTTCAGTTGTTTCTGAACTGCTTCTGGGAGCCCATGTACTAGTATATGATAGAATATTGCTGGTGTTTTGTCCCATTGTTCTCTAGTTTCCATACGCCACTTCTCTTGAATTTCCTGGATATAATCAACAGGATCTTCGTTCTCACGCATCTTGCGTGAGGTAATTGCTCCTATGTCCGATGTGTCTGGGTACTGTACCCTCAGCGCTTGCCATAATGCATGTCTGCAGTTTGCGAATGGTGCCCCATCGTGTGATGTGTTTGTTATTGTGACCCCGGGGAAGCCTGCTCTCTTCCAGATGTCATCTGCTGCATCCCCCAATATTGATATTAGAAGGCCCTTTACATCCCCCACTGCCAGTTTCTGTCCTGCGGTGTGTTTTTCCATTTCATATATCCATTTTCCCGCACCTCCACTTAATGATGGGATCCTGCACTTTATATTTTCCTTGTCTGCATGCTTCCAGGGGACGTATTGTGGTCTAACCCCTCCCCTCTCCAGAAGTGGCATTAAGTTGTGTCCTGGTTGGCCCCCTGGGTTCCACATAATCGAATCCGTACACCCCTCCTCTTCTTCCCTATCTTCTACATCGTCAATGGGGTCCATATTTCCCCTGCTCGTAACTGTTTCTCCTCCATCTCTTCCCCTTCTTTTATCATTTCCTTTATTTAATGTGGGCGTGTGTAGTCGTTCTCCCTGCCTGCGTCCAGGGAGGTCTCTAAGGCTGCCTGCATAGGGTATCGGTTCATGGGGGAAGGGCGCGAGTTTAGATGGGCATGTTGCACGTAATGAGCGTGAGGTAGTGGAGCATATAAGACGGGATGGTGAGGGTGTAGCTGCACGTGTCTGCCTTTCCGCCATTCCTTGCTCTTCCTCCTCACTTCCCTCCAGTTCTTCCTTTCTCCTGCAGATCCATGGTGATTCTCCATTTGTCCGGGTGATGTATAATTTATCTAAGCTTTCCCTTTCACTGTTTCTTCCTTCCTTCTCCATTCCTTCTCCTTCCTCACTGCAAAAGTCCTCCATTAACGGCAACCCCCAATTTGTCTTTTTCCCCCTAATCGTTACTGTTTTTAAGTCTATTAGATCCGTTCTTCCCTTGTCTTCTTTGCCAATTGCTCCCCTTTGTGCAGATGTTGTTGCTACTTCTGTGTCCCTGTATACATACCTCCTTACTTCACTCTCCCCTCTCCTATCTTCTCTTTCCCCTTCATTTTTCTCCGCTATTTCTCTACCAATTTCCTCTCTTTTCTTTTTCAATTCCTCCATTACTTCACTACTCATCTTTTCCATTATGCTTTCTTCTTCTTTCTTCCTTTCCCATCTCGCTCTTTCCCTCTCTAATATACCCTCTATCATCCTCCCTTCTTCGTATTTCCTTGTCGTTTCTGATAGTAATCTCCTCTTCCATATTTCCATTTCCTTTTCTTTCTCTTCTTCCTCCCTTTTCTTGTCACGCAGTGCTGCTCTGGATACCCTTCCTGCAACTGCCTTCACCCTTTCTGCTTCTCTCTTTTGCTCCTCAGTTCGTTCCCTCATTTTGTCCAACTCATTCTTGCTTTCTTTCCTTTCCCGTGCTCTCTCTCTTTCCTCTCTCTCGAGCTGCATGATCAGTGCATTCTGCTCATCCCTTAATTCTGCTAATCGTTCCTCCAAAATCTCTTCCTTTTGTCGTAACAGCTCTTCCCCCTTTCTTTTCCCCTCTTCCCCTTTCCTTTCACTCTTCCTGGTGTTATCCTTGTCCATTTTCCTTACTACCTCCTCCTCTTCTTCTGTTAATGAACCTCGTAATTTTATTAATACCTGCGCAGCTACCCACTCATCCTGTCCTATTCCTGCGATCTGCTCTTCGCCAATCCCCCCTTCCCCTGCGGGCATTTTTGTACGAGCTGGTCCCGTCGTACTAGTCTGCTCCCTTCCCGTGTGGCTACCTGTGGCTGTATATGGTGGCGGGCTGTATGCCGGGTTCGAGTACCCCTCAGCCGCCCTTAATTGAACCATGTCTCGTAGTTCTGTTAAAGGATATAACCCCCCTTCTTCCTTTTTCACTACCTTCGCTAGGGGTATATCGTCGCTCTGTTCCTTTTTTATTTCCTTTTCATTTATGTTGTTACTCTTCTCTCCTCCCTCTTGTCCGTTTCCGCATTCTCTCCTTCCTCCTTAATCTTCTCCTCTTCCGTTGTTTCCCCCATAATGAACATTCCGTTTGGTCCTGGTCGGGACCCTTGGAACATCCTCCATAAATTAAACACCTCCACGTGGTGTATCAACTTCTTCCCCTTGTATGTGTTATGCAAATGGGTTAATATTGAATGTTGGGTATATGGATCGAAACTGCCATTAGGCGGCCATGGTGTCGTCATTTTGTTGTCCGTCCCCTGTGTCCATTCTATGCTATACTTGATCAGTTTCTCCCTATGGGGTGACAGTGTTTTACATATGTGCTGTAGCGGGGTAGTGAGGGTATTACTCCACCCTCCCGATCCTGTCCCGTATGACATAGTAGCTCTTCACTTGTTATCCTTCCCCTATTTGGTAGCGGTTATCTTGCTAACAGTGTACACTATACAGTCTTAGATCTTTACCTGGCCCCGCAATTTTGGGGACTTGCGATTGTCCGCTAAGGAAAAATAGTAAAATACAGCATTTGCATTTGTATATTCTTTTCTTTCTTTTCTCCCTTTACCTAACACCTTTACGGCCCCTGCGTCCGAGGCTCGCGTAGCCCCCTGCGGCTGCGTGCCCCGTGTGACGTTCTTATACAGCCGTCCCACTTTCCCTTATCCCTCCTCCCCCTTCTTCACTTGCCGTGGCCGGCGTTCTCTGTGCGCAGCCACGTCCCCCTTTTCACCTTCCCCCGATCAACTCGTTACCGTTTATCTCCGTCTCCACTCCCTCACCATAATTCTCTTCCCCACCACTCTCTGAAAGAAAGATGCCTTGTATTCGAGATATCCTATGAAAGCCCTACTGGTGACGTAACCAATCTCTTCAAAACTACTGGTAAGTTCTTCACATGTTTCTAAAAGTTCAAAATACCCCCGTTAACCCCACAGCTGTCTTCCTGTCACGCCTGGAACAAGGTAATCAAGGCGTCGCCTCGCGTGTGATACGCCCCTCGACAGGAGGGCTTAACCAGCCAATTATCTTCCGTATTAGGCAACCAGCTAGCTACCGCCTACAGGGAAACGTCATCTATCTATCTATCTATCGAGTTTCCTGCTCGATCAATAGGGATCCTCATCTACTCATTGATCAATAATCACCAAATCGTAGGAAACCGCACACACACACACCCTTACACGTGGTCGCGACCTAGGCCAATCAGTGTCTACGAGCGGCCGCACGTGATGTTTTCGTGCTCCGCCCCCTCCTCTTCCGTAACGTAGCGGACTGCTCTCGCACTTGTCCAGCTACCATTCACTTCACCGTCAACACTAATTTATCAAACCTTCGCCGCGCACCTGTGTAACACCTCACGCCTCCCTTATTCAATTCCCCCCCCTCACAATTTCACATTGCCTGTTGTGCGTGGCATACTCACCAAGTTCTCTTGATGCGGGGCCGCTCGACTGCGTGCACCCCTCCAAGCGGCTCGCCACCTCCCCTCGTCTGGACCACGTCTGGACACTCGCCAACCGCGGGCGGGATACTTCTCAACCGGCTCCCGAAGGCCAATATCCGGATTGCGCTGTCCGGTCTTCTCGCAGTTCCGCGATGGTCCTGTAGTCCTCAAAAGGGGGCAGCGGCAGAGGGGGCTGCGCCGCCGGGCCTCCTCGCAACAAGGGCACTCGGAAAAATAAAATAAAAGCAGATCTTAAACAGATCTCAGCAGTGCCTCCAACTTGTCGGGGGGAAATTCTCCCGGGGTCGGCTGGGCCGTCCGCGGACCTCCGGGCAAGGCGGCCCCAACTCCTCCCGTATATCCCAAAAAAATGAGTATGAGGCACACGCAAGAAGCAAGGTGATTCTGCTGTTTATTAAACAAAACGGCAGGGATGGGTCAAGGATCGTACGCGTCCGTCCTGACACTCACTCTCCAATCGTGGGGCTACTTGCGTCACCTGGGAAAGTTAGCAAAAAACCTATCGCCACTCTGGATTGGTTCCTCGAGTGGTAGGGTTAGTATAGCATACGTATAGAGAACGTTGTTAGTGGTTGAGGGTCAGTCAGGTGGTATACTTGGGTTGTCCCTTCAATTTGATACATGAAAATTGTTACATCAAGACCCCTGAGGATTGGCTAATGTTAATGGCGTCAGTGATAAGAGCCCCATGTTCTGATTGGTCCACTCGCGAGCCCCCCAGTCTGGGACCATCGCTGTTCCCAGCTCGCGGTGCACCTGTCATTTGCAACCATGTATCACTATGATATTCATATGCTGGAAGGCAGACTACTCCCACCACCGCAGATGTCCATTGAGTCGCTTAATTGTATCTGCCTGTGTCTTAAAACGTGGGATCCAGGCGCCTCCCTCCTCCTGGGCCTGGCACCCTGTCAGGTTCGGCTTGGTCACGTGAGGAGAGACCGTGGTTGGGGCAGAATTCTGCACATTTAATATTGCATTTTCCACTGTGTGCCTAGCTTAATTTGCAGGTGTGACCTTGGCGTCGGCTTGCGGCATGCGAGTTTGCAACATTGTGCCCTTGACTGTCTGCTCTCGCCGGGCTCATTCTGCAGGGTCAGCAACTGTACTCTTGCTCGTTCAATGTTCATGGAGGCTCTTGCTTGCGGCCTACTTGGGCCTGGTGCATAGGTGGAGACGTTTGATGCACAGCGCTTTAGGTTATGGTATCATATTGCTTTATCCCCAGTATCATGTCGTCGTTATATTTCTCATTGCAATGCATGGGTTTAAGAGAAGCATGAGCAAGCATTTTAGATGAGTTCATTGTGCGTCTTGCGTTTCTGCATTTTGAAAAACCTATGTGAAAAATAATAAAGATGTGCGTCAGTGGGTGTGTCCGTTACCTACGTCATAGCACTGAATATGTTCTTCGTGTGGGTTGGTGTGGGAGTGTCCAGTGTGCATGTTTGCACGGGTGTGCTGACCGTTGGCTAGGTCGCCATGGCATCTCTAACGATGTGTTCATTTACTGTTGAATGGTTCAGTCGAGTTCATCCATGCCGCAGGTGTCGGCATGGGCAGGGCAGGCTGGTGGGCAGGCTGGTGGTCACATCCGTATGTTCCTGTACCAGGGTATTTGGTCGTCTGGTAGATGGGCAAACTCTTCTCGTGGTGGGTGTCTGGGCCGCGATCCTCTAGGCCAGGGGTGTGAGGGGATTGGTGGGAGCCTTTTGTTCCATTCTCCCACTTCAAGCTTATTTCATTCATTGAAGAGAACCAAGAAATCCCTAGAACACCTCTGCAAGAAAATCCCAACTACTGACAATACTTTAAACCTAGCCAACACCACCACTGCTTATAAGAAAGCAGTCATCTCCAATAAAGACTCCTCTTAAGAAAACATGTCAGTTCCAATGCTAAAGAACTCTTTTCCATATTAAGAGAATTGGAGACTCCTGTCCCCCTGACACACACACCAGAGCTGGCAAACAGTGGTGTACTACCATTCAAGATGCAATAGCCAACAAAATTGTCCTTCTCTGCAATTAATTGAACATCAAACAAATCCAATTGACAGACAGGTCTACCTCTTGACTGTACCCTGTACGTGTAGTGTCGGCCATCCCCAAACCTTGGTTCTGGAGACCATCCAAACATTAAAAGCATCCAATTGCAAGGGAGACGTCTGCCCCACGCATATTATCAAGCTCTGTGCACCCCAACATCACCCCCATCATTCCCTACTTTGTCAATGCATCCTTCAAAACATGCACTGTTCCTGCCAACATCAATGCAGCCTGGGTCACACCACTCCTTAAAAATCCCTCGCTAGACCCCACCTGAGCTACCATCTGTTGCCCCATAACTACGGTATCCTTTCTACTCAAGATACTAGACCGCATTGCCTATGCACAAATGCAGCAATTTCTCGAATACCATCTCCTACTGGGAGTCAGGCAATCTGGCTGCCACCCAAAGCATACTACAGAGACAGCCCTTTTGAACATCAAAATACAACTGGATAAGGTCAGTGACACTGGCAACCTACCTGTCCTTCTCCTCCTCAATTTCTCAGCAGCTTTTGATCTGGTTGACCAGGACACACTCTGTCAGCACTGTAGCTCCCACTTCCACTTCTCTGAAGAGGCCATTGCCTGGGTGAAATCTTTCCTCAGTGAGCACACATCAAGAGTCTCTATCAATAACGTGGCCGGCAACCATATTCCAGTCTCAGTTGGTGGCCCCCAAGGGTCCTCCCTGTCACCCAGGCTCTGCAACACTTCTACTAAACATCTCTTCAATATCCTTGAATCGCTGGGTATTATCTACACACATTTCGCAGATAACACTCAAATACTCATCCGATCTCTGGAAACTACACCGAGGATATCATTACAATAAACAAGGTGTTATACAAAATGGGATGGCCACGCACAACCTCTGTCTCAATGATGAGAAAACAGAGTTACTCATTGTTTGCTCATCCCATCATCTAAAATTCCTGGATACTGCCTACGCCTCGTTCAACATTGATGGCGCTCCCATTCCTGTCCTCAAACAGGTAAAAACTTTTGGGGTTTTCCTTCATGATGAGCTTACCATGACCAAACACATAAGTTCTCTCGCTTCATGTACAGCCTATACATCCCAGCTCATCTTATAGAGCAGAACATTTCTTTCTAACAGTAACTGCCTCAACCTCTCAAGAGCAAACATCCTAAGCAAACTTGATTATTGCAATGATCTCTTTGATTTTATTTTATTTTATTTATAAAGCGCTGAAAACCAGGCCCAGGGGCAACTGGCCACATACTCTTAAACATGTCACAATAAAACAGTAGTTACACAGTTAGTTGCAAAATAAACAGCATATAGACATAAACCGAGACGTCCATTAACAGAATATAATACAAGTACAGAGCAGACAGAGATGTATATACATGTCCTGTACCACACAGGGATACTGGACTGAGTAAGGGTATCATGGATCTTGGGAGAACAGCCATGTTTTAGCATTGTTCTTGAAGGAGTGGAACGATGGTTCAGTTCTAATTGGCGTGGGCAGAGTGTTCCATCTTCAAAGGCACATCAGCCTCCAACCTCGCTAAGCACCAACTACTCCAAAATAAAGTGCTGCGCTCATCCCAGTGACTCTGTCGCTTGGACCACATCACAGCATCACGCCGAGATTCCCATTTGTTGCCCAATAAAGCCTGTATCTACTTTAAAACACTTTCCATTGCTCACCGTTGCATCTACAAAGAAGCCTCCCTCTATTTGAAGAACACCATATCCAAGAGACAACAGAAACATCTCCTTCGTTCCACTAGCAGCATCTTCCTGGACACTCTTAGATTAAAACTGCCTAAAGCAGGAGGCGTGAGCTTCACCGTCACCGCCCCCATACTCTGGAACTCTCTACCACCAAACAACAGGAATGAACCCTGATATGTAGCATTCAAGAAACGTGTAAAAACCGGGTGTTTGATAAATATGCTTAACTACATCAGTAAGGGCCCACCACCCTACTGTCCTCACTCAGAGGAAAACTCTGGCTCATAACGTTCTTCTACGCTTCGCGTACCTCTTGTTATACCTGTGTCTTTGTTTTTTTTTTACCTTTGACTGGTACAAACACTGTATTGGTTTGGGCGTTTCACAAATGTTATAAATAAATAATTAAATTCACGAGGAGCTCAAACAAAACTAAAAGCAAAAAATACTTTACTGTTGAGTGTCTTGTGATGTGTATTAATCAAAGCTAAATACAAAACTTGCACCTCAATAATACAATTATTTCAAACATAGCAAATACATGCAATTTATGATTCTGCTTTCCAAATCCAAAGTAGTACACCCCCCTCCACCCTTTTAGTTGTTTTCAATGGGTAACTAATTAACATCTATGTAGTTCAATGTGGTCATGTGAGATGAGTAGCAAAAAGCATGTCAAATGTCTTTGCCGCACGCTCCGCAAGTGTATCCATTTCTGCAGAATCATTAGGGCAATCTGTGATGGCACAATGAACACACTGCAACAGTTGTGTCCACAGGGTGGTTCAACATCATCCTAGAGGGTGTGCAATCATTTGGGAATGGCAGATTGCACCTAGTTTCCTCTTGCCTGAAAAAATCTATGCAATTTGTCATTCTCAAGAGGGTGGTGGCCCTTTTTGCAGTAGCGGCCACCACACAGAGCAAGGCAATATACCAGTTGTAAAATCTATAAGAACAGATTTGTTTTTAGGAGTGGTGTGCGCAAGCTTAATTTCAGAGCAGAGTATGGAAGTGACTATGGAGCTGACAGTGAATGAAGACTCCATGCACAGTGACAGAATGACTGATGAGTCCAAGTGTGGCAAGTGAATGTTGTGTGCTTACGCGACCTCGCACATTCCCACAGATAATTCCGGCTGCTTCTTTCTCTTTCGCACCTAATCAATGAGTTTACCCTGGAAGCCATATGCAATACTTCATGTACCCACCTCCCCATTTCCCTTGCTGCTCTGTGGTTCTGTATACAAGGAAGCATCAAAGTTAAAGGGACATCCTGATAATGATGGAAATCGATATTATTTTATGTCAAATCCAAATACAAATGTAATGTCATAATTCAATTGCATATTATTTAACACATAGACATCCTAACAAGCAGATACAATATTACAAAACAGTTCCTCTATAAAACAAAGTACACTGTTCATGTTATTCTCTCATTATTAAAAGTGTAGGTAGACAACATATATATTTTGTTGGACATCTTCCTACCGCGCTTGAGACAAAAGAATGATGAGGCATTTATAGTGTAGATAAAGTGTGACTACTACTTGATAGTCTCTCACTTCTCACCTTTAGACTTCTCAAAATGTGCACTATCCAGTTCCTCACATACAGAATGATATAAGGATACACATTGTTGTTGATCATGGGGTCATATGTTATTTGATGTTGTGTTTGACTTCCATCCTAGAAATCCTTGCTCACCCTCAGCTGTCACCGAGGACCAGCTTTGCAGAAGGCAGGCAAGGGTGTCTTGGTGGAAATGTACAGAGCCTGGGAGACAGGCATTGGAAATGCTAACAGTTATGGCTTTCGTTTAGGCATGGGATAGCCATTTGCCAGGTACTGGCATCATTTTGGTAACTGGACATATGGTAATGCGTGTTTTTAGCAGGACTTCAGTGAAGGACATGGATACAACCTATAAATCAAGTGGCAGAATGCACACTTGGTTTAGACATCTCTATTGTACTAGTAGTGCATTTACAGCTCTAATTCAGCCATTGACTCTCAGAAGACTACTTTGAAGCAACACTGGCGAGCAATGCTGAGAGCAAAGTTTGATGTTACTGCTTGAGAAAGACTTCTCAAAGCTATCCCAGTAGGATGTATTCTGGGTGGATAGGGACAGGAAGTGGGTGGGATTGGCCATAGGGATTTGAATGGGAACAGACAGTCAATCAGGTGATAAATAACCAAAAAACACCCACAAGGTTTGTGTCCCTCTTCATATGCCATCTCCCTCCTAGCTGTACTCCAATGCAGTAGTACCAGATTCAGCACCACCTAATAGCCAAACTAAAAACTATCTGGTATCCATTCTAGCTCCCACCCCTCCCCAACTTCTCCAATTAAAAGGCAAACATAGAATTGCTTGGTATCTGGCCACCCTCCCTTAATTTAGTCAGCATCCTCTGACAGAGAGAGAGCCATAGATCAGTTACAAAGACAAGCCTTTAGCTCCTATGCTGTCTAGGAGCACCGCCACTCAGCAGCTGCCACATCATTGTCGCAGTTCTTAAATTGCTGCTCTGTCCATGGTTAGAACACACAGTTATCTCTGCTTCAATCGCAGGCTGGGACACCGGCCAATGAGGTAATGCTGATTTTCCATGTCATTAGGTCTAAATTATGGAATCGATCTTGATTGCCAAGATAGTGCACCAGCCCATCTGTTACATGAAAGAGGTCAGAAAAACTGTATCTAACGACAACATGTGCACCGTGAACAAACGCCAAGATGACTGGGATGGCAGGCATGAGAATCGTTGGCTCAAACCAGATGATAACAAATGGAGTGACAAGAATGACCATTGATGGAAAGCTGTTCAAGAATCTTTACAGATATAACATCCGTTGCCATATAGCAACTCACAAAGACTATCTGAACTGTTGTAAAACAGTGTCACTATATATTATGCAGCAGAAACAAACCAGGGATCGCTTTCCCTTGCAATGAATGTGGCACACAATAAAACCGCTTTTTATTTTTTACAACCAGATTTGTTTTTAAGGAGGCCTCCAACCCGTCTTGCACCCAACCTCCACCAGCACCCTTTATCACAATAGACCAGGAGCCATGCCGGTATGTTGTCAATGAATATTTTATATATTTATGATTTTAATGGAAGATTTAATAAACAGTTATAATGACCAACAGAGGGCTGCAACACAAACTTCAGGGTATTCTTGGTCAAGTGGCACACTAGGACAACTCAAACATGGATGGCATACGGATTTACTTTACTGATTTCACCACTACAATCAACAGTTCAAGGCACCATATAAATCAATGCAACCCACAGGAAAGTGCATGGGCACTTAAACGATTCTTGAGTGCCAGCAACCCTCACCCCCCTAGGCCTCCACTAGGCTTGTCAGCTTGGGATGGAAGGCAGTGGCAAGGACTGGAAACACAAGATTACAATCAGATTTTAAATGGGGTTTTCAGAAACACTAGGGAGCCAGCAATGAATGGGACAATTTTTGTTTTTCTGCACCAGGTAAAATGTGTTTTCACTTTATTAGGACAACTGCTTTAGGACAGCACACAAGAGCACTTTGTGCTGCTTAGACTAGAAGGCAAATGGGGCTTCAGAACAGACAAGCCAGCACACAATAGGAAACTCGATTTTAGTACATGCAACAGATGAAAAAAATAAAAAAGGGAATGCAATTGTAAATCTGTTATCAGAATATAGCAGGGGAAGAGGGATAGACTAGAAAAATGTAGGTTCACACTTGAAGAACCCACAGCAGAAATAAAACCAAGACTTTGGGCCTCATTACAAGGAAGGAGGTAGTCATGCTGCTATTTGTGGCATGGCTACCCCCATTCCGGTACCGGGTTCCCTGAATGGGGAATTTTCGGGCCATTTCGACCTTGGAGGGCCCAGTATTTCCCCATTCAGGGAAGCCGACCCCAGTACATCCCCATTCCCATGTGAGCCCCAATAGGGCTCAATGGGTATGGGGATGATGCTAACAATGGGCCTGTTAATTACGGGCCCGTTGATAGCATCCTGTTCCTCTCACGGGACCCGCTAGTGAGGAGACCTTGTAATGGATCGGTAGGGGTTTAACGGGGGTGGCAGCTCTACCGGCGCCCTTAAACCTCTACCGCATTCCTCGTAATGAGGCCCTTTGGCTTTTCCCCCCACTGCAGCATTTTAATCTTAAATCAATTCTTAGAATTGTGCAATTTCAACAGGTAAGACCCGTGCACAATGGTTACCTGCAAACAGTGCTGACAGAAGGGCAACATATATATGTCAAGACTTTAGCTGCACATTTGAATGCTTAAAGTGTTACTGTTAAAGGCACAATGGCAATGTTAATGGGGAAAGTTCCAGCCGTGAAACCTTTCATTGGGGGTCATTACGACCCCGGCGTTAAGGGGTTAACGGCGCTGTAAAAGGCTGCGGCGCCGTTAACCCCTTAACGCCTTACTACGAGGTCCCTTTGCGGCTCCCGACTTTAACGGCTGGTCTGGACCAGCCGTTAAAGTAGGGACCCGCAAAGGGACCTTGATGGCAATTACGGTACCGCAATTTGCGATACCGTAATTGCTGCCTTCCCCATTCCCATTGACCCCTATGGGGCAAAAATGGGAATGGGGATGGGCCATGGAGAAAGGGGGAATTACCGCCCCGCCAACCTTGGAATGGGATGGTAATTCCCCCTTTCTCCATGGCGGACTACGGCATGGACCATGGTGCTAATAGCACCATGGTTTAGCGCCGGAGTCCTAATGAGGGACATTCTGTTGCAATTTCACATTTCCTTGTAGATTTGTGTAACTTCAGGGATTCTTCTGTGATGAGCTCCTTATGAACAGAACTCCAGTCCATTTGTTGCACCTCTTGCACACATTTTTACAGAGCATATCCTTAAGTGAAAGGGAAAAACAGATTTTTACATATAATGAATTCTGTCACAGTGAAAGAAGCTCCTTTCTGCTGCGCAGGCTTGCACACAATCTTGACACTTTCATTTACATGCTGGATACTGCCGTTTCTGCCAATATGACATTAGCTTCCTGAGACATTTTGCAACTGTTTTCTCGTGTCCTTCCCTCATGTGAGGCAATGAACATTTTTAGGCATCTCCAAGTTTTGCTGCCTAATTTCGTTCCTTTTCATTTTGAAATTGCAGGGCCTTATTTCCATGTTAATTCAAGCAGGCCTTTCATTTTGGGGAGCCCTCATACTGGCTGTAGCGTTTACTTGCAGCATTCAGGGCTATTTCACCCCACAACAGGCCATGTTGCGATCACATCAATTCCAAGACTGTATCTGCGATCGACAGACAGGAAACAGAAGTGAAAGCTTGATTAAATGGGTCACATAGTTTTAGCAATTTCGAAAATCTCAATTTCTGCAAGGAATGAGAAACTATTACTGCTCTGTATCAGTCGATGGTGTGCAGATGCAATTGATATTTGACTCCAGCTCAGATCACATGATATTACCTGAACATGTCTATTTCATAGTTTTCCCTATAAATAGTAGATGCCTCATGCCAGCTACCATATATAATATGTCACCAGCCACAAAGTGCAGCAGTGATTACCCAGTGATATTGATTCTTAATGGCTGAGTAGCATTGAGTCCGTTCTGGATTTACAGCCCATGAAACACATATAAGCAAAGTCTTGCTGTATGGAAAAGAACTTGGACACTGGCCTCCAAGAGTTTTGAATAGTTGTCCTTGGAATTACCAAGGAATTTAGAAGGATAGTAACAACTATTAAACTGATCCCATTATCAACTCTACACCACGCTCGTATCATGTTGGGCACCTGGAATACATGTTCTACAAAATATACCTTTAAGAGAAATACTGGTGGTCAGGCATTGACAGTGAGATTGAGCAACATATTGAAGCTGAAGGTGTCAAATGTCAGAATACCAACGTCCCACCCATGACCAGTGTAAAATGGATGCCATCTGACCTTGAAGATGGCGCGTATTCAGGACAGAAAATACAATTGCTGGGATGCTAAGTATGTGAACTATACTTGAACTGTCAGTGGGGACAATTAAAAACCACATCTCTAGAAGAGTTGCTGATACCTTAGGCTAGACTGAGCAAAGGCCTTTACGCATAAAGTTGGATGAGAATGGTGCTACACCTGTACTTTTAATCCTGTC
Organism: Ambystoma mexicanum; assembly: GCF_040938575.1. NCBI lineage: Eukaryota > Metazoa > Chordata > Amphibia > Caudata > Ambystomatidae > Ambystoma > Ambystoma mexicanum. The sequence goes on along the minus strand of NC_090932.1, from coordinate 1,365,751,586 downwards.
CCCATTGTGCATTGAATAGCTTTGCACATACATCTTTGTATTCCATATAGCGTGACTGAAATGCGGAAATGTTACAGACACAAATTGCACTTAAAAGTCCACCTAAAAGCATATCTGTGACGTTGTTACACTCGAATCTCTCCCTAATAGCATACCTGTATCCCAGCTTGCTAGAAGAAAGGCTACCCAACAGGGTAATCTGTGCTGTAGTTGCAACTAGATAGGTCGCCTAACAGCATATCCTAAGGTCTAGCTACACTTCAAAACTGCCCAAAGGCATATATATGCAGCCTAGTTTACAATTAGTACATTAAAACTTAGAATAAGTGAATAATATCACCCTGCTTAGCGGAACCCAAAAACCTTGAATAATCTCACCTAGTGATACAGCTGAATTTATAAAGTCAAAATAAAAAGTGTAATTTACCTCTGAAACTGTACCTAATAGGAGGTACTGCTGTGGTACTGTTATTCACAGAAAGAGTCAACAATTAACATCCGGTGTTATAGCTAAAGTGGGATTGTGTGAACGATATCTTCCATCCTATCTATATCACAGTTACTAACCATGAGTGCACCCAATCCACCAAGGTCTGCCGGAAACGACCCCCGTGCACCGTCTTCGCCTTCTGGCCAGCCCTGCCTCCCGCCTCCCCTCCCCAAATCATCCCACCCTCCACCACATCCCCTACCCATCCCCTTTCCAAACACCAAGCCAGAGGGGCACGATGGCGAGCCATCCACCCTAAGACCACTGCTCCTCCGAACCCCTCCACCAATCAGCCTACTTTGATCATACCCGCTCCCCTCACTAGCTTACCGGGCACACCCTGCCCCGCAATCATGCACCCCCGCTTTTCCCATTAATCCCCACCATCATCCACCCTGACCACACCCCTTCCCTTTCCTAACAACTGCACGCCCAGCCCTAGCAAGAACAGAAGCCTCATCCCTCTCCCCTTCTGAACCCCCTACCCTCTCGCACACACCAATCGCAACAAAGACACTAAAGAGGAAACGTACCTGGTCCCCCTCAATCTCTCAGCACTCATCGCCTCCCCTGTCTCCCCACCACCTCATCCCCCCAATCACCACCCTCCCCCACGCCTCACCCTGACTGAAACCACTCTCCGTCGATTTCTCACTGACCGCAACTGAAACTCCTAACCCCCCAAACCCCTCCTTCAAATCCCCCGTGCCAAACCCAATCACCCTAACACACACGTCCATCCACTTCCACCCGAAACCTGCCATCTTTTCTGCTCGCCCAATCTTCCCATCGATCATCAACCACCCCACCCCTCTCGCTCTCCAGTTTACACCCTCTCCCCCCCAAACCCCCATCGCTGCAGCTCCAACACCAACCTCACCTACCGAAGTGAATTGCATCCTATTTAATGCCCGATCCATGGCAAAAAACAGACACAGCATCTTTGACCTCGTCGCCTCTGACAAACCGGACCTAGTCTTCATCACGAAACCTGGTTCTCTGATGACTTAGCCCCTATCGCCAATGAAGCCTTCCCCCCCGACTACTCCCTTATCCCACTGAACCATCCCTCTAGAGGAGGAGGAATAGCATTCGTCTTCAAGTCTCACTTCCACGCCTCAATCACCGACAACCAACCTTCCATTCCTTCCTGCGAATCACTCCTCGTTAAACTGTCCTTCTCCCCTTCGTTCTCACACAGCTTCCTAATAATCTACAGACCCCCTGGCTACGATAGACAATTCTCAAACAACCTCTGCGACTCTATTGCCACCCTTCAACTAAACCATCCCAACCTCTCCCTCCTAGGAGATTTCAACATATGGCTCGACATCCCCACCAACCCTATGACACACTCTCTGGTTGACGGCCTAGACGAGATCAACCTCCAAACCCACATAAACGGCCCGACTCACTATAAAGGACACACTCTTGATGCCATCTTCAGCTCCCACAACCGGATACTCCTGAACCCCCCCACCCCTATCATCTGGTCCGATCACTTCATTGTTTCCTTCGCCATTCGCTCATCCGGCCCGCTTCCTGTACCCGAACCTGAACCTCCGAATCTACGCGAATGCTGGAAAAAACGAATAATCCTTCCTAACCTAGCCGACGCACTCCTCCAGTCTCCTCCACCTACCTGCCAACTCAATAACCGACTAACCCCTGACGCCTTTGACTCATGGCTCAACACCCCACTAATGCGGCTCAAACCCTCTTGCAAACCATCAGCCCGCCGTGGCCTTTTCCCTAGATGGTTCACATCTGAACTGAAGACCTCTAAACAACTATATAAATACCTAGAACACAAATGGCGGAAAGACAAAACCCCCCTGAGCAGATCCACCTTGGCCTGGCACCTTCATCAGTACAAGGCCGAAATCCGGAAAGCAAAAAAAAGCCCATTACAACTCCCGAATCCTAAACTGTAAAAACCCCAGCAAAGAACTTCACAAAATCATCACCGAATTCACCAAACCATCATGCACTACCACCGTCCCGACCCCCTCACAATCGCTGTGCGACTCACTCCCTCTCCACTTTTACGCCACAGCTCTTGAAAGAACAAACGCTCTAACCAACAAACTAGCTCTCTTACACACATCAGGCAACCCACCCCCCTTACCGGCCAACCCACCGCCTGCGGCCACTACTCAACCAACGTTTGACTCCTTCAGTTCAATATCACCCGACCAATTTCTCAAGCTCCTCTCTGCCTGCAAACCATCTGGCTATCCGCTAGACCCTTGCCTGGCCACAACCCTCAAAGAAATGTTTGCTTCTGCCTGTGCAGGAGAACATGCAAGATCCATCATAAATGACTCCCTTTCCTCAGGAATTTTTTCCGACGCATTCAAAATGGTTCATGTCAAACCTCTAATAAAAAAACCTTCCCTCGACCCTCTCGAGCCCAAAAACTACCGCCCCATCTCAAACACCAGGTTCCTTGCCAAACTCATCGACCAAACCGCCTACTCCCAACTAAATGCCTTTGTCGAAGCCAACAATCTTTTAGACCCTGCACAACCAGGTTTCAGAGCTTGACATGGAACCAAAACCACCCTAACCTCAATCTGGGATGACCTTAAAAACACGGCAGACTCCGCAGGATGCACCACGTTAATCCTTTTTGACCTATCTGCCGCCTTTGACAAAATCAATCACTCAAACCTCCTTGACCCCCTCCACTCCCTAGGAATTCATGGAACTGCTCTCAAATGGATAGCTTCGTTCCTCAAAGATAGACACCAAATAACGCTACTCTCCACCTATTCCACCCAAGCCCAACCAGTCGACACAGGAGTTGCACAAGGAGCATGCCTGTGAGCCCTTCTGTTCAATCTCTACAAGGCCACCCTCCTGCGAATAATTCGTTCACACAACATCCTGTGTTACAACTACACTGATGACACTCAACTCATTTTAAAACTCCTGAACTCAAAACCCAACTGCCGACCTGACCTCGCTTCCTGCCTCCTCGACATAAAGTTCTGGATGACCAAAAACAACCTCTTGCTAAACCCTTCCAAAACCGAAATCATGGTATGTGGCAACTCTGAACTTCTTCCACACCCACTACCCTGGCCATCTGCCATGGGCAACTCACCGACCCCCTCCAATTCAGTAAAAAACCATGGATGCACCCTAGACTCCGACCTAACACTCTTGCGCCAAGTCAACAACGTCTAAAAGTCCTGCCACTACCACCTTAAAACTCTTAGGCGCATCTATCCATACCTCTCCTTTCCCAACAGACTCTCCACAGTCCAATCAATTGTTATATCAAGACTGGACTACTCTAACCCCCTCTACCTCGGAGTCCCGCATGCCAACTGAATAAACTACAAAGAGCACAAAACGCTGCAGCCAAAAAGCTACTAGCGCTCGGCCCGAGAGACCACATCTCCCCAGCCCTCAAAACTCTGCACTGGCTTCCGGTTGCCCGAAGGGTGGCCTTCAAAACCTTATGCATTTCTCACCGAGCACTGCAGAAAACCGGACCTCGATATCTTCAAGACAAACTAAAACCCTATCACCCTCCACGTACTCTAAGATCAAGCTCAGCCGGCCTCCTAGTCATACCTAAAACAAACTCATTGAGGTTAGGAGGATCATCATTCTCAGCCTTGGCCCCCACACTGTGGTACGCACTCCCACCCCACATCCGCCTCACTGAAGACCTCATGTCCTTCTGCAAATTGTTGAAAACTTGGCTCTTCCCCTAAAACCGACCCCGTACTCAAACTAACTCAAACTGAATAACCGCATCTCAATGACTTTACAAAATACTCGATCATAAATAGCAACGCAGAAGCATGATCCAAACGACAAATAGAAAACTAATTAACCTCTATTGGTTAAAAAGGACAAACCAAAGAGACTGGGTTAAAAATATAAAACCTGCAAAGTAGATAAAAAAGAATACATTGTATGAGAGCATTTAAGTGGCTAAAATTAACGAAATGGACAAAATAAATGCAATAGACAAGAGGACCAATGTTGGACGTGAGGAATAAAGCGGATAACGACAATTCAACTAACCCAATCTACTAGAGCTTAAATAACAATAAGACAAATAACTATACAACATCATGATCAAGCAAGAAATCTACAACTAATAACCGCTAATGTAAACTAAAAGGACAAACAGAATACAATGGGTAAAGTAGAGCAAAGCAATGAAGTGGATAAAAAGAATAAATCGTACGAAAACAGTAATGTGGTTGAAATTAATGAAATGGATGTAATGATTGCAATGGACGAAAAGGAAGAAAATGGACGAAATTAATAAAGAGAGGAGGATGGAAAGATGAATACAGGAGACTGATGAGTACACAGACAGACGGCATGGAATGTATTGAGTGCATGGCATAAATGGAAAGTACAGAATAGACGATTCAAGTAGAGGAGACGGGTGTAGTGCGTGGGACAGATGGAGAGCAAGGAACAGATCGAATGCGTATGACAAATGACTTTGGCTGAACCGATAATGCAGGATGAATGAACGAAGTGAGGGGAGCGGATGAAATCTGAAGAGTGGATGAAGCGCGTAGAGCGGATGAGAGCATTGAGTGGATAAATGCGTTGAGCAGATGAGTGTGTAGAGTGGATGAGTGGGCAGAACGAATAAATGTATTGAGTGGATGAGTGTGTAGAGCAGATGAGTGAGTAGAGCGGATGAGTGTGCAGAACAGATGAGTGTGCAGAGAGGAAAGGTGCATAGATTGGATGAGTGCGCATAGCGGATGAGTGTGTAGAACCGATGAGTGTGTAGAGCGAATGAGTGAGTAGAGCAAATGAGTGAGTAGAGCGGATGAGTGTGTAGAACGGATGACTGTGCAGAGCGGAACGGTGCATAGAGCGGATGAGTGCGTATAGCAGATGAGTGCGTAGAAGGGGTGAGTCCGTAGATCGGATGAGTGCATAGAGCGGATGAGTGCATAGAGCAGATGAGTGCACAGAGTGGATGAGTGCATAGAGCGGACGAGTGCACAGAGCAGACTAGTGCGTAGAGCGGATGAGTGTGTAGAGCGGATGAGTGTGTAGAGCGGATGAGTGCCCAGATGGAAAGGTGCATAGAGCGGATGAGCACGTAGAGCGGATGAGTGCCCAGAACGGACAAGTGTGTAGAGAGGATGAGTTCGTAAGAGCGGATGAGTGCATAGAGAGCATGAGTGCATAGAGCTGATGGGTGCGCAGAGCAGATGGGTGCTCAGAGTGGATGAGTGCATGGAGCTGATGTGTGCATGGAGCGCATGAGTACCCAGAGCGGATGGGTGCGTAGAGCGGATGGATGCATAGAGCGAATGTGTACGTACATCCGATAAATACGTAGAGCAGATGAGAGCGTAGAACGGACGAATGCGTAGAGCGGATGAGTGCCTGGAGTGGACGAGTGCCTAAAGCGGATGAGTGCCTGGAGCGGACGAGTGCCTAAAGCGGATGAGTGCCTGGAGCGGACGAGTGCCTGGAGCGGACGATTGCTCAGAGCGGACGAGTGCGTAGAGCGGACAAGTGCATTGAGCGGACGAGAGTGCAAAATGAATGAGTGCTTGGAGCGGATGAGAGCGTGGAACAGATAAGAGTGTGGTACAGATGTAGGCTGTGGTGCGAAGGTAGGTTGTGTGAGTGGTTAATAGAGTGGATCGGATGTAGAGTGTCGAACAGATTTAGGGTGTTGAGAGGATGTAGGACGTTATGGTCTTGAACTGACACAGGGTGTTGAGCAGATGTAGCGTGTGGTGTGTTCAGCCAATGTAGGGTGTTGAGCAGATATAGAGTATGGTGTGGGTGTGGAGCGGGTGTTGAGGCCAGAGCGGGTGTTGAGCCCAGAGCGGGTGTTGAGTGCGGAGCGGGTGTTGAGGGCAGAGCAGGTGTTTAGCATGGAGCGGGTGTTGAGCGCGGAGCGGGTGTAGAGTGCGGAGTGGGTGTAGAATGCCGAGCGGGTGTCAAGCGTGGAGCAAACGGGTGATGTATGTGGATGAACGGGTGAAGTGGCTGGAAGGAATGGATGTAGTAAATGGGAAGAAACAGGTGTAGTGGGTGGCAGAAATGGAGGATGGATCTGGAAGAAAGGGTGATGCATATAGATGAGACTGGTAAAGTATGAGGAAGGAACTGTTGAAGTGTGTGGACAAAATGGGTCAAATATATTGAATAAAACGATTGAAGTATGTGGATAGAACGGATGAAGTGGAGTGATCAAATGAAAAATGTAGTTGGAACGGAGGAAGTATGGAAGTATGGGGATGGAACAAGTGAAGTATTTGAGTGGGACGGATGAACTGGGTGCAACGGATGAACTGGGTGAAATGGATGAACCGGGTGTAACGGATGAACCGGGTGAAACGTATCAACCGGGTGAAACGGATGAACCGGGTGAAACGGATGAACCGGGTGGAACGGATGAACTGGATGGAACAGGTGAACCGGGTGATATGGATGAACTGGGTGGAATGGACGAACAAGGCAGAAATGATGAACGGGGTGGGATAGGTGAACAGGATGGAACGGGTGAAATATGTGGACTGAAAGCTGAAGTACGTAAATGGAATGGTGAATTATGTCGATGGAACGCGTGAAGTATGTGGATGGAATGGGTGAAGTATGTGGATGGAACGGGTGATGTATGTGGATGGAATGGGTGAAGTATGTGAAGTACTTAGATGGAACGGGTGAAGTATGTGGATAGAATGAGTGAAATATGTGGAAGATACTGGTGAAACATGTGCAAGGGATGGGTACACTATGTGGAAGGTACAGGTGAAACATGTGGAAGGAATGGGTGAAATATGTGGAAGGAACAGGTGAAATATGTGGATGGAACGGGTGAAGTATGTCGATGGAAAGGATTAACGGATGCATAATGGGTGATGGGAATGGAACGGTGAGATGGTAGAACGGATGAAGTAGATGGATGAACGGGAGGTGTGTCTGGAACCGGAAGCGGGTGGAACCGGTGAAGTGGTTGGAACGGGTGAAGATGACGTATGTGGATGAATGATGCATGCAGGAAGGATAACCTGGGTAGAACGAATGAAAGATGCATTGTATAAAACAGCTCGAGTGCATAAAGGTTGGAGTGCATAAAATAGCTTAAAGTACATGTAATAGATTGGAGTGGATGGAACGGTTTCGAGTGCATGGAACGCATTGGTGTGCATGGAACGCAATGGGGTGCATGGAACGGATTGGAGTGCATGGAACGGATTGGAGTGCATGGAATGGATTTGAGTACATGGAACAGATTGGAGTGCATAGAATTGCACGACTTACTTGGAATGGTTGGGGGTGCATGGAATGTTTGAAAGAGCATAGAAAAGAACAGTTTTGAGTGCTTGAAACGGTCCTAATGCTTGGAACAATCGGAGTACATGGAATAAATGGAGAACATGGTTTGGAGTGCATGGAACGTTTGAAAGAGCATGGAAAAGAACAGTTTTGAGTGCTCAAAACGGTCGTAATGCTTAGAACAGTTGGAGTACATGGAAGGAATGGAGTTCAAGGATCTATTGGAGTGGGCCCGATCTCAAACACCTAAGGTAAACCACCATATCACATCTCCACGCTTACTCTCTTCCTTACACCACCCCTCAACTAGAACACAGCGATACTATGACACCATTCGGTATAGCTGTTCTCATACCATCATCTGCCTCATACTCCCCATCACTCTAACTAAACACTGCTGTTAACACACCCTCCAGTCTAGGCGTTCTCCTCAGGCCTAACGCAGCCAGAATCAGTCTGGATAAAACCTGCCAGAACGAACACATACTCCTCAACCACCACACCTACCGCTAAGAAGCAGCTATCACACGAATGCCACACCAGCTGCACACATATCCGGTGCACATACGCACCTTTTGACTCTTTCTATTCTCTCTACTGACTTCAACTTCGGTTCCCGAGGGCGTTCAACCTACCAGCGCCTTGAGACCATACCAATGGTACATAAGGTGCTATATAAATGCAAAGTAACATAACATAACATAACAAAGTTGTACAACATATTAAAGCAGTGCCAACAAAACAAAGGGTTCACCCAGTCCCCTTCACTGTTTCACAAATGTAAAGAACTCTTATAGAACCTAATTTCCAAGAGCCCCATCAAATCGGTAGAGCTTACAAAATAGCTCAGCCCTATGGTACCCAAAAATGAGAAATGTAAGAGGGGATTGTGAATATGCATTTACCTCAGGAATCAAAAGAACATATTTACCCACACATCCCAGCACCCAAACATTACTGAAATGTTTCAACTTGCTAACTATGAGGAATGGTCATCTTGCAAGGGTGTAAAGCCCTAGATTATTTTATTTGCATTCATTAATACAATGATGTGGATAATTCGATCTCTGAAAGGCTAATCTTCTGATCAGATTCCCCTTTCATAAAACTCCAGGCCAAAAGTATAGTCTGTATCTGTGTCCTGCTGCATCAGTATCATAATTTGCAGTGCCTGTTCTAACAGTGGTACAGAGCTGGTTCAGAGGCCAACGTTTCCCATTTGACAGCTGCAGTAACAGTCAAGACTCGGCAGCACCAGGGCAGCATTTGAACTATCCCTGATGATCATAAATTGCTCAGGATGGTGTTAGGATGAACTCTAACATAAAGATACACCTGAGTTTAGGCATTGTGCATGGCACTACTTATGATCATTGAAGCCACATCCCTTTTGATATCACACATGCATCAGCACCTGTGTGTCAGCTCAGTTGTGGAAGGTAATGTGTATTCTCACCAGATGGGCTGAGCCTGCCAAATGACAGGACAGGAACCTGAATGGCCATGACTTTTCTTTGATCTGTTTGTGCGGGTAGGTACCGCCCTCCCACAGAGAAAGCCATCAATCAGGACATGCCCATGGTCCAGGCATCAAAGGAGCACACACATTCAAAGGGGGTAGCCTCAATCCAGTGTGCTGCATTTCTAAAGGCATTTGATCCTAGTGAGAAGGGAAGGGGTGGTGCAAGAGTAATCAGGAGGGCTCTGTACAGTGGTAGGAGACTTCCACGATTTTGTTTCTTTCTCTCTCTCTCTCTCTCTCTCTCTCTCTCTCTCTCTCTCTCTCTCTCTCTCTCTCTCTCTCTCTCTCTCTCTCTCTCTCTCTCTCTCTCTCTCTCTCTCTCTCTCTCTCTCTCTCTCTCTCTCCTTCCTGTCCCCTCCACTTCATCTAGAGTTGATCACTTTTGGTATGATGTCAGAAGGGCAAAGTCCACTTCCTTCAAGAATTGGCATTGGACCACTAAGCAGGCTAGCTTTAGTCCAAACTCCTGTGTACTTTGACCATTAAAAGACAGAGTTGCATACCATTTCTTTGATTCCCTCTGGAACAACACCTGAGAAGGATTCACTGGACCTCTTTTGGGAGATTTGCACTTTGTAAAGCCGACTACCACTGAGGATAAAAAGGAGCAGCCCAAGGCAGATGAAATATGTGCCCCTGCCACTCCAAATGGACAATGGTGGTGACACATGCTGTGGACCAGGACCTGCCATTGTGCACCAGAAAGCCCCGGAACCTGGAGAACTGACTTGCTGCTTGGGTCCATATGATCCACTGTGCCCGACCCTGAAAATACTCACCCTGTCCTTGAGCCCCTAGATTGGTTCCCACAGAACCTGGAGGACCAGACCTGCTAAGGCTCTGCGTACCACCACCTCAAAACTGGTCAAGCAGGTCAACAAAAGCGAACTTAATGCCATTGATCATGAGGGATTCTGCTGGTGCTTTCTGTCAACCTTCTGAACCTTCGAACCAGGAAATTTGTTTGCAAATTGAGCCAGCTGGATAATTCATTGTGCTCTTGCTGAGTCTGTCACCATCTGGGCTCAAATCAACCGGTAGACACTGGGACCCAACAAGAACCATTGGAGAGTCAATTGCTGACTCGAATGAGGGGTTTTGCCATGACTCGACCCGCCCCTTCAAACTGCCGCTTTGCCGAACCGCATCTTTGGAGCAACTTGAGCAGCATTTCGGCCACTGTTGCCCACCATCTCAAACCACTGCAGCGTGATGCATCAACCCTTCCCAGTGGTTACAAACGGACCATGAAGAGATCCTGGTGAATGTCGTGACCTGCATCACCAAAGGTGGTCTTTGAGCCAAACAGAGCTATGGCATTTGAAAGTGCTTGATGCCTGCTTACTGCTTGGGTCCATATGATCCACTGTGCCCGAACTGATCTTGCTTCGCTTGCATCACTGCTGGACACCAGGTTTGTGCCGTCGACCCGACATAGCCCAGATATTAGGCACTGTCGACCAATGATTGTCCCTTTGGTCCATTTGGGGCCTAGAGTCTGGTTAGGTTACCTTTGTACCTTTAATGAATATGTGTCTATCACCCCAGTATTCATACTCAGAGAGCTACCTTATCCTATTTATTACATACTCTCTGTACTTTCGACAAGAGTGGGTTTTGTACAGTGTTTTCTAGATAGTTTGATTGCAGATGGTGTGTTTGATTAAAGTATATAAGTATATATATATATATATATATATATATATATATATATATATATATATATATATAACCTTAATTGTACATTCCCTTTTGTCTGGATTGTATTACTGTGTTGTTTAGTTCGCTACCGGATCACATTAACACCCCTCCTAAGAGCATAGTCTTCCCTTGGTTCACATTACCACAAAAGGCAAAGGAGGTATATCTCTTAACTTTGCCTGTTGTACCTTTATGATTGTGTTTGATCTTGGTTTATAGAAGTATGACGGGTGAGTGGGCATTTTCACCCCTAGCAGAGCAGAGTCCAATTTGTCACACTGGTGGCAGCTATTGGGATTTGAGAAAGACTGGGTTGTTGTGTACGCCTTACGTCCCGCCATGCTGTGACGTAAGGCACCATCCAAATAAATGCCCCGCGGGGGCAGTTCCGGGCGCACTCGAACACCAGTGTGTCCGCGTCTCTTTTTCGCTCCAGCTGGAGCCGCGCAGTGAGGCTTTGGCGCCCAGGCCCTCACACTCTCTGCTTCACGCCGACGCATCGGTCGGGAAGCAGGATACAACACTGGCGACGAGGAAGATGTAGCGAACTCCACACGTGACGCCCAGCAACGCAAGCCCTCAGTACAGGTACAAATTTTGGGAACTCGGTGGCGGGCCCATCCCCCACCAAGAAAAACAAATGTTCTCAATTATTACAATCTCCTCAAAATCAATCATCAGGGAGCTGCATACATACCAGCTGGCATCCTGACTCACCAGCATCCTGCCACAGGAAGGCGCATAAGAATCCCATGTTTCACCTCAGAACACGCAACGTGGGAGCCAAAGAAAAAGACATTCACTTCCTACGAAGGTGAAAGAGTACCAGCACAAGTGCGCACATACAGGTGTCGGGGGCACGCATAATGGCAACAGGCCTATCCACTCCGAGGCCTATCCACTGTAGTGGACAAGACTATGACAGACCCTAAGGAGCTGAGCTTGAAAAGGCAGCCCACAGGTTTGTGACTACTCGCACCTTGAAAAAGGCAATGACACAGATCTGCTAATAAAGAGCCTCAAAACCCTGAGGGGAAATTCCAGTAACTTGCATCTTCCGCTCCCACAGAAAGGAAGAGTGGGAGCAAACCTAACACCTTCACATCAGCACACTGCTGCCTTACATGAGTAGACTGGATACATAGGAGGGGAGATCCTGCCTGAAAGGGTAGACCCAAGCCGGCTGTAGTTAGTGCCACTCTCATGGAAGAGGACGGAGAAAAGGTTGTAAAAATGGACATCTCTATATGAGGAAATCCCACTAGGCCTGGGACTGGCTGAATGTACCCAGGCAGGAACTATACTGGGACTGCCAGAAAGACCAGGGTTCCTGATAATACAGCAATCTTCTTGTACCATGTGTTCATAAATGGGAACTGAGCCCTGCATTTCCTGACACTGCTGCAATTATCACCACTGTCCAATGATGTGGGTGCATGAGGACCATATCATCCCTTGTCCTCCAAAGCTAGTTAGGGCATTTGATGGTCTCGCCCAATGCCCACTGGCTATTTTAGAGTTCAGTTGGAGGGGATAAACCTCACAGTTCAGCATCATTGTAAAAGATGCCATTCCGGTAGAATGTCTATTGGGAAATGATAAACCTGATGCTGGAATTATTTCTGCAATCACAATATCTAGGGCTAAAGAAGCAGCTTGGGAAGCATCCCTTGCGGCCATGGGTCCAGCGGTTCTTCCAGATGGAAATGGTGAAATACCAGCCCCACTGGTCTGCTGAGTCCTGATCCAGAGTACACAGAGGCACCTGCTACTGCCAGAAAGGGGCTAGGTAGCCACAGAGAGGACTACTGTGGAGGCCTCAGACTCAGCAACCTCAGGCTTACCTACAGGCATAAAACCAGAACCTTAGGACACAGTTGCTTATTTTTTTATTTTTTATTTAAATGCATATGGTTTTAAGTAAACCTTTACATGATATGTAAAAATAAGTCATGAAGACTAGTACATCATTAAAACATGAAATCAACATATCACTTCATGTACGCATTGTGATACTGATGAATTCATTATAAAACATATAAAAACACTTAACAAAATAATTCAGCCTGAACACTTCCAGTGATTAGTAGAACAGGCACCAAAACCCATGATTATGTACTAAATAGATTGCTAAAGTGCGGTACATCCTGCCATTACCCATAATTGGCAAAAGCATAATTGTGTGGATGCTAACTTGCATATAGAATAAGCAGTTAGGAAATCACAAAGAAATTTCACAAGAGTGAACTTCCATACAGAATAAGCAGCTGCAGTGATTACCAAAGATTCTGCCGCAAAATATTGCACTCCAAAATTGATCTGAGAGTTGACTATCAAATTGTGTTGCCAATTCCCCATAGCCCTTTGAATACTGTTCCCCCAGCACAGGGCATTCTAGTACAGTATGTCAGCACCTTTCTATTTTCAGCCCACAGAGATGACAAAGTATCATCTCTCGCACTATTCCTTGCCAGCCACTGGATGTTCAAAAGCGGGTACAATTCCTAGGTGTAATGGTTAAGAGATATTTAGTCACTGTTTGCTCCAGATCATAGGATTGGCATAAAATTTGCAACAGCCGATAAATTTGCAGTGGGCGACTGTCAACTGGGCGACACGCGAGGACATCCCAAGCTCACACGTAGAATCTTCAACTGGGACACCTTGGGAATGCCCAATATAGATCTTAGAAGCATGGCCTTGATACAATCTAACCAGCTCACAAACTTAGATCGTAAAAAGCTCCATCCCCTTTAGGATAACTGGGTCCGCACTAGTCCTATATATCTCCATATAGGCAAATACGCTGTATCTCCCTTTCGGTACAATTACATTTTTTAAGCACACCCACTTTCTTGACACTTTATCAGTGACAATTGTTTCATAGAAAGAGATGGTTGGGTGAACTTGTATAGGGATACCAAGCTATACAAATGAAATGACCACTTCAAGGCAATCCTCACCCAATTTCCAGCTAAAACTATTATGGCAATTAGTTTGCTTACCAACTATCATTACCTTAGTCTTTTTAAGATGTATTTGCATCCCACGCTTGGTGGCATAGCTGCGGATAGCCTCCAATGTAGGCTAGAGTCCTACTGGTGTCTGGTCCAAGAGTACGTGTTGTTAGCATATGGCAACCAAAGGACGCTTTCTCTACCAATGTGTGGCAGAATGTTTTGAAAGGACCATATTGGGCCATCCATGTCAGCAACTTACTGGTTGAAAAACAGGGGTGCTAATACGCACCCTTGCTTCAGACCCCGATTGATGTTCATAAGATGTGAAACTTGTCCTTTCTGTTCCAATCACACTAGTGCTGATGTATTATACTAAAAAGAGTTAATACAATAAAGTAGTGATGGATCAATGCCCCATTGGACAAAGTTGTCCCACAAAAGAGTGTGGGAACACGATTGAATGCTGCAGAGTATTCTATATAACAGATTTATAAATGATTACTTTTGGAACGCAAGACATCAGCCATCAGAAAATCCCATGCCCAAATATTATGAAAGGTGCAGTTATCGCGTCTACACCTGTTTTGCAGTTTGTTTAGAAGCCCCTTGCTATCCACCCACTTCTGTTTGTATCTCAGTAAGATGTTAGACAAATCTTTCCACTTGATTCCAACATAGCAAGGAGCCTGTAATTCATTGGGTCCGATCTGCACCCCCTTATAAACTGGTACTAAAATCGATTCCCGGCAACTTGCAGGATTTATTCCAGATTTAAGAATATCTGCAAAAAACAGAGTTAAAAAAGATGCCCTTAATTCTGGGTTCTACTTTATTACTGAGTCTGCCACACCGTTTTAATCTGTTTGCAAGCTAGCCGTTGATACGTCCAATTGCTAAAAGAACATCCTCCCTCTCAAATCCCTTTACCAGCCTGTTAGACGGCCTGTACCCATCAAGCTTGCTCTCGGTCAAACACTGGTCATAGTACAGGCACTTAATATAGGTCATCCACTGGGACTAAGAGATTGGATTAAGCTCCACTGGGGCAACTTCAGACATGAATTTTCTATCATAAGCCCAAAACATCCTGTTATCATTTTGTTTCATTAACACAAACATACATTTCCATGTGGTATTGTTCTTACTATGCTTGTAATTAAATAGCCAATGTTTATAACTAGGAGGTTACTACTAAGACACATCTTAGCTTCCCATGTATAACCCTCTGATTTTAGGACCTGTCGAAGAGCCCTGCCATAGCCATTTTTGCAGTTGGAAATATTAATGTGAAACAGGCCTGCGTTCTTATTTATTGATCTATGGTAGACCTGACCAAGATGCCTAGATCTTAGAGCATAATCCATCATATGTCGTACCTCTCCATTGCAAACTTCCAAGAACTCCTCAACTGTTCTATCAAATTGACTAAACCATGTGTTGGATCTTTTCACGTCCTTATCGGACTAGATGGCACGATTGCCCTGTGCATTTACAGTCATGTTAGATGTTAAATTACTTTTGTTCTTAATAGATCTTAAATTAAGCATCCAGTCAATCATGGATGGTCACTTAGTTCCATGAAAGTAACTGAGGCCATCAATGACATTGCCCACAGCTTACAGTCCACAAAGACATAATCAAGTCTAGAAAAATAATTACCATTAAACCACGTAAATTGAGCTGTCTCACCTTTAGGGTCACATAGGGAGAGTAATTGTAAATGAAACGTATCCAATAACTCAGTCCACCGTTGGCCGGTGATGCAAGATCTACCATGATAAGATTCAGTGTCAGGTAGATTAGGCATAGTCAAACTATTATTCTCCATACAATCATCATCTTTCCCCTCAGGGGAATCACAATGTGCATTAAAGTCACCAAGAAAATGTATATTGTGATAAGAGTGAGTTTTCACCCATGCAAGGATCAGCCCCTCCACATATCTCTTTATCGCGGGAGGATAGCTCAAGGTGCAACGTGCTCGCCTTGGAAGCAAGATGACATGGAGAAACACAGGTTCGATCCCCGGGACCACACTTATAAACCTCCTGGTATTAAGCGCGTTATAAATAACCTATCATATCATTCATGGAGGTGGACATGTCTCCCCCTGGGGGATCATAAAGATTAATTAACAAAATAGAAGGTGTTGCAAGGAGCAAGAGGAGATTAAAACCATTGTCTACTAAATCATCACAAGCCCTGTTTTCCACTAAAAAAACATATATGTATCATATATTGCTGAACATGTGACAGGGTTATTTAGGAAAGATCGAAAGTCCCTGGTGTTTCAGGACATACACTTATACCCACAATCAGAATAATCTTGTCATTAGCTAAGGCCAACATTGCGTGCATCGGAAGACACCACTTGCTTTCAGCACGCATTGGAGCACATTGCTTACTACGCCCCCAATTGGAACGGCAACTCAGTTCAAGGGACCTGCTGATTTACAGCAGCTAGAGAAGCGGATCTAAACCTATACGGATGATGTTGCTATCACCCACGCAAATGTATTTACATCCATACGCACTGATGTGTGAAACCCCACCCTGTACCGGACAACATACATCAAGTTCTGGAACTTCGAAAGACAAAGCGAGATCCATATGACCACATATGTCACTGAGAAGTGTGGTGACACCTCGAAACAACACACCTCGGATCGTGAGAGAACCAAGTCCAGGGCCACAGACTCTGGTCATGGACTGCGCTACAGTATCGACAAGGGGGATTTGAATAACCTGCAATCCTTCACATCTTCTCTCCCCCCTTTTTACTCCAATTTGTTTTGGTACCCAATGAAGACTGTCCTGAAGAAAGTGGAACACCACTGAAACCGGTAGACGTTGAACCTTAAGAAATGACTGGTTCTTACTTACACACACAAGCGGATGCCTTTCTAGGATGTCCGGTCACTGTGGAAGTTTTGTCTTTAACCGTCTATTCTTTGAAGACGATTCACCTGTAAACAAATTAAAGGTTTTGCATATATTGGTTGGGGCACTTTAGCACCCGGTTTTATTAAACGGATCAATTTTGTTATCTTTTACTAACACCTGCACACTCCTAGCCAACTCTACAGGCTATTAAAGCATACTCTTACCATAAGTAGACTGCCATAAGGAGTGTGAGTGAGCTCTTTTGCCTTGCTCAATTTTTACTGCTTAGCCAATGGACACTTTTCATATATGTATAGTGTGCCTGATTTAGGTTGTGAGACTGTTCCAAATCCCCATCTGATGATAGGTGCATACTAGGAATTGGTAAATATTCCATTCCGTTTCCTGTCACTTTTAGATAAGCGGCACACCAGCGCTCCCTAGCACTAGTAGGAACTTAGGTAGAGATCGTTAGAACTCACATCTTTCCTACTGTCCTCCTCTGTATGCACCATAGACATCAGAGTCTCCCCCTAGATGAATCCATGGCGACCGCTACTGGACTCACGTGATTTTTGTTGCTTATGATTATTTAATTCGTGGGTAGGATTCCAATTTTTTGTGTTATATTCTCGTCGCTTGGACGAAACCCTTTGAAACCTAATGAACCATTGTGTGTTTTTGTATTAGCTAAGGCCACCCAGAGATTCCAGGATCCAGTGTGCCACTTGACCCACTAGCGGTAATCTATCAGGTATTTTAAGTTTTCTTGAGTCAGAAAACAAGCTGGAATGCTCAGAAACATATCCCTGGTTACAGGACGCCGATGGACAGCTACTTCCTGGCTGAATGTTCTCAGTGGGAGGCTTCATCAATAAATGCTTTCAACAAACTACAAGGTCAAAAGTCATGGCCCTAAGATGCCTATATTTGGTGGACAAAGGGTCTACAATGTAGGAGAGAGAAACTCCACGACAGCCCAATTTTGACAACAGTCGACAGAGGGTAGTTTGGCATGTTCAATATCCGACGATGAAATGGCCACCAATGACAGATTTCTGTGTAAAATGTTAAAAATGTTACTTCGATTCAAAAATGGGCTCACTGCCATGGTGGAAATCTCTCTACGTTGGACCCATTTGCCAAGTGGCTGAGCTGTCATACACAACATAGTAGGATCCGCTAAGAACACCAAATCAGATAGATTTTTCTGGGGGACCTCCGGAATAACTCCAATGGTATTTTGATAAACAGTACTGCCATGATTGACCTCTTATGGGAAAAAGTGTACACGTCTTTCCAGATGTTGAGACGAAGGCGCCCAAGCATTCTTAGTCGAGCATTGGTCAACCTGCACATGAAGTGCAGATGCTTGGGACGGTGCTTCCTGATGCTGCAGCCTATTATCCAATGGTCCATGTGGGCAATGCAAAGGAGGGTTTAATCTCATTCCTATTGCCCCAGCCGAAGAATTACCAGCCACACCTTGAGACTGGTCATGTGCCATCTTGGGGGGACTTCATGCAGGCTTACGGTTTTCACTCTCAACTAGCTTGCCCGCATCAAGCAGTAGATTTTTCTGCTTAGCTTGCACTCCCGATTTAACATTCTTGCGTCTCTTTTTATGCTTTGGCAAAATGACCAAGCAAGTTGGTTTGGGAGACTCAATGTCATTGCGCATCACTACAGAGTGATCAGAAAGTGCAATTATGCTGTCTTTTGGAGGCCCCTAGACTGTTGCACGGAACAAGTTGGAATTGTTAAATGTCAGTTGCCACCTCCAGGGCATCACAGCCAGAAGTATGCAACAATCTAGTATAATTGTGCAGTGAGGCCGCTGAGGTTGAATGAGCCTCCAATGAGGAAGCACCAGTGTAGCGGTTGCTTGGAACATCACTATGTTTCATGATAATGTCGACCACTTTCGCCAAACTCTGCTTCAGTTCAAATTGCTCCTTTGCTATATTAGAACACAATCCCAATATGGCATCAACTGTGGCAGCTATGGCACTCAAACTAGGTGCATAGACCGGGATGTCCTACGAGGAAGCCACCGAGAATACAGAAGAATCCAGATCGCTATCCAAAGAACAGCATTAAAACACACTTTTTTCAAAATAGGTGAAATCGACAGGTTGCTGACAGTAACGTTGTCGTAATTATGAGATGGAATAGTGTATCCTGCCTAATAACAGTGCCTAGCGATTCCCTCTGTAAGCCAATACATTGGTTCAGTAGTGAGTTATTATTGTAAATCATAGGCAATATGGACATGGCATTAGACATGACGTTAAGGCATGAATTAAAATTAGCAAAAATATCCTCTACCTGCTCCAGTTTATTAGCAAAGGGGCCACAGCTGGTTAATATTAGGAAGCTCTCACTGTGCGCGTTCAGGTTTGGCGTTGTTTTGTTGTCAGGATACTGCTGCCTCCAACGAGTCACCCACAGGACTTCGAAAGCAATTGTCAACGAATTTCGTTCTTTTGCGCAATGGGCATGCGGCATGCCCGTGATTTTGCGGCTTTGGAGATTTTCTTCATTTCACCCAAGTTTAGTTTAGATGTTTATTTATAAAACGCGGCCAAACCCTCGGGTAGGTGGGCGCATTGTGCTTGAAGCAAGACATAGGTTACAGAAAGGCTGCACATACGAGATACATAAAAGGGCAGTGTAATAGGTATCATAGGGACCGGGTTACAGTATGGTCCATGTCAAGGTACAAGCTGATAGGTTGCATTGGATATACAGGATTCAATATAGATGAGCATGCAAGTATCTTATTCTTACTGAGTAGTGAGCCAGGTTTTCACCATAGCTCTGAATGACCAGAATGATTCCTCAGATCTGTTTGTTATGGGGAGTGTGTCCCAGCACTTCGCTGCTAGTACTGGGAAATTAGATCCCCAGATGTTGTCCGATTGAATTGAGGAATGTTCAGTAGGTGTGTGTAAGGTGTTCTGGTAGGTCTAGAGGTGCTATGCCTGGAGAATTTGTCTGATAGGTATCTGGGGGCAGTCAGTGAAAGGCATTTGTGTGTGATGACAAGCGAGCTTAGTTTAATTCTGTCCCGGATGGGGAGCCAATGATGGTAGAGATGTGGGCCTTGCGAGGGAGGTTAAGGGCACATCTAAGGGCATTGTTCTGTAAGACCTGGAGTCTATTCAAGTTGATGTTGGTAGTGCCTACGGAGAGAGTATTGCAATAGTCTAGTCTAGAAAAAATCAGAGCTCTAGACAATGTGAGGCAACTTGTGGTGGAGAGAAATGGTCTACAGGCATTAATGAGTTTATTTGAGTAAGCCGTAGATGCGATAGTGGCATTTATTTGTTTTTTGAGCGATAGTGTAGAGTGGAAATACACGCCCAGTCTTTTAACTTTTTTTGAGACTTTTATTGCTGTCAATCATAAATGATTATTACCTAGCATCCAGTTTGTCGAGGCGGGCCTGCGAACCTACGATGAGCAGTTCTGTCTTGTCATCGTTCAAGCAGAGGCTGTGGGTGGCCATCCATGCTTGAATTTCCATGTAGATTTCATTAAGCTTTGCAACATCTCTCTCATAGCACCCAGTGAGTGTGATGAGGACCTGGGTGTCATCAGCGTAATTGGTATATGTGACACCCAGATCATCAAGTCGGTCAAAGAGGAGCTTGGTGAAGATGTTGTAAAGCGTAGGTGAGATACAAGAACCTTGGGGTACTCCACTATGGATTGGGACAGGGTCAGCTGCTGCTGAAGGAGCGAAGACCCTAGTCGACCTGTCAGACAGGAAGGACCAAATCCAATTGGTGGCATTCTGTAAGAATGCAGCAGCCGAAGAGAGGTGATGAGTGAGAATTTGGTGGTCAACTAAGTCGAAGGCTGCGGACAGATCCAACAGGAGCAAGATGGCCAGATTGCCCTTGTCTTTGGCTTTGTCCATTTGGATTTTTAGATCCAGGATGGCAGTTTCTGTCCTGTGCCTGGGTCTAAAGCCGGATTGTCGCATGCCTAGGAGATCATTATCTTCCAAATGTTGTTGTATTTGGAGGTATGCCACTCTGTCTAGAATTTTGATGCGAAAAAGGACGGTTGTGATGGGCCTGTAATTAGTCGGTTATTGGGGTCTAGGTTGGGTTTTTTAAGGAGGGGAAGGACCCAGGTTTCTTTAAGGTTATTCGGTACAGATGAGTTTTTGAACGAAGAATTGATCAGTATGTGGATAGAATGAGTGAAATATGTGGAAGATACTGGTGAAACATGTGCAAGGGACGGGTAAACTATGTGGAAGGTACAGGTGAAACATGTGGAAGGAACGGGTGAAATATGTGGAAGGAACGGGTGAAATATGTGGATGGAACGGGTGAAGTATGTCGATGGAAAGGATTAACGGATGCATAATGGGTGATGGGAATGGAACGGTGAGATGGTAGAACGGATGAAGTAGATGGATGAACGGGAGGTGTGTCTGGAACCGGAAGCGGGTGGAACCGGTGAAGTGGTTGGAACTGGTGAAGATGACGTATGTGGATGAATGATGCATGCAGGAAGGATAACCTGGGTAGAACGAATGAAAGATGCATTGTATAAAACAGCTTGAGTGCATAAAGGTTGGAGTGCATAAAATAGCTTACAGTACATGGAATAGATTGGAGTGGATGGAACGGTTTCGAGTGCATGGAAAGCATTGGTGTGCATGGAACGCAATGGGGTGCATGGAACGGATTGGAGTGCATGGAACGGATTGGAGTGCATGGAATGGATTTGAGTGCATGGAACAGATTGGAGTGCATAGAATTGCACGACTTACTTGGAATGGTTGGGGTGCGTGGAATGTTTGAAAGAGCATAGAAAAGAACAGTTTTGAGTGCTTGAAACGGTCCTAATGCTTGGAACAATCGGAGTACATGGAATAAATGGAGAACATGGTTTGGAGTGCATGGAACGTTTGAAAGAGCATGGAAAAGAACAGTTTTGAGTGCTCAAAACGGTCGTAATGCTTAGAACAGTTGGAGTACATGGAAGGAATGGAGTTCAAGGAACTATTGGAGTGGGCCCGATCTCAAACACCTAAGGTAAACCACCATATCACATCTCCACACTTACTCTCTTCCTTACACCACCCCTCAACTAGAACACAGCGATACTATGACACCATTCGGTATAGCTGTTCTCATACTCCCCATCACTCTAACTAAACACTGCTGGTAACACACCCTCCAGTCTAGGCGTTCTCCTCAGGCCTAACGCAGCCAGAATCAGTCTGGATAAAACCTGCCAGAACGAACACATACTCCTCAACCACCACACCTACCGCTAAGAAGCAGCTATCACACGAATGCCACACCAGCTGCACACATATCCGGTGCACACACGCACCTTTTGACTCTTTCTATTCTCTCTACTGACTTCAACTTCGGTTCCCGAGGGCGTTCAACCTACCAGCACCTTGAGACCATACCAATGGTACATAAGGTGCTATATAAATGCAAAGTAACATAACATAACATAACAAAGTTGTACAACATATTAAAGCAGTGCCAACAAAACAAAGGGTTCACCCAGTCCCTTTCACTGTTTCACAAATGTAAAGAACTCTTATAGAACCTAATTTCCAAGAGCCCCATCAAATCGGTAGAGCTTACAAAATAGCTCAGCCCTATGGTACCCAAAAATGAGAAATGTAAGAGGGGATTGTGAATATGCATAGACCTCAGGAATCAAAAGAACATATTTACCCACACATTCCAGCACCCACACATTACTGAAATGTTTCAACTTGCTAACTATGAGGAATGGTCATCTTGCAAGGGTGTAAAGCCCTAGATTATTTTATTTGCATTCATTAATACAATGATGTGGATAATTCGATCTCTGAAAGGCTAATCTTCTGATCAGATTCCCCTTTCATAAAACTCCAGGCCAAAAGTATAGTCTGTATCTGTGTCCTGCTGCATCAGTATCATAATTTGCAGTGCCTGTTCTAACAGTGGCACAGAGCTGGTTCAGAGGCCAACGTTTCCCATTTGACAGCTGCAGTAACCGTCAAGGCTCGGCAGCACCAGGGCAGCATTTGAACTATCCCTGATGATCATAAATTGCTCAGGATGGTGTTAGGATGAACTCTAACATAAAGATACGCCTGAGTTTAGGCATTGTGCATGGCACTACTTATGATCATTGAAGCCACATCCATTTTGATATCACACATGCATCAGCACCTGTGTGTCAGCTCAGTTGTGGAAGGTAATGTGTATTCTCACCAGATGGGCTAAGCCTGCCAAATGACAGGACAGGAACCTGAATGGCCATGACTTTTCTTTGATCTGTTTGTGCGGGTAGGTACCGCCCTCCCACAGAGAAAGCCATCAATCAGGACATGCCCATGGTCCAGGCATCAAAGGAGCACAGCCATTCAAAGGGGGTAGCCTCAATCCAGTGTGCTGCATTTCTAAAGGCATTTGATCCTAGTGAGAAGGGAAGGGGAGGTGCAAGAGTAATCGGGCTCTGTACAGTGGTAGGAGACTTCCACAATTTTGTTTCTTTCTCTCTCTCTCTCTCTCTCTCTCTCTCTCTCTCTCTCTCTCTCTCTCTCTCTCTCTCTCTCTCTCTCTCTCTCTCTCTCTCCTTCCTGTCCCCTCCACTTCATGTAGAGTTGATCACTTTTGGTATGATGTCAGAAGGGCAAAGTCCACTTCCTTCAAGAATTGGCATTGGACCACTAAGCAGGCTAGCTTTAGTCCAAACTCCTGTGTACTTTGACCATTAAAAGACAGAGTTGCATACCATTTCTTTGATTCCCTCTGGAACAACACCTGAGAAGGATTCACTGGACCGCTTTTGGGAGATTTGCACTTTGTAAAGCCGACTACCACTGAGGATAAAAAGGAGCAGCCCAAGGCAGATGAAATATGTGCCCCTGCCACTCCAAATGGACAATGGTGGTGACACATGCTGTGGACCAGGACCTGCCATTGTGCACCAGAAAGCCCTGGAACCTGGAGAACTGACTTGCTGCTTGGGTCCATATGATCCACTGTGCCTGACCCTGAAAATACTCACCCTGTCCTTGAGCCCCTAGATTGGTTCCCACAGAACCTGGAGGACCAGACCTGCTAAGGCTCTGCGTACCACCACCTCAAAACTGGTCAAGCAGGTCAACAAAAGCGAACTTAATGCCATTGATCATGAGGGATTCTGCTGGTGCTTTCTGTCAACCTTCTGAACCTTCGAACCAGGCAATTTGTTTGCAAATTGAGCCAGCTGGATAATTCATTGTGCTCTTGCTGAGTCTTTCACCATCTGGGCTCAAATCAACCGGTAGACACTGGGACCCAACAAGAACCATTGGAGAGTCAATTGCTGACTCGAATGAGTGGTTTTGCCATGACTCGACCCGCCCCTTCAAACTGCCGCTTTGCCGAACCGCATCTTTGGAGCAACTTGAGCAGCATTTCAACCACTGTTGCCCACCATCTCAAACCACTGCAGCGTGATGCATCAACCCTTCCCAGTGGTTACAAACGGACCATGAAGAGATCCTGGTGAATGTCGTGACCTGCATCACCAAAGGTGGTCTTTGAGCCAAACAGAGCTATGGCATTTGAAAGTGCTTGATGCCTGCTTGCTGCTTGGGTCCATATGATCCACTGTGCCCGAACTGATCTTGCTTTGCTTGCATCACTGCTGGACACCAGGTTTGTGCCGTCGACCCGACATAGCCCAGATATTAGGCACTGTCGACCAATGATTGTCCCTTTGGTCCATTTGGGGCCTAGAGTCTGGTAAGGTTACCTTTGTACCTTTAATGAATATGTGTCTATCACCCCAGTATTCATACTCAGAGAGCTACCTTATCCTATTTATTACATACTCTCTGTACTTTCGACAAGAGTGGGTTTTGTACAGTGTTTTCTAGATAGTTTGATTGCAGATGGTGTGTTTGATTAAAATATATATATATATATATAGAACCTTAATTGTACATTCCCTTTTGTCTGGATTGTATTACTGTGTTGTTTAGTTCGCTACCGGATCACATTCACACCCCTCCTAAGAGCATAGTCTTCCCTTGGTTCACATTACCACAAAAGGCAAAGGAGGTATATCTCTTAACGTTGCCTGTTGTACCTTTATGATTGTGTTGGATCTTGGTTTACAGAAGTATGACGGGCAAGTGGGCATTTTCACCCCTAGCAGAGCAGAGTCCAATTTGTCACACTGGTGGCAGCTATTGGGATTTGAGAAAGACTGGGTTGTTGTGTACGCCTTACGTCCCGCCATGCTGTGACGTAAGGCACCATCCAAATAAATGCCCCGCGGGGGCAGTTCCGGGCGCACACGAGCACCAGTGTGTCCGCGTCTCTTTTTTGCTCCAGCTGGAGCCGCGCAGTGAGGCTTTGGCGCCCAGGCCCTCACACTCTCTGCTTCACGCCGACGCATCGGTCGGGAAGCAGGATACAACACTGGCGACGAGGAAGCTGTAACGAACTCCACACGTGACGCCCAGCAACGCAAGCCCTCAGTAGAGGTACAAATTTTGGGAACTCGGTGGCGGGCCCATCCCCCACCAAGAAAAACAAATGTTCTCAATTATTACAATCTTCTCAAAATCAATCATCAGGGAGCTGCATACATACCAGCTGGCATCCTGACTCACCAGCATCCTGCCACAGGAAGGCGCATAAGAATCCCATGTTTCACCTCAGAACACGCAACGTGGGAGCCAAAGAAAAAGACATTGGCCCTCATTACGACCCTGGCGGAAAGTGACTGACCGGACCGCCACAGCGTAAATAGCGTTTCCGCCATTGCAAGAAGGAGCAAAGTGCGGCCCATTCCGACCCATCGGGCACGAGCACCACGGCATGGCGGAAGTGCAAAGTCCGCGATGGCGGAAATGACCCCAAAACGGCCCACACCGCCGCCGTACGGCGCCCTAGGTGCAATACCGCCACCCATCACAGCGGACACCGCAGTGTGCGCCTACCGTAAAGTACGGTGACCGGAAATATACGGAAACGGAAGTTAAAACACGGACCCGGAACGGGAAACAACCCGCCGTACACCTATAAAACCACTAAAACCACACAACCACTAAAATCACCACCCTGAGACACAACCCAACCCGTCATCCACCCTAGCGAAACCAAGAAAAATGGGAAAAGTAGCGAAGAAAGCGTGCGACCGCAAGCGGCAGGTCCACTTCTCCCGTGAGGAACTCACCGTGCTAACAGAGACCCTCCAGGAGAATGCTGCCGTCGTCTTCTCCACGCAAATGACCAGGACGGCACTCGCAAACAAGAAGGCCATATGGGCTCTGGTGGCACAGCGGGTAAGTGCGGTGGGGACCGCACCCCGCACCCCACAGCAATGCCGTAAGCGATGGGACGACCTGCGGATACGCGTCCGCAGCATACTCTCTGCCAACCGCAACATTGCCACAGCCACCGGGGGAGGGTCGGAATCACCAATCAAGCTGACCCCCTGGGAAGAAATCTGTGCCTCCACCATCGGAATGGAGAGCATAGAGGGAGTCGGAGGGATGGAGAAAGGAGTGCAGACATCCGAAGAATCAGGTAGGTGGGCCTAATGAAACAATGCCAAAACCACAAAGTCCATCCATGTGAAGCACCATGTGTCCCCATAGTGCAACAGAAACACATGTCCAGGAGAACGTCCACACACATTGGCCTGATAGCGCACGTTAAAACCCACAATAAATACATAAATAATTAAAAACCCCTAAAACACGCACTACACGTGCAGCAGGCACACCCTAACTGCAGGCTGCCAAACAACTGCACCCTCACTCCACACACAAATGGAAGCACCTCCAAGGCCCCGACCCAAATCACCCTCAGGTACCACCCCAATGCATGTGATACAATGCCATTCCAATTCCCACAGACCCACCAATAACCCTCGCCCTCCTTTACTCCACCACAGGGTCCGATCCAAACGACGAGCTGCAGGACACCCCTACCAGCACACCTGCAAAGAGGGCCAATACCAACGGCCAAAGACCCTCCACCTCAGCTGCACGCATCAAGACACGGCAGCAGCACAAATCAGGTGGCAGCACACAGGAGGGAACATCAACAGGCACCCCAGCAGCCAGCATGCCCACAACACCACCACCACAGGTCCCCCCAACGGATGCCACAGAAGGCACTGCCTCCGGTGGCAGCAGCACCATAGGTGACACCCCATTGATGGCAGCATGCTCCGACACAGAAGACGGGGATGTCGAAGTCAGATCCATCCATGACCTGTCCCAATCCCCCTGTCTGTTCCATCCCGTACTACATGAGGATACCACGCAGGGGCACCCACAAGACGACGACTGGCCATCCCCCACAAGCCCTGTGGCAGGGCAACATGAGGACAACAGCCCCTCTGTGACACCCCCGCAAATGGCCATGGCCCAGCAGAGGCAACAGTCCCTCGACCAGTTAATCGTGCAACAGCAGCAACTGGCCACGCTCCTCAAGGACCATGCCGATGAATGTGGGGGCACTAAGGCAGACATAGAAACATCAACTGAGACACTTAGGGCACAAATGGAGAGAGGCACAGAGACACTAAGGGCACAAATGGAGAGTAGCACCGAGAGCCTGAGAGTCCAAATGGAGAGAAGCACCGAGAGCCTGAGGGGGGAACTGCATGCGACGTCCAAAGACGTATGTGGTGAACTTGCCGCAGTGCGCCGTGTGCTCACTGAGCTCTCGCAAACCCTTAGGGACATGCATGGACGTGAGCAGGCAGAGACATCATCCGTTGCAAGTTCCGTCCAGGGCAGCCCCCAACGTAGATCTGGGAGGAACCTGCGCTCCACAGGCAGGGGTGCCCCTGATACCCGCAGAGGGGGCTTGCAATAGCGACTGCCCACGGACGATGAGCATCTTTGGACACTGGTGTTCGGGGGGGAGGTGGGAGGGTGGAGGGGGTGTGTTGGGCTCACTTGGGTGGCGGGTCGATAGGGTGTACAACATGATATCACATATGCCATAAAAAGTGCACGATCAACCAATGAGATGTGTGGACATTGATCTTTGTGTACTAGGCCATCATAGGCGTACAGTCCATATTGTGCATGTCCCAGACACACACAGTGCCACGAGTCCCGTGTCCATGTATCAGCCACCAGGCGTGAGTGCTAGAAGCATACATCAATGAGATGCTGATGAATGTCACGGGCCTCCGGTGCCTCGCAGACTCCTTGAGGTGCTGCCAAATCCCCACCCTCATCATGACCATCTTCAGGTGCTTGCAGTTCTGCGTCAGGGGGCATGGGCACATTTCTACGTACGCACATGTTGTGGAGCATGACACATGCCATGACCATCTTTGCAACCTTCTCATGGCGGTACAGGAGTGCCCCGCCAGACCTGCTGAGGCAGCGGAAACGACCCTTTAGTAGGCCGAATGCCTGTTCAATGACTACACGGGTACGTGAGTGGGCATGGTTGTAGTCCTCCTCATGCTGGTCCCGTGGGTTCCGGACTGGTGTGAGGAGCCATCTCTTCAGTGGATATCCAGCATCACCTGTATGTGGACGATAAACGTATGATGTGGAATGCCATTGCTACGTACGCACACCCCCCCGCCCCCTTCCTGCCAGGTCATTGCCGAATCACATACCCCACATCATCATGCATGAAATGAGACTCACCGAGTAGCCAGGATCTGTTCCCTGCGTGTCGCTCCATGTAGCGTGGTATTGTTGAGTTCCTCAAGACCATAGAATCATGGGTTGATCCAGGGAATCTGGCACAACAATGTGTAATGATCCTGTTGGAGTCACACACCATTTGTACATTCAGGGAATGAAATTGTTTTCGGTTGCGGTACTGGGCCTCCATGGCATGTGGGACGACCAATTCCACATGGGTGCAGTCGATGGCACCAATGCAGCCCGGTATGCCGCCAAGTGCATGGAATCCCACTTTTGTGTTGGTAATTTCCTGCTCCGAGCGTGGTAGAGAGATGTAGTCGTCTGCGTGCTGCAGGAGGGCATCGAGCACTTGCAATAGTGTCCGTGAGAACAGTGGCTGAGAAATGCCATGCAACTGTCCGACTGTGTGCTGGTAGGTGCCTGTGGCCAGGAAGTGGAGTACAGACACCACCTTCAGTAGGGGTGGGATGGCGGTTGGGCTATCTATCATGCTGACAAGGTCAGCCTGTGTCATGTCCACAATGGCGGTTATGGTGTCCCGGTCCAGACGGTAGAGGGTGTGGATCTGCTCATCAGTGAGGTTGAACGGATGTGCTCGGAGGCGTGGGATTGCGGGCTGCCTGCGTGGTGGTAGTGGCTGTGCTGGCGGCCCTTGCTGGCCCTGCCTTGGCCTCCTCCTCCTCCTGCGTCTCCTCCGTGCGGCCGGTTGTAGTTGGTGTTCGTCTTCTTCTTGGAGTTGGAGTACTTGCAGTGCTATCAGGTCCCCCAGGGCCAACATCGCGAGTCCTGCCGGTAGCATTTCGGTGTGGTTGTGGGAGGAGACTGGCTGTGCAATTTATGTGTTTCCAGGCTGAATGGCCTCCACCTGTGGTGATTCATTCCACCTGTGCAAACTGCTCTCCCCTTTGGCCGAGCACGTCCCGCGCACAACGCTGCAATTCGTGGAATGGCATCTTGCTATTGCAATCTTGTATTTGTACCCGATGGCCGTGTAACATTGGTTGATATGTTCATTCTGTTGTGGTCCCATTGTTTCACATACTATCTGTGCAGTCGCGAACAGAGTTGTGAAGGGTCAGTGGAACGTAGTACTCGAGTAACGGTGGGCCCTCATTCATCACTGTACCGAGTTGCAACGACGGGCGGGGCGTCCCATTCGTGGGTGAAGGCAGTTGCCATTTTCACACACAGCCGCACTCGATGGATTAATTAGTGTTTTCAAACGGCCACAGATGCCTCTTCGACGTGATGTTGCAAATGAGGAATTCGAAGGGCGGCGCTTTCGGTATTCAGCTAGCGGCGAGGAGATGCCCACAGGTCTGACTGCAAATATAACGTTCTATTGTTCAATGTCCTTGGGACAGGGGCCATGGCGAGAATGCTATGATTGATATGAATAGTATGGGATGCGCAATTGCGTAGTGGACGATAAGGCAGGACGTTCCCAAATACATGTTACTTCACTAGACTGGAATTACGTGCTGGGGCACTGTGGATTTTGCAGGCTGCATAACGCACAGACTCAATGGATATTTCTAATGTTATGTGAGTAAATATTCAGGCGTTTTCATTACGGGATGAGGGAATGATGAATGGATGCATGGGCAGGTGATTTGATACAGTGTTTGCCATGTACAGGGCTTCTTGGGATCTGTCCGCCCCCCCTGCGCTATGTGATGCAGGGCTGCCATAGTGGGACCATCGTCTATCTGGCCTTGTTGAGCCCTCCCTGTCTCGACGCGCCTTCAGACACTTGTGTCCATGCACGTTACCAATCCCATCTGAAGGATTCTGTTTTCACAGGCGCATGCACAGGTACACTCGTTTGTGATGGTGTTTTCACCTCGATATAGATAGTTATGATTCGCAAGTGGTTTTGGGGTGGTGATGATCCTTTGGAGTGGGCTTGCATGCATATGGCTGTGGATCTAGTGTGATCATTGAAGTGAGTTGTTCGAATGTAGTTCTGATGGCCATTCTATTCTGTTTCTTTTCTTTTGGTTGACAGGTATCTCCTCCCCTTTTGCCACTGCCATCTGTATGCCACTCCTGCAGATGGATTTTACTCCCGACACCTGCTGCTTCGTGTTAATCAGTGGAGCAGCATTACGATCTTATGGGACGATCGCCAATGGGCCACATGCCCTTACGCAGTACTGGTGGCTCGGAGCAACATTTCGGCCTTTCAGCTGGACTAGTGCCTCCCCATTGGGACGGCCCTGCGGTTCTGTGCGCTTCCATGTTGCCTTTTCGTACGTGTATGTGGCTCTGTGTACCATGAGGGAACAGGGCGTCACACGAGTAGTGGCTGGTCATTTCTTGCGGATGCAGCCCACAATGGTGAAATGTGTTTTGGAGTTCATGGCCTGATGGCTGTATGGGCTTGGTGATATTGATGTGCATTAAAATTCTATTCTGATATG
The DNA here is from genome assembly GCF_040938575.1 of Ambystoma mexicanum. Classification (NCBI taxonomy): domain Eukaryota; kingdom Metazoa; phylum Chordata; class Amphibia; order Caudata; family Ambystomatidae; genus Ambystoma; species Ambystoma mexicanum. The sequence goes on along the minus strand of NC_090932.1, from coordinate 1,365,720,655 downwards.
GGCCGTGTAGCGTTCTTCTTTGCAAGTGATGTGGCATATTCCTATTTGGGGAGCGATGTATTGTGAGGGGATCTGCATTGGGTTCCAGCTTCGGGGTTTTGTTGCGTGGTCCTGTACTGGGCGCGTTTGCCTACGAAGCCCGTGAGGTCAGGGATGGGGGCTGCCAATATGACAGTTTGAATGTTGTCATGCTCAGGGGCGGGGGATTGGGTTTTGTGTGACAGATGCCGGTCAGCCAGGTGGACTGGTGGAATGTTGTGATTTTCTGAATATTGCTGGTCACAGGTGCCTGTGTTTGCGTGCGTTTCTTGGTGGGGGACTGTGGTCATGTCCATTGGGATGGCTTCTGTATTCGTGCCATCTGTGCCCTGCAGCTCCCATTGGCCCCTCTTGAGGTTCATTTGTTCGTTGGCATGCATGGGTGACTTGTGCATTTCACTGGTTGCATTGTGGCTTCGTTGCACCTACGGGGAGTTGTACTTTGTGGGCAGGGAGCGGTGTACGGGCAGTCAGTGGGGCCGTTTACGGTTGATTTGCGATGCCGTACTTCTCACCATGGCGGAATGGTGCATTCCGCCATGCTTGATGGCGTTAGGTACATGTCCGCTGGGGTCGGAATTGGCGTACCGTTGCGCCATGGTGGTGTTTACGGTTTGGCATGGCGCGCGCGCGCGTGCTTGGTGCAGTTAGCGTTGGCGTTCACTACGGTGTCGCTAATGGCATCGTACTTTGCGGTGACGGGTCATAGTCGCACCGAGCGCTATTCGATGGCGGTATTGCATTTCCGCCATCGTTTTCCGAATTCCGCCAGGGTCGTAATGAGGGCCATTCACTTCCTACGAAGGTGAAAGAGTACCAGCACAAGTGCGCACATACAGGTGTCGGGGGCACGCATAATGGCAACAGGCCTATCCACTCCGAGGCCTATCCACTGTAGTGGACAAGACTATGAAAGACCCTAAGGAGCTGAGCTTGCAAAGGCAGCCCACAGGTTTGTGACTACTCGCACCCTGAAAAAGGCAATGGCACAGATCTGCTAATAAAGAGCCTCAAAACCCTCAGGGGAAATTCCAGTAACTTGCATCTTCCGCTCCCACAGAAAGGAAGAGTGGGAGCAAACCTAACACCTTCACATCAGCACACTGCTGCCTTACATGAGTAAACTGGATACATAGGAGGGGAGATCCTGCCTGAAAGGGTAGACCCAAGCCGGCTGTAGTTAGTGCCACTCTCATAGAAGAGGGCGGAGAAAAGGTTGTAAAAATGGACATCTCTATATGATGAAATCCCACTAGGCCTGGGACTGGCTGAATGTACCCAGGCAGGAACTATACTGGGACTGCCAGAAAGACCAGGGTTCCTGCTAATACAGCAATCTTCTTGTACCATGTGTTCATAAATGGGAACTGAGCCCTGCATTTCCTGACACTGCTGAAAGTATCACCACTGTCCAATGATGTGGGTGCATGAGGACCATATCATCCCTTGTCCTCCAAAGCTAGTTAGGGCATTTGATGGTCTCGCCCACTGCCCACTGGCTATTTTAGAGTTCAGTTGGAGGGGATAAACCTCACAGTTCAGCATCATTGTAAAAGATGCCATTCCGGTAGAATGTCTATTGGGAAATGATAAACCTGATGCTGGAATTATTTCTGCGATCACAATATCTAGGGCTAAAGAAGCAGCTTGGGAAGCATCCCTTGCGGCCATGGGTCCAGCGGTTCTTCCAGATGGAAATGGTGAAATACCAGCCCCACTGGTCTGCTGAGTCCTGATCCAGAGTACACAGAGGCACCTGCTACTGCCAGAAAGGGGCTAGGTAGCCACAGAGAGGCCTACTGTGGAGGTCTCAGACTCAGCAACCTCAGGCTTACCTACAGGCATAAAACCAGAACCTGAGGTGGAGGACACAGTACCTTTTTTTTTTTATTTTTTATTTAAGTGCATATGGTTTTAAGTAAACCTTTACATGATATGTAAAAATAAGTCATGAAGACTAGTACATCATTAAAACATGAAATCAACATATCACTTCATGTATGCATTGTGATACTGATGAATTCATTATAAAACATATAAAAACACTTAACAAAATAATTCAGCCTGAACACTTCCAGTGATTAGTAGAACAGGCACCAAAACCCATGATTATGTACTAAATAGATGGCTAAAGTGCGGTACATCCTGCCATTACTCATAATTGGCAAAAGCATAATTGTGTGGATGCTAACTTGCCTATAGAATAAGCAGTTAGGAAATCACAAAGAAATTTCACAAGAGTGAGCTTCCATACAGAATAAGCAGCTGCAGTGATTACCAAAGATTCTGCCGCAAAATATTGCACTCCAAAATTGATCTGAGAGTTGACTATCAAATTCTGTTGCCAATTCGCCATAGCCCTTTGAAAACTGTTCCCCCAGCACAGGGCATCCTAGTACAGTATGTCAGCACCTTTCTATTTTCAGCCCACGGAGAAGACAAAGTATCATCTCTCGCACTATTCCTTGCCAGCCACTGGATGTTCAAAAGCGGATACAATTCCTAGGTGTATGTTATAAAAGGCCTCAAAGGCATAGAACCAGGTTTTTCCAAATAGGTGCAGGGTCATCAGGGCGAAAGACTTGAGTAACATACTCAGAATATTTCTTCCTCGTACTCACATTTGAGGAGTTCTTCGCTCGATCTTACACTCTAGTTTTAGTTTTAAGAGATAACAAGAGTGAAGGCGAATCCTCCTTGGGAGGAATTTCTAATGTAATGGTTAAGAGATATTTAGTCACTGTTTGCTCCAGATCATAGGATTGGCATAAAATTTGCAACAGCCGATAAATTTGCAGTGGGCGACTGTCCACTGGGCGACATGCAAGGACATCCCAATCTCACACGTAGAATCTTCAACTGGGACACCGTGGGAATGCCCAATATAGATCTTAGAAGCATGGCCTTGATACAATCTAACCAGCTCACAAACTTAGATCGTAAAAAGCTCCATCCCCTTTAGGATAACTGGGTCCGCACTAGTCCTATATATCTCCATATAGGCAAATACGCTGTATCTCCCTTTCGGTACAATTACATTTTTTAAGCACACCCACTTTCTTGACACTTTATCAGTGACAATTGTTTCATAGAAAGAGATGGTTGGGTGAACTTGTATAGGGATACCAAGCAATACAAATGAAATGACCACTTCAAGGCAATCCTCACCCAATTTCCAGCTAAAACTATTTTGGCAATTAGTTTGCTTACCAACTATCATTACCTTAGTCTTTTTAAGATGTATTTGCATCCCACGCTTGGTGGCATAGCTGCAGATAGCCTCCAATGTAGGCTAGAGTCCTACTGGTGTCTGGTCCAAGAGTACGTGTTGTCAGCATATGGCAACCAAAGGACGCTTTCTCTACCAATGTGTGGCAGAATGTTTTGAAAGGACCATATTGGGCCATCCATGTCAGCAACTTACTGGTTGAAAAACAGGGGTGCTAATACGCACCCTTGCTTCAGACCCCGATTGATGTTCATAAGATGTGAAACTTGTCCTTTCTGTTCCAATCACACTAGTGCTGATGTATTATACTAAAAAGAGTTAATACAATAAAGTAGTGATGGATCAATGCCCCATTGGACAAAGTTGTCCCACAAAAGAGTGTGGGAAACATATGGCATGCTGCAGAGTATTCTATATAACAGATTTATAAATGATTACTTTTGGAACGCAAGACATCAGCCATCAGAAAATGCCATGCCCAAATATTATGAAAGGTGCAGTTATCGCGTCTATACCTGTTTTGCAGTTTGTTTAGAAGCCCCTTGCTATCCACCCACTTCTGTTTGTATCTCAGTAAGATGTTAGACAAATCTTTCCACTTGATTCCAACATAGCAAGGAGCCTGTAATTCATTGGGTCCGATCTGCACCCCCTTATAAACTGGTACTAAAATCGATTCCCGGCAACTTGCAGGATTTATTCCAGATTTAAGAATATCTGCAAAAAACAGAGTTAAAAAAGATGCCCTTAATTCTGGGTTCTCCTTTATTACTGAGTCTGCCACACCGTTTTAATCTGTTTGCAAGCTAGCCGTTGATACGTCCAATTGCTAAAAGAACATCCTCCCTCTCAAATCCTTTACCAGCCTGTTAGACAGCCTGTACCCATCAAGCTTGCTCTCGGTCAAACACTGGTCATAGTACAGGCACTTGATATAGGTCATCCACTGGGCCTAAGAGATTGGATTAAGCTCCACTGGGGCAACTTCAGACATGAATTTTCTATCATAAGCCCAAAACATCCTGTTATCATTTTGTTTCATTAACACAAACATACATTTCCATGTGGTATTGTTCTTATTATGCTTGTAATTAAATAGCCAATGTTTATAACTAGGAGGTTACTACTAAGACACTTCTTAGCTTCCCATGTATAACCCTCTGATTTTAGGACCTGTCGAAGAGCCCTGCCATAGCCATTTTTGCAGTTGGAAATATTAATGTGAAACAGGCCTGCGTTCTTATTTATTGATCTATGGTAGACCTGACCAAGATGCCTAGATCTTAGAGCATAATCCATCATATGTCGTACCTCTCCATTGCAAACTTCCAAGAACTCCTCAACTGTTCTATCAAATTGACTAAACCATGTGTTGGATCTTTTCACGTCCTTATCGGACTAGATGGCACGATTGCCCTGTGCATTTACAGTCATGTTAGATGTTAAATTACTTTTGTTCTTAATAGATCTTAAATTAAGCATCCAGTCAATCATGGATGGTCACTTAGTTCCATGAAAGTAACTGAGGCCATCAATGACATTGCCCACAGCTTACAGTCCACAAAGACATAATCAAGTCTAGAAAAATAATTACCATTAAACCACGTAAATTGAGCTGTCTCACCTTTAGGGTCACATAGGGAGAGTAATTGTAAATGAAACGTATCCAATAACTCAGTCCACCGTTGGCCGGTGATGCAAGATCTACCATGATAAGATTCAGTGTCAGGTAGATTAGGCATAGTCAAACTATTATTCTCCATACAATCATCATCTTTCCCCTCAGGGGAATCACAATGTGCATTAAAGTCACCAAGAAAATGTATATTGTGATAAGAGTGAGTTTTCACCCATGCAAGGATCAGCCCCTCCACATATCTCTTTATCGCGGGAGGATAGCTCAAGGTGCAACGTGCTCGCCTTGGAAGCAAGATGACATGGAGAAACACAGGTTCGATCCCCGGGACCACACTTATAAACCTCCTGGTATTAAGCGCGTTATAAATAACCTATCATATCATTCATGGAGGTGGACATGTCTCCCCCTGGGGGATCATAAAGATTAAAGAACAAAATAGAAGGTGTTGCAAGGAGCAAGAGGAGATTAAAACCATTGTCTACTAAATCATCACAAGCCCTGTTTTCCACTAAAAAAACATATATGTAGCATATATTGCTGAACATGTGACAGGGTTATTTAGGAAAGATCGAAAGTCCCTGGTGTTTCAGGACATACACTTATACCCACAATCAGAATAATCTTGTCATTAGCTAAGGCCAACATTGCGTGCATCGGAAGACGCCACTTGCTTTCAGCACGCATTGGAGCACATTGCTTACTACGCCCCCAATTGGAACGGCAACTCAGTTCAAGGGACCTGCTGATTTACAGCAGCTAGAGAAGCGGATCTAAACCTATACGGATGATGTTGCTATCACCCACGCAAATGTATTTACATCCATACGCACTGATGTGTGAAACCCCACCCTGTACCGGACAACATACATCAAGTTCTGGAACTTCGAAAGACAAAGCGAGATCCATATGACCACATATGTCACTGAGAAGTGTGGTGACACCTCGAAACAACACACCTCGGATCGTGAGAGAACCAAGTCCAGGGCCACAGACTCTGGTCATGGACTGCGCTACAGTATCGACAAGGGGGATTTGAATAACCTGCAATCCTTCACCTCTTCTCTCCCCCCTTTTTACTCCAATTTGTTTTGGTACCCAATGAAGACTGTCCTGAAGAAAGTGGAACACCACTGAAACCGGTAGACGTTGAACCTTAAGAAATTACTGGTTCTTACTTACACACACAAGCGGATGCCTTTCTAGGATGTCCCCTCACTGTGGAAGTTTTGTCTTTAACCGTCTATTCTTTGAAGACGATTCACCTGTAAACAAATTAAAGGTTTTGCATATATTGGTTGGGGCACTTTAGCACCCGGTTTTATTAAACGGATCAATTTTGTTATCTTTTACTAACACCTGCACACTCCTAGCCAACTCTACAGGCTATTAAAGCATACTCTTACCATAAGTAGACTGCCATAAGGAGTGTGAGTGAGCTCTTTTGCCTTGCTCAATTTTTACTGCTTAGCCAATGGACACTTTTCATATATGTATAGTGTGCCTGATTTAGGTTGTGAGACTGTTCCAAATCCCCATCTGATGATAGGTGCATACTAGGAATTGGTAAATATTCCATTCCGTTTCCTGTCACTTTTAGATAAGCGGCACACCAGCGCTCCCTAGCACTAGTAGGAATTTAGGTAGAGATAGTTAGAACTCACATCTTTCCTACTGTCCTCCTCTGTATGCACCATAGACATCAGAGTCTCCCCCTAGATGAATCCGTGGCGACCGCTACTGGACTCACGTGATTTTTGTTGCTTATGATTATTTAATTCGTGGGTAGGATTCCAATTTTTTGTGTTATATTCTCGTCGCTTGGACGAAACCCTTTGAAACCTAATGAACCATTGTGTGTTTTTGTATTAGCTAAGGCCACCCAGAGATTCCAGGATCCAGTGTGCCACTTGACCCACTAGCGGTAATCTATCAGGTATTTTAAGTTTTCTTGAGTCAGAAAACAAGCTGGAATGCTCAGAAACATATCCCTGGTTACAGGACGCCGATGGACAGCTACTTCCTGGCTGAATGTTCTCAGTGGGAGGCTTCATCAATAAATGCTTTCAACAAACTACAAGGTCAAAAGTCATGGCCCTAAAATGCCTATATTTGGTGGACAAAGGGTCTACAATGTAGGTGAGAGAAACTCCACGACAGCCCAATTTTGACAACAGTCGACAGAGGGTAGTTTGGCATGTTCAATATCCGACGATGAAATGGCCACCAATGACAGATTTCTGTGTAAAATGTTAAAAATGTTACTTCGATTCAAAAATGGGCTCACTGCCATGGTGGAAATCTCTCTACGTTGGACCCATTTGCCAAGTGGCTGAGCTGTCATACACAACATAGTAGGATCCGCTAAGAACACCAAATCAGATAGATTTTTCTGGGGGACCTCCGGAACAACTCCAATGGTATTTTGATAAACAGTACTGCCATGATTGACCTCTTATGGGAAAAAGTGTACACGTCTTTCCAGATGTTGAGACGAAGGCGCCCAAGCATTCTTAGTCGAGCATTGGTCAACCTGCACATGAAGTGCAGATGCTTGGGACGGTGCTTCCTGATGCTGCAGCCTATTATCCAATGGTCCATATGGGCAATGCAAAGGAGGGTTTAATCTCATTCCTATTGCCCCAGCCGAAGAATTACCAGCCACACCTTGAGACTGGTCATGTGCCATCTTGGGGGGACTTCATGCAGGCTTACGGTTTTCACTCTCAACTAGCTTGCCCACATCAAGCAGTAGATTTTTCTGCTTAGCTTGCACTCCCGATTTAACATTCTTGCGTCTCTTTTTATGCTTTGGCAAAATGACCAAGCAAGTTGGTTTGGGAGACTCAATGTTATTGCGCATCACTACAGAGTGATCAGAAAGTGCAATTATGCTGTCTTTTGGAGGCCCCAAGACTGTTGCACGGAACAAGTTGGAATTGTTAAATGTCAGTTGCCACCTCCAGGGCATCACAGCCAGAAGTATGCAACAATCTAGTATAATTGTGCAGTGAGGCCGCTGAGGTTGAATGAGCCTCCAATGAGGAAGCACCAGTGTAGCGGTTGCTTGGAACATCACTATGTTTCATGATAATGTCGACCACTTTCGCCAAACTCTGCTTCAGTTCAAATTGCTCCTTTGCTATATTAGAACACAATCCCAATATGGCATCAACTGTGGCAGCTATGGCACTCAAACTAGGTGCATAGACCGGGATGTCCTACGAGGAAGCCTCCGAGAATACAGAAGAATCCAGATCGCTATCCAAAGAACAGCATTAAAACACACTTTTTTCAAAATAGGTGAAATCGACAGGTTGCTGACAGTAACGTTATCGTAATTATGAGATGGAATAGTGTATCCTGCCTAATAACAGTGCCTAGCGATTCCCTCTGTAAGCCAATACATTGGTTCAGTAGTGAGTTATTATTGTAAATCATAGGCAATATGGACATGGCATTAGACATGACGTTAAAGCATGAATTAAAATTAGCAAAAATATCCTCTACCTGCTCCAGTTTATTAGCAAAGGGGCCACAGCTGGTTAATATTAGGAAGCTCTCACTGTGCGCGTTCAGGTTTGGCGTTGTTTTGTTGTCAGGATACTGCTGCCTCCAACGAGTCACCCACAGGACTTCGAAAGCAATTGTCAACGAATTTCGTTCTTTTGCGCAATGGGCATGCGGCATGCCCGTGATTTTGCGGCTTTGGAGATTTTCTTCATTTCACCCAAGTTTAGTTTAGATGTTTATTTATAAAACGCGGCCAAACCCTCGGGTAGGTGGGCGCATTGTGCTTGAAGCAAGACATAGGTTACAGAAAGGCTGCACATACGAGATACATAAAAGGGCAGTGTAATAGGTATCATAGGGACCGGGTTACAGTATGGTCCATGTCAAGGTACAAGCTGATAGCTTGCATTGGATATACAGGATTCAATATAGATGAGCATGCAAGTATCTTATTCTTACTGAGTAGTGAGCCAGGTTTTCACCATAGCTCTGAATGACCAGAATGATTCCTCAGATCTGTTTGTTATGGGGAGTGTGTCCCAGCACTTCGCTGCTAGTACTGGGAAATTAGACCCCCAGATGTTGTCCGATTGAATTGAGGAATGTTCAGTAGGTGTGTGTAAGGTGTTCTGGTAGGTCTAGAGGTGCTATGCCTGGAGAATTTGTCTGATAAGTATCTGGGGGCAGTCAGTGAAAGGCATTTGTGTGTGATGACAAGCGAGCTTAGTTTAATTCTGTACCGGATGGGGAGCCAATGATGGTAGAGATGTGGGCCTTGCGAGGGAGGTTAAGGGCACATCTAAGGGCATTGTTCTGTAAGACCTGGAGTCTATTCAAGTTGATGTTGGTAGTGCCTACGGAGAGAGTATTGCAATAGTCTAGTCTAGAAAAAATCAGAGCTCTAGACAATGTGAGGCAACTTGTGGTGGAGAGAAATGGTCTACAGGCATTAATGAGTTTATTTGAGTAAGCCGTAGATGCGATAGTGGCATTTATTTGTTTTTTGAGCGATAGTGTAGAGTGGAAATACACGCCCAGTCTTTTAACTTTTTTTGAGACTTTTATTGCTGTCAATCATAAATGATTATTACCTAGCGTCCAGTTTGTCGAGGCAGGCCTGCGAACCTACGATGAGCAGTTCTGTCTTGTCATCGTTCAAGCAGAGGCTGTGGGTGGCCATCCATGCTTGAATTTCAATGTAGATTTCATTAAGCTTTGCAACATCTCTCTCATAGCACCCAGTGAGTGTGATGAGGACCTGGGTGTCATCAGCGTAATTGGTATATGTGACACCCAGATCATCAAGTCAGTCAAAGAGGAGCTTGGTGAAGATGTTGTAAAGCGTAGGTGAGATACAAGAACCTTGGGGTACTCCACTATGGATTGGGACAGGGTCAGCTGCTGCTGAAGGAGCGAAGACCCTAGTCGACCTGTCAGACAGGAAGGACCAAATCCAATTGGTGGCATTCTGTAAGAATGCAGCAGCCGAAGAGAGGTGATGAGTGAGAATTTGGTGGTCAACTAAGTCGAAGGCTGCGGACAGATCCAACAGGAGCAAGATGGCCAGATTGCCCTTGTCTTTGGCTTTGTCCATTTGGATTTTTAGATCCAGGACGGCAGTTTCTGTCCTGTGCCTGGGTCTAAAGCCGGATTGTCGCATGCCTAGGAGATCATTATCTTCCAAATGTTGTTGTATTTGGAGGTATGCCACTCTGTCTAGAATTTTGATGCGAAAAAGGACGGTTGTGATGGGCCTGTAATTAGTCGGTTATTGGGGTCTAGGTTGGGTTTTTTAAGGAGGGGAAGGACCCAGGTTTCTTTAAGGTTATTCGGTACAGATGAGTTTTTGAACGAAGAATTGATCAGCGAGGTGATGAAGGGGGCTAGATCTTTGGCTCCGTTCTTAATGACTGAGTCAGGGCACATGTCACCTTGGCAGTTTGAAGGTTTAATACTGGCAATTATGTTTACAACTTCGGCCTCAGTGACTGGGGAGAAGTGGAAGGAAGGGCAGTCAGGAATAGAGGAGCTCTTTTTACTACTAGAGTGGTCTTTGGAGATAAGGCTAGCTTTTTTGGACTCTATTTTGGCTTGTAGAAGGGCTATTTTATTTGATAGTGCAAGTTGTATATTATTGCACCATGCTTTAACCTTGATGTAATCATCTGTAGGTGGCGCTGGGGGTTCTAATTCTCTTAGAATGGAGAATAGCTCTTTCGTGTCTGATTTGGCATTGTGTATTCTCAGGTTGAAAATCTATATTTTAGCATTATTGATAGCGGTTTTATAGGTCGTAGCTGCCGATGAGAATTTATCTTTAGATGAGAGAGAAGGGGCTTTTCTCAAATTGGTTTCTGCAGCTCTCTTAATATTACGCAGTTCTGCTGAGAACCATTTATTCATGTGGGCAATTGGTTTGGATTTTCTTAGTTTGAGGGGAGCTATTTGGTTGAGGTCTTTTACCAGGGTGTTGTTATAAAGTTCAACTAGGTCAGTCGGATTTGCATTTGGCTCAGGAAGGTTAGCGTTGATAATTGGCGTCAGGAGGGGGTCTGAGGTTATCAATAGTAATATTGTGTTTGTTCCTAGTTGCAGTTTGGGGTGCCCTGATGATTGGAGTAGTTTTAGCAGATTTAGGTGAATCTTGGGGTAAGGAGAAAGTGATGATTTGGTGGTCTGTCCATGCACAAGGCGTGATGTCGATCAGAGATAGGTCGCAGTTAGCATCGGCTAACCAGTTCAGTGATCTCCCTTTTGAGTGTGTAGGCTTGTTGATATGTTGTGTAAGACCTGAGTGAATGATAGTGTTGTTAAGTGAAGTGCCGTTGGTATCATTAGGGTCATTAAAGCCCAAGTTAAAGTCTCCCATGAGAATAATTTGTGAACCTGGTTTAATGTTGGTTGTCAGTAAGTGGGAGCTGTCCTCCTCGAAGGTGGAGATTGCGCCAGGTGGTCTATATATGAGGTGTAGAAGTATAGCTTGGGTGTTGGATAGTGGTATTTTGATGGATAGGAGTGAGTAAGTTGCTCAATCGGTCTCAGGAGAGTGAGTAAGTTGCTCAATCGGTCTCAGGAGAGCAAAAGGCAAGGCAAAGTGTGATATAATCACTTACCACAACCAGGCCAAAATGGCCACACACGGGAAAAAGCAGTTACGCCCAACACAGGTGACTGCAATAATACAGTAAACAATAAGATACATCAGGCTGCTCCACCGCTCACCACAAGCCACTTTAGGCCACTTACTCTGCTAGTGTAGGTTAGAAATTTCAGAGCGAAGATAAGAAAATAGTCTTGTTCGTCCCCGGCTTCGCCAGCAGACCACAACAGACCACTGGTCGTATCAAGTCTATTAACAATGTAATCAACTGGAGTAATCCGGTGTTCAAATAATTAAAAGAATTATAGCGGTGCAAGGTTAAAAAATAAAGTTTACGTACCTGTTAAATTTAAAAAAGTTACCAGAATCATGCACGCTCAGTGGCACACGTCACCGGTCGGGTGCCGCAAGTTATAGTACCTCTGACAATAACTATCTCTTCGTGTCGGTCGGCAGTATGGCCCATACAGCAATGACTCACTCGGCTGTGCTTTGATCTCCTATCTGCCAATCATAAAAGGCAGTTTCTCGATATAAAAAAGAGCCACAAATGTAACTATGTAGAATGTATGAACATATTAAGTGTAACGAATAATAGATGAAAGCACAAAGAATGTGATGAATGAATTAATAAACAAATGAGCAATAACAGTATTTGATGATCGTTTGGTGACTGCTACAGGTTACATTTGAAGGTGTGCAATAATAACGACGTAGATTGAGAGCCGGGGGGGAGTGGTGAGTCGTGAGGCAGAATGCTAAACAGTCGCAAAGCAGGACACTTTAAGGAAAGTAGTAAGGCAAGCCGTGTTCACTCTTCGTACTCGAGGCAGAAAGCCGTTGCGTGAAAATGCGGAGAGGCCAATGGCTAGAAAATACCACAGCCTGACCCTGAAGGTGTTTCATTATTTGGTAGCCCCTGGTCTGTGACACCCAGTTCACATCCAAGCTTTGGACAGAAATGGAATTTCTCTAGCACACACGATTTTTGTGCTCAAAGTGGCAGCCTTCAACACTAAAAAGTAAATTGTCATGAAGAGAATAAACAAAGTAAACTCCAACTGCAACAGTTTGAACTCGACGTATATCTCCTCACAGTGTCATGCTACCATATCTAGAGGATCTTACCATCCCAAGATGCACAGAGGCCTATGGTCCGTCTGGATCGTAAAGTGAGACCCACAGATGTGCTGTTTCATCTTCTATACGCCCCAGAGGACTGAATACGCCTCTTTTTCTAGGACAGCCCAGTTCCTTTCCCTTTTTGTCAACCACCTGCTAATGTAGGCAACAGGTTGCTCTACAGCTTCGGAGCTAACACTACTCCAATCCGAAAATCACAGGCGTCTGCCCTGCACAAACCATCCTTTAAATCCTGAAAGGAGGTTTGATAGGCGGGGCTCCAAGTGTACTTCTTTGGCATGTTTTCGGATGTTACATCATTCATGGTCATGGCAATGGTCGCATATCCTCTGATGAACGACCGGTAATACCCGGTGAGACCTAGAAAGGCTCTCATCTGCGTCCGTGTGGTGGGATGTCCCGCTCCTTACCAGCCTGTACCTTTGCTTCAAGAGTTTGTTTCTGACCTCCACCGAGCAGGTGGCCTAGATAAATCACGCTACCCTGCACTATCTGGCACTTCGTGGCCTTGATAGTCAGGCCTGCATTCTACAGCGCCTGAAGCACTTGTTTCATGTGCGATAGATGATCCTCCCAGGTGTGGCTGAACACAGCAATGTCGTCTAGATAGCCAATGCTGAAGTTTTCCAGTTCAGACAAAACCTGGTTAACCATCCTGTGAAAAGTGACAGGAGCATTCTTCAATCCAAAGGATATCACAGTGAACTGATAATGTCCTTCCAGTGTTGAGAATGCTGACCCCTCTTCCACTCCATCTGTCAAGCTGACCTGTCAATACCCCACTTTGAGATCAAAATTTCTCATGTACTTGGCAGTGCCAAGCTTGTCAATGAGCATATCTGCCCAAGGAATGGGGTGAGCTTTGTGACAGAATTGAGCCCCCTTTAGTCCACAAAAAAGCGAACTTCAGTCTTCCCACTACTGGCCTTTTTAGGGACCAGTACCACAGGACTAGCCCTGGGGCTGTGGGATGGTTTTATCACTCCTAGGGACAACATCTTGCAAAATTCCTCCTTGATGGTGTCCCTGACCTTATCAGACATCGTTGAATTCTACTCTTCAACGGTTTATTGTCTCCAGTGTCCACATCATAGGTGCACCGTGACTCAGCGAAAACAGACCGGCAAACTGTCCCAGTAAATGGCGACAGACTGTCAGTTGCTGTTCTGACAGGTCTGCTGCAAGGTTAACACCTTCAACTGAACCATCTGTGCCTTCAGCGTGAAGGAGGTCTGGGAGGGGATAGGTCTCCCCCTCAGTCTCTTCGTCAGTCTCTAACGCCAGGACCAAGTCTTCCCTGCTATAATGGGGTTTTAGCCAATTGACGTGAAAGACCCTGCACATCTGTTTAGGTCCTTTCACGTTAAGTAGATAATTCACCTCACTGACCTTTTCCAGCACACAGTACGGCCCAGTCCACTTGTCCTGAAGGGCACTGGGTTTGAGAGACTCCATAATCCACACTCACTGGCCTGGAGAATAGACTGTCACTGTGGCCTTTTGGTTGTGCCAATGCTTTATCAGCTCCTGACTGGCCTTTAGATTATTTGTTGACTGTTCCATGTACTTTGCCATTCTAGACCGCAGGCTGAGTACATTGTCCACCCCATCTTGTGACGGGGATGAGGGTTTACTTTCCCATCCCTCCTTCGCTAGACTGAGGGGACCTCCTACAGGGTGTCCAAACAGAAGCTCAAAGGGCCTAAACCCTACTTCATTCTGTGGAACCTCCCTGTAGGCGAACAGAAAGCATGGCAGGAGACTATCCCATTTTTTCCTCAGGTGCTCTTCCAAGCCACTTATCATGCCTTTCAGGGTCTTGATGAACCGCTCAACCAGCCCATTGGTTTGTGGATGAAAGGAGGTAGAGAACCGGTAGGTGACTCCACACTTTTCCCAGATAGTCTTCATATTTGCTGATATGAAATGTGATATCCTCTCAACACGGGAGAATATCCCAATCAGAGCCTTCGCAACCACAGTGGCTTTGATGCTCCTCAGAGGGACAGTCACAGGGTATCTCGTGGCGTGGTCCACCACCACCAAGTTATATCGGTTCCCTGAGCTGGTTTGAGGATCCAAAGCACCCACAATATCCATGCCTATTTTTTCAAAAGGCAGCACAACCATGGGTAGTGGAATTAAGGGGGGCTTTGTGGCACCAACTGACTTGCCAAAAGCTTGAGTCAGGTAGGACTGGACACATTCCTTAACTTTTACGGCCAGTAAACATGCACAGACAACCGGTCCACTGTCTAAATCACTCTCAAGTGACCCGCTAAAGGAATTTTGTGAGCCAAATTCAAAAGGAACTTTCAGTGGGATTGGGGTACCACCAACCTTCTGGTGTCCTCACCTTCAGAATCCTTTGGCTCACTGTACAGGAGTCCCTCCTCCCAGTACACATTGAACAGTCGAGGGGCCTTGCCCTTAACCTGCTCCTCTGCCTGCTTCCACAGACCCACCAGAGTGGGACACTCTTTTCCGGCTGTGTAGAAGTCAGTCTGATCTTGGCCCCCACTAATGCAAACTCATCCAGCTTGGGTAGACCCTTCAGATCCGTGCCCACCCAACCCTCCACCTCAGGTTCCTGCGCTGTGCCAGGCAACTCTGAAGTCACAGGGTCCCCTGTTACCAAAGTAGGGTCCTCTGTGGCTACTAGCCCCTCTCCCGCAGGAGTAGGTGACTCAGTAGTCTGTAGAACTGGACTAGGGGCTGCTGGCCATGCAGGTCCTTCGAACAAGCCCTCTGGAAGCATTCCAGGCCCTAAGGCTTTCAGAGTGTTCAATCTGACTTTTTCTTTGGCCCTCGATTGTGTAGCTGCTGCTGCGACTATTTCAAGATCAGGAAGATCATTACCCAACAGACATGGGACAGGGGTGGAGTCTTTCACCGCAACACAGCACTGGGTCGTTACACCTCACCAGCTGAACTCTACTATCACCAAGGGGCACTTAGTCTTACCATCAAATCCACTTATGCACAACTCAGGCCCATCAATATACTGGCGTGGCTGTACCCACATCCGGGTGACAGAGGTGACACTAGCCACAGTGTCTCAAGCCGCAGTAGTTTTGTGTCCATTGATGTACACGTGCTCTAGATAGAGTTGAGTATTATTGCGAACTGGGATCTCATCTGGGGATCCGATACTGTTTCCATTCAGTGTAACCAGTTCACAATAGCTTCTCCCTGGCCTAATGGGATATCCTCCTTTGAGAGGCCCACACTAATGATGGCCACCTCCATGAGTCCAACATTCGCTATGGCTTGCTTGGATAATCCCTTGCAAGCAAGATCCCCTTTCCTATGGCCAAGCTCCTTACACACGAAACAACCTTTGGGTGGTGAGAACGCAGGTGTCCCAGTGTTAGGCGTGCCCGTGTCCTTCTTTTCGGTGTGCACGGCTGAACTAGAGTTTGGGGGGTTCCCTTCGTTCTTTTGGGGACCTGACTTTGAAGAGGATTGGGTTGGACCTTTGTCCTTCCCATCCTTGTTTACATTTTTGTCCACCGATTTCTCTTTGAGCTTGGGTATGTTTGCCTGAGCCTTTTTCCAGACTCGAGTATTCACAAACCTGTCGGCAGCCTTTGCAAGCTCCCTAGGGCCTGTGATAGTCTTGTCCACAAGAAGTTGGTGTAGCTCAACCTCACAATTCTTCAGCACATGCTCACATGCAATCAAATTTTACATCCCTTTAAATGCGTCAAGTTTGTTACCAGTCACCCACCCGCTCAGATATTTCAACAAGTGTGTGAACGCTTCAAATGTCTGCCCACTTTTCTTTCCGAGCTCTCTGAAGCTCTTGAGATACTGTTGCAGGGTTTTACAGAACTTCCTAAGGAGGGCTGCCTTCATGCTCTCATAATCGGGCCTTTCCTCAGGAGTTAACTGAAGAATTGCATCAGTCACTGGTGTCTGTAAGCGACTCATCAGGGCGCACCCTACAGTACCTCATCCACCTCATGCAGCTGGAATGCCAGCTGGAGTGCTTCAAACCGGTGAAAAATATCCTTCCCCACTTCATAAGATTCTACTACATCTTTGGGGATGTTCAGTCGGGGCTTATCCCGGGCACTCTGGTTTGAGCCACTACTGCTGTTCTCGCTAGAGGCAGACCTGTTGGCCTCTTTCTGCTCTTCAAGCGCCAGATTAAGCAGCTCTATGTTGACCTTGTCCCGCTGTTTCTGTTCCTCTAGCACTTGTCTCTTCTCCTCAATCAGGTGCTTTCTAGCCGCTACCTCATTTACAGCCAGAAAAATTACTGGGCCACTTAGAGGCTGTGCTGAGTCCTAGGATCTGCGTGAGGCCGCACTAGCCCCTGTCCTCACTGACACACTTGAGTGTTGAGAAACTACACTTGCCCCCCTGCAGAATGATTGGCAACTACTCATGCAGTCGTCCTCGTAATTTACCCCCTCTGGAAGGTCTTGTCTGTTTGTGTACATGTGGCCTATTCTGTCCCCTGGGGTCTTTTCTCCAACTGCCCTCACTTCTACCCAAGATTGGAGGCTGGTCAGCAACTCAGGTTTAGTAACCTTAGTGCTGTGGGGAAGTCCTCTCTCTTGACATAGGACGCACAGGACATTCTTGGTCATGCCTTTTATAGTCTTGAATGTCAAGCTCCATGACTATTACTATTACCTAGCAGTGAATAAAAGTTCTCTGCAACAGTACTTTTATCGTTGGGTGACTAAGCTGTGCACAAGGCTCCAACTGATCCAACTGCTTTCCGCCATTGTGACGAATCAACTTCCGGGGCACCAGTGGTCCAGGGATGAACATCGGTTTCTAAACCATCAATCAACCCCACACCTCTAGTACACCAGAAGGGATCCAAACAGATTGGAATACAAGTGAAGTATAAGACCTCCTTGTGCAACTTTGGTAACGTGGACGGAACACAAGGCTTATCTATGCAAGGTCATGGATCGTTGGTTAGTTGCAACGCAGCGAAAATACAATTATTACCCAATGATAAAATGGACCATCCAGTAAATGTTGTATAGAAATATCTACTTTATTATTACTACAACAAACAGTTCTAGCACACTACAATTACAACACACACTGTAAAGGAACATAGAGGACAGACAGTTTCACAAAGGAAAGGTATGCACTCTGGATACTGACAGGAGGGTCGTTGGTAAAGCAATCAGTCTTACTGTTCAAGGTTTTTTGTTTTGAACGCCAAAGGGGCAAAGAGGTGTAACTGTCTCTAGGGGCCTTCAGAGAAGGACCAGGGGAGCAGAACCACAATGTACCTGGTGCTGAAGAAGTTCTTGGTGCTAGACAGCATCGAGGCAGTTCCAGGGTGCTTTGCAGACCATGAGACAGAGTTAGTGGCAGGATACAGCTGCGGGTACCAGACAGCAGGCAATCTTGCAAGCGAGGCTTGACGGACATCTGCAGGCTGTCCGGTGTGGTGTCTCAGAGCCAAGAATCATTGTCTCTGTGCTGGTTTGCGGATCTGGAATGCTGGTCGAGGCATCTTGGACGGCTCTGGTGACTGCAACATGACAACAATCAGTGGTGCAGGCAGATGCGTTCAAAGACTTGACTGTCTCAAAATTGTCCTTAAAATGATGGACGCTGGATGATGCTTGTGTGGCACTCTCCTAGCTTCTTCACAGGGCTCATGTCTTTTCAAGGCAGACAACCCAAAGCTCAGGAGGGTGTTAGCAGGCAACAATCATGTCCTTTGTCCAGAGACTCTCCAGTACTTCCCAACTAAGAAGCTTGCTGTCAGAACCTAAAAGGGTACGCTGTGTGCTGGCTGGGTACCGGTTTTGGAGCTGCTAGACAGGTCCTCTGAGTCTGGTATCTCCCTCTGGTTCCTGGGAAATGTACAGGGGAGGGATTTTGCTTCCTTCTTGGAATTCCTGACCTTCCTTCACTGATGTAAGGTAGACTGTACCTTCAGCTCGGGTCCAAATGAGTCATTCTTCTTAGTCCTTGCAAAGTTTTCATATGATCTGATCAGTGAGGGTTTCAGCCCTGTTTTAAAGCCAAAAGGTCCCAGTGATTGGTGTAGGCTAAGCGCACCTAAATGGAACAATCCTGGGTGCCCACCACCAATCTTCAGTGATGCTTCAGGTCAGAATCAGGGCGCTTGAGAACAGACAGGGAAGGATGACAACATATACTTCTAAGTCCCACCCATCTTCTTGTCTGCTGTACCCCAAAGTGTCTCCCTAATAAACTGAGCCCTATACAGCGCCTGATCACTATATGGGCCTCCTTTGAAGTAGGGGATTGTAGGCAGACTTTTGTCTTCTACAATTCACATACTTCCCTGCTCTGAAAGGAGTGGTTCGAGATAGGACATTCACTGCCCTTTTATACCAAGGATGGGTGTCAGTACCAAGTTGACATATTGCATTACAATGAGGTGTCTGGCGTTTGGTCTCCATTGTCACTATCTGCACCCAGGCCTTCACTAAGGCCCGCTAATTAACAATCTTCAGTATACGCTGCCACCAGCAAGGTTTCACAATGGAGATACAAATCCATGGGGCCTTTACATTGTAATCAGGCTGCCCATGGCCAAAGGCTTTTGATGTACCCACAGCTGTCAGGTGTCACCTACCAGAGTACATGACTATTTCAGTGCCACGATGCCTCTGGGCTGTCTGCGCGTTTTATAAATGCAAATAAATAAAAAAAATAAAAATAAAAAAAATATTTTTCGACTGTGTGGTGAGCGTGGAAAATCTGCATGGGAATGGCCCCTTCATTAATTCTTTTTAAAACAAACAAAAAAAGGCCTGGCAAGCACACTTTTCCTTTGCTGATGGTCGAATTCCTCACAGATGGCAATCTTGAAAATGCTTCTTCAGTCAAGATGCAGCGTCATTGCATCACAGAGCAGCTGATTGACACCAGGGCCCATTTTCATACTCCTCCAAAACCTTTGGCAGAGCCATTCCTTGACCTTACAATGTATACAAAATCTGTTATCACTTAGTTATGCCTGTAACATTTAAGTTTTCCAGCGCCCAGTTACCTGAGGGTTCAGGGCGCAATACAAATAATAAACAAATACAAAAATACAAAATTCAGGAGGCCTTAAGCAGATGTGTATTAGCTAGCAAGGGAGTAGGAATGTGAGCATCTGAGATGCCCACCTTCTTATCTCCAAGGGGTGTCCCCTGGATCCTTTCAGCCCATAAATGGGAGGGAAGCATTAGTACTGTCCTTTACATACAGGACAAACATTGAATATTTCCACTCACCCCATTTTGAGTTATTAAGTATTCCACCTTGTAATGATGATTACTGATATATTATTGTTTATTATTATTATTATTATTATTATTATTATTATTATTATTATTATTATTATTATTATTATTACTATTATTACTATTATTTGTGTATTTATTGAGCATGGGCCTAGCTTCGAGAAGCAATGGATTGCTTTACAGAGGTATAGGCCAATACAGATGCATAACGGAGCGCTTTACAGAGATGTACAACATTACAGATGCATAACAGAGCACTTTTCAGTGGTAACAACAGAACAGATATACAGGGGTAAGAGACAGAGGGGGGCAGAGGATGGGTACAACTGTACCAGGTGGCAGGGCAGAGAGGGGTAGAGTAATGGCCTAGGTTTCAGGGAGGAGAGACTCCTTTTCTGATTCTTTGATTTGTTGGTGTGTGGGGCGAGTCTGATGCTGACGGTGCGGAGGTTCCATAGTATTGGGGCATAGGCAAAGAAGGCTTGTTTTCTGATCCTTTCCTTTTTGCAGTCTAGCTGTTCAGTGTTGTTGGTGAGGAGTAGGAATTCGGTCTTGAAGGAGTTGAGCTTCAAGTATGCACTGGACATCTAAGACTGGATCAGCAAGAGGCAGGTTTTGAGCCTATGGTTGTCCTTGATGGAGGCGATCTTGAGGTATAGCTGTGTGCCATGGGTGTATTGATGGATGTGGATGCTGAGTGTGGCTAGGACGGCTCACAGCAGCTCCATGTAGAGATTGAAGATCACTGGGGAGAGGGTGGAACCATGGGGCACTCCACAGGTGACGGGTAGTATGGGCGATCTAGAGGAGTCCATCTGAACAAACTGTGGTTGGCAAGGTAGGACTTGAACCAGCGTAGGACAAGGTTGATGATCCCCATGTGCCGGTGTAGGTGTCCGTAGGTGCCTGATGGTTTACTGTGTTGAAAGCAGCCAAGCAGTTGAGTAGAACCAGGAGGCAGGGGTGGCTGTCATAAAGGATGTTGAGGATGTCGTTGACCACCAGTATGGTTGCTTTCTGTGTGGTGCATCTGGGTCTGAGAACCGTAACGGTAGGTTGCAGGAGATTGTTGGTGTCAATGTGTTTCTGCAGTTGTGTGGCTATTGCTTTCTCAAAGATCTTCCCTACAAAGAGAAGATGGGTGATGAGGCGATGCTACAATCATTTGTTGGGAATCAAAGTGGGTCGATGGGAAGGTGCCTTGGGTTAGGGAGCTGTCAATGATCTCTGGGTAGGGAAGGAAACTGCTTCTTTGGGGAGGGTCTTGAGGATGGATGCTGGGAGGATGTCATCTGTATATGAATTGGCTTTGAGGGCAGCCAGGGTTTCTACCAGGTCCTCTATCGAGAGTGTCTTGAATGTTGTCCAGGTTGAGGAGATATTGCGAGGAGGGTCGGGAGGTGGGTCTGTCGATGCAGAGTTTGCATCTATGTGCTGGGGAATCTTGCTGATTTTGTCGATGAAGAAGGTGTTGATGGTGGTGGACTTTTCGGTGGTGTGTGATACTATATGATATGATATGGCATTTATAATGCGCCTATACACAAGTGTTTTAAGGTGCGACGAGGCCGGGGAGGAGGAACAGAGGGAATACAAACAACGATCCCAATAGGCTAGGTGTCATTCAGATTGCGCAAGAGCATGGGAAGGGGAAGGAGGAGAAATGCAGGAGGAGGGGGAGAGGACAGTGCAGCACATGAGATAAGAAAACAAATAACAATACGTAAAAGTACGGCCAGCAGGTGGCAAGTGCAAGGGTAAGTGCAGATGTCAGGTGTCAAGTGCTGGTAGTGGGACTGTAGGGATACAGAAAACAGTCCTCTAGTGCGGGGGTTGCCAGGAAGGCAGTGCAGGAGTGTTACTGGCAGGGGGACCTGGGCCCCGAGATCAGAGGGTGGCCAGGTAACCAGTCCAGTTTCAGTGTCAGCCAGGAAGTCAGCAAGTGAGAGGAGGAGAAAAAGCAGACGCAAAGAGAAAGGTCTTCAGTTGCTTCCGGAACCGAAGATGATTCTCCTCAAGTTTCAGGGAGGCTGTTCCAGAGGGAGGCCTCAGCTGAAAAAAGAGATCTACCACTAACTCGTTGCTTGGAGAAGCGACTGACCCTGAGAGGGTTTGAGGCAGACGAGCGAAGAGCTCGAGAAGGAAGTTATTTAGAAAGAGAGAGTTGAAGGTATTGAGGCCCCAGGCCCCAGAAGGCCTTGTGGACGATGCAGAGGGTTTTGAACTTAATCCTTGCAGCCACTGGGAGCCAGTGCAGAGATTTCAGTCCTGGAGAGATATGATCCCTAGGCTTGAGGCCAAGGACAAGTCTCGCAGTTCTGTTTTGGATAAGTTGCAGAGGGTGGAGAGTAGAAGCAGGCAGATTTAGAAAGAGGCTGTTGCAATAGTCCAGCCTAGAGATAACCAGAGATCTGGAGACAGTGAGCTTCTGGGGGAAGGAGAGTAAAGGAAAAATACCTCTGAGGAGGTGCAGCTGGTAGTGTGACTCCTTAGAGATGTCAGAGATGTGAGGGGAGAAGGAGAGTGTAGAGTCGAAGATGACCCCGAGGTTTTTAGCCTTGCAGGTGGGAACAAGAAGAGGGCCAAGAGAGGCCGGCCAGAAAGCTACAGGAAAGAAGGGAGCGGGTGTGCCGTTGAAGAGAATCTCAGTCTTAATGGCATTAAGGCAGAGGTCATTGGCGGCAAAACCACTCCTGGACAGCAGACAGACAGTCAGAGATGAGGGAAGTAGAGGAGGAGGCCGAGGGTAGCCTGAAGATGAGCTGGGTGTCATCCGCATATCACTGAAAGTTGGGGCAGTGAGCGGCCATGTGGTGGGCCAGGAGTGCCAGGTATTGGTTGAACAGCCAGGGAGGGAGGTTGGACCCCTGTGGTTCACCACAGTTAGAGAAAAAGATAGCAGAGAGGAAGCACCCAAGTTGAACCTGGGAGGGTCGGTCAGAGAGGAAAGAAGTCAGCCACACCAGAGCCTGACCAGTGATACCCAGGTTATCACGGAGATGGTTGAGCAGGATGGCATGGTTGACAGTGTCAAAGGCAGAAGAGAGATCAAGCAGGATGAGGACGCAATGGGTGTTAGAGTCAGGGTTGGAGAGCAGGTCTACACTGATGCTCAGGAGAGCAGTTTCCATGCTTCTAGCAGGTCTGAAGCCATACTGATGGTCAGGAAGACAACCAACTGATTCAGTGCGGAGGTTAAGCTGGGAGATGGGCAGTTTCTCCAGGAGCTTGGGAGATTGGGCGATAGTTAGCCGGGCAGGAGGGGTCGGCAGAGGGTTTCTTAAGAAGGGTGTGCACAAGGGAGTGCTTCAGGGGGGATGGCAAGACTCCATTGGCGAAGGAGTGATTGCAGAAATCAGCCAGGGCAGGAGGCATGGCGTCAATGTGGTCCTTGATAGTTTTGGAGGAACAGGGGTGAACCTGTTTCGACAAGAATTTCATAGATCAGACTTGTCTAGAAACCTTGTCTGCGGAGAATAGGGGAAAGGTATAGAAGGATGGAGGAGAGATGGCTGCAGAAAGGACAGATGAAGAGCAGGGAGTGGGCAGAGGGAGGGGATAGGAGGAGAGAGAGGGCAGGATGTCCTGAATTTTAGAGATGAAGTGAGAAACCAATGCAGTACATAGGGCCTGTGAGGGGACAGGAGCGGTAGACCCCCCTTGTCAATTTGCATATTCAAGTAACTTTGGGTCTCACCCTAAGTTACTAGGGGAATCCAGACGTGAAACCCTTGCTCACTATTCTTAGAGAGGCACAGCTCCTCCCTACTGATGTGTTCCAACCAGACCGAAACACGTGTCTGGGGATGCTGTTGGTACTCTTGTTCAGAGGAGAATTGCCTAGCATTTCGGTGCTGGACTGCCCCAGGGCAGGACAAAGACTGATATGTTTGGGATATTTCTTCTCTGTGAAAGATAGTGAGCTAAAGACTCTGGGTAAGTCTCTCGTAACCAGGACTAATGTCTGGCAGAGAGACTCCCAGGACCCCCCTTGTCAATTTGCGGTAGAGACTGCGGCAGGATTGGCCAGTTCCTAGCAGATTTTAAAGAGTTCAGCCGAGTTGTTAGATATCGCAGAGACGCGGGCTTGGAAATGCACTCTCTTCTTGGTTAGGACAGAGAGCCTGTATTGCCTTTGCAGCAGGCGGCAGGCCAGCTTGTCAGAGGATGTACACGAAGCACGCCATTTCCTCTCGGCCTCCATACACTTGTGTTTTAGGGTGACAAGGCCTGATTCGAACCAGGAGTTGCACTTGGCTTTGGGCTTCAGGCAGATTCTCATGACAGGGGCAAGGATTTCAAGAGTATCAGATATAGTAGAGTGGAGCGTGGAGTGTGCTGGGTCAGGATGAGAGCCAGCCGGAGGGGGACGTGGGGTGAGAAGGTGGCGACGAAAGCCTCAGCTGACATGCGCTTCATGGGTCGGATGACTGAGAAGGTGGGTGGCAGTGATGGAAGTGGCTTGGCCTGAGGGGTAGAGAGGGTGAGGTAGGAGGAGAGGATAAAGCGATCACTCCACGAGAGAGGAGTGGTGAGAGGGACAGAGAGGGGAAGGTCTGAGGAGATCAGAACATCAAGAGTGTGCCCTGCAGAGTGAGTTGGGCCAGAGGGGAGAATAGTGACTGAGAGAGAGTCGCAGAGGTTTCACAAGAGTCCAGAGGGAGGACAGGAGGCACCAAGTTTGATGTTCAAGTCCCCAAGAAAGAGGAGTTGAGTAGTTGAGGCCAGGAGTGAGGCGAGAGGTCCGCCCACTCAGAGAGGAAGGCTGAAATCTGACCAGGTGGCCGATAGATAATAGCTACAGTAAATGAATGGCTAGGGGAGAGAGAGAGCCTGCAGACGAGGCATTCAAAAGAGGAGTAGGCCTGCGTAGGAGCGACAGAGGCAGGAATACACTTGGGGAAGATAAGGGCTACACCCTCACAAGAACGGTTGGCCCTGGGTGTGGAGAGGATCTTGTAGCTGTCAGGTAGGAGCGTAACAAAGCTTGTGATAGAGCTGGCCATGAACCATGTCTTGGTGAGACCAAGGACATCAAGGTCAAGTTCTTCCAGTAGGCTGCAGTTATCAGAGGAGTGTTTGACAGCAGAGCGAGAGTTTAGAGCGGCAATATGGAGAAGATAGCGATCCATGAAGGACTTCCGGGGAGGGGCACAGATCAGCGGTACGCCCTGCGGAGGTGTAGAAGGAGCCTGAGAGGGCAGGAGATGGAAGGGGAAGGCAAGGTAGACGAGGAAAGGGGTGAGGGTACAGCAGGAGAAGAAAGGAAGTTGATGAGGCGCAGGAAGCATCTATCAAAGAGGTGAAGGTTGGCCTGAGGGCCTTGGACCAGGACAGTACCATTAGAGTAAACATTAATGATGATCTTAGAGGAATGGAAGAAAGCCAAGAGGGCATCCCAGCGGGTGCCACCATTAATGGGAGAAGAGGAGAAGGGGGAGAGCACAGAGACCATATGAAGTGTTCATAGGTCTGGCGAAGGCACGACAAAGAGGATGTCGGTGAGAGTTGCCTTGGAGGAGGCACTGGTGTGGGTGTCAGGGATAGGGAGGCCTGGGTTGGAGACCAGGAAGTCCTATTTAAACTTCTTCTTACCAGATTTAGTGAGGAGAGCAGGATAGTCAATAGAGAAGCAGTTAGAGAAGCTAGGAGAGACAGAGAGCACCATAGAGTAGGCGTGAGAGGAGGGGGGTGGAAGGGAGAGGGGAAGACACTAGCAAAGGTCACTGGAGTAGGCAGACAAGACAGCGAGAGGCAAGCAAGTTGAGCAATAGGACAGATGAACAGCACTCAGGATAAGAGTTTTCAAAATGCGCTGGTTTGAGGGCACACCTAAGTTTGGGAATCCTAAATAGGGGAGAAAAGGCCTGTTTTTTCACATTGATTTTTTTTTTTTTAAATACTGATACAGTGCATATTATAACAACATGGGGAAAAACACCTAAGTTTGAGAATCCTAAATAGTGGAGAAAAAGGCCTGGTTTTCCGCAACACGGGGAATACAACACAACCAAGAGAGGGTCTGAAGGTGGCAAGGAAGCACGTGGGACTAACCTGAAAGACTCACTGGCAACTGGCATCTCCTGCGGACACCTGCAGACACAATAGGAGGAGCCGCTACAGTGGGAGCCGCCCTTTGCCTTAGTGGCCCTTAGCCGTGGGGCTGCCAGGCAGGGGCTACCCTGGTAGTGCCTGTAAAGAGGTGGGGGTGTGCCAATCAGGGTGCAGTGGGAAGGCTGTGGGAGGTGGGAGGGAGGGAGGCAGCACAACAGAAGATCCACAGAAGGGGAGAGGGGGCAGGGAGAGCACAGCAGCGGGGGGAAACAAAGGGAGGAACAGCAAGATTAGAAAACAAGGCCCATGGAGGGTCTAGAAACCTGTAGCAGCAGCCTGCAGTCACCCGCTCAGCCCAGGATGCAAACGAGCGTGGTATGGCAGGGTAGGGTAGCAGGTTGACTCAGTGCTTGACCGCTTTGAAGAGAGCTATGCTTTTATTGTCAACTACTACTATGGTATTCTGATAGTGGGAAGCCTTGGCTGTGTTGATTAGTTGTCAGGGGGTTGCTCTGAGATCTTGAGAAGCAACAGGTCGGATGCAGTCTTGGAGCAGTGCCATATTTTCTCTTGTTTCCTGATGACTCTTTTGCTGAGGATGAGTGCTTGCCTGTACCAGGGTGCTAACGGTTTCGGTTTGCAGGTGTGCTGTTTCAGAGGTGCGTGTTCGTCGATTGAGGCTGAGTGGGTGGCGTTGAGTGCTTCCAGTAGAGAGTCGGAATTCGGTTGGGGGTGTTTAGTCCATGTAAGGTGTAGGTTGGTGAGATCTTCTGTGAGGGCTACCACTGGGAAGTTCTTGAAGAACCTGAACATTTGTTTGTTGAGTTTCTGCTGGGAGTCTGTGACTAGGGTGGTGTTCAGAATGTTGAAAGACATGACTAGGTGCTGTGAGAAACCCGAAGGTGTCTCACCCACTAGTGCCCAGTGATCTGTCATCCAGGTAGCCAGAACACAGCCAACGCTTTTGGATCCAGTTCCTGGGGGTGGACCAGTGCGGGAGGATCACCTGGATGAGGAATCTTTGGGGAGTGGGTGTGGGACACCGGATGGTGAGATGAAGTATCCCCTTCCCTTTAACACCATTTCCCCATCCTACCAAGTAGGATATGTAGGAACTTTACCCCACCCCTTTTTACAACAGAAACACTTTCTCACTGACAGCCCGCTATGAGAGAAAATTGACTAAACACCCAAGCCATATACCCGACGTGTCCCAATACAATAGTCAGGCAAGGTCAGGCAATTACTGATCATCACACAGACCTGACTTCCATTACACTTCCCCACACGGATAAAAGGCAAAGCACGAGAGCAAACTCTGAGCGAGGTAGCACACACGAGGAAACAGCAGTTCCAAGCTGGCAGTTTAACACAAGAGGAATGACGGCAAGACCGAAGCAGATCGCGAGGAGGGAAATTCCCTTGACCTTTTCATCAAGGAACGGTTACTTTTCCAGGTGCCTCGAAGACAGAAAGAGTAAGACCAGGAAACCAAGCAGAAGAATCCTGCAAATCAACACAGCTGGTGAGTTGGGGAGACTGATACAAGACTGGTCAAAGGTTGCAGGCCGCAACATTGGGCCTCATTACGACCCTGGCGCTAAGTGAAAAACGATGGCGGTAAATGGTTACCGCCATTGTTTTCCGCCAGGTCCGATCATGACCCGTGACCGTTAACTACGATGCCATTAGCGGCATCGTAGTTAACGCTGCCGCTAACTGCGCTAAGGGTGCACGCACGCGACCGCCCACACCTTACTTAGCGCCATGGCGGAAAGGTACGCAAATGCCGACCCAAGCGGACATGCACCTAACGCCATCACCCAGCCCGTTAAGTACCTTACCGCCATGGTGCTAATAACGCCATCGCGAACCAACCGTAAAGGGCCATGTTAAGTGAATGCAGCTGCCACAGGTGCACAGAAACTGCACAGGTGAAGGCAATACAGACTCAGGAAGTACAAAAAGAGTACACCCCACCCCTTCCCACACCCAGTCACACTCCACAATGATACCAATACGACTAGCAATGTTGGGGCTGGAGGACCTGATAGCAATGCATGTGCTACAACAGCAACAACAACAACAGGCAGCACAGAGGAGACGCAGGAGGAGAAGGAGGGCAAGGCAGGCCCAGCAAGCCCCACCAGCACAGCCAGTGCCACCACGCAGGCAGCCCCCAATCCCACGCATCAGAGCCAATCCATTCAACCTCACTGCTGAGCAGATCCACACCCTGTACCGTTTGGACCGGGACACCATCACCGCCATCGTAGACATGACACACAACGACATCGTCAGCATGATAGAAACTCCAACCGCCATCCCCCCCCTACTGAAGGTAGTGTCTGTACTCCACTTCCTGGCCACATGCACCTACCAGCACACAGTGGGGCACCTGCATGGCATTTCACAACCATTATTCTCACGAACACTCATCCAAGTGCTCGATGCCCTCCTCAAGCACACAGACGACCACATCTCATTACCACGGACTGGCCAGGAGATTGCAAACACCAAAGTGGGTTTCCATGCACTAGCCGGCATACCCGGTTGCATTGGTGCCATCGACTGCACCCATGTGGAATTAGTGGTTCCACGTGCCATGGAGGTACCGTACCGCAACCGGAAACAGTTCCACTCAATCAACGTGCAAATGGTCTGTGACTCCAACAAGATCATCACACATTGTTGTGCCCGATTCCCCGGATCAACCCATGATTCTATGGTCCTGAGGAACTCCACAATACCACGCTACATGGAGCAACATGCAGGGCCAAGATCCTGGCTACTCGGTGAGTCCAATGTCATGGAAGTGGGCAGGTGAATGACGTCCCGATGCATACTCCACCTGGCTGAAAGGGGGGGGGGGATGATGCATACTCCACCTGGCTGAAAGGGGTGGGGGGTGATGCATACTCCACCTGGCTGAAAGGGGGGGGATGATGCATACTCCACCTGGCTGAAAGGGGGGGGGGATGCATACGCCACCTGGCTGTGAGTAACACAGAGAACGGAGACAGAGGATGGGCACTCACAATGCACACAACCCCTCTGCATACATTGGGTGATGGCATGCAAAACAGGCCATGGGAGCCATGAGCATATACTGGTTGCATTGTGTGAATCAATTAGTGCATGTAGAAGTGAGCCAAAGTAACAGTTGGATGCAAGCCATGGTGGAACATCATGTTCTTGATCAGACAACATGACTGAAACATACATTCTCGCCTACATACAGGTGATGCAGGCTATCCCCTGAAGAGGTGGCTCCTTACACGAGTCCGGAACCCGCAGAACCAGCACGAGGAGGACTTCAACCGTGCAGATACACGTACTCGTGTGGTCATAGAGCAGACATTCGGCCTATTGAAGGCACGGTTCCGAAGCCTCAGCAGGTCTGGTGGGGCACTCCTGTATGGCCATGAGAAGGTGGCAAAGATCGTCATGGCATGTGTCATGCTACACAATATGTGCGTCAGACGGAATGTGCCCCTGCCCCCTGACGCAGAACTGCAACCACCTGACGATGAGGATGAGGAGGGTGCAGATGGGGCGGCACCCCATGGAGGAGGCGATGCACAGGAGGGGCGTGCAATGCGCCAAAGTATCATCGACCACTGCTTCTAGCACACACGGCTGGTGTGTATCACATGGTGACTGCACTTGGGGCACTGTGTGGCTCTGGGACATGCACACTGTGGACTGTACACCAATAAAGCACACATACGCAATGAAAATGTCTACACATTTCTTTTTCGGAAAGAAACAAGTGTATTCAAACTATGAAATGTCGTGACAGACCCCCTCCCCCCTCCCCCCTGCACACCCCAACACACCCCCTCCCACCTCCCCCCTGCACACCCCAACACACACCCCCCACCTCCCCCTGCACACCCCAACACACCCCCCCCACCTCCCCCTGCACACCCCAACACACCCCATGTAGGTGTCAACAGATGCCTGTGACAGTGGCCACAGGCTGTTACAAGCCCCCTCTCCCGGCCCCCGGGGCACCCCTGGCTGTGGAGCGCAGGTTACGTCCGGAACGTCGCACGGGGCTGCTCTGTGCAGAACAGGCAGTGGAGGATGTCCCTGTCTGCCCCCGTGCATGCACGTCCTGTAGGGTGTGGGTGAGCTCAGTGAGCGCACGACGCAAGCCGGTAAATTCAGCACAGATGTCCCTGGACATGGCCTGCATGGCATCCCTCAGGGTGGCAGTGCTCTGCGCTACTTCGGCCCTTAGGGTCTCCGTGGCCTGTTCAATGGTTGCCCTAGCCCCCACACATTCCGCGGCATGCTCAGTCAGCATCGTGGACAGTTGTTGCTGCCGTTCTGTGATGTCCTCGAGGGACTGCTGCCCCTGCTGGCCCATGGCCAGTGCTGGTGGTGTGATGGAGGGGCTGCTCCCCTCCTGTGGAGTGAGGACTGGGCATGGGGTGGAAGGCCACTCCTCTACCTCTGTGTGCCCCTGTGTGTGATCCTCATGGGGGCTGGCGTCTGAGAAACAGGGGGAATGTAGTAGGTCAGTGGGGCTTCTGACCTCGTGCTCCATGTCTGAGTCTGAACACGCAGCTATTGCAGCTGTCTCACCGATGTTGCTGCTGGCCGCTGACCCAGTGCCTTCTGTGGCAGGCAATTTCGGTAGAGGTGGAGCAGCTGCTGCTGGCCTGCTGCCTACAGGGGTGCTTGCCGGTGGGACGTCCGGTATGCTCGGAGTGGGTCCTGCTTGTTGTGGGGTCTGCCTCACTGCAGCTGAGGTTGAGGGTGCGGGGACGGTATTGATGGCTTTCTTGGCTCTCTTCGTCGCAGGGGTGTCCTGATCCTCGGGGTGTGAATCTGTGCCTGTGGTGGAGCAAAGGAGGAAGGGCGTTATTGATGGGTCTGCGGACTTTGGAATGACAATGATTGACATTATTCTGGTCAGTAGATGAGGCAGATTTCAGGCAGGGCCATGCAGGTTGTCTCCTTTTAGTGTGGAATGTGGATGCAGGTATGCGGGTGCCAGCAGTGTATACAGGGTGGTGCTCGCATGTGGCTATGGGCAGTGTTGAAATGTGTTGCATTTACACTGTAGGGCAAACTTGTGCTATACATGAATGGACTGCAGTGACTACGGCATGTCTTGTTTGAGGCACCTACCTTCATCGCCTGATGTCGGAGCTCCCCTTTCCATCCCTCCGACGCCTTCAATGGATTCCATGCCAATCGTGGTTGCACAGATCTCCTCCCACGGTTGGAGTTTTAGTGGGGATTCCGACCCTCCACCGGTACCCAGGGCAAGGTTGCGGTTTGCAGAGATGACGGCTCTGACCCGTATGCGTAGGTCATCCCAGCGCTTCCTGCACTGCTGTGGGGTGCGGGGTACGGTCCCCACCGCGCTGACGCGCTCGGCCACCAGGGCCCAGATGGCCTTCTTCTTCGCTATCGCTGTCCTGGTCATTTCCGGGGAGAAAACGACACCTGCGTTGTCTTGCAGGGTCTCCGCAAGCATGCAGAGTTCCTCCCGGCTGAATCTCTCCTGGCGCTGGCGGTCACATGCCTTCTTTACAACTTTAGGCATTTTGGGGTACTTGGATGGGTGGGTGATTGGTTGGGACAGGTGTCAGGGTTGGATCTGGTGTTGTTCGGTAGGATGACAATGGATTGTGTTTTTAAAGATGGCCGACGTGCTGTTTCCCGTTCCGGCGCAATGACGCTATTTCCGGTTCTGCTTTTTATGGCCGCCGCAAATTACGGTGGCCGATACTTACGGTGGGCGCTAATTACGGTGGCCGCTACTTACGGTGGCGGAAGTGCACCTTGCTCGCTTTACGATGCCGTTAATTGCATTACCGCCATGGCGTAATGCTCGTGCGCATCGGCCCACAGCGTAAATGCTCATTACGCCATGGCGGTAATGACGGAAGATTACCGCCTGGGTCGTAATGAGGCCCATTGTATGGTGAGCACTGGAACAGACATTGTTAAACATGCATGTGATAAGAAACGCAAGTAAAGTTAAAATGCTGATGAGTGATTGAACTTTGAAACCAAGATACAAAACCTTTGACAAAGTGGTCCAGCACCGTGTGTGTTCTCAATTGAAAGTCTCTTTAAGGTATCTAGCTGAGAATTGGCTAAGTGAAAGTAAGAAAGTGAGTACATGAAGAAAAAAGTGAGTAATTGTGAATCAAAGTGGTCCAGCGGTGGGTTGAGGAAAATCCTGCGCACAATCAAAAGTCTTTGATTTCTGAAGTAAAGAATGTTAGAAAAAAGCAGAGCAGGTTGGGCCGAGCCCAGTGGAGGGAGATCAAATTGAAAGCTTGCTGAGAAAGTGGTTCTGAACCCGGCAGAGGGGAATCCAGGGTGAACAATGAATCACCTGAGCAGGTTTTCTGCGTTAAAAGGGGACTGAACCCGGTGGAGGGGGACTTGTTGTGAATCGAAAATCACCCAAGAGGTTGTACATGAGAATCCTGAGGAGAAAGTAACTTTTGAATGTTTGTTTGTTACATCAGGCCCTCTGAAGTAAGAGACTTTGAATGACAAGAGACTTTGGCACAGAAGTCCCTGATACTGAGATTTGAACTGCATCCTCGTGTTATAAAAGCCAGAGACTATGCAAACCTTGAGCGTGCCACTTTGTCCCGTGCTGAAAATGTGGGGAAGGGAAGCCAATGGCTTGAACATCCTGACATTTCTTTTCTTGAACACTTTTTCTTTTCCATAACATTGATTCCTACCCTATTTGTATTGTGAAGTAAGGATTGGCAATAGGTTTATTACTATAGGACTTTTTATTTTGACAAGACACCAAAAGGACTGCGTTATTATTATTTGATGGTCGTAGCTGTCAGGAAGGTCAGTAGACTCCTCTTCTTCCTGTGATACCCCAGACTCCCCTTCCTCCCCTTCCTCCTCACCTTGAAGTCTCCGGCGTTGAGTTAGCGTTGGATTGTCCTTAGTTCGAGCCTTCACCCCTTTTTTTTGAAGATGGGGACGACCAAGGTAGGACGCCACAGTGACACCCTTGGGTGATCTGTGGCAACCCTCCTCGGGCGCAGTTATACGGGGAAAAAGCCAAAGGCACAAAAAACCCCGGAAGATTAAGATCTTCAAGCGTAGTGAGGTATTAGTTACACCTTCTGGAGGCTGCAGTAGAAGGAGAGGAAACGGATGAACACGGTCCAGTTATCGAAGAAATTCCAGGAAGAATCGGGTAAGAACCAGATCAATGAAAGTTCCAGAACAATAAACAGAAGAGGACTAGGCGAGGCAATCCAAATGGCAGGCAGAGGTTGGTACACGAGAATCAACGGGAGGTAACTCTGGTACAGATTTAGCAGAAAAGGGCTGGACGAGGCAATCCACAAGACAGGCTGAGGTCGTGACTCCGGGATATCACCGATAGGAAAGAGGGAGGTTAAGAGGAGGAACAAGAGTGGAGAAATCCTTACGGGGAGCAGACTAGAAAAGACGGAAAAAGAATAGAAGGAAAAGCTCAAGACGGAAGGGAGGAAGGGTGTTTAGATGGGAACGGAACCGACAAAGGAGGAGAGGAAAAGAAGGCGAGGAAAAAAACCAGATGAAGGTTCGGAGCGAAAGAAAGGGAAGAAGGAGTGAAACAAAGAATACGGAAGGGAAAAGGCTGCTACACAGAAAAATGTCAGCGGCGCAGGAACAGGACGAAACACTGTACGTTGCAACGCACCTGACCCCGGAAGTGAAAGGCTTAAATACTGAGGTCAGGAACGTTGCAACGACAACTAGACCTGCACAGTACGCTCAAAACAATATGTGATGGAACCCGCTAGGGCGGGCGCAACTTCCACTTCTTCCAAAGCCGCCAGTTTCCCTGCGGCGTGACAGTAGCTTCCTAACATCTTTAGATTTAGGATTAGATAGGCGTTTTTCAAACCTGATTGAAGTTCAATAAACACCCTTGAACTGTCATCACTTGTGTCTGTCTTATTGTTTGATACCATGCCTTCTTTACATATGGCGCAGGTGTGGGATATGATTCAGTTGATAACAATTGAGAATCCATGCTGATAATTGTTGTACCACCAGAAGGAGAAAATAGAATTGTTGAGTTTCTTGACTCTGACCTTGTATCCACTCTAAAAGAGGTTTTGAGACAAGGAATATTGTCGCTAATATCGAAGATACCCTCGCCCTCTGGCAAGAAAGGCACCCTGCAGGTGGTGGCTTTATAACTGCTGACCTAAACGCTTCTGGTTTGTCACAGGAGTTGCATGGTGACCACTTTGACATGGAGGAAGGGAAAAATAGCAGACATAAATTCTAGCACTCCATCCGTTGCCATGTGGTTGAAATTGGTCTAATGGCATTAGTTATTCGAACTTGGATTATGTGATTGTAGACAGGAATAACGCTAAACACTGTGAGGCATTTAATATAATTGTCAATGCCATTAGTGATCATGCTACCTTAAGATGGACATTGAATGGAGCTCCAAGTCGAAAGCCCAGGTGCCGACTAGTCTTGGTATCGATTAATCCTCAAGGTAATCAGTACAGTCCTGAATAGCCGCAATGCTGAAAAGGTTAGTTAATTTGTGAAGAGTCAACCACATATATTAACTCAGTGGCTGGCTTAACAAGGCTGAGATGAATCAGGCATTATATTCTTCTTAAACAAGCAGTTGCAATTGTCTTATAAGGCAACTACACAACCTATCCCACCTGTCAACAACTTTGACATTGTAGTGCACACAAAGAAAAAATGGTATAAAAAGAATTGTAATTACATTAAGAAATCGAAGCATCACAGCGCAGGAGACAAAAAGAAGCTACTGGCTCTTGTGGGCACTAGATATAAAAACGGGCACAGGAACCATACATTTTCTATGAATAAAACATTGATTGGAAAGGATTTTTCCAACTCCTAAGTAGTAATGATGATAGAAAATGTTGGTCTCTGTTTCAATCTTTCGCCAATGGCACCAGTGGAAATGAAAAGAACACTATCAGTGTGGCAGGGGTTCCATGTGTTAATATCCCACAAAAATAGTGCGATACAAAAATATTGCCATATTTTTGCAGCGATATTGAGTCATGGACACTGCGGGGGTCACCCCTGCAACCTTTAATTATTTTTAAATGTGCGGGGGACACCCACACAACCTCCGCTCCGACAAATTATCCCCCCCCAAAAATATCGCCTATGGCGAGACAAATGACCATATGTACAGCAATAATTTTGGTGGGGATTATATGTAGGGATACCATGGCAGGTTGGACGGAAGATATTTCAGTATTCTATAACAAGCCGGTGCCTAGTCAGCCCAAAATA
Source organism: Ambystoma mexicanum (assembly GCF_040938575.1). Classification (NCBI taxonomy): domain Eukaryota; kingdom Metazoa; phylum Chordata; class Amphibia; order Caudata; family Ambystomatidae; genus Ambystoma; species Ambystoma mexicanum. The sequence continues at coordinate 1,365,685,400 of NC_090932.1, read as the reverse complement.
CCTTTTGTCCAGAGCACTGAATTTGCTCAAGGATTTGAGATAGATAATATAAGACTTATTTTGAAATCCTTAAATGGCTCTAGAGCCCTTGGTCCAGATATGATGACAAATATAATTTTTAAAACAGATCCAGAATTCTGGGCAAAGGTTCTGTGTAATCTTTTCCAACAAATCCTCAGCACTGATCTTCTTCCATCTAGCGGGCATTCATCCATTCTCATAACAGTGTTTAAAAAGGGCGATCAAAATAACACTGACAATTATAGGCTGTTGGCAATGTAAGATATTTACTCTAAAGTTTTTGCCAGCATACTGCAGGGAAAATTGTCTAAACGGGCTTTGTCTACGAACTTATTGTCCCCATTTCAAACAGGATTTCGTAAATCACATGGCACGCTGCACAACTTTTGTACCCTACAAAGGATCATTAGCCACTGCCAGGATGAAACTTATGGGAACATCTACATGTGTTTTGTAGATTTCTCCAAAGCTTTTGATTCAGTTACCCGTAACCGGCTTTGGGCTAAATTGATTAGTTGGGATATCGATCGCTCCCTTCTATATTTTATTGTTGCCCTATCCACTGACACCATGGTTTCACTTTGGGTTAAGCAGCAGAGCGAAACTACTGAGGACATATCAAGGAACACAGGTTTGAAACAGGGTTGTGGCCTGGCCCCATTTCTATATAATCTGTATGTTGCAGACCAGAGAACCTGTATTGAAGCAATACATAACTTCCCTCCACACATTGGTATGGTACTAGTATCCTGGATTGGATACCCTGATGACACAGACATTCTGGATCGTACCCCTATCGGTATACAGGCATCTTTAGATGCCATGGCCACTTATGCTCAGGCAAATGACCTTCATTTCAACAGTGCTAAAATGAAGATACTGGTATGTGAGGAAAAAAAGGCCTCCGAAGTACAAATTTCAGTGGCATTATGATGGTGACCTGTTGGAAGTAGTGGATAGTTATTTATATCTTGGTGTCCCTCTTTATAATACACCATCATCACAAAAGTATGGTGAATATATGCATATGAAAACAATGAACAAATGGGTCATGATCAGGAAATTTATATGTAACAAAGGAGGTAATAATGTGGAGGGAATGGTTGAAATATACCGTAAAAGCATCATTCCCATAATTCTATATGGCTCTGCTATTCTTCCCTAATCCATGGCTAAATGGATGGACAGCTTGGAATCCAAGCTGTTGCAATCTATCCTAGGGGTTCCCTCCTCAGTCCCTGTTGAGGCCCTTAGTTGCAAGCTTCGGGTACAATCTATCAGCTCACTTTGGTCACACCAGCAATGCAAACTATTTCTTGAGATATGCTGCTCACCAGCAAAGGTTGAGAATGTGTATAGTTACATTACCAGACTATATAAGAGGAATACCTCTAACGTATTTCATGCACAGCTCAAAGTGACTGCTTTTGAACATTTATCCAATCTTGACATTGACATCCACCATTTATTGGAACTGCCCAATTCTTCCTTTGTTTTAAAAAGGAAGAATAGTAATTTTGACTCTGTGGCCAATATCCAATATTTAAGTAAGCAGTTTATAGGCCTCATTACGAGCATGAAGGCAAAATGGTAATACCAGCTTTGAGTACCGGCACAGACCATTACGAGCCGTAAAACCCGGCATTACCGCCACCGCCTGGACCGTGCCCCTTCTTACCGGCATGCACGCGTCCATGCGCCCTTCGTGGCGGCAATACCGGGATGCCGCTAACAGGAGGACATCACAAGTAATGCGGGCATGCACCTACCGGCATCCCGAAGGCGGAAAATAGGGCTTGTCCGATGGCGGTACTACAGGCATTGCGGATCACCCGTAAATAGCAACCTGCTGTGTACCCAACTGCCACAGGTGCACACAATCACCACAGGTGGAGGCAACGGAGGCTGTCCCAGCACAAAAGGAGCACACCCACACACCACACCCCTTCCTACACCAAAATGATCCCAATTGCTGTTGCAATCCTAGGGCTAGAGGACATGCCTGTACTGCTACACCAGCAACAACAGCAACAACAACTACAACAACAGGCAGCACAGAGGAGACGCAGGAGGAGAAGGAGGGTGAGACAGGCCCAGCAAGTCCCACAAGTGCAGCCAGTGGTACCACGTAGACAGCCACCAATCCCACCAATCAGAGCCAGTCCATTCAACCTAACCCCTGTGCAGATCCACAACCTGTACCAGTTGGACCGGGACACCATCACCATCAAAGTGGACATGATACACGACAACATCGTCAGCCTGATAGAAATCCGTACTGCCATCCCTCCTCTACTGAAGGTAGTGTCTGTGCTCCACATCCTGGCCACAGGCACCTACCAGCACACAATGGGCCAGCTGCATGGCATATCGCAGCCTCTCTTTTCAGGAAGGCTGACCCAAGTGCTGGATGCCCTCTTGAAGCACGCAAGCATCCACATATCCCTACCACGGACTGGCCAGGAGCTCGCTGACACTAAAGTTGGCTTCCATGCACTGGCAGGCATGCCCAATTGATTCAGTGTCCTCGACTGCACCCATGTAGAATGGGTGGTCCCCTATGCCACTGAGGTGGTGTACTGCAATCGTAAGCAATACCACTCCATCAATGTGCAGATGGTATGTGACTCCAGCAAGATGATCACACATTGTTGTGCCCGATATCCCGGATCCACACATGATGCCATGGTGCTGCGTAACTCCTCGCTACCCCGCTACATGGAGCGACATGCTGGACGATGTGCCTGGCTGCTTGGTAAGTTGCCTGACAGGCCCATGGCAGTGCAGTAGGGGGGTTAGATTGGTGGGGATGCATACTCCACCTGGGTGAGATTGGGGGGATGCATACTCCACCTTGGTGAGATTGGGGGGGAATACTCCGCATGGCTGAGATTGAGGGGGATGCATACTCCACCTGGTGAGATAGGAGAGGATGCATACTTCACCTGGGTAAGATTGGGGGGAATGCATATTCCACCTGGGTGAGATTGGGAGGGGGGATGCATACTCCACCTGGGTGAAATTGGGTGGTGAGTGGACAATGCACATAAAGCTAAACACTGTTGCCCTGAACATCCCAACCTGAACATGACACATCAATGCCATACATTAGACGAATGCTGCACAGCAATGACAATATGCCAGATGTACAGGCAGGCCACCATGGGAATGTCAAGCGATGGAAAACATGATTACACCTGTGGCAATGCCGCTAGTGGGAATACATACAGAGTACTATACATCACCAATGTGGGTGGAAAAACATTGTTCTGCATCCAGAGTACATGTGCATCAGCATGCAAGTGAACACCCTGCATTATCTGGACAACGCAATCCACACCAGCAGACCATAGTACAGCACACATTTTGTCGAATGAACCTGTGTGCATACATCCAGGGACATGTGCATGTCAACACCAAATAGCTGCAGCCATGGCAGTGATTTCTAAAGGTGTCAGGTCAGATATTGACTCACACATACCTCATTGTGCTCCCATGCAGGTGATGGTGGCTATCGCTTGAAGCCGTGGATACTTACCCCTGTACGGAGCTCGCAGAACAGGCACGAAGAGAAGTACAATCGGGTTCATACCCATACCCGTGTTGTGATTGAGCAGACCTTTGGCCTGTTGAAGGCACGGTTCTGCTGCCTCAGCAGGTCTGGTGGAGCACTCCTTTACGGCCCTGAGAAGATGGGAAAGATCACCATGATCTGTGCCATGCTGCACAACATGTGCATCCGGCGAAACATACCACTGCCACCTGACATTAACCTGCATGTACCGGGTGGGGATGATGATGATGATGGAGGAGATGCAACACCCCTGCCAGTTCGCAATGCACAAGATGGACGTGCTGTGCGCCAATCACTGATTGACGATTTCTTCTGAGCCACAGGGATGCTGTTGGTTCAGTGTTAGTACTACAGTGGGCACTGGGATCATGTGCATATGAACACAGGGTGTGTGTGGAGTTGGGTACTGTGCGCTGCCCTGAATTGAATAAACACACACAAAATGAACACTGTCCAGTCATGATATGATTTTGAACACAACGGGTGTATTGAATATTTAACATTATCGTGCTTGAACCCTCCACCTCACACACACCCTGCCCCCTCCCCCTATGCCCCAAAACCCCCAACACCACCGCCCCCACCCCCCAACACCCCGAACACCATCGCTGAGGGGGGCTGAGGCAGCTACCTCCCCAATAGAACTGGTGGCAGCAGACTGCGTGCCATCACCCTGTGCCTCTGCAACAGTTGCCAACTCTGTTGTGGCTGTGTCATCAAGTGGCGTCTCACATGTTTTTCCCTTCTCTGCTGGTGCTGGCCTGTGTTGCAGTCTGTGTGTTGGTGTTGCCCTGGAGGTGAAAGGTCCTGTGGCTTCTTTGTTGGGCTTGGATCCCTTGGAGGATGTTGTGGCCTTTGGGGCAGGCTCCTGGCCTTTATTTTCTGCATCTGTACCTTTGGGGGAACAAGAGATGCAGGGCATCAGTGATGGTGGTACATGCCAGATGCATGATTTGGTGCTGTTCAGTAGTTCACGTTTCATGCATTGCATTCTTGTAGGTGTGATGCACAGGGCACTTGCAATGGGGGGGCATATTGCCATACGTCGTGGACTCTCCTTTCTGGACTGATGTGTACTATGTGGCATACTGTTATATTGCGGTTTGCGTGATGTGTGACATGTGATTTCTTCGTGTGTGTTGGGTGTCTATTGGTAATGGGATTGGCACGCAGCATGCATATCATTGTGCCAGGGTTTGGGATACCATCTGTATATGTGTGTATGATGGGCCATGCATTGACTTGGTTCACTTTCACATCTGTTGTGCTACGTCATGCTTTGGTTCTCTGTAGTTTGTGGGGACACTCACCTCCATCTGCCGGTGAAGGTACACCCGTCTCCATGTCTGTGAAGCCCTCGATCGATTCCATATTGACCATGGTGTCTCCTCCCATCTTGCCAGTTTGGTTGGAGAGTGGCCCCGCCACCTGTTGCCATGACCTCCCTGCGGTTGGCAGACAGTATGTGGCCTTTGGGAGACGTAGATCGTCCCACCTTTTTTTGCAATCCTTCACTGTGCGGGTGGTGGTGCCAACCACGGTCACCTTCCTTGCCACCTCCTCCCATATTTCTTTTTTGCGCAATTGGGCTGCGCGCTTCAGGTCATTAGAAAAGACCTCGTCGGCATGGGTTACCAGCATGTCCGCTAGCATATTCAGCTCCTTGTCCGAGAAGCGCTTCTTGCGCATGCGGGGGGGTGGACTTCCGAGTAGCCTTGGACATGATTGCTTGATTGGGCCTGCTCTCCACTCTGTACCAGTGCTGTGTTCGGAGGATTGCAATGGATTGTGTTTTTTAAGATGGCTGCCGGCGCATTTCCCGTTCCGGCGCGATGATGTTACTTCCGGGTCCGGTATTACGAACCCGGTATTTACTTGATGGTATTGCTGGGCCCGTTATTAAGGGTTGGTCCTGGGCAGAGGCAGTATCAGCGGGTTCATTGATGGTGCTATCGGGGAGTTGAGGGCATGGCGATGCAGCCATTACCGGCATGGACGTTTGCACGTGCTCGCGCTCTTATAATCAGCCGCTATTTGTGGTGTCAAGGGAACACGGACGCGCTACTAACACCATGCCGGTAATGGCTGTGTTTTTACCGTGATTCTCGTAATTAGGCCCTATGTATCAGGCATGTTCTACTCAGGGTTTCTGACGAGGAACGGCCAGGACATATTTAACTAAAATATTGTCTACCAATATATGCCACTTTATACTGTATTTACTGTTTAATATATTCTCGACTCAAGAACATATGGGCGGAAGGAGTAAATTGGCTTGCTGCCACAAAATGTGCTGACGTTGTAAGGGGCATATAGAGACTGCACATCATTTGCTAACACAATGTTAGGCCCTTGTATTACATTATTAAGATGGCTACAAGGATTGAGTACATACCTTGACTTCAATTGTGATTGACCAATTTTGGAATACTTTATATGGGGCCAAGAGTATTGTTATAACAGCAGCAGTTTTTCAAGTATGGTCTGTGGCCTTACATAAAATATCTATTTTAAATGTACTAAATATATAGATTATGTATTTTTCGTGTTGTGTATAACAGTGATTTTAACTTTTGATATTTGCTTGTTGTCTGGACACTTGCTTATTGTTCTGTTTTTAGCATTTTAATGATTCAAAAGCTTTTATATATTAAAACTGGCTAAAGGTTTGTATATTAACCATATGCCTAATAAAAAAGTAAGAAAACAAAAAAAAAGGTTTTGCTCTCCCAGCTGCATATCCCAACTGGTCAACAGGATTTGTTTTTTAAAACCCTGATCTTATTAGGTACCCTTCTACTGTCCCACTTTAACATCCAACAGTGGGATCGAATAATCTTAAAAATACGACCAGCAGACACCTTCATTAGACCTAGCACTCTAAATCCTCCGTGTCCTAAACCTTTTTTTTCGGTACCAAATTAACTTCAGTCCCTGGTCCATCAAGTCTAGAAAGCAATCTATCTAACTGTCCCCCTTCGGCAGAGCCAGACTCACAGGAGTGTGACGAATTCTAAACTCTATAAGAGGGAGTTGAGACCTGTTTCTTTTCCAACTCAGAAAAAAATGCATCTCCGTTGGGAGAAATGGCCGACCTGGCAGCCGCCATTGCACAGTTGGCCTCCCATCAGATTCAGGCCAAAGCTAGGCTTCAAGAGAATTTAACAGAATTGGTTGAGTTACAGGCAATACTCCTGCTAACTTGAGGGATACTCCAGCCATACCAAGAGGGAGACGATCTAGGGAATTTCTTGCTGATTTTAGAATGATTAGCCGAGCAATTGGGATGGGAAGAAACTCAATTCTTTTTATCTGGGACCTCTGCTGAAAGGTGAGCTACAGACCGCCTACCAGTTACTTAATCTTGCCAGAGAGCTACCTTTATATCCATAAAAGAGGGGCTTTTAATTAGGTAGGCCAAACCTGTAACTTCTATTGGCAAAAATGGAGGGCCATTAGATTAAACCCGGAGGGAAACCGCCCCTTGAATTGGGAGAAAGAATTAAAAACACAATCACTCTTTGGATTCAAAACAAAACAATTGAAAAATTGGTAGAAATTATTACATCAGAACAATTCACCAACTCCTTACCCCCCCTTTTGCAAAAGGCAGTACTACAACTAAATCGACCTACCCTAGCCATGGCCATTGAGACTGTCCAAAACCACTCGGATGCAGCAAAACAAATCGACTCGGTACACCAAAGTGAGGGGCGGAAAGATCACAACTTACTCAACAGCCCCAGACCCAAGTATTAGATATGGGAGGAGAATCCTATAAAACCAAGGAATGGGTACCGAAAGAAAGAAAGTTCAAAGATCTGAACCTAGAGATGGAGAGGAAAGTAAAAGAGAAGAAGCTAAATGAAGAAAACCATCTCCTCCTATTTGCTTTTCATGTAGAGAAAGTGGTCACTTGGCCCGAAACTGTCCGAAAAATGTAAAAGACAAACCCATGAAATAGGTTGTCTAAAAGGGGAAGAGTGGGAGGAACCCGAAGAAGATCTGGAAACCTTCAGCATATGTTTATATCAGTCCTACGCTGACTTCACAAATGAAAAGGCCTTGATGAATGGGAAACAAGTTAAGGCATTAATTGACTCAGGTAGCAAACAAACCACCATAAGTGCCGATTTGGTTGCAACAACCAATCTTGTGGATGCCACTCTAGTTAGAGTTACATGTGTACACAGGGATAACAAAATATACCCCAAGATACCCATGCACATTAAAAAAGGGGCGTGTCATATTTGATATCATCGGCCATCATTCCTGGACTCCTCAAAGAGGTCATTGTGGGAATGGACTTCCCTGCATTTTCCACTCTTTTGTGGGAGTCTCCAACTCCCATTAGGGAATTTATACCTCAAGACTACTGGCACTCCAACTGTTACTCCCAACCCTCTCCAGTATGGGATTGGATGGAGACACAACACAAATGGTCAGGCAAGGTGAGGCAATTACTAATCATCACACACACCTGTGATCCATTACACTTTCACACATGGATAAAAGGGTGAGCACAAGAGCAAACTCTGAGCGAGGTAGAACACACGAGGAAACAGCAGTTGCAAGATGGTGGTTTAACACAAGAGGAAAGACGGCAAGACGAAAGGGGATTGCAAGGAGGGAATTTCCTTTGACCTTTTCAGCAAGGAACCGTTACTTTCCACAGGCCTCGAAGATAGAAAGCGCAAGAGCAGGAAAACAGGCTGAAGATTCCTGCATTGTGTGTCAGAGATATCCGGGGCCCTCCTGCATCAGTAATCAAGGCGGGGAGAGTTACAAATCTCTGTGGTACCGTCCTTGGCTCCAGGCTCACAGCAGCAAATCAACACAGCCGGTGAGTTGGGGAGACCCATACAAGACCAGTCTGTGTTGAAGCGAAGGTTGCAAGCAGCAACATTGTATGGCGAGTGCTGGAATGAATATTGTTCAAAATGTGTGTGATAAGAAACACAAGTGAAGTTAAAATGCTGATGAGTAATTGAGCATTGAAACCAAGATACAATAACTTTGGCAGAGTGATCCATTACCGCGTTTGTGCTCAGTCGGAAATCTCTGTAAGGTATCCAGCTGAGAATTGGCTAAGTGAAAGTAAGAGAGAGAGCACATCAAGGAAAGAGCAAGCAATTATGAATCAAAGTGGTCCTGCGATGGATTGAGCAAAATCTGACGCACAATCGAAAGTCTTCGATTTCTGAATTAAAGAAAGTTTTGAAAAAACAGAGCAAGTTGGTCCGAGCCGGCAGAGGGAGATCAAATTGAAAGCTTGTTGTTAAAGTTGGTCTGAACCCAGCAGATGGGCTTCTGGCGTGAACTGTGAATCACCTGAGCAGCGTTCTGTGTGTTAAAAGGGGTCTGAACCCGGCGGAGGGGACCCGGGGTGAATTAAAAATCACCCAAGAAGTTGTACATGAGAATCCTGAGGAGAAAGGAACTTTTGAATGTTTGTTTGTAACCTCATGCCCACTGAAATAAGAGACTTTGAATGACAAGAGACTTTGGCACTGAAGACCCTGATACTGAGATTTGAACTGCATCCTCTTGCCATAGAAGCCAGAGACTGTGCTAAGCTTGATTGTGCCGCATTGTCCCGTTCTAAAAACATGGGAAAGGGAAGCCAACGGCTTGAATATTCTGACGTATCGTTTTTTGAACACTTTTTCTTTTACATTACATTGATTCCCACACTATTTGTATTCAGACATAAGGATTGGCAATAGCTTTATTAGTATAGACTCGTTTGTTTTTTTGATAAGACACCACTAGGACTGCGTTATTATTTGATGGCCGTATTTTGCTCCCATCTTTAGATTTAGGATTAGATCGTTTTCTTTTCAAACTCGATTGAATTTCAATAGACACTGTTGAACTATGATCACTCGTGTCTGTCTTACTGTTTGATACCATGCCATCCGTACAGTGGTCAGACCAGTCAAGCAGGAGAGGAGAGCTTGACAGTGCAGTGATGATTAGGTCGAGGATGTGACCTTTCTCGTGCATTGGGTGTTTTGTGTGCTGTGTGAGGCTGAGGGCGTTGAGAATGCTGGGGAGGCCTTCCTTCATCAATCATATATTGCCAGAAGTAAATGTCTCAGCAACCATAATGAGGGTTGCCGTTTTTACCATCACCATCGCACTTCAATAACCCACTTGTTGTCATTCCTTATTACATTTCATTGCCTTGGCACTGATCCCTAAATGTTTACTGATTAATTTCATTGTGCTACACGAATGGTGCAGCCTGGTTATCAATCTTATATTTTCGAAACTCAATGTGACACACTGAAAATACTTTATTTTGCTAATTTCCCTGTCAACCATTAGTGTTGCTGTGACAGATTGGATTCTGTTCCACAGGAGTACAAGGATGATTAGTGGTAAAATAGCCCACTCCAAACCAAAACACAACACAATCATAAAGGTAAAACAGGGACGGTTAAGAGATATACCTCTGTGTCCTTTTGTGGTGATGTGGGCAAAGGGAAGGCTATGTGCTTAAGAGGGGTGTGACGGTGAACCAGAAGTGACCCAAACAACACAGTATCACAGTCCAAAATAAAGGAAATGCCCAATTAAGGTTCTATAAAAATATATGTACTTTAATCTAATACACCATCTGCAAATAGAATGAATAGAAAATACTGCACAAAAACCCACTGAGAAGAAAGAACAGAGAATATGCAACAGATTGGAGAAAGTATCAGTCTAAGTGTAGTTTCAGAGGTGATTGGTAAATCACAAGCCACAAATAGGATATATCTTGGATGTAAACAAGAGTTACTTGACCATTCTCTCGGGTCCAAGTGGACTGAAGGGGCAGTTCAGAATCAACAGTACCTGGCTTCAGTTCTTGGTCGGCTGACAGAATCAGACCTGGTGTCGATGGAGGATGCGAGCGAATGAAGCTAAGTTTGAGCATGTTGGATTGTGGGGGTCCAAGCCGAAAACGGGAAGTGAACAGGGCCAAAGGCAGTTGCCCTCTGCGGCAGAAGGGCAGCTCTCAAAGATGCAGGTCGGGGGCAGTCCCAGGATCACTTCACAGTTGGTCAGGTTGAGTAGGGCTTTAGACTGCAGGAGGGGTGGATGAGTGATATGATATGATATTAAATTTATAATGCACATATACACCAGTGTTTCTGATGCTCCAGTGGTTTGAGTTGGCAGGCGACAGTCTTCAAAAGTGGTGATCTTGGGTGCATTCATGTGCAGGTCAATGAGGAGGCAGTTAGTTCAAGGGCTAGCTGGATCGAGCCGTTGTTATGACCCCCAGTCAGAATCAATGTGCAACTTGCCAGTGATTTAGTTTGGGTCCCGGCATTGAGCAGTTGCTCTGAGCTAGCAGGTGACAAGCTTTGGCTAGGACACAATGCAGTGTCGAGCTGGTTTAAAGTGTGAGCAGGTTCAATGTGGTGGAGGAGCACAACAATCAATGCCAGTGACTTGCCTCTAGTCCCAGGTGTCGTGAATACAGAGCAACCAGTTTGGTAGAGCAGGAAGCCTCTGCTGGTGGCCCTCCAACTGCTGTGAGGAGGACAGGATGGTTCAATTCAGGGTCTGCTCTACCAGCTCAGGAGATTCCAGTGCAGAGATGGCTGGTCCTGGTCCACAGCAAGACGTCACTCATGACGTGCCCTGGAAATGGGTAAGGGACAGATGTTCCTTCTGTATTGGACGATCCTTCTTCGCCTCAGGGTGAGAACTTTGGAACGTACACATTTCCCTAAGGAAGTGCAGTGAGTTCTTCAGAGTGAATCTGCTGCCTTAAAGGATCTGCAAGGATCTTACAGAATCTCCTGAAGGGGTGCAAGACCCATTCTTTTAAAAGCACAAGTCCCCAGGTGATTGGACTAGAGCTAGCTTGCCTTAGCGGTCCAATCCCACCCGTTGAACGTAGTGGAGAGTGCCTTTCTGATGTCACATCCAATGTGTTTTGCTCCAGAGGAAGAGGAAGGAACAAAAATAGAGAAAGCAGGACAGAGAGAACCAAACCTCCTTCCATTGACCTGAGCTTCCTGCCAATCATAACCCTGCCTCCTTCACTTCTCACTAAGGACAAAGGCATTTAGAAATGCAGCAGCCTTGTCTTACACTACTTGTTTCGAATGGGTGTGCTCCTTTGATGCCTGGGCAACTGTCTTGGGCTGAGTGTGTTACCTGCCCTCACAAAGAGATCAAAGAGGCGGCCCGGCCCTCTGGGTTACTGTCCTGCCCTTTGGTGGTTTACACACGGCAGACCAGAATACACATCACCTTCCACAGCAGAGGTAACTCACAGGAGCTGACACATGTGCAATATCATTTGGGATGCTGTGGTCATGATCATAACTAGTACCATGCATTGGGCCTCATTACGACCCTGGCGGAACGGGTTAAACAGCGCCGTAAAAGGTGACGGCGCCATTCAACCCGTTCCGCCACATTACGAGGTCCCCTCGCGGGACACGGTAAGCACGCCTGGGAAAACCAGGCGTGCTTACCAGGTCCCGCGAGGGGAAGAGGGAGCAAACAACGGGCCATCTCGTAATGGCCCGTTGTTTGCTCCCTCTCCCATCCCCATTCTGCCCTATGGGGCAGAATGGGGATGAGGAGCACAGCATTACCGCCACCCGCGAATGGGCGCTTACCGGCCCATTCAACTCGTAATGGGCCGGTAAGTGCCCATTCGCAGGTGACGGTGACGGATGCGAGTTCGGCGGTAGTCGTGCCTGTAATGCAGGCACGGCTACCATTCGAACTCGTAATGAGGCCCATTATGTCTAAACTTAGGCATAGCTTTATTTTAGAGATTGTCCTTTCACCATCATGGGTTACTTATCATCAATGTAGTTTTGGTACAGGGTACATATATTAAATGCAGACCCTATGCAGCAGAGACCTGTCTGTCACTGCTGCTGTCAAATGGGTTCTGTGACCTCTGAACATGCTCGGTTCTGTGGGTAGAGCAGGCACTGCGAATCAGGATACTGATGCAGCAAGGCAGAGATACATACTATGGTTTTGGCATGGAGTTCATGAAAGAGGAATCTGATCTGCAGATGACCCTTTCAGAGATAGAATTACCGGCATCATTGAACTATTTAATAACAATCAAAAAAGACTGGACTCTGTACCTTTGGCAGATGGCAATTCCATACCGTTGCCTATGGAACATTTTCCACTACCTTGTGTCCTAGCTGTAGTGTTGTCAGAATAGGTGTTTTATTTCTTGTACAGGGAAGCAGAACATTTCTTATTGTTTCAATGATTCTACAGCATTATGATTGTTGAAAGTCCCCTTCATGGGAGCAGATCTTTTCATCACAGCTTCCTTAAATAAATGAAAAAAGGACGGGGACGCTATGCAGCAGGTAGGGGGAGGGCAGGAGTAGAAACAATGTGCACAGGTCATGTTCCAGGGAAATATCATCTGCAGAAACATAACCCAATACCTTCTTTATAAGTGGGTACTGTGACAAAATGACTTCAGTTTTGCAAGAATGTAGTGATGAGTAGTAGTTTCTAAACTCCTACCAAGTCCCACCCTACTACTTAAACAGCAGTGATCTCAATCATTAACCCCGTTAAGTGCAAATGCTTGTCACATTTGCATACAATTTCATAGAGCTCAGCATTTAAATGGTTAAGGTGAAACAGGCACAACATGCACACAAAATCTCCTTCACCTCTTAAAAGTGCCATTGGCCGAGGGCAATCTCGCTTGTGGTCTCAATGGTCTCGTGCTCTGAAACACTTGTGTATGAGCGATATAAATAAAATATCATATCACTCTTCACAAGGGGTGTGAGCAAGCAAAGCAAACACCCAGCCCAGGCATATTATTGGGGTACCAAAATAAAAAAAATCCAATCAAATTTCCCTAACAAATTTCCCTAAAAATGCAAGACTTGAATCAAGCTAAAAGGACAGACAAATGAATGCAATGCTTGCAACTCACCCCTTTTATGAAATACAAAGAATGTGCAGAGCTTCGGTTGAAAGAAGCACTCTGCATCTATTTCCAATTTCAAGGGTATGTCTTTATAAAGGAAAGGGGTGGGGTCTTAAAGATCACTAGCGCGCTTAAAACCAGGCCTTTGGGACAGAACCACTACAGATACCTTTCAGTCTTGTTCTTTCAGCTCAACAGTGTCAAACCAGGAGCCTGGGCGCTTTCAGGCATCGATTCAAAGTTGGGTTTGTGAGCTGGTCATCTGGGCCCAGTACGGGATACGGTTCAGGCAGCATCAAAGGCAATGAGCACCAAGAAGCTTGCGACCGGCAGGCAATGTTCGGGTCAGTGTATCTTTCACGCACTAAAAGCAGTCCAAAAGTGCAGAAAGATCCACAGGCAGATTATTTTCTTACTTTTGTGCTATGATGCCCTGTTCAGGGTCTCAGAGGAAAGGTGAGTACTCCAACTGCCTTTTCCAGCAAGGAAGGCTGTCACTTGTAGTAAGCAGGGTCCTGGTTAAAAGTGTCCGAGCCACAGGCAGGCCCTTTGTGTGTTGATATACCTTGCACTGGGTTTCTGAGGAAAGGTGGGTATGTCTTATGCCCTTATCAGCCAGGAGAAGTTTGCTAAGCAATTTGGCAGGCTACTCAAGCAGCATGCCACTGAAATGGTCTCCTGAACGGGGTGGGGAAAGCTCTTGCTCCTTCCTTGGAAATCGTTATCTTCGTCTCAATGGCTGAATGCTCTGGGCAGTGTATACCCCAATGTTGTGTAGAGTCGTGGGTCCCCTGGTCGATTGTCATGCATCTCGGGACTGATCCCGCCCCGCTCGGCCCAGGATCTATACCTCAGATTCAGTGAATGTCCCAACCCCATGATTGTTGCACTCCATACCAGTTTGTGAGGAATGAACTAGTATCATTGTTCACCATAGCAGTCAGTTTGTCCATCAAAAACATGTTTTTCACCTTTTTCAGCCAATCTTCCTTTGAGGGGGTTTCCGGGCTCTTCCATTTCTGAGCGAGAGCTACTCTGCCAGCCCTCAGCATGGATCCCCACATCCTTGGATATCGGTATAGTTCCGTTTCCTCCGGGGGGAGACCCAGTAACATTGTTAGGGGATTAAGTGGTAAAAGTTCCTCTGTTACTTCCGCTATCCAGCCCCTCACCGACCCCCAGTAGGCCTGTACTTTCGGGCAGTGCCACCACATGTGGCCTCTGGAGCCTGTCTGGCTGCATCCCGTTCGGGCATCTTGGTGACGCCCCCGGGAACATCTTTGACAGTTTTGCCGGGTCCCTGTGCCAACCCTGTAAGAGCTTAAAATTATGCTCCATGTCTGAGGTGAATAAGTTCCCATGAAATGCTATTTTGAATATTCTATCCCAGGCATCCTCTGAGATCTCTTCTCCCCCTCTTTCCAGATGTCCCAGAGAACTCCCAGGGTCGGGTGGGTTTTTAGATGCTTCGGGATCGTCTTGCGTGGGGCCCATAAGAGGTCAGGCACCTTTAGAGGGTGGGCGTCCATATCTTCTAAGTATGACCAATACGTTCCCAGTCCCTATTTCATGTGCTCCAGGAGGATGCACAGTTGGGTGGCGCAGAAATAAAGGTGAAAATCCAGCAACCCAAATCCCCCCTCCTCCCTCGGTAAAGTCAGGGTGGCCCTCCCGGTCCTTGGGGTTTTCCCATGCCATACAAAGTCTTGTACCGCATTTTGTAGTTCTCTAACAGTCTGTGTTGGGACAGTGGTTGGGAGAGCTGTGAAAAGGTACAGAAGCCGAGGCAATATGTTCATCTTTACTGCAGTCATCCGGCCATACCATGAGAGGATCATCTTACCCCATCTCCTCAGATCAGATGTGATCTCTGCCATTATGGGGTCATAGTTAGTGGTGCCCAATTTCGATATGTCTCTGGTAAGAAGGACCCCCTGGTACCGTATAGCAACCTTCCCCACTGTAATCCCATGAAACCTGTCCAGGGGGTCTAGCTCTGGGTCCATTGTTCTCATTGGGAGCAAGACAGATTTTGCAGTGTTCATTTTCAGGCCCGAGAAGCACCCAAACGCAGCCACCAGGGTCAGGAGGGGGGGAGCGAGGAGCCAGGGTCTACCAGATAGGCTAAAATATCATCCGCAAACAGGGACAGCTTGAATTCAACCACACCCCTTCCAATTCCCTTGATGTCCGGGTAAGCTCTGATCGCTATGGCTAATGCCTCCATCGTGAGGACATATATCGGGGGGAGAGTGGGCAGCCCTGCCTTGTCCCTCAGGAGAGGGGAAATGATTCGGACAGCTTCCCATTCACCTGAACCCTTGCCGTGGGGGCTCTGTAGAGGGCAGTTACCCAACTCATAATGTGAGTCCCGAAGCCCATTCTTTGGAGGAGGAGTTCCATATATCTTCACTCGACCCTATCGAAGGCTTTCTCCGTGTCGAGGGAGAGGACACATGCATTGAGCTCCGATGTTTGGGCAAAGTGAAACAGGTCTATTGTTTTGCAAATCTTATCTGACCCTTGCCTTCCGCTAATGAAGCCCACCTGGTCCCGATGGACTAGTTTCGGCATTATCTCCTCCATCCGCCTCCCCACCACCTTGGCCAGGATCTTAACGTCAATGTTTAACAGTGAAATTGGGCAGTAGGGGGAACATTCTGCGGGGTCCTTCCCTTCCTTGGGCAAAACTGCTATTATGGCCCCCATCATGGACTCGGGGAGGATTCCCCCCTCCAGCACGGCGTTGAAAACTCTCAGTAGGTACGGGGCCAGGAAGGAGCTAAATCTCTTGTAAAAATAAACAGTAAAGCCGTCTTCCCCGGGGGAAGTTCCCACCTTCATCCCACTAATCACCTTGTCCACCTCATCCTCGGTCACCGGGCCCTCCAACCCCTTTGCCATCTCCCTCATTAGGGATGGGATCTGTATGGCGTTCAGAAAGTCTTCTATCTGGGTATCATCTCCGTCATATTCTGACGAATAGAGTGTCTTGTAGTATTGGCAAAAGGCCTCTCCAATATGGGGAGAGTCGCAGCCAAGGGACCCATGGGCGTCCCTCACCTCCTTCACCCTTCTACTTCTCTGGACCTACCTCAACTTCCAGGCTAGGATCCTATCCGCTTTGTCCCCTTTATCATAATATTTTTGTTTGACCATTTGGAGACTCCTCTCCGTTTTGTGTAGGAGTAGGTCTTTTAGCTGGCGCCTGTAGTCCTCCAGTGCGGCCACCCGGTCGCGCTCCAGGGCCTGATCCGGGGAGCCCCCCGGCTGCAGACGGGCTATTTTTTCTCGCAGGGCTTTCTCCTGGGCCTCGCTCTCCCTTTTCTTCTGAGCTCCTATTTTTATGAGGACTCCTCGTAAGGTTGCCTTGAAGGCGTGCGAGCGTGTGCGTGTCCACCTCCCCGTTATCATTAAGCTCAAAGAACTCTGTTATGGCTTCCAGGACATCCTCGGCGTGGACCTCGTCTCTTAATAGGGAATCATTACATTTCCAGCATCCTCTGCATTCTCTACACCAACCCACCGCTAAGGTAACTCGGACCATGTCGTGGTCTGACCAACAGACAGGGTCTATCCTATAGCCTGCGACATATGGACGGAGGATCTCGTCCACAAAGATGTAATCTATCCTAGAGAACGAGTTGTGGATGGTCGAGTAGTAAGTAAAGGAGGGGACATCTGTTCTGGGGGTCGGGATTGTACCCATCAGGCCTAGATCCTCATTGACCCTCTGAAAGTTTTGCGTCATGACTTCATCTGCGGGTCTGAGGTTTTGGAGGCCTACCCGCTTTCTGTCTTTGGTTGGATCTAGAACCATATTGTAATCCCCCCCACCACCAACGGGCCTTGTACAAACAGTTTGAGCCTGTCCCTTACTTCTTCCCAGAATTGGGCTTGTCCTTCGTTCAGGCCATACACTACTGCCAGGGTTAGGGGGAGCCCTGTAGGGAACCCGTACAAACAGGTATCGGCCCTCGGGGTCTTTCAGGATGGCCTCTTTCTCGAAGCCTACGTTCCTTGCTACCAGTATGGCCACCCCTCTTTTCTTTACCTTATGGGAAGCGTGGAAGACCTCTTCGATTCCCCCCCTCGCATTTTAGTTTGTTTCCCCCTCGCCCAGTGTGTCTCTTGCAAGAAAAGCAGGTCTAGTTCCGCCCTCCTGAATTTCCTACAAATCAGGGACCTCTTCGTGGGGGTGTTCAGCCCCCGCATATTCAGGGTACCCACACCCAGGGCCGGCCAGCCATCACCCATAATCTATGTTTCCCTCTCTATTGGTCAACAGCATTGCATCGTTACTCCCTTCTCGCTCCCATAGTCTCACTGTTTGGACACTTTTAAAATGTTGCCCCAACTGCCCCCCAAACAAACAAACCCCAACTAATTAGTGTGCCCCCACACCTCCCCCGGCGTCCAGCCAGTTAGTTCCACCATTTCTGGCATTTTGGCCGGACCACCAGCCTGCCCTCCCCGGCCAGGCGTTCATTGCTAAGCTCGTTTTTGTGAGCCCCCCCCCCACCAGCTTTGTCCCCTCGGTCGCCCCCGCTTTACTTGCTTTTCTAGGGGACTCTAGTTTCGGCTTAACCTCCAATTCTTCAGATTCCGACCTGCAAGTGGTCAAGTCGCTCCGATCGTCTCCGTGTTCCTCATTCTCGTACCTTTGCTGGCTGGGTCCCCTAGGTGCTCATCCCTCAGAGTCGTTCCGCTCTCCTTCCTTCGCCAGAGAAGGCATGTTAATTTTTCTAAATTTCCTTGCGCTGGTCTTTTTCCTTCTTCCACCCGACGGGCCCGGGTCGTTTGCTCCGCCCTGAACTGGCCCAGTTGGTCCCCTTCGGGGGGTCGGTTCCGTCACATAGTCCTGGATGGCTCCCTTGATGTCCTCTTCTGTGATCAACATCGTCCGCTGGCCCAGGTATTCGAATGGCTAGGGAGAAGGAGTAGCCCCATCTGTATCGTACCCCCTTCTCTTTCAGCAGATGAGTGAGGGGGCGGCACATCCTACGTTTGGCCAGTGAGGTCCTGCAAAATGGAGACCTGGGAATTGTTGTATGTAATCACCGGAGCTTCCCTGGCGGCCTCCAGCACCCGTGTCTTTTCCGAGTAGTAGTGAAACCAGACCAGAATCAACCGGGGTCCCCCTGCCCGTCCTCCTGCTCTGTGCACCCGATCAAAAGTGAGTTCAGTAGTCATCTCTTCTTCAAAGAGGAGGGCAATAATGTCTCGCACCACTCGAGTGACCTCTCTCTCCGTCTCCCCCTCCGCCTCGGGGACCCCGAAAAATCTAAGGTTGTTTCTCCGTTCCCTGTTTTCAAAATCGTCCATTTGTCTCGACCTCTCCTCCTCCCTCTTCTCAAGGGCAGATAGCCTCATATTTGTCTCTACCTCCAGGGTTGCTGATGACGATTGGTTGGTTTCAATCTGAAGGAGCCTGTCCTCAACTTTTTCAAACCGTTGATCCATTTGTTCGAATTTTTGGGCAATGACGGAGCGCATGTCCCTTATCTCTTGTAGAATTGAGGCAAAGCCCCTCTCCATTGCCGCCGTTGAGGGTGCTGAGGCTTCCAAATGGGCCATTTCTCTATCGTGGGACGGGCCGTTATCGTGGGGTCCTGCCTCTTGGTAATGATATTTTTGTAGATTCTTTTGCCAGTTCATCTGGTTACACCCCGGGCTCGCCGTTGGGTATGCCTCGGTTCTGTGGGGGCCACAGGATCACCTCGTAGGCCTGCCGGTGCTATGTTGGTGGAGGCACCCTCGGGGGGGCAAACAGGGACCACCACCCTCTTGCTTCGGTGGTCCTTCGTGGCTCTTGGGGGATTGCTACCAGGCAGGCACACGCCCCGCCGGCTTCTGGCGGGGGCCTTGCACCCAGTGCAGATGCCCCAGGGCCTTTGGCGTCTTCTGTGCACTCCGTGGAGGGGAGGTTGCTTTATTCGCCGCGGGGGGGGTGGGCCGCGGGCCCGCCCTGTTTATGATATTGGTGGGGGCCCGTCCGAGCCCACTCTCCTGCTGCCTGTTCCTCCTCTGGTGGTGGGGTCGGGAGCCGGGCACCGGCAAAGGAAGAGATGTTGGGGGCGCCTCTCCCATGGGCGTGAAGCGGTGCGGACTCGAGGGTCCCCTCGCCCAGTGCCGAAATGCTGGTCGCCTCTTGGGGCTGGCAGGTGCGGTGGCGGAGGGGGGATTCCCGGCCCCGGTGCCGCCACCCCTTCTTATCCGGGGCCTGGTCCAGGGGAATACACCTTCCTCCTATCCGGGCAAGGGTCTCTGGCGCCTCTCTCAGCCCGTGCGGATGAAGTGTAGGGAGGTCGCCGCCTCGATCGGGGGTTGTGGGCCCGGTCCGCGGGGGGTTCGGTGTCCCTACTCTGTGGTCCACTTACTTGGGGGCTGGGTGCCAGCTGCGATGGAGGGGGCGGTCCCTCCCACACAGTCCCCCAGGTTCGGCGAGCCTCGGCTCCTCCTCCGGCCCCGCGGCCGCTCAGGTCTCCTGTGGCGTCTTTGCTGCTGAGACCGCGGTTCCCGTTCTCCGCCTTTCAGGGGTCCCCGAACATCGCTGTTTCTCTCAGGGGGAGCCCCGGGGGGGGCTCAATCCCCGTTGCAACCTGGCTTCAGCGGGAGCTCGGGAATCAGGCAGCCATTGCCTATGCGCCCCCTGATGGCCTCACAATTGCATTTATAATGTAGTTGATAGAAACAGTTGATAAAGCACCACAGTAAATACTGTAATTGTGTAGCACACACCTCAAGTCCAGGCATGGACGGATGTGGACGGTGGTTCTGGATCTTGTGCTTGCAAGCAGTGGCCGATCGAAAGGAAGGGAAAATGGAGTGACATTCTCCCTAGAAGACCCTCTGTAACGATACACCAAAGTGCAAAAAACTGTCAAGTTAGTTTAAATTGAGCTTTTTTAGGCAACAGGGTTTGCTTATTGGTGTGCCACTAGAGAAGGCA
Source organism: Ambystoma mexicanum (assembly GCF_040938575.1). NCBI lineage: Eukaryota > Metazoa > Chordata > Amphibia > Caudata > Ambystomatidae > Ambystoma > Ambystoma mexicanum. Next base: position 1,365,664,919 of record NC_090932.1, on the reverse strand, counting down.
TTGGCATTTTTAGTTTTTCCTAGTAGGTGATCCTAGGCACCACCTATACGCTGAAACTATTGCATTGGAGTACAGCTAGGAGGGTGATGAGATGTGTTGAGGGAAACAACACGTGTAGGTGTTGTTTGGTTATTTGTCCACCCATTTACTGCCCATGGCCATGCTAATCCCCATGCCCCATTGCACCCACTTTTTGCCTCTACCCTCTATAAGCACATCCTCTTGGGATCTCTTTGGTTGCAATGCCTGTCAGAGTTATGCCAGAGTTATTTCAATGGACTCTTATTATTATCGAATTAATGGCTTTATTGGATCTTTACATGCACTACTGGTGTAATACAAATGTCTTAACCAAGTGTACATTCAGCCTCTTCATTTATATGCAGTGTGCATGTCCTTCACTGAAGTTCTGTTAAAAGCAACAGGCTTGACCTGCTTATAGATATTAAATACTCATTTGCTAGGCACTACTGTTATATGACCAAGTACTTGCATCATTTTACAGCAGCTGGCAATAATTGCCAGTTAGTAACATTACAGCAGTACCTGGCAAATACATATCTCTATCCTACACAAAAGTCAAAACATTTGGCATTGCCAATGCTTGTTCAGTAGTTGTAGTGGCTTTTCTTTTGGGAAAAGTAGACACTTTCCATTTAGCAGATGCACTATTCACAAACTCATTTAGGAATTGCTACCAAACAATTCACCAGGAGATCGAGGACTTGTGATCACTGCCCACTCTGTAAATCACCACCAAATCAATCACAGAGCCTTGCAGTTGCTGACGCTTATGGAAGGCTTAGCTCCCGGAAGATATTTATGTATTTTTAAGTTTATTTCGATTTGTGATGCTCCATAGGCAAGTACACGCCACTTCAAGGCCACAAATTCAAACAGTCCTAAATGACAGCTTTTGGAGGTGCTTCTGGGCAGCTGTGGCTTCCCCTAATACAGAATGAGGGGAGTGGAAAGGTGTGAGCTCTGTGACTTTAACCAGACGTGCAGTGATTTCTTCACCTGCGGGTGGTCTTGCCATTTCCTGTGTTCTGTGTATATTTACTCACTATGGGCAACGCAAGGCGGGTACTTCTTAATGGCCCTGAACAGCCCACCAACAAACCTTGTGAATAGGCATTTATCCTTCAAAGTCAGAAACCCATACTCATCTGCATTCTCAACCAGACTCTTACCTTCTCATGTATGTAAAATGTGTGATGTTACTATTCAATCAGCAGTGAATTCCCCAAATAAGCTCTTCGAGACAATACAAAATGTAACTAAACCTGAGGTGGATGTTAAGAGAGTGAGCTTGCAAATCATGTGCAACAACCTTTCCTGTTTTTTCATTAAGAAAATTGAATCCATCACAAAGGAGATTATGGACAGTCTAGAAATGGATCAAGGCATGAATAAGAACTTGGATAGTGAGGTTTTACTATCCTCCACTGTAGCTAACACAGCGGCTTGCTTTTCCGTTTTTAGTCAAATAACCAAAGAAGAAGTAAGTAAGATAGTGGTGCATCTTAAATCTGCCTATCCACTTGATGCCATTCCTCCACACCTGTTAAAACAGGCACCTCAGAATTTCTTTGAGATTCTGGCCGAGGCGATAAATTCGGCTTTAGTTTATGGATCATATCCCTAGAAAATGAAAAGAGTCGTTGTTCATTATCCTATTAAAAAAAAACATCCGGATATTTCGACTGGCAAATTATCGCCCGATATCGCTGCCCCCTTTTTGAAGGTGCTGGAGGCAGTTGTCACCACCCGATTGAGGGACCTTTTGGAAGAACAAATGATATTAGACAGCTGCAATATGGGGTTTCGGTCTATGATGGGTACAGAGTCGGTCCTTGTATCAGTTCTAGACGACCTTACCATGGTCAAAGACGAGGGTGGCACGGCAGGTCTTATTTTATTGGACATGTTGCTGATTTCGGCACTATTGATCATGTGAATATGGTATCTAGATTGAAGGAAGCAGGTGTCTCTGGAGCGGTTTTGGATTGGGTTCAGGAGTTTCTGGCTTCCCGTTCTCAAACAGTCTTGCTTCCTTCTTACCGTCCGCCCTTGGTGGCGGTAACTTGTGGGGTGCCTCAGGGATCAGCATTGTCCCATTTACTTTAGAACCTTTATTTTTGGCCTTTATTGGCACTTATCCATCTAGTTGGATTTAGGGTGTTTTCCTATGTGGATGACACCCAAATTCTGTTCAGATTGCAGCCAGACCAGCCAGACCAGCCAGAAATTGCTGAAAGCCTTAGAAATTGTATGGAAGCTATTTGGGGCTGGATGGAGGCAAACTGGCTTAAATTAAACAGCAGGAAGACGGAGGTATTAATTATCAGCCCATCAGAGATAGCTGGTGAATGGACTCACGCATTTTGGCCAGACTCATTGGGATCACTCCCTGAGCCAGTAAAAATGGTGCAAAATTTAGGCATCAAAATATTACAATCTTTGTCTCTGGAGGCTCAAGTGAATGCAGTATGTGGCCAGGGGTTCTTCAAACTTAGGCAATTGTAGAAGGTTCTTCCTTTTGTGCCTGAAAAATGTCATGCTCAGCTCGTGGCAGCAGGTATCAACGGAAGTGTTGATTACTGCAATGCAATCTATTTAGCGCAACCATCCTATCTTACCCATCGCTTTCAGGTGCTGCAAAATGCAGCAGTGCGTCTGGTGAAACACGTCCCTTTCGGAAGTGGATTAACCAGGGCCCGACAATCCTTAAATTGGTTGCCCATTGAAGCTAGCGTTAAGTTTAAAATCATTGTGTTTGATCCACAGCGCTTGAAATGGCAAAGGATGCCTTGCCATCCAAAAGAAGCTTCGTAGTTACAACCCAAGTCGAACTCTCGGATCTACCAACACCACACTTTTGTGTGTACCTAGGTACAGAAGAGAATGGCTTGGTGGAAAAGCTTTCTCAGTTGCTGGGCTAAAGCTGTGGAAATCTTTGCCTTTGTACTTAAGATGCAACACTGACTTTGCATCGTTCAGGAAGGAACTCAAGACCTTCCTTTTTACATAGGTGATCATCTCTTTTCTCCCTGTTTCTCTCGTTTATCTCTGTGTCATTGCCATGATGCCTTTGGCGACAGTGCGCTCTAGAAGAACCGATTTGATTTGATTTGATGTTTGATGGCCGGACTAGCACCGCTGCCCTTGGTGCCTCTCCTTTGGTCACAGATATGATGGACAGTGATCTGTGCTCTGCAGAGGATTTGGAATGTATCTGTTTAAGGATCAGCGTTGGTGTTTCTAAACACAGTTTTAGGATGCTTCATTAGCCCATGGGTCCCGGACTCCATGGGGCGCTGGGCGCTGGTCCGCTGCACAGACACATAAAATTCTATCATATCAGAGGAGCCAGCCCAAGTACAGGAGTCAAGTCAACCACCACGCGGAGACTGGGCCACCATCCAGAAGGGGGTAAACATGTACACACTGATAGGAGGAGTCGATGGGGGTGGGGAGATTCATTTTGATGGTCGGATAGAGCCATTATTACAAGTAACAGGTATGCACAGAAACTGCAGAGGCACCGTAGAGAGGGGTATCAACAGCAACAGGGAGAAGGGTATAACACAGAGCTGGTGGGAAAAGGGCGGGTTGTCTCACCTGATTAATCTGCTCCTTCTGCCAAGACACTAGCAGAAAACTCTTCTTGTTCAGCAGATGCCTGCACCGCTTTCTCCACAATGTCTCTTTTGAATATCGTGGGATGCCTGGTACTTACTTCTAACAACACAGAAGACAGAAAGAGGAGAGGGGCACGTGGGGGGCTCAGTTTGTAATGCACAGCTGCCAGCCAGTGCTGCCACACCCATGATGTCACTTGTGACCCAGGCCTGACCCGACCCCAAACTTCACAGCTATGCCTGGTCTTTGACTCTGCTGCTGCTTCCGCCAGTGCCAGTCTTCAGACAGTGTACAGAGAACAGGGGCGGTGCTATCAGAGACAAGGCAGCACAAACGTAGTGTGAGTTAAAGCAGCATTTTACCGCTCTAACATTTTGCACATATAGGCAAGCGCCTAATCTTACCTAGTGATAGCACCGGCCCTGCAGTGGATAACAGTCGAGGCACACCATTGAGAACTCAGGGTAACTGGCCGCCTACAACGCAGACTGCCCCAACTCTGCAAAAACTCTGCAGCGCTCTGCACGTTAACAGGGCTTTTGTGCAAATGCTCCACCTCTTCCTCAATAGCCCATGATAGCCAGCAAGGAAAAACGGACACATGCACCAGTACACAGCAGTCACCACAGAGTGCCCTAACTCTGCCAGAAAGGAACACTTAGCGTTAGCACTGATGGTAGCTTCAGAACTCACAGGTTTCCCAGAGGTAAATTACTTGTCCTTAGCTGGAGGCCCGAGCCAGGCTAACTTTTGACAAGCATAGCGCAACTGTCCAACTTTGGCAGATCTGCATGAGCAGGCAGACAAGCAGACCCAGGGGGAAGACCCTGGGATGTCCAAGCTGTACTGGGAGAATGGTCCCATCCAGAATCAATTTAGACAGGGTTCAGCCAGTGTTTGGGGGTCCCCAGTGCTACAGGAGGTTTCTTCTGGACATGGCTCACAACAGTCTGTTGGAAGGCCATCTACGAATGACTATAACATCATATAGGCTGTCTGCCCAATTCTACTGGGCCCAGATGGGGTCAGAATCAAAGAATGTGGCTGGTCCTTTAACACTTGCCAAGCATCTGTCAAAGCTGATGCAGCCACCAAGGCAGCCCCGTGTTTGGGCAGCCTTTCGAGAGGATAGGTATGGATATTATGGAACCCTTGGATCAACAAACGCCCTCAGGAAACCAGTACATTTTGGAAGTGCTAGAACATGGTACCTGCTACTCTGAGGCTGGTCCTTTGAGGAAATCAAAGCCACTGTGATGGCAAAGACTCTCATTGAAATATTCTTTCAAGTAGAGTTCCTTAAAGAAGTAATTCCTGATAGGGGATCTAACTTTAGATTTGCATATGAAAAAGTGATGTGTGATGAGTCTGGAGTAACCTACAAGTTTTCCACAGCCTTTCAAACACAGTTCAATGGGCTTGTTGAATGGTTCAACAAGACTCTCAAGGGCATGATATGTGACTTGTAATTGCCCTTCGGGATAAAGTATGGTATTCTCCTACCATGTCTCCTGGTCTCCTTCCGAGAGGTGCCACAGAATGTTATGTTCAGTCACTTTGAGCTCCTTTAGCCATTCTGTTAGGGGTCGGCTAAACCTGGTGTGGGATTAATGGGATGGTAATCCCCTAACTCCTTCCCACAAAATAGTGGACTATGTGGTTGGTCTTAGAGTCAAAACGGCCAAATACAGAGAGCAGAACATCCATAACCTGAAGGCCAGCCAGGAGCTCATTAAGCACTGACATAGGTGTTCAGATGGTCTTTATCATGGAACCAGCCACGTGCAGTGTCTTGCATGACAAGTGGACTAGGCTCTATGTGATGCTGGAGAAAATTGGTGTGGTTAACTACCTAATTCACACCAAGGCCCCATTGCAGATGCATCAGGTCTTCCATGTCAACCGGATGAAACTCCATCACAGCTGGGATGACTTAGTGATGGGTCAGGACACTGATAGCGAGACTGTGAAGGTGGCTGCTCCCCTTCCAGACTTGTTACACTCTGAGCCCACTGACAGGTCTCCAGTGGTAGTTCAGATCTCCCAAGACCTCACAGAACAGCAATTGCAGGACTGCCAGCAGCTGCTGGATCAGTTCATAGGACTGCTCTTGCTGACACCTGGAAAGATTGAGTGGGGAATTCATGATATCGATACAGGAGACAGCAATCCGGTGAAAAGTAGGGTTCACCAGATGTCTGACAAGGTCAAGGACATCATCAAGGATGAAGTCTCTAAGATGTTAGCCTTGAGTGTCATCGAACCATCCCGCAGGTCCTGGGCTAGCCCAGTGGTACTGATTCCTAAAAGGTCCAGTAGTGGGAAAACCAAAGTCTGCTTTTGTGTGGACTACCGGGGGCCCAGTTCTGTCACCAAGACAGACGTGCACCCCATCCCTAGGGCATACAAACTGATTAACAGGTTAGGCACTTCCAAGTTCATGAGTACATTCGACCTCACAGCGGGGTACTGCCAGGTTGGTCTGACTCTAAAGTAAGAGAGAGGTACACATTCTCCACTCCAGAAGATCATTAACATTTCACTGTCAAACCTTTTGAATTAAAGAATGCCCCTGCCACCTTCTACAGGATGGTGAACCATGTGATTTCATAGATGCAAGACATCAGTGTCACCTACCTAGATGGCATTGCAGTATTCAGCAACACCTGGGAAGACCTTCTATCCCATCTAGAAACGGTGCCTCAAGCCATGAAGAAGGCTTACTTGACTATCAAGGCTTCTGCAGCATCTCAGTTCAGCCATGCTAAAGGAAGCTTGCCTGGCGGAGGAGAGACCTGCCTGACTCCATCATAGTTCCACATGCTACATCTAATTGGTGGAGCTAACACGAGCTCTGTTGTGTTCTGGAATAGAGAACTCGAGTTGAAAGGCAACAGTTATCAGTGTCTGCAGCTTGAGCAGACTCCCTCCTCTTTTCCCTGTTCATTATAACTGATATTACATATGTATAATAAATATATATATATACCTTATAACTTGCCCAGTGTAGCATCCATCTCTCCACCGTGACACTACAATTTGCGACGAGGATTCTTTATCAAGCAAGCTGCCGGCTGTTTGCACGGAGCCGCTTTGCTCATGCCCGAGCGTTGATGCGGCCCCGTACGTGTCCAGAAGGTAACGCGCTCCACTCCACGGTATTTGTATCATCAGCTGATCCCAGTGCTTAATTTGTGGGGGCGGTTGCCGGTGGCCAACACCGGCACTCTTTTTTGGGCACCGGAATTCATGCTGGGCCAGCGCACGTGCAATTGTTTTGTTTGTTCTTCGACTTCGCTTTGCTTCATTTATAAATCATTGGGATTTTTCAGTCTGATCTCGATCTCTCTCGTGGTTGCAGGTTGCAGGCCATGGCTGGCTGGGCCTGGGAGGGGCCAGCAATAGCAATGAACAACAAACTGTTACAAACAACAGCCAATGAAAACTACCATTCTTTTGTTACTATGCAGTATTTGATACATTCTGTATAGTAACACAGAATGTGCAGTTTTCATTGGCTGTTCTTCTGAGCCAGTGAAATTACATGGTGACGTTTTGTTGTTGCCACAGGAGGCAGCACGGTGCCACCTTCATTTTTACGAGTTGCTGTGAAGTGAAGGTGTCGAGGCATGGCGTCGTCAGTCCTGACTTGTGAGAGATAGCCTGCCCTGCGTGGTGCGGCCTAGTTGCTTCCTGGGGCCCCCTCTGCCTGCTTTTTCATTTGTGTGGGTGCCAGTGTGCGCACCCGGCCCGCCCCACCCTGAGGCCCTGACAGGAGACCAAGTCCCAGCCAGCAAAGCAGGTAAGTCACTTGTTGCGTGCGGTGCAGCCTGACCCTGTCACAGTCAAGTGATCAGGCAAGGCCCAGGTCGGGGCCCGGGTGGCGGCACGGTCCCCTGGCGGTGTCCTGACTGCCCAGGAGTCAGGACCCCCCCAGGGGCCCGTCCGCGCCCGGGCTTCTGTCTGTGTCACCTGTGTGCCGTGTCCTGCTGACTGCAGTCAGTGCCAGGCCCAGGCCAATTTCTGTGACATGGGGCTGCTGGCTGCTACAGACTGAGTCGGATGACTCTGCCGCAGGCGGCCGGGCCTGTGGATTGTGCCCAAAAGTAAGTTTTTTACTTTTTTCTTTGAAAACCTGACCTTCTGTGGGGCCGGTAGCTGGGGCCCCACCCCATGGAAGGTAGGTTTTAAAAGAAATAACTTATTTTGAGTGGTGGCTGTGGCCCATCACTTTGAAAGTGATGGGCCCCAGCCCCCCAAATATACATTTTTTCTTTTAAAATCTTACCTTCCGTGGGGCTGCTGCGCACGCACCTATTTTTGTCATCATCAGGCTCAGCATGGCTGTGGCGGCCCCACAGAAGGTAGCCTACGTGATTAAGACAAAGGCAAGGCCCAGGACTGGGCGGGGCATGGGTGGCACTGGCAGCTTGGTCCCTAGTGAAATCCTGGGTGACTGGGTCTGTGACTTGCCTTAACCGCTAGTTGGTAAGTCACTTGTTGTTGTGTGCAGTGCAGCCTCAGCCTGTCACAGTCAAGTGATCAGGCAAGGCCCAGGTCGAGGCCCGGGTGGCGGCACGGTCCCCTGGTGGTGTCCTGACTGCCCAGGCTCAGGACCCCACCAGGGGCCCGTCCGCACCCAGGCTTCTGTCTGTGTGACCTGTGTGCAGTGGCTGCTGACTGCAGTCAGTGCCAGGCCCAGGCCAATTTCTCTGACATGGGGCTGCCGGCTGCCGCAGACTGAGTCAGGTGACTCTGCCGCGGGCGGCCGGGCCTGTGGATTGTGCCCAAAAGTACGTTTTTACTTTTTTCTTTGAAAACCTGGCCTTCCGTGGGGCCAGTGGCCGGGGCCCCGCCCCATGGAAGGTAGGTTTTAAAAGAAATAACTTATTTTGAGTGGCGGCTGTGGCCCATCACTTCGAAAGTGATTGGCCCCAGCCGCCCAAATATATGTTTTTTCTTTTAAAATCTTACCTTCCATGGGGCCGCTGCACCACGCACCTTTTTTTGTCATCATCAGGCTCAGCATGGACGTGGCAGTGGCGGCCCCATGGAAGGTAGCCTACGTGATTGAGGCAAGGCAGGGCAAGGCCCAGGACCGGGCGGGGCATAGGCGGCACCGTGGTCCCACTAGTCTGTCACTAAAGGAATGAAATGTCATTTGCAACTTTGGCCACTTTTTCATTGGTGCCGAGCCCGACTCGAGACAATTGTATGCCCCAGTCCGACCCTGGATAGCATGCATCTAAGCAAAACATGATCTGTGAACTTTTGCCTGGGTGTTTCCGTTCTTCCTTTTAATGTTATCGGCCTCGTTAGTTCACAAACGAGCTTCAGCAAGGGGACCCGGTTCGGAACGGTGTACGTATTGGGCTGAAAACAAACCGGCTGCACTTCGCGAGAAAAAGCCCATGCAAAGACGAACTTCTGAAATGCCTTTTTAGGCAAAGATACACACATGGAAACTAGATGGGGATAAACATGGTGCACGTGCCCACTAATCTGTCATCATAAATAAAAGCAGTAGTTGAGTATTCGTGTATAATTCTCAACCGTCTTTTGCTGTCATTTTTTTTACATAATTCCAGCGCATGTTTTCTATCCTGATGTGTGGTTTATACACCAGATGTGGCCCCTTAACCTGGGTATAATACTCTCGAGCATGTGCTCCTAATAAGAGCACATGCAATCCTCAGGTAGGAATCCTCAGATAGCGGTGGGTGTCTGCTACACCCCTCAGTTTAGTGAAGTATGTCAGAACATGTCAGTGGGAAGGAGATATCTGAATATGCATTCTCCTCTGGCTCGCTGGAAAAAGGCCCTAAAGCAGAAGTAGCACAGGCCGTTGATTTCACAATAATGTCTTGCAGAAATGACTTTTTCCAAGTTATACAACACCATGCTCAGGCTTGAAGGAAGGGTGAATGGGGATGCAGTTATGAGATGTGATGACTGATAAGGTCTTGAGAGTAAATTGATTACACAAAACACCTGGATGAGGTGACTGAGGAACGGGCTGAGGGGAGGGTGCTCTTCCTGAGGTAACTGATTAACAATACTTGGTGTACTTTAACAGACTGTCAGATGGGGCAGAAGGGGTAGAGACAAATACAGTGCAGTGACTGAAACAGAAGGCTTTTATTTGGATATTTGGATTTTTAAAGTGCTCACACAGCCCGGGGGCATCGAGGCACAGTTACAGGCAGAGCATGTCTTAGTTGCGTATTTATACCGCGCTTAATAACCAGAGGTTACTAAGCGAGGAGTCGGGGATCGAACCTGTGTTGCTTCGTGTCGTCTTGCTTCCAGTCGAGCACATTGCTGCTGAGCTATCCTGAGTCCCGGGACAATGATTGCAACGCAGCTCCACTTAGAGCTATTTGGGAAACAGGGCGGTGGGAGGGGGTGAGTGGGCGGTGGGAGGGGGTGGGTGGGTGCCGGGGTGGTCATTCTACAAAATTGACAAATAAGATAACATCCACAAGTTTGCAACAATTTTATCAAACGCATTATCCCTTCGAGGACAGCAAGTATGGTCCAGACGTCTAACAAGTGTGGTCTAGAACTTAGAAGTGTCTTCAAATGCACTCTTTTGCCTCTGGGTTTGCCGGAATGCTGGAACCACTACACCTACCATAACAAGTGTTTTCCATCTTTAAAGCATTATACTTTCTCAACCCATGTGTGCCCTTCCCCATCCATCCCACTACTAGCCTGTGCCAGCAGTTGCTGCAGCACCAAACATGTGACATGGAGGAGCAGCAGTGTGATGGGCTGGTGGTGGGCCGATCTAAGTAGGTCTAGCACTGAACTGGAGCGGCCGGCGCAACACACCCGCGCTGAGGGCAGCACCGCGCCCAGCACTATGGGGTCAATATTTTTTGGGCACTGGCACTTCTTTTTTTACAAATTGAGCACTGGCTGATCCACGCCGATATATTTATCTCGCACAATCGCTTCCGTGCTTATTCCCAGAGCTGTTCACTCCGCGGCGAGTCATATTTCCTGTTTCGCTCTGCGTGCATGTGCTGGACATTGTTTTGGGCGGATTGAGGTGAGGACGCCTCTTAAAGGGACACGCACATTGCCACTGCTTGGCAGCATATGTCATGCGCAGAGACATACACGTTGCTACTGCTCGCCAGCATGTATTAAATGCAGAGGCTCTGCTTATGGGTTGCTATTAAGGACATATACTTTTGCAATCTGCATAACTGGTGTATTATTGATGAACAATACTGTGTATAAGTGTGCACAGGGTCTCTACACAGGCTGCAACACCCACAGTTAATTCCAAAATAAGCTCAATCTGCCGTTGTAATCTGCATACTTGGGAGATAATTGATGGACATTGTTGTGCAGAAGCCTGCACAGGAATCCTACTCAGTCAAAACAGTCTGCAATACTCATAGCAAGTTCTAAAACAAGCTCAAAGTGTCACACAAATTTCACAACAAGTAATACCAATGCTAAAGAGTGTAGTGGGCACATTAATGGAAAAGTAGCACGCATCACCCAGGGAGACTTTAATAAATTCATTTATCGACAGTTTACCATATCGTACCATGGCTTTTAGCAGTGTTCCCCCACCTGCATTTTTTATGCCAAGTACTGATGAACCTAGCATTCCATGGAAGAGATGGATAAAGTAATTTGAGCATTATGCTGGAGTGGTCTGTGGCCCTAATTGTAGTGCAGAAAAAAGAAAATCGTTGTTGGTACATTGTTTGGGCCCAGCTGGTCAGGAGAAATATGAAACACTGCCGTAGCTGTCAATAGAAGAAGGGTCTGATATCAGCGAATATGAGCGAGCTGTCAAAAAGATTGACAAACATTTTGAAAAAAAAATAAGTATTATTTTGGAAAGGTACAAATTTGGGAAGAGAACACAAGAGGAGGGAGAAAGTGTTGAGAAATGTATTATGGCCCTGAGAAAACTCGCCAAGTCGGTTAATTAAAATGAGCAGCTTGATGAGAGACTAAGGGACCAGTTTATGTTGGAATGTCGTAGTGTTAAGTGAGGGAAAAACTCTGGTTGGAAAATGACGCACCCCTGGATATATTACTTCGAGTGGCAAAGGAGGGAGAACATACCGAAGAATGTGTGAAAGAATTGGAAGATAAAATGAAGCATATGAAAATTGAGAATAGCCACATTAAAACCACAAAAGCATCCTGTAATAATGCCGAAGAAAATGAGTCCATATCTATGATCAACAATACTTCGGTCAGACGGAAGGTGCGGAATAAGCAGTATGGGTCATCACAAACTGGTAAAGGGAAATACAAGCCTAATCATAAAGGTGTGGCCAGTGATCATAACAGGGGAGATAGCCCCAACAAGCAATCCATGAACCTTAGAAGGAGACGCCAAGGAAAATATTACAGATGCGATAGTGTCAATCACTGGGCCGATGACCCAGATTGTCCGGCTTTGAAGATTATCTGCAGCAAGTGCAAAGGCAAGGGTCATTATTCAAAGTGCTGCAGATTCTGAAATACTTCTACTGATTGGATAGGAGGTAACTCAGATAGCGGTCATAGTTGTGGAGAGGAAGGTGAAGCATGTGTATTTGTCATAACTGGAGATGATGATGAAGAAGTCCTGGAGAGTCCCAAAGCCTTCGTTTCGGTCAATGGTGTAGAATTAAATATGATGATTGATATAGGTGCAAAATACACGCTGTTACCACAGCATTTATGGAATAAAGAAAAACATGAGTACCTACACGAGACCGATATCAGTCCCAGAGCTTATGGTGGAGGGAAAATTGACACCATAGGGTTGTATTGGGCAAAATTCAAGTTTAAAGACGAAGAGCCAAGGGTAAAGTTTACATCACTAATGTGGGCAGGACACCACTGTTGAGTTGGACCCATCAAAGTAAGTTGCAAGTCAAATTGGACTCTACCATTGAGGACTCTGTGTTTGCGGTTAGAAATGATGAGAGCAAACCGAGTAATGGTCGTCTCATGAATAAAATGACCAACATGGAGATCATGCAAGCTGTTTTTCGTGAAGGAATGGGATGTCTTCAGGGCTATGTGCATGAGATACAGTTGAGACCAAACCATAATCCAGTAGCCCAGAAATTGAGGAACGTTCCTTTATCCATGCGTGATGAAGTCAGAAAAGAGATGAGAAGAATGGAAGAAATGGGAATTATTGAAAGCATTGATGCTAGTGAATGGGTCTCGCCACTTGTTGTCATAAGAAAGAAATCCGGCAAACTCAGAATTTGTGTTGATATGCATGAATTGAATAAGTGTGTTGTTCCGGACCAACACCTACTTCCCAACATTCAAGAAATAATCTCCACTATAGGACCTTCAAAGTTTTTCTCCACGTTGGATTTGACTTCTGCATACCACCAGATTAAATTGCATAAATGTTCTAGGAATCTTACTGCATTAATTACGCCGGATGGTCTTTACCAATTCAAGAGGATGCCATTTGGGTTGGTGTCGGCAGCTTCCGTGTTCCAGAAGGTGATGCACAATTTGTTCAATGGTGCAGCTGGTGTGATTTGTTTCCAAGATGACATTTTAGTTCATGCAGACAATCAAACTTTGCATGATGAAAGGCTGCGGTATGTATGTGAAAAGTTATACAGAGCAGGAATGACTTTAAGTAAGGATAAATGTAAAATCAACTGTTCTGAGATAGAGTATTTGGGGCACAAGAGCTCTGCCGAAGGAATTTATTTCTCCCAGTTTCTCCCAGGCCACAATTGGTTGATACTATCAATAAGATGCTGACACCGCGCAACAAGGATGAAGTTCGTACATTTATTGGAATGGCAGAGTATTACTCCAAGTTTGTTAAAGATTTTGCAATTCACACAGTTCCTCTACGGGAATTACTCAAAAGTAAGGGTTTTGAGTGGAATAATGATTGTGAAGAAGAGTTCAATTTCATTAAAACTGCTATAAGCTCAGCTCCAGTTCTGAAGAACTTCTGCACAGGCAAGAAAGTAATCATCACAACCGATGCTAATAATGTTGGCTTGGGAGCTGTTGTCACTCAAGAGGATAAAGGGCGTGAAATTTTAACTGCAGTCGTTTCAAGGTTACTGAAAGGGGCTGAGTTGTCATGTGCTGCAATTGAAAAAGAAGCCTTGTATTTATGTCAAAAGGGCTACACAATGTCTCCAATAGAATCAGGAGGTGGGTGATGCTCCTACAGGAATTCGATCACACAGTAATATATGTGCTTGGAGCTAAGAATGTCACAGCTGACTGTTTGTCTCGCCTAACAAACATTTCAGAAATTGATGATAGGGAAGATGACGTGGAAGTCGTTTTGAGCATTGAGGCAGCATCTATTTCAAAGACTGAATGGGAAAATGCTGAACGAGAATATGAGAATTTCAAATGTTTGAAAGAATGACTAAATTCTCAGAGTCCTTGGAGCAAAGCGAAATTTGAAAATGCAAATTTGATGGCATTCTGGTCTATCGCAGATGAGTTGCATGTACATGACAAATTAATTATGAGAGGAGATAAGATAATTCCTTCTTCAAGTCTACGCCAGAGGGTCATTGAACTTGGACATGAAGGCCATCAGGGTATCATAAAGACCAAACAAAGGATAAGGAATGACTTCTGGTGGCCCGGATGTGATTTGCAGATAGAACGCTACATCAGGGACTGTATCCTTTGCTGCAATATTGAGAAAAACTGTGTGGGTGTGAAACAATCCATGGTAATGACTGAGATTCCTAGCAAAGTATGGAAGGATGTAGGCATGGATATCCTTGGTCCAGTGAGTACCAATGGTGTGCAGAAATACTGTTTAGTAATTATTGATCTCCTCACTAGGTGGGTAGAAGTGTTGATTGCATCTAGTATTACGGGGAAAACTGTGACTGATTTTTTATCTGCTATCTGTGAGAGGGAAGGATACCCAGGGAGCATTCTCTCTGATAATGGTACACAATTTAAATACAAGGAGGTTGCAGATTTCTGTATTAAATATTCTATTGAGCATAAAACAAGTTCTATTTACCACCCCCAGACTAACGGGATGGTTGAACATTTCAAAAAGATATTGAAGGAGACAATCAGAATGGCTTGGTCCAATGGTATGAACTGGGACGAAGCGGTCAGGGAAAGGGTGATCGCTCATCGCTTTACACCACATTCCAGCACAGGTCTTTCACCTTTTGAACTAAGTAGAGGAAGGAAGGCGAATACTAAATTGGCTCCTGTGTGGCTAGACAACACAGGTAAGGGGGTAGAGAAGGATTTTGGTACAGTTTGTGATAAGATCAGAGAAGGTCAAAGGAAGAATAAAATTGCTTTTGATAAGAGAGCACGCAATGACAAATATGATATGACCACTGTTGTGGGAAAGTTGGTTAAGATACGACTTCCTCCGGCTCTCAGAGTGGGCCCATGTATGTGGTCCAGGCCTATTAAAGTTGTAGAGGCATTGCGTCATGCGGTTAGAACGGAAGATGGAAGGGTCTGGACTGTTAAGAGGATTTGGGTATGTGAGGACAGTAAACATAGCAGGAATGGCAGTGAGAATGTCAGTTTGGGCGTGAAAAAAGGAAAGTGGGGGCTTGGTGGTGAGATTGATGTGAGGAAGAGGAAATGTACATCTAGTGTAAAAAATAAACCAAAAGACGTTTCCTTGTCAGTTAATTCCAGAGATACTGGTTGCAAGTCCAGATGGGGAAGATCGTATCGTCGACCAAAGAAGATGGAGGACTATGTGTGACTTTTCTATTTTTGTGTGTGATTTTTTAATTTTGTTTTTGGTTCTGTTATCAGACTTCTGTTTCTGAACATTATAAGGAAGGGAGATGTGTAGCATCTCAGTTCAGCCATGCTAAAGGAAGCTTGCCTGGCGGAGGAGAGACCTGCCTGATTCCATCATAGTTCCACATGCTTCACCTTATTGGTGGAGCTAACACAAGCTCTGTTGTGTTCTGGAATAGAGAACTCAAGTTGAAAGGCAACAGTTATCAGTGTCTGCAGACTTGAGCAGACTCCCTCCTCTTTTCCCTGTTCATTATAACTGATATTACATATGTATAATACATATATATATATACCTTATAACTTGCCCCGTGTAGCGTCCATCTCTCCACGCTGACACTACAGCATCCAAGTGGCAAAAAGCACATGGGGATGTGGCTTGATTAGGACATCAAGTGGGTAGCAGTAAGAAAAAGTCTCTCCAGGCCAAAGTCCAGGCATTGATGGGTTGGGATATCCCCACCACACATAGTTACGTCAGAGCCTTCCTAGCACTGACAGGTTATTACCGACCTTTCATTGAGAGATATGGGACTCTTACACTCCCCCTAAATTATGTTGAGTTGAAAGAAACTGCAGACGAAGGTCAGCTGTACCCCCACCTGCTCTTTCCAGAGCTTGAAGGATGGCCTGTGCCAGGCCCTGGTTCTAAATATCCTGTATTTTGCGGAAGAGGTTATCATTCAGACAGATGTCTGGAAATTTGGTATTGATGCAGTGCCAGTGCAACAGAACTCTGAAGAGGTAGAAAATTGTGTGTATCTAAGAAGGTGCTGGACCAAGAGAGAATTCAGCAGGGCCACCATTAGGAAGAGGCATTTGCGGTGGTGTACCAGAATTTAGATACCACAGGCTGGCTCAAGGGAAATTCCCCATGCCAAAAACCAGAGGAAGGTTATGTGTATTCTGGCAATACGGGCTGATCCTACCAAATGACAGGTCTTGTACTGGAATGGCCATGTCTCTCCATTGGTCTCTTTGTGAGGGTAGGTAATGCCCTCTGCCACAGACAGCCACCCACCAGGCAGCTGCCCTGGACACAGGCTTTAAAGGAGCACAGCCATTCAAAGAGAGTAGCCTCACACCAGTGTGCTGCATTTCTAAAGGCCTTTGATCCTAGTGCGAAGTGGAGGGGGCAGGGTTAGAATAGTCTCAAGGGAGTTGTACAGTGGAAGGATATGTCTACCATTTTGTTTATCATTGACTCTCTCTCTCCTTCTACTCCTCTCCACTTCCTCTAGAGCAAAGCACTTTGGGTGTGATGTCAGAAGGGCAAAGTCCCCTTCTTTCTAGTACAGGGATTAGACCACTAAGAAAGGCTAGCTTTAGTCACCTGTCAAGCTTTGCCTTTAAAAGAAGGGATCTCCCACCAGTTCTGTGATTCACTCTGGAACAACACCTGAGAAGGATTGACTGGAATTCTTTAGAGAGAGTTGTACTTTCCAAAGCCCTCAACCACTGAGGTGTAGAAGGAGCAGTCCATGGCAGAGGAATGGTCTGCCACTACCTACTAACAGGATACATTGGGGGTGATACTTGCTGCCTACCAGGACCTGCTATTCTACACCAGAGTCTCTGAGGGCTGGGAGAGCAGACCCTGAAAAGACCTGTCCTCAAGCCCCTGAATTGGGTCGCACAGCAGCTGAAGGATCAAATATGCTAACGCTCCCAGTTTGTCGCCTCTAAACCATTCAGCCAGCCATCTAAGAGAACTTGATGCCATTGATGATGAGTGATGCTGCCAGTGATACTTTCTGACAGCCCTCTAAAACTTAGAAAAATGTGCTTGCACATTGAGCCCAATAGACACTGCATCATGCTCTTGCTGTGCTTGTCACCTACTATGCATGAATCTACTGCTCGACAACAGGACCCGACTCAAACCACTGTCACTTGCTGACACGAATCAGGGGTTGAGCCACGGCTCGACCAGCCCCACCTCTGAAAACTGCTGCTTCACCGAACTGCACCTCTGAGCAACATGATCACCATTTTCGACCATGGTTATCTCTGCAGAGTCGAATCGCTGGAGTGTCACGCATTGACACTTCTCGGCGGTTACAGCCCGACTCGGCTCAACATCGAAGAGATCCTGATGAAGGTCCTGAAATGCATCTACGAAAGCCGCCTTCGCGCCATACAGAGGTACAGCATTTGGACCTGCTCATCACCTGCTTGCTGCTTGGGCCCACACAATTCCCTTTTTGCAGGATCAAACACCAGAGTCATGCAAAACAAATCAATTAGAGCAGCACTGGATATGCCCAAATATGAACATATCTCTGCAACGAGATGCCACATTCATTGTCTCCCAGTCCTGGGCAGAATCGAATTCAAAGTCCTCTTGCTTACTCACAAATGCTTCTTTAATAACGCCCCAGCATACCTCTGCATTCAAATAAAAAGAAAACTCAATCTAACAGACCTACCTGGGCCTCCTACACTAGCCTGATTCGTACACCGAGATTTAGGAGACAGAAAACTAGCGGCTCCAGCTTCCCAGTGATCGCGGCCAAGCTTTGTAACATCCTGTCATTAACACTGAGGACAGACACATCCCTGTGGTCATTGTGCAAAGGCCTTAAAACTCTACTTTTCAGTTAAGATTCCTTCTAACTAGCACAAACTCAGGAATCCATATCTAGCATAGGATTCCACATGCATAAATAAATATTCTTTTAAGTCAGATAATAAAGTAGGGCCTGTAACCTGTGTGCAAAATGTATACATTCTGTAATCAATGTATGATAATGTTTTTTTTTTTGCAACCCTCACTTATGTATTGCACCCTATGTCTGTAAATCACTCAATGTTGAATAAGCTATATTATATGCCTTTAGCCAACTTCGTAAGTTCAAGCGCTTCGATACCTCTGGGTTGTGTGCACTATATAAATGTTCAAATAAATAAAATAAATAAATAAACATTGTGACAGAACTGAGTTTGATCCGCTTACATCACTACTCAAAGCTGGGTTCGACACCCTTGACACGACAGAGACCCTAAACTAGATGCTGTCAGCCAATAACTTCCCCCTTGGTCCATTTGGGCCCTAGTTAATGGTTATACTACTTTTGCACCTTTTTTCCCCCAAAGACATATCATTTTTGTGGTTAATAACTTTCCTATCACCCCTGTATTATACATAGTGTAACCTTCTATCTGTTGCATCTTCTCTGTTCTTGGCAGAAGGGTTGGGTTTTGTACAGTGTTTTCTAGATAGTTTGATTGAAGATTGCATGATTCATTGAAGTATATTTATATTTTTAAACAACCTTGATTGGATTTCCCTTTATTTTGGACTGCATTACTGTGTTGTTTAGTTCACTTCTTAATCGCATTCACACCCCTCTTACGAGCATATACTTCCCTCGGCCCACATTACCACAAAAGGCGAAGGAGGTATATCTCTTAACTGTGCCTATTTACCTTTATGATTGTGTTGGCTCTTGATTTTAGGTGGCTCTTGGTTTGTCGAAGTGTGATGGATGAGTGGGCATTTTCACCCCTACTCATCCTTGTACTCGGGCGACCACTCTATATCTTCAATGTTTCCTGACTAAATTCTCCCCTCCTAAACTCCTGCGTTCCTCTGCCACCAACTCCCTGCATGTGAAGCGGTTTGCTAAACAGAGAGCTGGAAGTTGTTCACTTTCCTCTGCGGTCCTCCTCCTTCGGAATACCCTCCCACCCCTTCTGCATCTTGAACAGGACCTGCTTAAGTTCCGGAAAAGCCTCAAGACTTTTTTCTTTACCTCTTCATTCACCTCCTCTCTTCCCTGCTAATCATACAGTAGCATGACTGATGTGCAGGGCCCTTATATATCCTCGGAGCCACGATCCTCCCACATCTCTGATCCCAGTTAACTGTCTATTTACTGCACTTACTTGGCTCACCCTTCCAAGGGGAGGTTGCACTAACGCTCTTCTTAAGCACTTCACCCCAAGCACTTCTCCATTAACACTACAACACCTATCTCTTAAGCACCACTGCACTTGCACGTTCTGAACAATCACAAGGCATAATAGGTTTGTTTCCCCTCCCTGTTATTCTCACTATTTGTTTGTATTAATAATTTATTTACTTTTCTTTGTTGTAATTCATTCTCTACCCCCCTCCCCAGCCCCTGTCCCAACCCTGTCGTCCTGTGGAGGCTCTGAAACCGTTTTGCTAATTGTATAAGTGCCTAATAAAGGGCCAATAAAATAAATGAAATGAATAATGAACAGAATCCAATTTGGCAATTACCACAGCAGCACAATTCTCCAAGCTTTTCTTCAAGAATGTTTACCATTAGCTCAGACTCCAACGGGAGTGAAAATCACTTACAGCATTTGTTACCCCAGAAGGTTATACAAGTGCACCAGGTGCTGTTTAGTCTCTCGTCAGTAGCTTCTGTGCTTGAGTGATTCATCACCGAAGGGTATTTCAAACCTCATCTACTTCCAGGATGACCATTTACCAGGTCTAAAAAATGACTTCCACTTTGTTTTATTTAATGCATGTTCTCTGGTGGCTGTTGCGAGATCCACTTCACACAGATCCAATCTTACACAAGCTCAAAAAGCAGCCATTGATGTACTTAAACAAGATTATCGCATTGTTATTAGACAGGCTGATAAGTGTGGTGGAATGGTGGTATGGTCAAAAAACAGATATATGGCTGAAGAATATAAACAACTTGACGATATTGACTGTTATGAAGTCAAAGAAATGGGATACATTGATGAAACTAAGAAAGAACTGGATGAAAAATGATACAGTTATTCAAGATGAAAAATCTGTTAGAAAGTGAAGATGTTCTCTATATGAAGAAAGATTTTCCAACTACGCCCATTATGTATTTCATTCCTAAAATTCATAAGAACTTGGATGCACTACAAGGAAGACCGATTGCTTCTTTGAGGGGTTCAATAGAAAATGTATCGAAATATCTGGATGTATTTTTACAACCATTTGTCAAAGACTTGAACTCTTACATTAGAGATACTACTGATCTCCTGACCAAAGTACAAGAAATAGAATGGGTACCCAACTATTTATTGGTTTCTTTAGATGTGACATCGTTGTATACGTCCATTCAACATCAAAATAAGTTAACTGCTTGTCAATTTTTTCTAAACCCAAGATCAATCAATTTCAAACAGCAAAACAAAATGGTTTTGTTACTTTTGAAGTTCTGTTTGGAACACAAAGTGTTTTTATTTGATGTAAAATTGTTCAGACAAAAGTGTGTTACCGCTATGTGTTCCTGCATAGCCCCCACGTATGCCAATCCATATATGGGTTGGGAGGAACAAAAAAACGGCCTGGTCAGAAACAAACGACGGACATGTGAACCAAATAATATGTTGGTATAGATATATTGACAACCTATTCTTAGTTTGGAATGGGAGTCAAGAGTCTATATCTAACTATGATACAATATTGAATTGCAACAATATGAATTTAAAGTTCACATTTGAAAGTAGTCCTAAACAATTGATGTTTCTAGATCTAGAACTATTCATTAATAGTACCAGAATTGAGAGCAGACTACTAGAAAATCAGGGTCATCTAATTCCATATTACATGGGACAAGCCATCACCCCAAGAATTTGAAGGATAGTATATCTGAGGGTGAAATGATTAGAGCAAAGAGAAATTGCTCATGTATTAATGATTTCCAGGTTTAAGCCATTAAATGGGAGCACGTTTTCGTGGAGAGGGAGTATACTAGAAATAGTATTACGAAAGCATACAATCAAACAGTCTCTCAAGATAGAAATGAGCTTCTTAGACGCAAGAAAAGAAGTAATGAAATAAATCAAATCAGGTTCATTATGACTTACAGTACACAAGCAGAAGACATTAAGAGAATCTTGCAAAAACATTGGTCCATTTTAGGAGCAGATGAAGATCTGCATGAGTCTGTAGTAGATAGGCCTTTAATTACCTTCTCAACGACGCATGCAGACCTAAACACTTCGGCTCCCGGCGGCCGCTGCATACATCCTTCTGAATAAACCCCTTTTCCTGCTATAAAGAACCCCATCTGCCTATGAACGCACTTGGGCGACTGTCGCCGCATTTCTGGGGCGAATTGGATCCTGGGGACCCCAACTCCGGCTCGAAGACCGTCGGCCGGCTGGCGGGCGCGCTGCGGCCAGTGCAGCGTGAGCGGAGGCGACTGCTCACCCCTCCCCCTTCGGGGCACGCCAACGCTTCAGAGCCAGGATACGAGCTGAGGGGGCGCCCACGAGCCGACAAAACACACCCCGGCACACTCTGCTGGGACCACTGGAGTCACAAGTGCAGCCCCCCCTGCGCACCTGATCCCAAACTTTGTCAGGCATTGGGGATGAAGCGGCTCCGATCGCCAATCTACTGAATCCCACACACTCCCTCCCGCACTGGCGGAGGATTACGCAGGAAGTGCTCCGGCACCTCCTCATCACGGACCCGGCGGCTACTTGAAGTGCCCGGCCCGGGCCTACGCCATCAGCCTCTCATCGGTGGCCTCCCCCCCATCAGCGAGACTGCACCGCCCAGGGTTGAGCCGCGGCATGCCTGGGAAGATCTAGTTCCGCGCTCCCCTTCTGGAAGACAACACGAAGTCAACGGACCCGACCATGGCCAGGTAGGGGTGTGAGTGGGCCCAGGAGCCAACCCCGCTTCTTCCCCCCTGCCTCATAAACCTGGTCCAACAACAGGGCCAGTGCAGCCCTTGATCAGAACTGTTAAGGACTGTAACATCCAATAACCTGCGCTCCCCCAGGGAATGTTATAGGGATACGATCCCACACTCCCTCCAAGCAGTCTCCCTCTGATTAGGGCCTCAACACACCTGGACGGCGATGAAGGCACGGATGTGAGGGTCGATCCACAAACCAGCTCCTACAGGACACCGCTACTACTGGGCGAGCGATCCCTCACCCGCCTGGCCTAGCAGTTTGCACGAGAGACCCACACCCCGGAGACATACACTCCGCTGACCTCAATGCCGACCCCGTGTGATTACACCAGGGTCCCCTTGTGTCACTCCTGGCCCAACTACGTACTATACACGTGCCTGCTGCCGTACTGGGTGTGCCACCTGCGACATGGGGAAAGAAAAATCTAAACGACAAACTCTTCAAAGTAAGATGGACTTTTACACAACAGGGCCCTCCCCCCGCCAGGGAACGCAGACTCCGGAGGAGGTAGTTGGCGGCGAGGAGGCTCATGACCGCCCAATTTCTCTCTCCGACCTCAAGGCGATTGGGGACTCGAGAACGTCACTGGAACTCAAGATTGGCGGCCTATCCTCAGAGGTCTCCCTTATCCGACAGGATCTACGCAACCTCTCAGCTAGGGTGGGCGAGGCGGAACAAAGGGTGTCCGCCATAGAAGACACCATCCACCGCCTGGAACAGCACCTTGCCGCAATCACCCAGAAAGTCTCCCAGCTGGAATACCACACTGAGGACAATGAGGGGAGAGCGCAGCGAAATAACCTGAGGATCCTCGGAATACCGGAGAAAGAAGAAGGCCCCAGTGCTGAACTGTTCCTGGAAGTCTGGCTAACCCACGTCTTTGCTCCTAAAAAGCTATCCAAATTTTACTCCATAGAAAGAGCACACAGGGTGCCCACTGGCCGACCTACCCCTGGAGCCCCACCTAGGACAATGATTGCACGTCTGCTGAACTACCGGGACCGCAATGCGATCCTGCAAATGTCCAGGGCCTCTGGCCCGATCACGTACAATGGCTACAAGGTCGGGTTCTATCCAGATTACACCAAGGAAGTCCAAAAGGCCTGCCAGTCATTCGACTCTGTTAAGAAGAAACTCCAGTCGTTATCTGTCAAATACGCCCTGTTCTTCCCGGCACTACTCAAAGTCTACTACGAGGGCACCACTTACCTCTTCCACAACCCCACTGAGGCATGGGACTGGCTTGAAACTCAAGTCCTCTCGGGCCCTGGAGCGGGGCGCACACCACCGGGCCCGCCCACACAGAAGCCCTGGTCCGAGCGGAGCTCGCCCCCTCGTTCCCCGACCAATACAGACGACGGCACGGCTGGGAACCTTACAGAGAACAGATAAACTCTATGCAATACGGCGACGATTCTGCAACACAATAACATGGGAACGCTCACTTAGCGGCTGCCACATCTAGTGCGTCGCAAGCGCTATCGCAGTCCGGGCTACCCCGACGAAGTTCACCAAGTTATAAGTTTGATGTTTGGGCGACAGGTGCTCCCAGTTGGGGGGCAGTACAGGGAGGGGGGGGTTTAGGTATATAAGGAATCAGAATAACGGATCGAGAAGGCATGACACCGACAAGCACCGGCGAGGGGGGCGCGCACGGCCTCCGGGCGAGACAGCTGATACCAATATTATCCAGGCATCTGGCATGTCACCACGGGGCGACCCACGGGCGCTTCCCCTGCGGGAACATCCCTGCACTCCCTTGAACACTATGCAACTGTCATTGATCCTTCCAGATGCCGATTACAACACCCACGCAGATAGAATGAACTCCAACAAGGTTTTCTTACTGTCCTGGAATGTTAACGGACTGGGCTCCAGCATAAAGCGAAGGCTGGTGCTCCAATATCTCAATCGCTACTCGCCAGACATAGCTCTGTTAAACGAAATGCATCTGATCGGTACGAACACCAATTTTTTCAAAAGGTCCAACTATCCACACGCCTACCAGGCCGGATTCATGAAAGGTGCCAGGGGCACGATGATCCTCGTCCACAAGTGTGTCCCCCTACAGGTTAAGAAGGTCAAAGCTGACCCCCGGGGCCGATATGTGATGATATTCGCTGATATTTGGGGCGAGAAATGGGGCCTCGTAGCAATTTACGCCCCCCCCCACGCTCACGAACGAACTACTATCTGAACTGCGAAATCTCCTCCTGGAAGAAGAGGCCAATCTGTGGGTGGTTGGGGGGGCCTTTAACAAAGTTATGGACACCGCTCTCGATAGATCTCATAGGAGACCCGGATGCCGCCCCGCCTCTGCGTCACTCGCCATGTTCGCCGAAGCCCTGGGACTGACGGACACATGGCGCTCACTCCATGGCGACGAGGCCGATTTTTCCTTTTTCTCCGGTGTGCACAAATCGTTCTCCAGGATTGATTATACCTTCATCCCCCGCAGCATAAACCTCAGACTCCTGGCCACTGAGTTTCTCGCAAGGAGTGTCTCGGACCACTCTCCACTTCTCCTAACCCTGAAGAATGCCTACTCAGGTCCGGATCGCAACTGGCGCCTGAACACATACCATCTGCGGCTTCTCGAGATAGCGGAGGAACTGGAAAAAAAGACAACAGAGTATTTCGAAATCAACGAGAGCTCAGTGGACTGCCCGATCTCGATCTGGGAGGCATATAAGACAGTTCTTCGGGGAGAAGCTATCTCTGTGGTTTCCACCTACCAAAAAAGACAAGTCCAAAAGATCAGAGAGGCAGAGGCACATGTCCTGGAGTGTGAGTGACAGACCCTAGAACACAGCGACCGGGAGACAAAGGATGTCCTGACCACGGCACAAGGTGCCCTCAGTAACCTAGCTCTGGACACAGCACGAACAGCCCACCAGCTCGTTCGGAGTCAAATTTATGAAAATGGCGACAAAGCAAACAAGACACTGGCCTGGTTAGAGAGGCGTGAACAAAACAGGGGACATCTACGTGCCATTAAATTGCCGGATGGCACACTACTCACAGACGACTCTGACATTGTCGAAGCATTTGCCACCTTCTACGAGAAGCTCTACACCCCACCTGCTGAGAGCCCGCCGGCTGCACCCTCCCACTACCTCGACCGGATCGAAACTCTCACGACACCAGTCGGAACTCCTGAACGCGGAACTCACGGCGGCCGAGGTGCAAGAGGCACTAACACAGCTCCAGCCCGGGAAAACCCCGGGTCCCAACAGTTTCCCCACAGAAACATGGAAATACATTGGAGGTACGCTATCGACCCATATGCACCGCATGTTCCTACGTAGCAAAGAACTTGGGGCGCTCCCCCTGACCTCAGGAAGGCATGCATAGTAGTCATACACAGACCAGGGAAACCTTCTGAGGAATGTGCCTCCTATCGTCCCATCTCACTAATCAATGGAGAAGCCAAGGTCCTCTCCAGAGCACTCGCCAACAGGCTTCTGAAGGTAATAGAGACCCTTATCCATCCGGACAAATGTGGATTTATGCCCAATAAATCCACTCGCATGAATTTACGCAGAATGCAACTGGCGCTGAGCAGAGCCAAAGAAATACTGGCCCCACTGGCCCTCCTGGCGGTGGACTTTGAAAAGGCATTTGACTCGGTGGGGTGGGACGCTCTGTGGGCAATCATGGACCGGATGAACCTGGGGCAAGCATTCATATCATGGGTCAGGCTGCTCTATGTATCCCCGGAGGCCACGCTAAGAGTGAATGGCAGATCCTCTAAATCATTTCCCTTGGGTAGGGGTACGAGGGGGACAGGGGTGCCCGCTGTCTCTGCTTCTCTTCCTCCTGGGCATCGAACCACTTGCTATTGAGCTCAGAGCTAACACCAATTGGACTGGGTTCTCCTGGCCGGGGGGGGCTCTATGCGGACGACCTCCTTGTCTTCCTTAGTAACCCGTGCACCTCATCCCCTATTGTCTCCCTTATCCTTAGAGAATATCAAAACTTTGCGGGCCTGAAAGTGAATGAAACCAAAACCATTTACTTCCCAATCCAGGGTGGCGAATCTGAGATTCCTAAGACCTGCCCATACCATATCTCTATCAGGGAATTTACATATCTAGGCATACGACTCGATCCGACACTTGAAAGCTTCCTCCAGCTGAACCTACAACCAGTGCTAGAGCGGTTCAACAGAGACACTTCCAACTGGCAATCACTCCCCCTGTCGCTAATGGGTAGAGCCGCACTATTCAAAATGATGACCCTCCCCAGACTCCTCTATGTTCTCCAAAACGCCCCATTCACCACCCCCAGAGAAACCTTTGCACTTATTGATAGGAATCTCTGCACGCTATTATGGGCTGGGGAGCAATCCAGAATCGCCCTTGATACACTCCAGAGATCGGTCTGGGAGGGGGGTATCAGTTTACCCTGCATACGTACGTATTACCTTGCGACACAGATCGGAGTGGTAAACGATTGGATGCATGCAGACCCCACACTACCGCACATCCGTATCGAGCTGGAGACCATGACACCGTTAACCCCACTGCAGACACTGTATGACACCCACAACCATCTCCCGAAGTTACCCAAGATGACTCATCATGTCCGTCGAGCTTGGCGGGAAGCACACAAACTGATCGGCTGGAAAGGAATCCCAACACTGTCCCAACCTATATGGCACATAGTACTCCTCCCAGAAGTAGTGAAAATGGGCTCTTTCGCTCACTGGTATATGTGATACAGGGGGGTCGCCTCCTAGACTTCGGGACCATGCAAGTGCAGTTTGATCTAGCGCCCATGGACCGGTTCCGGCATGCGCAGTTGGCTCACGCCATCCTCACCCAATTCCCAGACATGACAAACATACCCCCATGCTCTCCCATTGAGACCAATATCCTCCCACAAGGCATCCCTTCAAAGGTCACCTCCACTCTTTATCAGGCCCTCAATTCTTTTGGGGCTACACAGCTTGACGGGCTCAAAGCAAAATGGGAAAGGGATGAGGGCCAACTGGAGCTGGAAGATTGTGTTGATGCATTAATGTCCCCCAGGGAAATTGGGATAGAAAATAAACTCAGACTAATACAACTGAGAATCCTTCACCGCTCTTATCACTCACGTACTGCAATGGCCAGATGGGGGGGGCTAGAGGATGGGACATGCACCAGATGCAAAACTGACCCAGCCACCTTCTACCATATGATATGGGATTGCCCAGCGCTACAGGTTTTCTGGGGGCACTGTATTAATATGATCCCTGCCGCCATGGCAACATCAATCCCTGGGGACCCCAAAATGGTACTCTTAGGCATCTGTGGAGAAGTAGACCTGACAAAATATGAATAAATGTTCCTGTCAATAGCGTTAGGGGCGGCAAGAGACTTATCGTGGCTAAATGGGGTTCTGCAGACCCACTGTGCCTGAACCGCTGGAGGAATGACCTTGACAGGTGTGCGGCTTCAGAACGTCGGATCTATATTGCCCCCGCAAATTCGAAAAAATATGGGGCAAATGGCTTGATGCGCATTGAACCCCGCCGATGGATACAGTTCAGCATCTCAAATAACATTATTTGCCTGTCTTGCCCTGCAACTGTCCTGGGCCCTCTACCCTACGGTGCCCCTCTCGCTTTTGATATTGCTTTTGATACTGCTACACCTCTCTCATTTGTTGTATGCCGATGATTCATGTTTATTGTTATTATGTTATGCTTTTAAACTCAATAAATAGAGTTATAAAAAAAAAAGCTAAATCTTTGAAGGATCTGATATCACCTAGTATGACAGAATCTAGAGTGGTGGTAGAGAATTGGTTAGACATCAGAGGCAAGAACAATGCCTTTGTTAAATGTAACAGTTGCAAAATGCGTACGTATGCTGCCAAGAAAGAAACAATTAACTATGGATATAATTTTGAAAAGGTTTGGAAGATTAAGCAGAGAATTAACTGTTTAACAAAGTTTGTGGTGTATGCAATTGTATACCCTTGTGAATTGATGTATATAGGATCCACTATTTGCTAATTGAAAATATGGATTTTGCAACATTACAGAGCTATACTCAATAAGGACAACAATTATTCTTTTGTCGATACACTTTGCTGAAAAACATGGAAGTGATGCTACTCTAATGAAATTTGTTGCACTAGCTCATATCCCTATCCATAAAAGCAGTAGCAATAGAGAGTGCAAATTAAGAACGTTAGAGTCCAGGCTCATAATAACATTTAACACCAAAGAACCACGAGGACATAATGCTGGTGAGGGACAAGCAATCCATTTAATGGAAGATTAACTATAGCAACAGCACTAGGAATAAAATTTCACTATGCAAAGGTTAGAACTGTCAGTGTAGTATGAGATAAGATGTTCTGTGCTGTTGGAAGATGTTCATGTTAGAAATGTGTCCCCTTTAATATAGAGGTATCTATTGTGGCTTTGTTAGCTGATGACATCTTGGGTTACAGATGTATTATGTACTTATAAAGATTCCTGCATAGATGCCTGTAAATATGACATCTAGCAGGAACAGACAAGAGGGGCTTGAGCACGATCAGGCCGACATATGTGAGTCAAAATCTATTCTATTCTATGAGTGATTGTTCCTATGTGTCTCTTTGTCCTGGTGGGGATTGAAGACTTTTAAGCACAAAGCACTTTACATCCGTTGATATAAAAGTTGGTTCAGGTGGTTATAACGATTGATTCGGTTCAATTTCAGAATGTGGATTTTGTAGAACAGGAGCACTTCATACATTTTTCTCATAATATAGATTAACTTGGAGCCCACTGGGGTAGGAAGGACTAAGATGTCGAAGTGCATTATAATTGAAGGGCTTTTTAGCACCTTAAAGCACATTAGCACTTTAATATGAAGGGATAGATTATGACATTAGTAGTCATGTTGTTCCTGATGTGCAAGGGTTATGTAGTGTTATCAGGGGAGTTGCTAGGTCTGGAAAAGACCCGGGGTCAAGCTGATGTCGGAACTGTTGGGACTGGGGGCTAGCTAGTCTTTTGGCTGTAGCTCCTGATATTCTATCTGGGTCTACACCCAAAAGATCAGGGGCTATAGCCCCCAAAGCCCCCCTAGCAACGCCCCAGAGTGTTATAAAGCACTTTGAAGCACGTTAGCACTTTAAATAAGGAAAATGAGAGGTCAATTGTTAGCCCACTTGGGCTGGATATAACCATGTAGTGAAGTACAGTCCACCAACTCTAAGCTGTAATACTGTTTACAGATCGGAGAAAGAGACTGTGATACTCATTGTTCTCCAATGCTAATATGATCTGTGTGCCGCAGCACACGTCTTGGATCGAGTCGTTTTGAGTACTTGATCCGTGGCCATGCAGGATTGACTGCAATGGTCTGAATATTTGAAGGTGGGTCACTTGACCGAGTGAGCTAATTACAATGCTAAATTAGTCAAATACATTGGTAAGGGATTTTAATATGACAATAGTTGTGCACACTAATAAATAGTAGGTATTTCACCCAAATTCAATGTGTTTGAGAAATCGAATCAGCTAATTTAAGATGGCCGCACTGATTGTGTAATCAATGAGAGTATTTGAACACAGATCTTCTCCAATGTCAAAATAAAAGAAGCCCAAGTTTGTTTAGGCTGTAGGATTCGCCTGAGGAAGTCCCCGAGAAGGGATGGAACTCGTGGCAAGGAAGTAGCGGTTTTAGGATCTCAAAACCTGTTCGTAAATCTGTGCTGACTTTCATGTTTTATTACAACTTGGAATTTTAACCATGAATAAAGTCTAATTTCAGCACTTAGTAAAAGGGGTCGAGTGCTTTGTGTTTTGTTGGCTGTTGTGCAGTGTTTTTCACTGACTGATCATTTTCATTAGCAGTACAGCATTGGTTGGTGTAATAACAGTTTGGCCCTTGAATCAGATTCCCAAGCACCCTCTGTCGAAGGCTAAGCACCACTAATGGGGACACGGCCCACAGTAGCGGGCGTGTAGTTATGGTTAAGTTGCTAAACTCATAGGAAGAGCACTTTTTTCGGCAACTTATATCTTCGCTCCCCCTAGAGGAATCCTCACCAAACTTTGCAAAAAAAGTATATGGCTGCCTCTAAATTATTTCACCAAATAGGGTGAGGTTTCATGCAGGGGGGGCAATGTTATAGCGGGGGTCCCCATTTTTATTTTTTCTCCATAGACTGAATGGGCAAAAACGGCTGGAGCGGGGGCTTCGGTCAGAAAATGTGCATTTGTGTGTTTGGTGGGAATCTGATCAGTACTTTTGTTACAAACGACTGAAATGTACATCCCAAAAAATGTGATATCTGGTCCGCTCCGTGGACCCATTTCCCTGTTCGCTCCATGTACCGAAGACTCATTGGCCTGCGGTACGCTGTGATGTCGGCGAACATTGGACGTGGGAGGTGGTTAGCTGGAGGGAAGTGTGCTGTGCGTCAAAGTTTTTGGGAAATGCCGCCATGGTGTATCGGAGGAGAGTGCGCCACCGGAAGGGTCTGGAAAATGTACCATACGCCATGTGGTGGCGGCAAGAAGGGAGGAAAAGGGTGGGGGAGTGAGAAGTGATTCATGTGGGATATGCAAATAGGTGGACAAAGACGGAGGAGTGGCTGCAATATTCGCGTGTATTGCGCCAAATCACGGGTACCTAGACAGGCGGCTACTTTGTGTGGTGATTGGAGGCAGCTGCCGTAATGGCCCGATAGCTTGTGCCGCGACCTGTTTGTGCCGACCTCTTCCCGTGGTGAGTGGTGGCAGGTGATTTTCAGAAGGGGAGTGATTTGCACATGACATAGGTTCGGTAGGAGCGTGGGTGGCTGTTAGGCAAAATCACATGCAGTACCCTTTGGAAACACAACACACAATTAAGACTACAGGTGTAAGTACAATTTCACCTTTGGTACATGCCTGTACTACACAGTTATGTAGTAGCAGTGGCTGAGAAGCCAGACTTATCTCAAGAGGGAATTGAGCAGTACAAGATGTTGCACAAAGGACACGCAATTACAGTGGTTCAAATATATGCTTACTCAAGGTTTCTTGGTAAAAGAATATACATTTATTTACACAGTCAGTTGGAAAACATTCCTCTAGTAAGAAGCAGCTCAATATCACACAATAATGCACTAGAATACTAAACCAATAGTTTTCTGAACAAGTTAGGCTCCCCTGAAGAGGGAGCAAATTGGCACTTCAGTAACTTTTAAAAGGGGTAGAAAGACAAAGGTTATAAGAATAAAAGCACATTTACTTTCATAGGCAGGGCAAATTGTTTCAGTTCACTACAACCAGCAATTCAAAACAATAGGCCTGGGCCAAAGTCACTGGTTCAGTGTCTTGAAAAGGATAGCACAGTTCTGGTAGTAAACGTTTAAGTCTTTGCCAGCGTTCTTAGAAGTAGTTTGCCAAATGAAAAGTTATATGTTGGTTTAGGGGAGAACCAGTCTCCAAAGTTGGGAAACTTTCACAAACTTTCACTGCGGCAGATAGGATTTCTTTACCGCACTTGCACAGTACCTTAGAATGAAGAAAAAGCTGTAGCTGAGGCAGTTTTTCCTGGCAGTTCCTGCAGATCTCGCTGTTCCTGAGCTTCAGTCGTGGGGACAAGATGGAGGATGTCGGGAGGTTCCTGCACTGCCCAGGGAAGAGGCCACAAGCTTGGCAAAACAGCGGTTTAAAGTGTGAGTGCCTAAAAGTCCACTAACTGGTATCCTTCTCACTGGCTATCCAGTTTTCAACTGCACTCTGAAGAAAATTGGACCAGTATAGAGACAGTGTCCAGGTGGCTTGTGAGTTGGTTGTTCCCACTAGTTCAAGAGAAGACGTCGTCCTTGAAGGGCTTCTCTGTCGAGGGAGTTTCGGGAAATTCAGACCTGCAGCAGGGCTTCACTGGTGGACCAGGAGTTGCAGCAGTCGTCTTCCTTCAGCTCGTATTCGGTTCTTTTGTTCCAGTGGTCGACTCTGCTTGCCAAGTCCTAGAGTCCTGCTTTTAAACAGTTTTCTCCCATTCATTCCAGCCTAGCTTTCACTCACCCAGCAGGGTGTCTGTCCTTGCCGGACAGTCAGCCAGCCAATCACACAAGAGTGCATTCAGGTTTCCTAGGAGACTTAGCACAGGGAGTTTCGGGCACCTCCCTCAAATCCTGTCCACCCGAGACACTCGGGCGCCAGAGGAGGGCTTCAGCATTGAAGCCCTCCAAAGGACATTGAACAAAGGAACCAAACCTGGTTTGGCGCACACAGTTAAACACAAGAAGGACCTTTCCTAAAAGAAACGCCAAAGAAAGATGACCAGAGTCTGTTTTTACAGAGGGGTCATGGGCGCCATATTGGAAAACATGGCTGACCAGATTTTTAGCTACCAGTGTTCGTGGTCGGGAAAATTCATGGTAGTTCATTCTAAAACCACTGCCACCAGCCATTTCAAGAGAAAAGGGTAACATTTGACTGTTACATGAGTGTTTAGACACAGGGGATGCTAGGCAACCCCTACAGCACTCTATATGAAGATAGTGTGTGCTGGGTCTATGAATTTAAAAAGACTAGCAAAGTCAATTTAACTTTTCATGCTCTGGGAGACAGTAGTCAGTCCCAGAGAAGGTATTTAAACCTTGGGGAGTCTGAAAGACACCCCTTTGCCACTGCACTGAAGGTGTTGTGTGACACACAAGAAAAAGATGATGCCCCTGGAGTTGTTTAAAACTCCATATCCAAAGAACACAAAAGTACAACACACATCAAAATACATGAAAGAGTGGGAAAAAAGGCTCACACTCGTTCCAGGTAAAAATTAAAATCCTAGAAATTCAGAAAAGTTGCTGGGGGTCTCAAAAGGTAAGGGAAATTAGCACATTTGTGAGAATTCTCCCTAACACTCGTCCCCCCAGATTTAGGGACAGGAGGATTTAATCCACTCCTGGGTGAATCTCCTTAATCCAGTTGGTCAAACATCCTGGAGAGACCATCAGCATTTTGGTGGTGATACCCAGACCTGTGTTCGATGGAAAAGTCAAAC
Source organism: Ambystoma mexicanum (assembly GCF_040938575.1). Taxonomy (NCBI): domain Eukaryota; kingdom Metazoa; phylum Chordata; class Amphibia; order Caudata; family Ambystomatidae; genus Ambystoma; species Ambystoma mexicanum. The sequence goes on along the minus strand of NC_090932.1, from coordinate 1,365,631,842 downwards.
CCTTGTCGGCTGATTGACGATCTCAGTAGTTTAGGATTTTCCCCTTTCATTTGCATCAACCATCTCAAGGGTTGGTGGTCATTCTGAATCACAAAAGTAGATCCATACAAGTATGGTCCAAACTTCTTCAGTGACCACACAATAGCAAAACATTCTCTTGCAATGGTTGCCCACCTTGTTTCAGGTTCTTTCAGCTTCCTGCTGATGAATCAAATGGGGTGTTCCCTACCTTTCACATCCAGCTGACTCAGAACTGCACCTATACCCGTATTTGAAGCATAAGTTTGCACAATTAAGGTTTGTTTGTAGTCAGGAGCTCTTAGAACTGGAGCTTGACAAAGGGCTTTCTTAAGACCTTCAAATGCTTGAGTGCACTCTTCATTCCACCTGACCTTTTTAGGAAATGTGGGTAAGTAGATCACATTCAAGGGAGAAGCTATGGTCCCATATTTCCTATAGTAATCAGTGAGGTCTAGGAAAGCTCTCACTTGGGTTTGAGTTGTAGGGGTGGCCCAGTTTTTTGCAGCTGGTACTTTGCTAGGAAATGGCCTGATTTCACCTCCTCCTACCTCATGTCCAAGGTAGACCACTTTACTCTAACCAATTTGACACATACTCGCCATTATGGTCATATGGGTCTGCTCAAGAGCCTGCAAAACATATCCTAAGTGATCAATATGTTCTTTCAAAGTAGGGCTGAACACTGCAATGTCATCCAAGTATGCCATGCAGAAGTCCTCCATCCCATTCAGAACTTGATTAACCATCCTTTGGAATGTTGCAGGTGCATTCTTTAGTCCAAAAGGTATTACCTTAAGCTGGTAGAGGCTTGCTGGGGTTGAGAATGCAGTTTTCTACTTGGCATGGTCTGTCAAGGCTATTTGCCAATAGTCTGAAGTAAGATCAAATGTACTGAGCTACTTAGCTGAACCAAGTCTGTGCACCAGTTCATCTGTTCTCAGTAAAGGGTGGGCATCAGTCTTGGTGACTGCTTTAAGAGCTCTATAGTCCACACAGAATCTCAACTCCTTGGATCCTGCTTTTGCTACTAGTACAACTGGACAAGGCCATGGACTTGTAGATGGCTCTATTACCCCGAGATCAAGCATCTTGTTGACCTCCTCCTTTATGTGGGTCTTACATGATCTGACATCCTGTAACCTCTGCTTTTAACAGGTAAACAGTCACCAGTGAGAATATCATTCTGGCCCCAAGGGGTCAAGCCTGGTGATAGCGAAAACAGGTAGGAAAACTGATTTAACAGAAATGTGCACTCCTCCTGTTGTTCCAGTGTCAGACTAGAAGAGAGATTGACTCCTTCTGTCTTCTTATCTAAAGGCTGTCCTCTGAGTAGGTCAGGTAGAGGTTCACTCTCCTCCTCATCTTGAGCTAAAGCTAGAAGCAATGCTCCTACTTCTGGTCGTGAGACATACACTTTTAGGCGGTTGGTGTGAAAGACTCTGGGAGCCTCCTCAGGATTGCCTAAATCCACCAGATAGTTGACCTCTCCAAGTTTGCCCACAACCTTGAAGGGTCCTATCTACTTGTCCTGTAAGGCTCATTGCCTTGCAGGTACCCTAACTAGAACTGGCTGGTCTTGAGTAAACTCAACCATGTTGGCCTTCTGGTCATGCCAATGCTTCACCAGAGCCTGACCTGCTTTCATGTTATCTGATGCTTCTGCCATCATGTGTGAGATTCTCCTCCAGAGACCTATCACATAGTCAGTGACTCTCACTGGCTTGGGGGAACGAACACTTTTCAACCCCTCCCTAATTAGGGCCAAGGGACCTCTACCTGAATGGCCATAGAGATGCTCGAAGGGACTAATTCCAACTCCCTCCTGTGGGACTTCTCTATAAGCAAATAGAAGGCATGGCAGTAGAAGGTCCCACTTTTTCCTTCGGGGTTCCTCTAATGCACCTATCATGCTCTTCATTGTTCGATTAAACCTCTCTACCAATCCATTTGTCTGAGGATGGTAGGCAGTTGAGAACTTGTAAGTTACTCCACAGTTCTTCCACATGGCCTCCTGCATTTAGTGGAACTTAAAATTGGATCCCCTGTCAGAGTTAACTTCCTTAGGAAAACCTACGCTGGTAAAAATACCAAGTAGGGCCTTAGCAACAGCCTGAGCTGTAACAGTCCTCATAGGTATTGCTTCAGGATACCTAGTAGCATGGTCTAATACAACCAGGGAAACCTGTTTCCTGATGAGGTTGGAGGATCTAAGGGACCAACAATGTTGATTCCTACCCTCTCAAAAGGGACTCCCACCACTGGGGGAGGCACCAGTGGTGCCACATTCTTGGCTCAACTCTTGCCAGATTTCTGACAAGTGTGACAGCTCCTACAGAATGTATCTACATCAGACCCCAACTTAGAACATTAGAAATACAGGGTAAGCCTTTCCTTAGTCTTCTTGAAACTCAAGTGACCAGCCACAGGAATCTCATGGGCTAACTGTAGGAACTGTTGTCTGCTTTCCAGAGACACTAGTTTTCTGTGGTCCCCTGGAATAGACTCAGTAGGTTCACTGTAGAAGAGGCCATCTTCCCAGTACAACCTATGCTTCCCTGGCTCTTGCCCTTCCTGCCGTGAAGCTGCCTGTTGGCGAAGACCTTCAAGAGTAGGACACTCTCTTTGACCTCTGCTGAAGTCTGCCCTACGGGGTCCACCTTCTGCCAGTAAAGACTGCAGCTCAGGATGGTCTGCAGGATCCAGATCACCAACAGGAGCAAAGTCCTCTTCCAGCTCTGATTCCTCAGCAGCTGATTCAACCAAACTAGGTGGTTCCTCACACTTAGCCTCAGCTGGTGGAGAAGTCGCAGGTGTGACTTTGGACAGTCCTCTCTGAGATGTCCTTGTTGGTAGCACCGGAGTGCTGGCTGACTTCTTCTTTGAGGTTTTAAGTTTCCCTTTTTACTCTTTCTTCTTGGAAATTGCAGTAGGTAAGTCATATGGACTGGGGATTATAGTTTCCTCTATAATTTCCCCTTGAGAGCCTCTTAAGGTACTCTCTCTGGCCTTCCTTGTCTGCTCCTGTTTCCTTTTGCTGGGATGCCTGGGGGTGCTTGATACAACTCCAAGAGTTTTAAAGTCATTTCCCAACAGGACTCTCCCAGGTACTTCACTCTGCACACTTACAGGTATCTTGACAGTCATGTCATTGCACTGGATGAGAGCTGTTAGCTGTGGACGCATTTGGACAGGGCCACCAGCAAGCTTAGTGAGGTATTTGGGTGCCTTAGGAACATACTCTACCTTGAAAAATGGTTCATCCACTACAGTAATGCTGACTCCAGTATCTCTGATGGCAGGGGTCCCCTGACCATTCACAAGAACACTGTCTTTGTAATACTCTTTAGTATTGTCTGGAATGGAATTGTAGACATCTAGGTTCTGATGTTCCCACAGACCCATGGGCACTAAAGAAACAATGGCTGAGGCTTTCATGGGTTCCTCAGCCAGTAGATGAACGTTTCCACTTGTCATTTGAACTTCTTCCTCTGGGGCGAAGGCTAAGGAGACAGTGTGGATACCTGAAGGTTTACCCTTACATCTGGGATCCCCTTTCACATGGTCAGTAAATGCACAAGCATAACATTTTCCAAATGTCTTTATGAATGGGGGTTTGGCCTAACCCACCTCTGGTTTAGCACCAGGGCTTCCACTAGCCTGATTTGGTTTCCCTTGTTGCTTACCCTTGTTATGTTTGTGGCCTTCTTTTGGATTGGAGGTATTAGAATTCTCTTTGTTATCGTTCTTGTGTTGTTTCCCCTCATCCTTCTTCTGAGTTTCCCCAGAATCCTTGTGAGTAGCCCTGTTGGCAACCCACAAGTCAGCAGCCCTTGCCAACTTCTTGGGATCAATTTTCTTAGCGTCAGCCAAGTGCTGTCTCAGTTCAGGAGAACAGGCATCATAGATAGATTCCAACATGAACAGATTTCTCATACCTTCATAAGTGTTAACTCTGTAACCCTTAACCCAACCACCTAAGTTTTTCAAACATTCACACGCCCAGGTAGCCCAAAGGGTACCATCATGCTTTTTGAGGGTTCTAAACCTCTTAAGATAATGGGAAGGAGTTTTCCCAATCCTAGCCATTAAAGCTAGTTTCACACTTTCATACTCCATTCTGTCTACTTCTCCCATATCCATTACAAAATCAGATGCAACTGGGGTAGCCTAGAAAGAAGCCAAGGAATCAGCTGATTCCCTGTAATGGTTATATTCAAAAGTAGCCAACCAATACAAAATATCAAGCTTAACCTCATACATACTTACTGCATCTTTCGGCATGCAAGGCATCTTAGGAATGGAGGACCTAGAAGACTATGGGAGTGAACCATTCTCAAGAGACAATATTTTCATTTCAAGTGCATGATTCAACTCCATTTCTCTGAGCTTAAGTTCCTGATGTTTGCTTTGCATTTGAATTCTTTTAAATTCTAACTCCAATCTCATCTTCTCAAGAGAGACAAATTCAGGACTTGGGGCCTCATTACACGGTAGGCAGTAAACCATGGCGCTATTAGCCTTTCCACCGCCTTAGTGGAAAGGGGAATTACCGCCCTATTCCAAGGTTGGCGGGGCGGTAATTCCCCCTTCCTCCATTGCCCTTCCCCATTCCCATTTTTGCCCCATAGGGCTCTATGGGAATGGGGAAGGTGCTGATTACGGTACCGCAAATTTCGGTACCGTAATTAGCTCCACTGGTCCCTTGGCGGGTTGGTTTTTAACGCCTGCAAAAAGCAGGCGTTAAATTCCCCAACCCGCAAAGGGACCTCGTAGTAAGGCGGTAAGGATTTACCGGTACCAGTAAAATACTGGTACCGGTAAACCCTTACCGCCTACCGTGTAATGAGGCCCTTAGTGTTGGACCTGATGGGGTCCCTGTGGCTAAAGGATGAGGTAGAGGTAAAACAGGGCCTAAATTTTGAGAATCTTCTGCCTCATCTAACTCAACAATAACATTTGAGTTGCACTCTGAAACATTATCATCTTCCTCATTATTTTCCACATTTGCTGCAGGAGTAGGTATATCAGACCCACTTCTCGGACTTTGGTATTGCAACAACTTTTCTTTCAATTCAACCTTTTTGCCTTTTACAGTGATGTTCCTAGTTTTACACATCTCTCTCAATTGATCAACTGTTAAAGTGACTAGGGTCTCCTGTCTGTAGCTATCCATATCAGGCATGATAAAACAATTGATTTCCTAGTGGTGTTTAGCCTTTTGAGGGTTATTTGAACAAAGGTAAATAGCAGCACTCTAAATGTAATGCCTATACTTTTATCCTCACCTCTTGCCACCAGTGTTAGGTGGAATCACATGCAGTAGCCTTTGGGAACACTACACACAATTAAGACTACAGGTGTAAGTACAATTTCACCTTTGGTACAAGCCTGTACTACACAGTTATGTAGTAGCAGTGGCTGAGCAACCAGACTTATCCCAAGAGGGAAGTGAGTAGTACAAGATGTTACACAAAGGACTTGCAATTACAGTGGTTCAAATATAAACTTACTCAAGGTTTCCTGGTAAAAGAATATACATTTATTTACGCAGTCAGTTGGAAAACATTCCTCTAGTAAGAAGCAGCTCAATATCACACAATACATACACTACAATACTAAACCAATATGTTTCTGAACAAGTTAGGCTCCCCTGAAGTGGGAGTAAAATGGCACTTCAGTAACTTTTTTAAAGGGGTAGAAAGACAAAGGTTATAAGAATAAAAGCACAATAACTTTCTTAGGCTGGGCAAATAGTTTCAGTTCACTACAACCATCAATGCAATTCAATAGGCCAGGGCCAGAGTCAATGGTTCAGTGTCTTGGATAGGATAGAACAGTTCTGGTAGTGAACGGTTAAGTCTTTGCCAACGCTCTTAGAAGTAGTTTGCCAGAGAAAAGTTATATGTTGGTTTAGGGGGGAACCAGTCTCCAAAGTTGGGAAAGTTTCACAAACTTTCACTGCAGCAGAAAGGATTTCTTTACCGCACTTGCACAATACCTTAAAAGTTGTTCCTGGCAGTTCCTTCAGATCTTGCTGTTCCTGAGCTTCAGTCGTGGGGACAAGAAGGAAGACATCTGGAGGTTCCCGCACTGCCCAGGAAAGAGACCACAAGCTTGGCAAAACGTTGGTTTAAGTGTGAGTGCCTTAAAGTCCACGAACTGGTATCCTTCTCACTGGCTATCCGGTTTTCAACAGCACTCTGAAGAAAATTCGACCAGTATAAAGATGGTGTCCAGGTGGCTTGCGAGTTGGTTGTTCCAACCAGCTCAAGGGAAGAAGTCGCCCTTGAAGGGCTTCTCTGTCGAGGGAGTTTCGGGCAATTCGGACCTGCAGCAGGGCTTCACCGGTGGACCAGGAGTTGCAGCAGTCGTCTTCCGTCAGCGCGTCTTCGGTTCTTTTGTTCCAGTGTCGACTCTGCTTTCCAAGTCAGAGAGACCTGCTTTTAAACAGTTTTCTCCCATTAATTCCAGCCTATCTGTCAGTCACCTAGCAAGGTGGCTGTCCTGGCTGGAGAGTCAGCTAGCCAATCACACCAGAGTGCATTCAGGTCTCCTAGCAGACTTAGCACAGGGAGTTTCGGGCACCTCCCTCAAATCCTGTCCACCCCAGACACTCAGGCGCCAGAGGAGGGCTTCAGCATTGAAGCCCGCCAAAGGGCATCGAACAAAGGGACAAAACCTGGTTTGGCGCGCAGAGTTAAACACAAGAAGGACCTTTCCTAAAAGAAACGGCGAAAAAAGATGACTGGAGTCTGTTTTTACACAGGGGTCATGGGTGCCATATTGGAAAACATAGCTGACCCGATTTGTAGCTACCAGTGTTCGCGGTCGGGAAAAATCATGGTAGTTCGTTCTAAAACCACTGCCACCAGCCATTTCAAGAGGAAAGGGTAACATTTGACTTTTACATGAGTGTTTAGACACAGGGGATGCTAGGCAACCCCCCCAGCACTCTGTAGGAAGATAGTGTGTGCTGGGTCTATGTATTTAAAAAGACTAGCAAAGTCAATTTAACTTTACATGCTCAAAAGACTAGCAAAGTCAATTTAACTTTACATGCTCTGGGAGACAGTAGTCAGTCCCAGAGAAGGTATTTAAACCTTGGGGAGTCTGAAAGACACCGCTTTGCCACTGCACTGAAGGTGCTGTGTGACACACAAGAACAAGATGATGCCTATGGAGTTGTTTAAAACTCCATATCCAAAGAACACAAAAGTCAAACACACATCAAAATACATGAACGTGTGGGAAAAAAGGCTCACACTCTTTCTAGCTAAAAATGAAAATCCTAGAAATCCAGCAAAGTTGCTAGGGGTCTCAAAAGGTGAGGGAAATTAGCACATTCTTGAGAATTCTCCCTAACAGTGGCTGTGCTGTGCGGATGGATTGCGGTAGTTGGACACATGGTGGCATGCATGGGTGCATAAAGTTGCAGTGGGTCTGTTGAAGGGCTAGACTATTCGGTGCATGGCCCAAGGCCATAGGCCATGCAGTCAAGAGCCTAGGCCTTCAGCAGACCCACCGCAGCAATGCATGTCTTACTCTGCATACGGTAGAGGGTGATGCTTCCATAGTTTAGTGTGTGCAGATAGGTTGGAGCAGGGCCAAATTTGCGAACAGTGTGTGGGTAGGGTGGCAGTGAGAGAATACTTTGTGAATGGAAGTGGGTACGGCCATAGTATGTGAATGAAAGTGCACAGGGGTTCAGGAGACAGTTCTTTCTTTCTACATTATGGTAACGGTTCCACTTTTTTGCTGCATAGCGCCATGGCGCTGCACAAGTTGGGTAGGAGTGCTGGTGGCAGTGGTGTGTATGTGAATTGTCGTACTTGGTGACATGGTGACATGCATGGTGGCATTACTTTGCGGTGGGTGTGTTCAAGGTCTAGACTATTGGGTGCATGGCCAGAGGCTGTAGGCCGTAGGACATGCACTGAAGAGCCTAGGGCTTGAGCACACTCACGGCAGTAATGAATTTGTGACTCTGCAGTAGAAGGCCGTAGACAATGCACTCAACAGCCTACGGCTTGAGCATACTCACAGCAGTAATGCATTTGTGACTCTGCATCAGTTAGAGGGTGGTGACTTGCACAGAATTGGTGAGGAGCACATTTCAGACGCAATAGAGCAGCAGAAGTGACCTGGCATGCGTGTACGTTTGGTTGCGCAGGTGAGGTCACTGTTAGAACATGGTAAAGTTTTTATTTGTGGTTGGAGATGGTGCCGTGAAAAGTCACGCAGTGTGGGCACTGGGTGCAGTGTTAGCATACTGTCAGTAAGGAAGAGGGTTTGGTTAAAGTGCAGCTTATATGTGCTTGGATAGTGTGCTCTGTGCAGATTGCTTGGAGTAGGGGCAATGTTGTGAATATGTTGTGGTTAGGTTGGCAGTGACGCAATACTTTCTGAGTGGAAGTGGGTAAGACCATACTATGTGAATGAAAGGGCATAGGTGTGCCAGAGACAGTGTAATGTTTGTATAATATGGTAACTGTTGCATATAACGCTGTGTAGATCCATTGTGGTTTCGGAGGTTGGTAGGAGCACACTCAATGCAAAAATGCAGGTTTGACAGTGCATCAGGCATGGGTGGTGAGTTTTGGAGAATGGGTGTGGAGCACATTGTAGACATGCTGCAGCAGCAAAAGTGAGTTGAAAAGCGTTTATTGTGCGTTCCATGGTTGTGGTGATAGTTGCAACATTTGGTGTGCGGCAAGAGATGGTGCAGTGAGAAGTTGTGCAGTGTGGACACAGAGTGCAGTGTTTATGTAATGTGAGTATGGAAGAGGGTATGGTTGAAGTGCAGCTAATATGTGCTTGGTTAGTGTGCAGTGTGCAGATTTATTGAAGTTGCCCCAATGTTGTGACGCTGGTGTAGTTAGGTTGGCAGTGACACAATACTACTCTGCATCCGTTTGACAGTGGTGACTTGTACGGAATGGGTGTGGAGCACATTTCAGATGAAATAGAGCAGCAGAAGTGAGCTGCCATGCGTGCACGTTTGGTTTCGCAGGTGAGGTCACTGTTAGAACATGGTCAAGTTTTGCATGTGTGGTTGAAGATGGTGCAGTGAAAAGTCACGCATTGTGGGCACTGGGTGCAGTGTTTGCAGTGTTTGCATATTGGCAGTATGGAAAAGGGTATGGTTGAAATGTAGCTAATATGTGCTTGGATAGTGCACTGTGTGCAGATTGCTTGGAGTAGGGGCAATGTTGTCAACAGTTTGTGGTTAGGTTGGCAGTGAAACAATACTTTCTGAGTGGAAGTGGGTAAGACCATAGTATGTGAATGAAAGGGTGTAGGGATGCCAGAGACAGTGTAATGTTTGTAGAATATGGTAACTGTTGCATGTAACGCTGTATAGCTCCATTGCTGTGTGGAGGTTGGGTAGGAGTGCTGGTGCCAGTAGTGTATATGTACACAGTGGTAGCTGGTGACATGCTGACATGCATTGATGCATTAAGGTGTGGGGAATGTTTGCAAGGAGCACACCCACTGCAGCAATGCAGGCTTGACAGTGCATGAGGTACAGGGTGGAGATCTTTGGAGAATGGGAGTGGAGCACATTGTATACATGCTACAGCAGCACAAGAGAGTTGAAAACTGTTTACTGTGCGTTCCATGGTTGTGCTGATAGTTGCAACATGCGACAGTATTTGGTGTGCAGTAGGAGATGGTACAGTGAGAAGGTGTGCAGTGTGGCCACATGGTGCAGTGTGTATATAATGTGAGTATGGAAGAGGGTATGGTTGAAGTGCAGTTTATGTGCTTGGTTAGTGTGCTGTGAGCAGATTTATTGAAGTAGGCCCAAATTTGCACCCCTCCAATGTTTCCAGTGACACAAGACTTTGTGAATGGAAGTGGGTAGGGGTGGTGCAGGCTGTGGTATGTTTGTGGATTCTGCTAATCGTGACACCATATTTGTGAATGGATGTTCTATCGTGTGGGGAAGTTGGGTAGAAGTGCCAGTATGTATGTTATGTTTGTGCTTATTGTTAGCTGCCCACATGGTCGCATGCATGTATCCATAGTGTTGTGGTGGGTGTGGGCAAGGGCTGTACTGTTGTGTGCATGGATTGTAAAAAGGGGGAAAAGGGGGGGTCCTCTTTTGTATTTATAGAGGGGCCTGGATCTGGAGGAAGGATATATAGCAAAAAAAAGGGGGGGTGGATTCAGGCTACCTCTTCCTCTGAGATAATTACAGGTGTGGCAGAACTATGGATATCACAGATTCTATTACATAAAACCTGTATATTTTTTATATAATAGAGCACAGATTTTTTGTCAAGTGTACAACATGGTTTATTTACACATAGGGGATGACATACTTTTTTTGACATATACACATATACATCTATATTTCAAGTGCTTGTTCATTATATTGTATCATCATATAATGTGACAGTGAGACAAAATTAATACATAGTAACTAAGAGTGCAATGTTACTGAAACATGCACATATCAAGTCAGTCGACACTCATATGTGTTTCCAGCTACGGACAACAACACGTGTAGATGATGTAGTGTCCTATAGCTTTCCTCAGGACTTGTATTGTCGAGTATTGTGGGGAGAAATTCCACCCGTGGCTCGTAGTATCACTAGGAACTGTTGCAAGTTTTTTGGAGTCTCAGGGCAGATATTTCGGAATGGCGTCTCTAAGTTTGCCAAAAGGAGATAGAGTCCTTAAACTACAGTTGCATACGTAATGTATATGCTTCCACCGTAAGGCTGTACTGCCTGCAAGAACGCATGTGCATTGGACGTCCGGAGGTTCTTGCAGAGAGACCTTTCACCCCCGAGGAGTTTTCAGAAGCCATTGACTCACTATCGTCAGGCAAATCCCGGGCTCAGATGGCCTCCCAATTGAATTCTACAAACACTTCAAATACCTCCTACTTCCTCATCTGATGGCCCTGTGGGAGGAATTAGGGGAAGTGGGCAAGCTTCCCCCTTCTCTTCGTGAGGCCATAATAACGGTCTTACTTAAGCCCGGCAAACCCCCCACCCAATGCGGCTCGTATCGCCCCCTCTCACTCGTTAACTGTGACGTTAAAATCTACACCAAACTATTAGCCCTACGCCTGGCCCCCTCATGCCGCACATCATGCACCCAGAACAAGCAGGTTTTATCCCGGGACGCTCCACCTCCCTGAACTTGAGACGGCTCGTCAACATAATAAGCAGAATCAACCCAAATGTGCAAGCAGTGGCTGCCACGCGCGATATGCAAAAAACATTTGACTCTGTGTCGTGGAAGTACCTCTGGCGGGTCCTCGGAAAATGCTAATTTGGTCCCAGTTTCCTCTCCTTGGTTAGGCTGTTATACTCCGACCCAGTGGCCAGGGTCCGCACCCAGGACAGATGCTCTTCCCTTTTTGGAATTGCTAGAGGGACGAGACAAGGCTGCCCCTTCTCTCCCTTAATCTTCGCCATAGCGATGGAACCGTTTGCAGACATGAAGCGTCAATCCCATGCACATGGAGGCCTGCAAATTGCCGGCCAATCTGACATGATTTCTTTATATGCTGATGATGCCCTGCTCTACATTTGTTCCCCCGCAACCAATCTGGCTCTGATATTGGAAGATGTCCACTTCGGGCGCATCTCCAGGCTCAGGGTAAACTGCTCCAAATCCACCCTTTTCCCACTCACTGACTGAACACGTCCCCCTCCTGACATCATGGGGTTCACATGGGCCCAATCAAAATGTACCTATCTCGGTATAGGGCTGGCTCGCCAGTCTGAGTTGGTCTTCGAAGAGAACTATCAGAAATACCTCACGAACCTTGCGGTAAAGACATCAGGCTGGGTGAGACTCCCAATATCCCTTGCGGGCAGGATAGGGGTACTAAAGACGGTGGTACTACCCCAAATCCTATATAGGTTCACCAGCATCACCCAGTGAGGGCTTCTTCCAGGCGTTAACTCGTACCATCAACACTTTCCTGTGGCATTCAGGCGCGGTTCGACTTAAGCTCGGGACGTTGACCACCCCTATGGAGTGTGGTGGCGTTGGCGCCCCTGACTTCCTCAGATACTGGCTGGTGGCGCAAGCTCAATTTGCCTCGCAATGGTTCAATACATCGGATCCTCCCCCCCACGTCAGACTCGAGAGATTGGCGGTCAGCAATCGAGATATCCGCTCCCTAATTCTCACACCCATGCCTGGAGTCCTAGACTCACTGGATCCTGTAGTTTGCACATCCCTTGTCCTATTTAATACCTGGAAACTATTAGCCACGACTCACCCTTTTCATGGTTATCTACCACTTTGGAACTTCCTCCCGGAGGTCGCGCATGTAACACCACTTACCGTGCGACGGTGGGCCGAAGCAGGCTATGAACTGATTCGGGACATCTTTGAACAGGGAAACTTTTTTGAATGGCCGGACCTCCCACTGTCCCTGAGACGAAAACCATCCGGATGGCTCCAATACTCATCCCTCCGGAAAACTCTTACATTTAAATACCCCAATTTTCCAACGATACCACCTGACAACCCTGTAGTCGCGGAGCTATCCGCCTCCAACTCCTCAAGGGTTAAGGTATCTAGACTATATGCCCTGGTTCAGACCAGATCTACCCCTTCATTCACTAAACTGAAACACGCATGGGAGGAGGACCTGGGGGTGGAAATGACCAATGACCGTTGGGCCCTTATGTGTGCACGCCTCATAATGTATCCTTCAACTCCCGTTTCAAGTTGATCCAGTTCAAAGTATTGCACAGATACCACTATACCCGGGCAGACTGCACCATATGTCAAATGACCACTCCCCAAGATGCCCCAGGTGTAACTTCGATGGCACCGCTTACATCCACATGATCTGGTCCTGTCCTCGCCTTACGCAGTTTTGAAGGGAAATATGTTCCACCATGTCAACTATCCTAGATCAGACCATCACTCTGTCTCCAACACGGTGTCCCTTCCATGACTTCCCTGAGCTACGGCGTGATTCCAAAAAACTGTCTGGCCTCTGCATGCTACACGCAGTACGCTGTATCCTACCGTGCTGACTCCGGCCCGCACCACTCACTCATGCGCAGTGGCTCAGGGTGGTCACATGGGCCTCAGATACCCAAGAATCCTGGGCTAATCAGCAGCCAACTCACTCGAGGCCTAGAGACATTTGGTCGAAGTTTCGGTCCTACATGGCCCCCACATGTACTGACTCAGATGTTGAATCTCCCATCCCCTCTCCTCCCACCCTGACTGCCTCTTGAAACACCAGTTCCCCAACCCCTCACCTGTGCTGTGTATAATCCTCATGTTACAATCATGACGTATATTAACACTCTGTACCTGTACTGTATGCAATCTATATGATTTTTACCTGCCTCGAATGTTGCTCACTTCTCTTGGTGTTGTCAAGCTAAATAAATAAAAGTTTAAATCGAAATCTTCATGTATACAAATGAATTGTGTGTTTGAGGCCTGCCTATTGCCCCATATACGTGCTCCATGAGCTGACACTAAACCCTAAGGAAAGTACTTTAAGAGCATATGACAAGGTTAACGTCTAGATATACAGCACCTTTTGAACTTTAATATTCTGACTGTCAGTGAACAAAACCACCTTGCCTAGATGTGACAGAGAACAAAAAGAAGTGGGCCAGATATGTGATGTCATCAGTGACATCATCAATGACATTTGTGATGTCATCTTTGATGTCCTGGATGTTAGTCTTAGCAGTGCACAATAGTGGCACAGGTTATGGTTGCTTAGCTTACCATAACTGCCGAATTTCTGGGGGGTTTCGGTTTTACTTGTAACCATAACGTCCCTTTATCAAAGTGTTGTATTTGAATTTTATAGGTTTTTATTAGAGCAAATTAACCATAACGTCCCTTTAACTAAGATTTTTCATTGAATTTCATAGGTTTTTATTAGCACAACTTAACCATAATGTCCCTTTAATAAAGTTTTTCATGGAATTTCATAGGTTTTTAGTAGTGTAAGTTAACCATGAGGTCCCTTTAACAAAGTTTTTCAGTGAACTTTATAGGTTTTTTTAGTGCAACTTAACCAAAATGTCCCTTTAACAAAGTTTTTTCAATGAATTTCATAGGTTTTTATTAGCACAACTTAACCATAAAGTCCCTTTAACAAAGTGTTTTCATTGTATTTTATAGGTGTGTATTTGTGCAACATCTCTTTAACAACTTTTTTGCAGAGAATTACATGGGTTTTTACCAGTGTGTGCTATTTTCCAATAACTTACTATTTTCATACTGACCCCAATGTAGCAACGTTTTTGTCCAATTTACGTTTCACCTTAAAACTCTGCCATTTCCCACCTTCTAGCTCATTTTTAACACTTCTATACTTTTTCCACAGTTTTTGCTTCCGTAGATGTGCGCGAACATCTGACTTCATTGTGGACCTTCCGGACAGTGCCACGTGACCATGCACTTGCGTGCAGCATGATAACGTGTCGATGAATGCGTTTGCACTTCGCGTTCAGGTCCTTGCTTCGAGGACAGTTCGGAACTGCATTTTCTACTGATCTAGGAACCTTCAAGCTCAAAATGTACCCTTGCACAGCTCCTACACCTATTCTTACTCATTATCCATTAACAATCTAGTACAAAGCACATACTTGGAAGAATAGTAGCAAAACTGCTATTTATCTTAGAAATGGTATCAGCTATTGCCATCCCTCCTCCCCAAGAGCCATCACCACCACCACCAGCTGGAAGAATCACACAACAAAAAACGTGCAGTATTTTATTATTTTTTTAATTCGAATTGTAACACTTATGCACTCATTACGACCCAGGCGGTAAGTAATGGACATTACCGGCATGGCGCAACTAACGTGTCCATGCTGGCCAGAAACCATTAAAAGCGGTACATTACGACCTCTCGGGCACGAGCATTGCGCCATGCCGGAAATGTAATCTGCGCCATGCCGGTAACGTCCCAAAAACGGCACCTACCGGCATCGTATGCCGTGCAAGGTGCATTACCACCACCCTACCCACCGATATTAGCGATCACCACAAATAACGGTGACCGCTATTAGCGGTGACCGTAAAGAAGCGGATCCGGAAGTTGCACCATCGCACCGGAACGGGAAAGAGCACGGCGGCCATCTTTAAAAAGACAATCCATTGCCATCCTCCACAACCAGTGCACATCTGACCCCGAGACCCACCACAAACCTTCACCCACATCCACCCATCGTCAGAATGCTGAAAGTTGTTAAAAAAAGTTGCGATCGGCTGCGGCAGGAGCGCTTCACTAGGGAAGAGCTCACCATGTTGGCGGAAACCCTACAGGAAAACGCGGACGTTGTATTCTCAACAGAAATGACCAGACCGCAATAGCATGGAAGAAGGCCATATGGGACCTAGTCGCACAGAGGGTCAGTGCAGTTGGAACAACACCCTGCACCACAAGACAGTGCCGGAAAAGGTGGGACAACCTCCGGCTCCGCGTAAGGAGTATACTGTCTGCCAACAGAAACCTGGGCATGGCAACTGGTGGAGGAGCAGACTCACCGATAAAATTGAAGCCATGGGAGGAGATATGTGCCACAACCATTGGCATCGAGAGCATCGAGGGGGTCGGAGAAATGGAGAGAGGAGCCCTGACATCAGGTGATGCAGGTAGTTGCCTCAAATCAAGCCATGCAAAACTCTCTGAAGTCCAATTTCATGGGAAGCACAATGTTGCCTAATAGGGTTAACGCGACACATCTGCAGAAGACTGCCTACAGGCATTATTGACCTACACCCTGTACACATGCAGTATGCACACTCTCACTGTAGGCACCCACATTCCTGCATGCTTCTCCCACCCAAAAGGGAGACAACCTGTATGTCACTGCCTCCAATGTGCACCATCTAGTTATCAAAATGATGGCAGTCATCACAATGCCTGCTCAATGTCCGCAGACCCATCAATAACACTTTCCCTCCTTTGCTCCACCACAGGCTCCCATTCGGACCTTGGCGAGGAAGACACTGGCACCACACCTGCCAAGAAGGCCAGGCCCAAAGTGACACCATACCAACCCTCCACCTCTACTGGACAAAACAAACCCTCACAGCAGCCAAAATCGACGGCCACAACACAGGCCAGGGCACCGATAAGCACCAAGGCAAGCAGCACGGTACCACCAGCAACAGACATCCAACATCTGGAGGGACTGTGCCTGCAGGAAGCAGCACGATTGGGGAGACTGCTGCCATTGCAGCTTGCTCGGATAGTGATGTGGGGAATGATGATGATGTCGTAGAATGTCACCCCACTGCCCACCCTCATTCCCCCTACCTGTCCCCATGTAGCCTGCATGATGATGGCACACAGGGGAAATCCCTTGATGACTCCTGGCCAGCCACTCCATGCCCAGTGGAAGGTGTGGAGGAGGGGAGCAACCCAATGAACACGCCACTGGCATTATCCAATGCCCAAAAAAACCAAGAGTCGCTGGACCAAATCTTAACACGCCAACACCAACTGTCCTCACTCCTGACTCAGCATGTAGCCGAATGTGGAGGTGCAAGTGCGGAAATGCGAAAATGTGCTGAGACTGTGAAGGCAGCCATACAATCCTCCACCAAGGATATCTGTGCCGAACTTACCGCGGTGCGGCACGTGCTCTCGGAGCTTGTACAGACAATGAGGGACATGCGTCCTAGTGAGCAGTCGAGTACCTCCTCCGCTGCCAGTTCTGCCCCAAGCAGCCCCATCCGCAGGTCGGCCAGGAACCTGCGGAGTACAGGCAGGGGTGCCCCGGGGGCCGGCAGAGGGGGCTGCCAATAGAGGCCGCCCAGTGGAACAATCCCACATTAGGCACTTCACCACAGGCATCCACACACTTTTGCAGGGAGTTGAGGGGGGAGGGGGGAGTGGGTGTGTTGGGGGGGTTGAGAGGGGAGGGGGGAGTGGGTATGTTGGGGAGTTGAGGGGGCAGGAGGGAGTGGGTGTGTTGGGGGGTTGAGGGGGGAGGGGGGAGTGGGTGTGTTGGGGAGTTGAGGGGGGAGGGGGGAGTGGGTGTGTTGGGGAATTGAGGGGGGAGGGGGGAGTGGGTGTGTTGGGGAGTTTAGGAGGGGAGTGGGTGTGTTAATTGAATTCACATTTACAATACAATTTTTGCTTGAGCACAAATCACATGTGTGGACATTGCTCATTGCGTATGTGTGCTTTATTGGTGAACAGTCCACAGTGTGCATATACCAGACACACACAGTGCCCCAATTGCCATCTCCATGTGACACCCCCCATCCGTGTGTGGTAGAAACATTGGTTGATCAGAGTCCGACGCATGTCACGTCCCTCCTGTGCATCGCTGCCTCCCTGAGGTGCTGCCCCATCCCCACCCTCCTCATCCTCATCTTCAGGTGGTTGCAGTTCAGCGTCAGGTGGCAGGGGCACAATCCGTCTGATGCACATATTGTGTAGCATGACACATGCCATGACGATCTTTGCCACCTTCTCATGGCGGTACAGGAGTGCCCCAACAGACCTGCTGAGGCAGCGAAACCGTGCCTTCAATAGGCCAAATGTCTGCTCAATCACCACATGGGTTTGTGTATGTGCACGATTGAAGTCCTCCTCGTGCTGGTTCTGTGGGTTCCGGACTGGGGTAAGGAGCCACCTCTTCAGGGGATAGCCTGCATCACCTGTAAGTGGGCAACAATGTATGTGTCAGTCATGACATCAAATCTCAAATCATGACGTGCCACCATGGCATGCATTCATCTCTTACTTTGTACCACATTTACATGCACAAATGGAGTCACACTATGTGACCGGTATATGTGTATTCCTCTCATGGACTGTTTTGCATGCCATCAACCAGTGTATGCAGGGGGGTCCAGTGCCTTGTGAGTGCCCATCCACTGTGTTAGTCCATGGCGTTTGTTTTGTTGACCTGGCAGGTGTCCAGTGATATCAATGCTCTCATCATGGCACCATTGCTGTCAGCCTCATGATGACCCCACTGAGCACTACTAATGTTGCTAGGCAATTTTTTTGGGCCTCGGTGTCTGTGTAGTGGTGTATTGATGTTTTTGTCCGTCATGTGCCTCCTTTGTGCGCAGTTATGGGGGACTGGCCTTTCAGTTGATGGTGTTTGGTGCCATGTATTGGCTGAAGTCATTGCATGTAGGTGCATTCCGTTGAGGTCGATGTGGTCCGATTTGGTACAGTGCACTTGCAGATGGTTGTGTCATGGTTGGGACACACCTTCATTCACATGGTAGGGCTGCTTACATCGGGCATTATGTGTTCAGGTGTCAGTTGACGTTTGGGCTGCTTTAGGGTATGAGGTATGAGCCGGCTCCATTGCCTCTGGTATTCGCAGCCAGGTAAGGTATGCATCAGCCCCCCCCCCTTTCAGCCAGGTAAAGTATGCATCTCTTCCCCCCCCCTTTCAGCCAGGTAAAGTATGCATCTCTCCCCCTCCCCCTTTCAGCCAGGTAAAGTATGCATTGATGCGTCAATCACCTACCCACTTCACATTTCCATCGCCATGTCATGAGACTCATCGAGTAGCCAGGATCTTGGCCCTGCATGTCGCTCCATGTAGTGTGGTATTGTGGAGTTACGCAGGACCATTGAATCATGAGTTGATCCGGGGAATCGGGCACAACAATGTGTGATGATCCTGTTGGAGTCACATACCATTTGCACGTTGATTGAGTGGAATAGTTTACGGTTGCGGTACGCTACCTCAATGTCTTGTGGGACCACCAATTCCACATGGGTGCAATCGATGGCACCAATGCAACCAGGTATGCCGGCTAGTGCATGGAAACCCACTTTGGTGTTTGCGATCTCCTGGGCAGACCGTGGTAAGGAAATGTGGTCGTCTGTGTGCTTGAGGAGGGCATCGAGCACTTGGATCAGTGTACTTGAGAATAATGGTTGTGAAATGCCATGCAAGTGCCCCTCTGTGTGCTGGTAGGTGCCTGTGGCCAGGAAGTGGAGCACGGACACTACCTTCAGTAGGGGGGGGGAATGGCGGTGGGTGTTTCAATCATGCTGACAATGTCGTCGTGTATCATGTCCACGATGGTGGTGATGGTGTCCCGGTCCAAACGGTACAAGGTGTGGATCTGCTCAGCGGTGAGGTTGAATGGACTGGCTCTGATGTGTGGGATTGGGGGCTGCCTGCGTGGTGGCATTGGCTGTGCTGGTGGGGCATGCTGTCCCTGCCTTGCCCTCCTTCTCCTCCTGCATCTCCTCTGTGCTGCCTGTTGTTGTTGTTGTTGTTGTAGCACTTGCATTGCAATCAGGTCCTCCAGCCCCAACATTGCTAGTCCTATTGGAATCATTGTGGAGTGTGACAGAATGTGGGAAGGGGTGGGGTGTGCTCTTTTTGTACTTGGTGAGTCTGTATTGCCTCCACCTGTGCTGATTGTGTGCACCTGTGGCAGCTGGGAACACTGCACATGGCCATTTACGGTTGGTCCGCGATGGCGGTATTTGCACCATGGCGGTAAGGTACTTTACGGCCTTCGCAAGGGCGTTAAGAGCATGTCCGCTTGACTCGTGATGTTCCCCAATTTGCGCCATGCTGCTATTTCCGGCATGGGTGGTCGCGTGCCCGCGCCCTTGGTGCTGTTAGCGGCACCGTTAACTACGGTGCCGCTAATTGCACTTACTCGGATCGTAATCGGACCTAGTGGTAAGCGATGCCGGTAATCCTTTACCGGCATCGTTTTTCACTTACCGCCAGGGTCGTAATGAGGCCCTTAGTTTATAAATAAACTTCAATTACAATAAAGGCAGATCTAACTTTCACATAAATATACAAAAAAGAAACACTCACAAAAACAGAAACATTCTTTCCATTAATATAAATAAGTATTGACGAAGGAATTCAAGTTAGGACAAATCCTCTTTCAAAATGTTTTCCAAAAACTCACATACTGCACATGAGAGCAAAACGTTTGTTCCAGATAGAATCCAGTACCACCATTTGTCCATGTCTTCGTCTACTGGTGCAAACGAACTAAGGTATTGAGATCTATATTGCGTTATATTAGGACATTCAGTGATCAGGTGTTTAACTGATTCAACTGATTTGCCACCAAACCTACAAAGATTATTCTCAATGTTATTGGTCTACATCTCCATTGGATTTCCGTAGTTGTATATGCGTTCAGTCGCAATCTCATGAATTGATTGCAGTGTTTCCTAGAGGGAAATTTTAGGAGATATCTGGGTAGGCAGTCTAAACAGTTTTTTAGAGGCCCCAAATCAATCGACGAAGACAGAAGATTTCTTTGTTCAGAGTTCTGGATCCAGTTCCACTTTCTTAGTTTCTGTTTGGCGATTTGAGGCCTTTCTATGAGTGTTTCCCACTTTATATCTGCGGAGTCAAGGATCATTTTTAATCCACTGGACCAATTTATCATGATATCACAATGCTGCTGTTCGGGTGCAGTTGAAAAGATTTGATAGACTGGAGCCTGATCCATTATCGACATCTTTCATAGCATAGCCAACGATTTCCAGACAACTATGTTGTACATCGATTCGATTCCAAGCTCATACCTTATAGAAATCATAGAGACACCCTTTGGAAAATAAACCTTCGTGGGTTGACCACAGATGATGATCTAGATTCCAGCCAGCCTCAGCTCCAAACGTAATTGAGGGGATAACCTTTTGTGTATAGAAAGTTAGTACAGGTTTTAAGGTAAATTTCCCATATTCAGCATGAAGCTTCGCCCCTTGTAGCGAAAAAGTAATCATACGTTGTTTGAGATCGAGCATCCAATCATGTTCTCTAATTGAGGTATTGAATAATATACCTAAATATCGAACAGTTGGTACATGTTGTATCTGTGTTGCATCAAGTTTCCATCTGAAGTTCTTGATTAATATTTTAGAAGTATATCCAATCGACATGATCTTTGTTTTTCTGCATTAATTTGCAACTAATTTTCATTTAAGTACTTTTTCGAGGGCCAATAAGAGTCTCTGAAGGCCGATTGGTGTTGAGTTGATTAGGACAATATCATTTGCGTATATTGTCCAACTGATGCTGTTGCTGTTAATCTTTGGGGGAAAACATTGTGTCTGAGAGAACGCTTCAGATACGTCTGATATGAAAACTGGAATAACAGGGCCGCCAGAGGGCATCCTTGTTTGACTCCCTTTTTAGTGCTTATTTCCTCCGTGAGCTCACCAGCTTTGTTGATTCGCACTCTAACTGAAGTTTCTTTATGGAGAGCCATTATTGGTTGTAATAATTCGAGCGGACACGACCATGTCTTCAATTTTCTCCACAATTTTGATTGATCAAGTGAATCAAAAGCTTGTTTCATATCAATACATGCTATGAACAGGTTTTTGCCTTGTTGTAAAGCATTTAGTTTCAGCAGGTTCAGTATCGTCAAATTTACTTCTGTCCCCACACCTTTAGTGAAGCCTGTCTGACGGATATCTAAGTGACCTGAGCTGGTGGCCCACTTTGACAATTTCTGCTGTAGAAAGGACGCGAATATCTTGCCCACAATGTCTGAAAGGGCAATAGGTTGATAATTCGCTGGGTCATTTTGGCGACCTTTTTCTAAATGGGAACTATGATGGCCGAGTTCCAAGATTTAGGGATCGACTTTGTGGTGGCTATCGCTTTAAATAGATGATAAATGAAGGTTGTCCATTGCTCTTTGTTTGCTTTTAATGTGACGTTGGTGAGACCATCGGGTCCAGCCGTTCGAGAGTTTTTTAGCTGTTTGATTGCTGTTGATATGTCTATTCTTGATTCGATTACATTCCAAGACAGGACCGCTTCGAGCATTTCGTCGCTCGTCCAGATTACATTGCTTCCAAAGACCTTAGCAAAATGTTGTTCCCAACTGGCCTTAGAAATACCCTGTTGGATCTTGGCTTGCTGGTGTATTGCTTTATTATTTATGAAGCTCCTTTGTCTGATGACAAATGATAAGCTTCAGGATTCGTTCTCCTCGCTCAGTCTCTCATCAGTGTAAAGCATTTCAGCCAGTTGCGGTATTTCATTTTAAGATGTTTCATTTGCGACAGTATGTTTGAATCTGATCTCAGATCACGTTGCAGTTTTTTTTTTTTAGAGACACCATTGGACTAAATTCATATTTTTTTGTATATGAACAACTGTTTGGATGATTGAACTTTGTTTGAAAGTCTACCAACAGAGCAGTATAGTTTAGTTTATCCCAGTGCAGTATTTCCAAAAACAATGAAGAAGACCAAGAAGATAAGGTAGAGGAAGTGCCTACGTCTACCACCCAGAGAGAATCATGGGTGTGGCAGTTCTTTACCACTGTTGGGAATGTACCAAAGGCTAAAGCTACAAAGATGAAATGCACTCAGTGCAACTCTGTACACTGAATCTGTTGGTTGTCTCCATGATCATCTGTCTGACTTCAGAGCTGCCAGAGCACGGAAACTGCTCTCCTCAACATCCGTGAAGACCTGCTCTCCAATCTTGATTCCAACAGCCCCTGTGTCCTCATTTTACTTGATCTCTCTTCTGCCTTTGACATGGTCACCCATGCCAACCTGCTCAACCGTCTCTGTGATAACCTGGATGTCACCGGTCAGGCCTTGGCGTGGCTGACTTCTTTCCTCTCTGATCGACCCTCCCAGGTTCAACTTGGGTCCTTCCTCTCCTCTATCTCTATCTCTAGCTGTGGTGTTCGCCAGGGATCTAAACTCTCTCTCTGGCTGTTCGACCAATACCTGGCTCTTCTTGCCCACCGCATTGCTGCACTCTGCCCCAACTTCCAGTGCTATGCGTATGACACCCAGCTCATCTTCAGGCTACCCTTAGCCACCTCATTGCCCTCTCTCATCTCTGACTGTCTGTCCGCCATCCAGGAGTGGTGTGCCGCCAATAACCTCTGCCTTTATGCCAGTAAGACTGAGAATCTCCTCTTCGGCAAACCCGCTCCCTCCTTTCCTGTCACTCTCTGGCTGGCTTCTCTTGGCCCTCCTCCTGCTCTTACCTGTGAGGTTAAAAACCTTGGGGTCATCTTTGACTCCACACTCTGGGCCATCTATGACGAGACTAGGAAGTCACACTACCAGTTGCACCTCCTCAGAGGTATTCTTCCCTTCCTCTCCTTCCCCCAGAAGTTCACTGTCTCCAGATCTCTGGTTCTCTCTAGGCTGGACTATTGCAACAGCCTCTTTCTAAATCTACATGCCTTTACTCTTCACCCTCTGCAACGTATCCAAAACAGGACTGCAAGACTTGTCCTTGGCCTCAAGCCCTGGGATCATATCTCTCCACGACTGAAATCCCTTCACTGGCTCCCAATGGCTGCTAGGTTTAAAACACTCTGCATTGTCCACAAAGCCTTCTGGGGCCTGGGGCCTCATTACCTTCAACTCTCTCTCCCTAAATATCTTCTTTCACAAGCCCTTCGCTAATCCTCCTCCAACTTCCTCATGGTCAGTCGCTTCTCCAAGCAACGTGTTGGTGGTGATCTCTTTTCTCTGCAGGGGCCTCCCTCTGGAACAGCCTCCCTGCCTCCTTGAAACTCGAGGAGAATCATCTCTGGTTCCGGAGACAACTGAAAACCTTTTTCTTTGCTTCTGCTTTTCCTCCTTCTCTCCCCTGCTGACTTCCTGACTGAATCTGACACTGCACTGGTTACCTGGCCACCTTCTGATCTATGGCCCAGGTCCCCTCCCCTGCCAGTTGCAGACCTGCACCGCCTTCCAGGCATCCCCCGCACGTTGGGACTGTTTCTGTATCCCTACGAGTCCCACTACCAGCACTCGACACCCGATGTCTGCACTTACCCTTGCACTTGCCACCTGCTGGCCATACCTATTTTCTTATTGTTATTTATTTATCCCATGTACCTCACTGTCCCCATCCCCTGCACTTTCCCACTTCCCCCTCCCATGCACTTGCGCAATCTGAATGACACTTGGCCTAGTAGGTTCGTTTTCCGTCTTCCCTCTGTTCCCCCTCCCTTGCCTTCCAAAGTGGGAACCAGGGGTGCTACAAATGGATTTTTCTTCTTACAGCGGGACGCCCGAGGCATCCCGCTGTAGGAAGGAAAATCCTTTTCGAAGATGGCAACCATGGAAAGAGAAAGTAGGGCTCCATATAGAGCCCCTCTTCCATTTCCATGGCAGCCTGCAGAAGGCGAAGTCAGAACCACAAGCACATTTGTTTTCTCTTTCAAAACTATCCTACTTTAAAATAACTTTACCACATAGCCAGTCCCAGGTGGACATGGCCACTTAAACACCATTTTCCATCCCTCGCGTTCATGGCCAGTAGCCAGATTCACCTTATACCATCACCCGGCCAATCTGGCCAATGCCCATGGTCACAGGTTATACCTCAGTCATCAAAGGTATGTCACTATTTTTTGTACCTACATTATGACACTTGTCAAAAAATGCAAAACCATGCTTTATAGTCCTTGCCAATGCTCCTTGCATGAGTTTTCTTGAAATCTGCCCATGTTTTATTTTTTCCAAAGTCTCAAAATGTATGTACATGCAGTAGTCATATAACTTAGACCCCACTTGACAAAATCCATTCAGTCTTTACACAATCATTGAAGGGTGGGTCTATAATCATTCTGAAAACTTTTGTGCACATTCGTCAAATGGCAACAAAGTTATATTGGGTCTGCGAAGCAGAGCCAGATATCACACATTTCTTTTACCTACTTTTTGGTCGTTTTAAAAATAACTATTGTACGGATATACAACAAATTTACAAAAGCATGCTTTCGGGACTAAGCCGCCACTCCTGGTGCAAATTTGGTGAAAATCCGTCCAGCGGTTTGGGCTGTAGGCGTGAGCAAAATTTTTTCCATTATGTCTGTGGGAAAAAAAAACATTTTGGGATCCGCTTATAACTTTGTCCCCCCTTGACGCAACCTCACCAAACTTGCCAGAATAATTCAGAGCGGGCCATATACTTTATCTGCAACGTTTGGTGAGGATTCATCAAGGGGGAGCAAAGTTAAAAGCCACCCAAAAAGTGCTCTTCCTATGGGTTTAGCAACTTAGCCATATCTACACGCCCACTAACGCAGGCCGTGTAATGTATATATATACATATATATATATATATAGCAAATAGAGCACCGCCATGCAGCGCCACATTCCCTCCAGGTTACTCCCAGAAAACAGGACATAGCACAGATAAGGACAGCAAAACTAAAAGGAATCTTACATGAATTACAAGCTGCGGGGACAGAAGTAAGGAACATATGGCCCGCCCGAACAGCACCGCAATAGATCACATGGGCGCAAAAAACTTCCAACTACAAAATATATACGGCAAAAGCCAGTAGTTCCAGGTAAGTAAGTTTAAACTCAATTATACATGACTGACAGAACACAACAGGGTCAGGCTTAAAGCCTGCCCCAGACATGTAATTCAAACCATGCCTTATGGTATGTTATGTTATGTTATGTTATGTTATGTTACCAGTATGTATTAAGCGCACGTTCACCAAAAGGCATCATGGCGCTAGCAGCAATAAGCAACCGTTTAAAGAGAGCTCAAATCAGATACGTTTTCAAGGGGCAACGGAAGGTGCGATGATCAACAGTAGCACAAAGAGCAAAAGGAAGGCATTCCATGCCCTGCCAGCAGCCACCAAAAAGCACTCCCGCCCACATGGGAAAGTCGAACGCGAGGGACAGAGACCACAAGAGCTGACTGCGAACGAAGACAGCTAGATGGAACATAGCACGAAATTTCACTTGAAGGTATTCTGCCCCTAGGCTGTGAAAAGCGCAATGGACAATGCACACAGACTTAAAGAGGATCCGCTTTTCAATTGGCAGCCAATGGAGCTGCCTAAGCAGAGGAGACATATGAGTCTCAAACGGGGGGTGAAGAATAGCCCTGGCTGCACCGTATTATAGTAGTTGGAGACGATTGATAAGAAAACGAGGCTGGGCCAGATACAATTAGTTAAAGTAATCCACTGCGCTCAGCACTAGGGCGGCCACCACTGTAGCTTGAAATTTGGCCAGAATCAAAGGGAGAACTATCCGGAGAATGCGCAGTTTAAAGTGGCCAGCCTTGCATACCGCCGCCACCCGCTCATCCATTGAAAGAGAGGAAGTGATTGAAGGGGCCGGCTGGCCCAGAGAGACAGGCCAGAAATCAGTTGTCCAGAACGACAAGGGAGAGTTAGTGTCAACAACAAGGACCTCAGTTTTGTTACCGTTCAACTTTAGCGAATTTGCTGCCATCCACGCCCCGAGGTCCTTAAAGCACCTCATACGCCAAGCCGCTGTGTCGGAGCGAGTAAGATCCAGGCGGACCAAGAAATGTGTATCGTCAGCACAGGAATTGTACTCGAACCCGTGAGAGAGAATAAGAAGAAGAAGAGGCCAGATATATATATTAAACAGTATCAGGGAAAAGAGCAGACCACTGGGGGACACCGCACCGCAGCAATATAGCTTTAGAGTAGAAAGGAGGAAGGGAGTCTGTTTAAAGCACCCCAGAACTTGTCCAGATAGACTGGCGGTGGATAAACGAGAGATCAGCCTTACACATACATATTCCCTCATTACAATTTGTCCACAGTACTCCACAGTAGTACGGACAATGAAGAACAAAGGGAAAGAGAAGTGCCAAAGGATCAAGATGAATGGGGAGCCTCACTACAGGCCAAGAGTGCTATGCACATTTATACTTGGAAGGCAATCATAAATGAAGCAAACATTACACAAGGAGCATTTTATCAATATGAGATTAGCTTATATTGTTTTTATGTTACTAGTTTTCAGGGTTTAGCAATAACGAGAGGTCCTAAAGAGGTGGTCCAATCATCACTCCGCCGAAACGTCAAACTAACAGAAAGGGTCTCTTTGATTCCCTAGCTATCCAAGATAATACAAGAGAGATCGTATTACGGTATTCTCTGTAATGTAGACCCTGTTAGGGAAAAATGCTATGCAACAACATTTAGACATTCAGAGATACTTGTTGTGCCAAAATAAACTTTGTATTTATTGTCACTGAGGTGTTTGGAAGTCTCACAATATTGAGTGAGGATGAGTTTCAATATTGTGTTTAGACTGTTGAGTTTATAATGTTTTATGTTGAAAAAATGTGTGTTCATAAAAATAGATGTCAAATCTTGCATTTCTGTAAAAATGAAATAAATGTGCTAACAATATAGAGAATGGTTGAAAAGAAATAAATTACAACCCAAAGAAATTACAGATTAATACAGAAAAAGTAAAAATACACCAATAAATATCGAGCTCCAAGAACTATCTTTCATGTATTGCAATATATACACAGAATAACTGTAAAAAAATTAAATTGAAGTTTGTTGGGCATACCAGTGTAAAAAATACTAGACCTAACCCAATTTTCCCAACAAAAGAGGTTTTCCCTTATGTAAAGGAGAAGCCTCACTACAGCCAGAATGAATTAGTGATGGCTCTCGTGAAAGACTCAAGCAGACAACAATTAGGGTACTGCCAGCAGCTGCTGGGCCAGAATGTGAGTCTGTTCTCAGTTACTCCAGGTAAAATTGATTGGAGCATGCATGACATTGACACTAGAGACAGTAAGCCAGCGAAGAGCAACATTCACTGGATGTCTCACAAGGTAAAGGACAAGGTAAAGGACACCATGAAGGAGGAGTTTTAAAAGATGATTGACTTAAGGTTGATTGAGCTTTTATCACAGGCATTGAGGAAGTCCTGTGGTACTGGTCCCTAAAATGTCCAGTAGTGGGAACACTTCAGTCTGCTTTTGTGTGACTATTGGAGGCTTAATTCCATCACCAGGACAGATGCACACCCTTACCTTGGGCAGACAAGCAGATTGACAGATTTGGTGCTGCCAAATTCATGTGTACCTCTGACCCAATGGCAGGGTACTGTCAGGATGACCTAACGGACAGAGCAAAGGCAAGGTCAGCATTTTCCACTCTAGAAGGCCACTACCCGTGTACTGTCATGCCCTCTATGTTAAAAAGGACCCTGCCACTGTTCAGGGGGGAATGATAAATTAAACCCTATCTGGGTTAGAGGACTTCAGCGTTGCCTATCTAAATGACCTTGCTGCTTTCACCCATATCTGGGAAAACCATCTATACCACCCAAAACAGGTGCGTTAAACAATGGGATGGCTGGTTTGACTATCAAGGCCTCCATGTTTCAGGTAGTACATGGTACTGTTACTTACTCAGGGCACCAAGTTGGGTGGCAATAAAAAACATCCTCTCCAGGCCAAAGTCCATGCAGTGGGGGTTTGGGATATCCTCACTACCCAGATGACTCACTTGAGGGCCTTCTTGGGCTTCGCTGGTTACTACAGGCCTTTCTTTAAGGGTTATGAGACACTCATCTTCCCCTCAATGATGTGACATCTAAGAAAATGCCAAAGAAGAACACTTGGACCTCTGCCTGCCAAACCTCCCTCCTTTGCTTGAAAATGGTTTGTACAAGGCCCCAAATCTGAATATCTCAGATTATGGGCAAGAGTGTATCATACAGACAGATGCTTGTGAGTTCAGAATAAGTGCAATGTTAGAGCAGCTAAACTCTGAGGGTGTAAAACAACCTTGTGCCTGCCTTTGTAGGTGCTTGACCAAGAGATAGTACAACTCGTCCACAATTGAAAATAACGTTTTTAGAGTAGTTTGGGTATTGCCTGAGCTTAAACCCTACATATGTGGGTCTCATTGTACTGTCCAAAAGGAGAACAGGCCTCTGAGGTAGCTTATGGCTATGCAGGGTGAAAACCCACATTTATTGAATTAGGCCATATCCCTACAGGGATTGGATGTGGACATCCAACACAAACCTGGGTTGCAGAACTCCAATGCAGATGACCTCAATAGATAGGTTTGCCTTGAGGATGAGCCAGACCCTTAGATGGGTGAGTCGCAATGTGTTTGGCTTGGGAGCATGTGAGGAATTGTCATCTGGCAATGTCGTGGAAGCCCTGTCTTTTTTATTTCCTTGAACTAATACAATTATGCAGGTCATTCCCTTTCAGAAAGAGTGACCTGCTGACCAGGTCCCTTTTTTCTAAAGCTCCAAGTCAAAAGCAAGCATAGTGTACACCTTTGCCTTGCCGAATCAGTACCCTTAATTGTAGAGCCTGTTCTCTAGTGGCACAGGGAATCACAGGTGCCCTCTGGACTACTATAGTGAAAAGCCAAGTCTCTGCATCACAGAAACTGCATTTAAGATATGCACGTTTGTTCCAAAACCCACATAACTATGACAATGCGATCCTGACGGTTTTGTGAGCTGTAAAGATGCCATGACCGGGCGGATGGCTCTTGGGTGGGGGGGTGGGGTTGGGTCGGCATATTTTTTCTTGGAAGTAAGACAACACTGAGCAACACAAATTTGAATCATGGCCCCACACTTAGAGACTTGTCTGCAATATGAGGTGCATAATAAAAGATTCATTAATTAGTTAATTAATACCTGTGCTTGAGGTATGGTGACTGGAATCTGTCATAGTTATCCAAGTCACATCACGCTGATATCACACATGAGTTAGCCCTATTTGCCAAGTTCAACTATAAAGGTGTCTGTATTTCCCCCAACCAGGCTGTTTGGCTGCTCCCAGCAACACTTTGCACTGGAGGCTGCCTCTCGTTATCCCTTTTTGAGAACAAGTACCCCCTCCTCAGAGAGACAGCCACTCCAGAGGAAGCTATCCTGTGAACAGGAATCAAAGGGCACTGCCTTTACAAAAAAACTAGCCTCACACCAGGATGATGCATAACAAAAGTGCCTTTAATGCTATTAACAAGGGAAGGGGGTTGGTTAGTTTAGGCAGAGGGAGTTAAGACCAGCTGGAGGAATGTCCCACCATCTTGTTTCTCTCTTTACCTCCCTTCCTTTACCATAAAACACCTTGGGTGTGAATTCAAAATGCATATTCCACTTGTTCCAAGAACAGGGATTGGACCCCTAAAGCAGGCTTGCTTTTATCCATTCACTGTAGACCTTTGCCTTTAAAAGTAGGGGTATTTTACTCCTTTCTTGAATCATCGCTGGACTTCAAACCTTAAAGAAGATTGTTTTTGTACTCTGTTGGGAGAGCAGTCCTTTCCAAAGTCCCCAGTTGTGAGGTGAAGACCGGTTGACAGGGAAGCTCTGCTCTCTAAACTTCCCCAGGGCACATTGAGGGTTACCTGCTGCTGGAGAAAGACCTGCACCCCTGCCAGCTACTGTGTTTCCCAAGACTTCAACACGCTACAGGAACCCTGAAGGTGTGTGCCAGCCTTCCCTGTGTTTGGGAGCCAGAGAAAAAGGACTTGTCTTGCCCCTGAGACCCAGAAGTGGGACTCACAGCTCCAGTGGGTAAGACAGGCAGGATTCCTGCTATTTCACCAATGAACCACTGTGAACCCTGATTCTAGATCGCTCGACACCTTTTGGAACTAACAGGACACTCTGGGCCTGTCTTCGGCACTCACCCAATTTCAAACCGAAGTTCTGCCCATTCAAACCAGTCTTCTACTGCACTGTGTCAGCTGAAGCACTTAGTTGCCTTAGCTCAAACAAAGAAGAATTGCTGCTCTTGCATCGCATAGACCACTGTTCAAACCACTGATCTCTTCATTGTCGATTGAGTCAAGCCTCAAACTGACCC
Organism: Ambystoma mexicanum; assembly: GCF_040938575.1. Lineage (NCBI taxonomy): Eukaryota > Metazoa > Chordata > Amphibia > Caudata > Ambystomatidae > Ambystoma > Ambystoma mexicanum. Next base: position 1,365,601,246 of record NC_090932.1, on the reverse strand, counting down.
TGGTGTTCTATCCAAATGCATCTTTCGAGCACTGCATCAAACCAACTCACCTGCACATCCCTGCCATCAGCCCATCCACTGGCGAACCATAACTGTGGAACTGAACTTGGTGACATCCACAATCCGCATCACTCGAGCATTGTTTCGAACTACAGCCCTCTTCCGTTTAACCCCGCTTTGACATCTGCTTGTTGCTGGACTACAGTGACTACCACATTTTGAACCAATTTGAACCGCTGAGAAGCAATGAGAAGTCTGGTTAACTGTGGTTGAACCGCTAAAACAGTGAAAACAAATAATTGCCTGATAACAGCCACCCCCCATTCATGTTGGCCTAGAGACTGGCAAGGTCATATTAATCCCTTTGTGCAACTCAAGAACATATCCTTTATGAACATTGCCTTTGCTCCCCTTGTCTCATTACCCAAGGTACTGCATCTTGATTGTCATAAAAGAATAATTATTGTCTTGCATATTGTGTGTTCATTCTATGGCTGTGGGTTTTTGTAGTGTTTTCTATTTAGTTATTGATTGGTTTGATTCATGGTATTTTTTTCTGACATTGCAAACTTGTGTACCAGGGGACATAAGGTAAAAGTAACTCCAGAGAAGAAAAGTAATCCGAAAATGGAGCATACAGCAAGCAAGATGTAACGCAAATGTATTGGACCCAAACAGCTGGCAATCACAGTTCAAAAAGCCCTGTGGAACTGAACTGAATTAAATTAGCTGTCAACCGTCCCCACTGTGGATGAACAATTTATTCATAATTTGTCAAATTACCATACAACTTTTTATTTGCATTTTTAATGCAGGACACAGGAGCTGATTGATGGGACTAAGTCAGTCCCCTATATCCAAATATATGTTAAGTGCCACTGATTGGTTAGAACAATAATTTGGCAAAAAAATCACATTAAAAATCCTTGTCACAACACAAACCTTCCCACACTGCCCCTCAATTACGTGATCGTCCTAATCAGTCAAAAACACTTGTTTGCCGTTGGTTGGCAATGTCAAATATTCAAAATATCTTGAGAAGGCAAGGGGCAAGACCTTCACACCGAGTCTGACCAATAATGCGCCCCACGGACATCAGCAAGGACACTGTAAAATGTTGCACCTTAGGGACAACAAAAACTCTCCCCACTGATTGGCTCCCTATCCATGCCCCATGACCCCTTCCCAAATGCTCTGTTTCCCCATCTGCCTTGCCACACCTTGCTGCCAAGTGTAGTCTGAAAAAAACCTATACCACACCGTGGATGGAGTTTAATTAACCGTATTTAATTTCTATTTCTCTGTCAATTCTCCTCGTGTACCTCAGAGCCTAGCTTATTGGCCTCAAAAGTATCCCTTAGAGTGACTTTGCAAAAAAGCTTCAATTATATTCTACTATCAGCTGTCCACAGCACAAGACACCTATACATATTGTATGTCTAGCTGGGCAAAGCCAGACTATTAAAATACACAAAAACTAAACAATAGCTCATTCAGTCTCTGCCTACATGTTGCATACCTACATCAAGGGACCATTGTATATAATAGCACAGTTCTATGTCCCGATATAGTATTTCGAAAATAACTCATCACATTTTAAAAAAATATTTGGGGAGCCCTGCTTTCCCTCTTCCGTATCTTATAAAACCTACCCAATCCCCTCCCCAACCCCTTGAAACACCTTACCCACACTCCCCATATAATTAAATAAAAATATTTTTAAAACGTCTGTTGGGGATGAAGCAACTCTATACCTAAAAGCACTTGGTAATTGAATTTACCAGGATCTCATAGTGGGGCGTGGGGTCACCAGGGTATGATACAAGTCTTTGAAGATAGCACAACAATAGTTGATTTAGTGTTAATTTGCTTATCAAAGGTATACATGCATTAAAGAAATGCCACAATCTGTGCACTGACAGCTCTAGATATCTATTAACATTGAGTATCTTGCTGGGCAATGCCAGAATTTGAAAATACAAATAAGCAAAAGAGAAGCCCAACCATTCTCTGCCCATATTATCCATACCAAAATCAAGAGCCCACTGCATAAAATAGCACCTGCTGATTTCATTCTTAAGGATGTCCTGTGGGGAGTGGGACCACCCAGGTGTGGTACAAGCCCTTCAAGTCAGGACATCACTGATTCTGTCGCCATTTTATCTTTCTCATGGAATCTATCTTTTTCAGACCATGGAACACTTTGGTTTAGTTTTACCACAGGGCAAAATAGATAATTAAACATTCCACACTCTACACGCTCAGAACACATCCGTACACATAATGTGCCCAGCAGGACAAATGCAGCCAAATCAAATATACAAAAAAACAAGGACTGCCCATGCAGTGTCTGCCCACATGTTCCATAACCACGTCAAGTACACAGGGTATTAATAGCATCTGACTCAAAAAGTCCATCATTACTGCAGATTCAATTGCACACGCACTGCTAGGCAGTCCAGCATTTATCTAAATCAATGAGCAGTACAGCTAAGTAAATGTGTTTATAGTTTGTTTTGTGCTTTAAAGTTGGGCGTATGAAGTAAGATTCCTACTCATTTATCCATTTTTGTAAATTTCCCGGCCAAATCTTGTCTGCTTCTCACCTTTTTCATAATATTTTAGTTTGAGGAAGCCCAGCTTCCTTTCAGTTTCATGAATAAGCAGTGCTTTCAACTCTGCTTTATACCATTTTAGTTCTTCCATTATCGCCGGATTAATATCATTCATTCCAGTGCCTCCTGGTTGAAGAGCTGCAGTTTTGCCCCTCAATCTCATTTCTGTCTTTTGACGTTACTATTTGGTTTGTGAACCTATCCTGATCATTTCTCCCCTGATAGTAGCTTTGATCACATTCCACAGCTTAGTGGTGGAGACTTCCCCATTAACATTGGTCTTGAAGTATTCTTTACTTTTTTATAATAACTTCAGTCCTACCTCCATGTCTTTCAGAATGTAATCGTTACATGATCATCGACCCACCTTTTCCGATCCATCCCAATCTCCCATCTTAACCACAACCATATTATGGTCCAACCAAGGGACAGGCGAGAGACCGACCTATGCCACCCTCACTTTTACTGCAAGGTCCACCAGAATAATATAAATCCTAGAACACAAGTTGTGCACTGATGACTACTGGGTACATGGGGGCTCCTATCTCCTACTGGTTACGATACATCTTCCACTCCAAGCTCCCCGTTTATTTCACCAAACCTCTGTGTCTCCCTGAATGGGATCAGAGGAGTAAACCCTTGTCTCATCCATTTCCTATCCCTTAAAGAGCCCAGGACCATATTTAAATCTCTTCCAATAAAGAGTGTTCCCTAAACAAACAGCTTGATTTTATGTGCCATGTCTTCCCAGACAAGGATCTGTGTGGTGTTAGGGCAATGCACCAAACCTATCATGATTCGAGCACCCTGGTAGCTCTCTCATTAGAACATGAACTGTCCTCGAGCACTCCAAGGCTCGTTAATGTAAGGCTCCTGTCTGTGACTGTGTCTTCACTCGATCATCAGACCAGCAATGAAGACAGCTTGTGAGGGCAGGAGCTCCTGTCCTCCATTGCTAGCTGCAGGAGCAGCGTGGTCTCATCTAGTTGAAATAGGTAAGCCCTTTTGGCTTTGTAGAGACTGCAGGCAATGAACATTTAATTTTTGTGAAAATTGTGCGAAGCGAGCGCATGCACTGCACTTTGCAGATGGGATGATTTCTGATGCCTGCGCTGCACAAATGTAGGGCTGGTGTCCCTGAAGGGGTGCAAATCATCAGAAGCTACCTTTGTGTTTTGAAATGAAGGCATTTGAAAAAAACAGCTTCCAAAATGGCTGACGCTTCTTCATCTTGGTGAGCAGCCCACCACCTTGAAGCTGCCCCTCTGTGATTGGCTATCTATTGCAACAAGGAGCCAATAGCTATCACCGACAGGTGGAAGCCGGCCCCTGCATTTCAAATCCCCATAATCTAAGGCTCCTGTCGTATCCGGGCCAAGGAGGGCTAAGATGGCCCTCACCCCCCCCCCCCCTCTTCAAGCTATGAAGCAGCCTCCTGGAGTACAACCTGTTCCCCACGAACTTTGGCCCCTGCACCTCTACACTCTCTGCCTTGAGTGGTGGCTGAACTTGTCCACTACCTCCATCAATTACAACTCTGAACCAAAACTGTGCCTTCTCGCTCTGTCTCCCTGTGCTTCATCTCATCTACTTCTTCTTCACGGCAATTTGTGTCCCTTTTTTAAAAAAATCGAATCTAGCAGTGTGTTTTTTAACATCTCTGCACGCTTTTTGCACTATATTTTGTGCCTCTTTTTTGAAATTCGAATCTAGGTGTGTATTTTTTTTAAATCTCTGCACCCCATTTTGCACTGCATTTTGTGTCCCTTTTTGAAATTCGAATCTAGATGTGTGTTTTTTAACATCTCTGCACCACATTTTGCACTGCATTTTGTGTCCCTTTTTGAAATTCGAATCTAGATGTGTGTTTTTTAACATCTCTGCACCACATTTTGCACTGCAATGTATGCCCCTTTTTGAAATTTGAATCTAGGTTTGTGTCTTTTAACATCTCTTCACCCCATTTTGCACTGCATTTTGTGCCCCTTTTTTGAAATTCGAATCTAGATGTGTTTAAAAAAATCTCTGCACCCCATTTTGCAATGCTTTTTCTGTCCTTTTCGTAACTACTAGGCCACCTGGTGAGTTTGGGCTAGGACTGTGCTGTGCAGCCACTCCTCTTTCCTTCAACTATCTTCTGCCAGCCTGATGGCACTCACCAACACCCATATCTTCTTTAACTGCTACACTATCACCTACCCTCCCTCGCTCACGCAGTCTGGAAGAAAAAAGCACAAAAAAAGACATCCTAACCACTAACCCTGGCCTAGCCATTTCAGACACCTTTGTCAGTGTAACTTCCAGACAGGATTTCACCGATAGCCTCTTCTCGGTGCCCTCCCCAGATCTTTGGACTCCTCATCTCATCTCTACTCTCTCCCTTTTTACATCCTCTTCCATTAATGGTGGCACCAAGTGGAAAGTCTCTTGGCTGGCTTTGCATCATCCAGGTGTATCATCAATGTCTATCACACAGGCACTATCGTGGTTCAGGGTCCTCAACCCAACCTTCTTCTCTTTGACCAGCACCTGCTGTCCCTCATTAACTTCCTTCCCACATCCGCTACTCCCTCTTCCACTCTCTTTGTCCCACCCCTGACTAGTGTACCACGCCCCTGTACACCTCCTCCGAAAACCTTCAAAGGTGGAGACCTCCTTCTTCTAGCCACACTTAATGCTCGCTCAGCCATCAACACTCTGCCAACATATGCCTCGTATTTGAAGACATTGACTTCGAAATCGTTGCTCTTACAGAGACATGGTTCAATGCCAGCTCAGTCATTGCTTTTGACTCCCTTCTCTCTGATGGCTACAAGCTCATTGCCAAGCCAACGCCCTAACCGTGCTGGCAGTGGGGTGGCCTTGATTTTCCTGAGTGGGTCCCTTCCTCCCACATAGCCACCCAGCCTTACTCTTCTTTTGAGAGCATGGTTTGCAAGCTGGTCATCTCTCCTTCTTCCTATCTAACCATTGCCACTATCTACAGGCCACCTGGCTCTAACACGCTGTTCCTCTCGGAATGGGCTGATTTCTGCTCCTCGCTCCTCACAACCACCTCTAAATTCCTTCTCTTGGGCGATTTCAACATCCATCTGGACTCCTCTATCACGGCATCTGCTCTCTTCCGTGACCTTCACATATCGCTCCCCCTCTCCATTCTCCCTTCTGGTCAAACCCACTCAGCTTCACACAGTCTTGATGCCCTCACCCACTCTGATCTTTCACTCTCCTCCCCACTGACCCCCCTCTCTCCTGGTCAGACCACTCTCTCCACTCCTCTCACCTGGGACCTCTCTGGGCTCTGACTGCACCTCCTCCAGCCGTGCCAACCTCATTCATGAACATCCGTCCGATGAAATGAGTGCCTTTGCATCCACCTTCATCCCCCCTGGTCCCCCACTGCAGACTCTTCCTCTGACTCTGCTCTAAGCAAGCTCCATCTGGCCATTACTAACACTCTAGATATTCTTTCCCCAATCATGAGGATTCGCCTGAAACCTGCCTCTAAGCATAACACCAGGTACAACTCTGAACTTACAGCCCTGAAATGCAAGTGCAGAGCTGGGGAACGGAAGTGGCAGACCTCTGGCTCACACTCTGACAAACTGGCCTGTCGCCTGCTCCAAAGACAATATAGACTCTCCGCTGCACCAAGAAAAGGATCCACATCCATGCGCAAGTTTCTGGTGCATCCAATAACATGGCTGAACTTTTTAGAATCTGCAGGGAAATAGCTGACCCTTCCACTGTCTCCTGCTCACCCCTCCCCTCCCAAGCCCTATACACCGAATTGGCCACACACTTTACTACTAAAATTCGGGACATCGTAAGCACCCTTGCACCTGCCCCCTCCCTCGCCCTATTGCCTCCATTGGCCTCCCACTCGCCTTCTTTCTTTCTCTCATTTTATACCTGATGAGGTCACCAGAGTTGTCCACTCCCTGAAGGTCTCCTCCAAACAGGTTTCCTCCTGCTCCTCCAGAACCATTAAGGACAACATTGGCTCTCTTGCTCGTGTACTTGCAGATTTCTGCAACCACTTTTTGCCAATGGATCTTCCCCTCCTCCCTCAAGCATTCCCTTGTGCGACCCCCCTCCTGAACAAAAATTCAGCAGACACCACCTGCCCAGCCAACTACCGCCCTATATCTGTCACCTCCTTCCTCAGGAAACCACTGGAGAAGCTGGCCTTCCCACAACTTACCTCACACACTGAAATTGTTGGTTGCCTCCACGTTCATCATTCTGGATTCCGAGCATCCAGAGGCACATAAACTGCTCTTCAGAACACCTGTGAAGAACTGCTTGCATCTCTGGATTCTAACTCCCCAGCTGTCCTCATTCTACTTGATTTTTCCTTTGCTTTTGACACGGTCAACCACTCCATCCTCATAAAATGGCTCCATGATACCCTGGGTATCTTGGAGGGGGCACTGGATGGGCAGACCTCCTTCCTCAGTGACCATCTGTCCCAAAATATTCTGGGCACTTTCTCATCCCCTACCTCTTTTTCCAACTGTGGGGTTCCCCAGGGCACCAACATCTCTCGCTGGCTCTTTAGCACCTACCTTGCTCCACTGGCACACCTCATTTCCACCTTCTCCCCTAAATTCCAGTGTTTCACATATGACACATAACTCATATTCAAACTTCCCTCTGACCCTCTGACCCTCTCCTTACTTCTCCCATCTTTCCAGACAACCTATCCGCCATCCAGCCCTGGTGCGCTTCCAATGATCTTCCAATGATCTCTGCCTCAAAGCCAGCAAGGCTGAGATCATTCCTATTTGTACCTCTTTCTTCCCCTCACTCTGGCCATCCTCTATGTGCTCTATGAGATCTCCCCCATCTCCTTCATCCAAGCCAGAAACCTTGGACTCATCTTTGACTACTCTCTTTCCTTCCTCCCTCACATTCAGGACCTTGCCAAGAAGTCCCACTTTCAACTCTTTCTTCACAAAGCAATTCTCCCTTTTCTCACTTTCCCCCAGAAACTAAATGTCTCCAAAGCTCTTGTTCTCTCTAGGCTAGAATACTGCATAAACCTTTCCTAAATATACCATCTGCCTTTCTATAACCCCTCCAGCTAATCCAAAATAGGGCAGCGAGATGTATCCTTGAGCTCAAGCCCAGGGACCACATCCCTCCACCCCTAAAAACTCTCAACTGGCTCCCGGTTGATGCAAGGAACAAATTCAAATCCCTCTGCATCATCCATAAGGCTGTCTGGGGCTGTGGACCACGCTATCTACAACTTGCTCTTACTAAATACTCTCCCTCTAGATATTTATATTCCTCTGGTACCAACTCTCTGTGTGTCAAGAGCCTCAACCAAACAGTGGGCTGATGGCCAAATTCTTTCCTTAACTAGCTCAGTTTTATGGAACAGCCTCCCCATTCCTCCGTCTTGAGCCTGATCTCCTCAAATTCAAGAAGCTCTTAAAGACTTTCCTTTTCACCTCCTCCTTCCCTTCCTCCCTCCTCTGCTAATCCCACAATTGCTGAGATTGGTGACCAGGGCCCTTATGTGACATTCTGGGCCCTGGCTTCCCACACCCAATCACCTTCAGCCTCCTCCCACTACCAGCACTTGCCTTGGCCTATGCCACTGCAGGCCTGCACTTACCAAATTTACTGGCAGCTAACCTCTCCCTAGCTCTTCCTCCACTGGGCACTTACCTCTGCTGCTCACGCATGAGCACGGGCACTCCCAGCACTTACCCCCCACTTTCTCTTCCCCTCTCCTCGCTCTGCACTTGCACGTTCGGAATGCTCAGTCCGGCTTTATCTTTCAGTGTTTTAATTGTTTTTCAATTCCATGTTCCCTCCCTGTTGACCTGTTGCCAATTTGAAACAGAATTCACTTGCTGTATAAATGCACGGTAAATAAATAAATAACTACCTAGTGCCTTTTCCACAACCAATCTACATTTTTCTCCCACCACTATAGCCACTCCTTTTGTCTGTCCCTGACCCGAGACATAATAACCATGCCAATAACCTTACTTGTAATGAGGGTTCTTTGCATCTGGACCAATGAGCTTCCTGGAGCCAAAGCACCTAAATTCCCAAATTCCCATGGAACATTTGAACCGGGTGTTCAATCCCTGTCATTTAGGGGCTCAATCGTGAAAACTGATTTTAAATCAGCCATGGCCTTTTCCAACGTGTAGCTCACCCTCCTTATCCAGCTGGTATATCATTCTCATCTCCATAATATTCCCCTCACCTCCCCTCCTCTACCTTTCTTTTCCCCTCGAGTCATAAACAAAACACAAACACACACAGCCAACCTTTCTCCAACAGAAATCCCCTTCAAACCTCCCCGATCCCCGGAGTCCAGCTCGACCAAACCCCACCCCGCTGGCTGAGCTCAACCACTTGTTAAGGAAAGCGTCACGAGGGCGCTGTCTACCTGTTCGTCCAGTTGAGGGCCTCGAGGAAGATGCCAGACTGTCAGAAAGTCCTGTAGAGATGATGTGGATAACGCAGGAAACCAGCCCAACTCCCGCCCGAATGGTAACCGGGTTGGAGGTGAACCAGATCCCAACGACACGGGTGCGCTTTCCCTTGATTTACGTGACGTCTGGACAGTGCAAGCACTGACAGGGGAAGTGTACTCTGTAGACAGTTCAAGGTTCCACTATAGACAGTTCAGGGTTCCACTGTAGACAACAGGATCCGGATGATGGAGGAACCGTCGACCAGATGTGGTAAAGTGTAGAACCCAAAGGGCAGTGTAACAAGGCAGAAGGAGGCAGAGCAGGCAGAAAGGCAGGGGATGTTAAAGATGGAACCGAATAATCCCAAGGGCCAGCTCTGAAGGATGGAATTGGAGGGGAATCACCCCAAGACAGGATAAGAATCTGGGACAGGGGAAAACCAGGAGGGGAACCCTTCCCCAGGACAAGGAGGAAGCAGGAAGTCAGGACAGCACAGCCAACAGGAAAATTCACTGAGGAAACCGTGAAGAACAGGAATCAGGCAACAGGTAAGGCAGGAGCACTAGGAATCGGCGTGGACACGATCTGAATCATATCGCGTTGATACGCGGTTTGATAGAATGGCTGGGCTCCTTAAATAGGGCTACCAACACCTGGGAGGCTTGAAACGCAAGCTGTGCTGTCTCCCAGGCATTGGTATGCCCAGAGAGAGGCTCGGACCGCAGGTCCGTTCACCCTGAGCGCCCCATGTACTGCGCATGCGCAGAGAGCAGGACAAGGCCGCCCGCGCATGCGTAGTCCAGTGCGCACGGAGAACCCAGAAGCACCCGGGACCAAAGACAACCCAGGATCCCCCAAACGGAAGCGCAGGTACATCTGCCAGGATGGGGCACGCCGTCTCTGGCAGGAGGACCCCAAACCCAAGGTAAGCAGCGTGACACTATGCCCCCTCCCAGAAAGACCCGGGGCCCCAGCATTCCAGGGATAACGAAATAAAAAGTCACGGACACGACGGGGTGCATGCACATGACAGAGCGGCTCCCAGGTGCGATCACAAGCTGGGTACCTTTTCCAATCTACCAAATACTGGAGCACACCCCGACGAATCTGTGAGTCACATATTTCCTGTACTTCAAACTCAGGGACCCCCCGCACCTGAACGGAGGAGGGACGAGGACAGGAGCACCCAAAGACATCCTTCACAAAGGGTTTCAAAAGGGAGATATGAAACACTGGGTGCACTCGCCAAGATTGGGGTAACACTAACCGAATAGCCACTGAGGACAAGCGTTTGGAAATCTTGAAAGGCCCATAGAATCAGGGTGCTAGTTTAGTGGGCAAATTGCATACTGGCAGGGTCTTGCAACCAAACCAAGTCACCTACTTGGAAATCTGGTTCTGCGGTCTTGCCCTTATCTGCCTGTCTTTTCATGCGCTCTCGTGCCTCTGCAAAGGTACTGTGTGCCAAGTCGTGTTGCTTCTGGATGTTGATGAGAAACTGATCGGCAGACGGGACAGTGCTGGGTAGTACAGGACGAAAAGGAACCAGTTTAGGATGTTGTCGGGCAGAGCAGTAAAAGGGACTGACACCGGTGGGGGCATGAGTGGCGTTGTTATAGGAAACCTCAGCCAGATCTAGATGCTTCTTCCAGTTGGATTGAGTGGCATTGGCATAGCAACGCAGGTACTGCTCCAGGGTCTGGTTAGTTCTTTCTGTCTGAACGTTGGTGAGTGGATGATAACCAGAACTCAAAGCCCTGTGGCTTCCAAGATGACTGCACAATTGATGCCAAAACAAAGAGAGAAACTGGGATCCACAATCAGAGATGATCTTCGCTGGCAATCCATGTAACCGGTAGATGTTATGTAAAAATGCCAGAGACATCTGGGAGGAGGTAGGAATCTTATGAAACGGAATAAAGTGTGCATACTTAGAGAAACAGTCCACTACCACCATGATGCAAGTGTAGCCCTCTGAAGGTGGAAGCTCGACAATGAAATCTGTGGCGATGGTGTGCCATTGGTAGGACAGTGTTTCGATAGGACGAAGCAGTCCCAAAGGCTTTCTCCTGGGTGTCTTGGTCTGAGCACAGATAGGACAACTCTCCACATATTGTTTAACCTCCTTGGACCAACCGGGCAACCAGAATGTCTGGAGACCAGCTCCTGGGTACCCTTGATGCCACGATGGCCACCAACCTGCGAATCATGAAATCCGTGTAGTATGTTCAACCGAAGGGAGCTTGTGGGCATGTACAATCAATTCAAAAAGAACAGGAAACCATTGCATTCTGTGATTTGTGGTTGTTTCATAAGGTTACCTCGATCTGGGTCGACCAGAGTTTCTTGCAAGATCTTCTGCAGGTGAGGAGATATCGTCAGTAGAAAATGTTTGGGAGAAATCAATGGGGGGGTTTAAAATGTTATCTTCATCTTCTTTCTCCAGAGAGCGGGATAAGGCATCAGCCTTCAGATTCTGAGCACTGGGAATGTGAGTAATGCTGAAGTTGTAATGGGAAAAGAAAAAACCCATCAGGCTTGTCGAGCGGTGCGACACTGCAAAGATCGCAAAAACTGTAAATTGGGATGATCCGTACATACTTCTACGGGGAAACGTCCAACAAGCAAATGGTGCCTCCATTCCTCAAAGGCCGTTTTGATGGCCAGAAGCTCCCTTTCAATAACTGCGTAATTCTGTCCACTGGGAGAGAGTTTTCATGAAAAATAGGCCACAGGGTGTTCTTCGCCGGATACAGGATGTTTCTGTAGGAGAATGGCGCGAACAGCGAAGTTGGAGGCGTCAGCCTCAACAATGTATGGCATCTCATTGTTGGGATGACATAGAATGGGAGTTGTACTGAATGCCGTTTTCAAAGAGTCAAAAGCTGAGTAAGCCTGTAGATCCCAAAGGAATGGTATCTTGACACTGGTCAAACGCGTTATTGGGGCCGTGACACGGGAAAAATGTGGAATGAAGCGCCGATAAAAATTGGCGAACCCCAAAAACTGCTAAAGAGACTTTAAATCGTGAGGTTGTTTCCAGTTTCGGATGGCTTGAACCTTATCGGAGTCCATTTGTAAGCCTGCATTGCTGATCATGTATCCCAAGAATTCCATATCTTTCCGATGAAATGAACGTTTCTCGGCCTTGGCGAACAGATGATTTTGCAACAGACGTTGAAGCACCTCTCGGACATGTGAGACATGTTCCTCCAGATCGTTGGAAAAGACAAGGATATCATCCAGGTAGAACCAGACTGAGATACCAATCAAGTGGTTGAAGATGTGGTCCATAAACCGTTGGAAGATGGCCGGGGCATTACACAACCCGAATACCCTGTATTCGTAATGCCCAAATGGAGTCTTAAAGGCCGTCTTCCACTCATCACCCTCTTCAATCCTGACCAGATGGTAGGCTCCACAGAGATCTAATTTGGTGAAGAATTTGGCTGATCTCAAGGACTCCATGATGTTCCGAATCAACGGTAATGAGTACCTGTCCTTAGGGGTGATGTCATTCAGTTGGCGATAATCGATACATGGCCGTGAGGTGCCTTCTTTCTTCTTCACAAAAAATAGCGGGAATCCCTTTCTTGATAGCACGCGGAGGGCAGGTACCCAGATAGTGAGCAGCAGCCCCGCAGTATAAGCACAGTCGCAGACTTCTCCTGCACTTCTTCTCTTCTTCAGATAAAGGACCTATTACTGCAACCAATTGCATAGGCTCAGGAGTAGAATCTGAAGGTGCTGGCATTCTAGTCGGTATATTCGGCGGTCTGGGATATGCCTTCTCAAACTGACGTCTCTCACCTCTTCTCTCGGCCAATCTCTGGTCAATCCTCAATACTTGTTCAATAAACTTCTGGAGACTTTCGGGTTCTGGAATGTGTAACAACTCGTCCTTGTATTCCTCTCTTAATACTCTGTGGAACAAGGTCTTCTGTGTTACCTCAGGCCATTGGGAATCAGTTGCCAGTTGGCGGAAACGACCGATATATGTGATTATATCGTTATTGGCCTGTTGAATATCCATCAGTTGGTTTTGTGCTGTGGAGGCCAGATTAGGAGACTGAAATACTTCCAGGAATGCCTTTTCAAAGGCCACAAAATCACTGAGTATGGGACTATTAGTAACAACGAAGGGTGTAGCCCAAGCAAGAGCATTTCCAGACAGATTGCCAAGTATGTAACAGATCTTAGCCTTATCATTGTTGAAATGAGTTGACCGGAAGAGGAAATGTATCCAACAATGATTACAGGATTCACCCACACGTCTGGGGTCACCATCAAACTTGATCAGTGCTGTGTGAGCTATGGTGCTTTCGGACTGAGGAGCAGCTCCAATCTTCTGAGTCACTATTTGGCGTAATCTTACATTCTCCTGGTGAAGTGCAGTCATCTCAGCACGAAGGGCTTGAATCTCATTACGAAGACCCTGGTCCTCTTCCATTACAGAGTCTGAAGGCAGGCGTCGCAATCTGTTAAGGAAAGCGTCACGAGGGCACTGCGTATCTGTTCGTCCGGTTGAGGGCCTTGAGGAAGATGCCAGACTGTCAGAAAGTCCTGTAAGAGATGATGTGGATGACGCAGGAAACCAGCCCAACTCCCGCCCGAATGGGAACCGGGTTGGAAGTGAACCAGCTCCCAACGCCACGGGTGCGCTTTCCCCTGATTTACGTGACATCAGGACAGTGCAAGCACTGACAGGGGAAGCGTATTCTGTAGACAGTTCAAGGTTCCACTGTAGACAGTTCAGGGTTCCACTGTATGATATGATATGATATGGCATGTGTAACTCACCTATAAACAAGTGTTTCAAGGCGCGATGAGGCGGGGGGGACAAAGGGGAGACAGACAACGATCCTACTAGGCCAGGTGTCATTCAGATTGCGCAAGTGCAAGGGTAGAGGGGAAGGGAAAAGTTCAAGGGGGAAAGGAAGAGGGGAAAGTGCAGTAAAGGGTTAGTAGAATACAAGATAAATAATAAGGGCCAGCTGGTGGCAAGTGCAAGGTAAGTGCAGACAAGTGCTGGGAGGAGGGGCTGTGGGATACAGAGACAGTCCCGCAGTGCAGGGGTTGCCAGGGAGGCAGTGCAGGGGAGAGTGGCTGGCGCAGGGACCGAGATCGGTGAGTGGCCCAGTTGCAGATTCAGTGCAGTTTGAGTAATTTTAGCAGGGGAGAGGGGGAGAGAAAGCAGAGGCAAAGAGGTAGGTTTTGAGGTGCTTCCGGAACAGGAGATGGTTCTCCTCAAGTTTCAGGGAGGCAGGAAGGCTGTTCCAGAGGGAGGCCCCTGCTGCGGAGAGAGATCTACCCCCAAATCGTTGCTTGGATAAGCGGCTGACCCTGAGGGAGTTGGAGGCGGATGAGCAAAGAGCTCGAGATGGAAGATATTTAGGAAGAGGGAGTTGAAGGTATTTTGGCCCAAGGCCCCAGAAGGCCTTGAGGACAATGAAGAGGGTTTTGAACTTAATCCTTGCAGCCACTGGGAGCCAGTGTAATGATTTCAGTCCTGGAGAGATACGGTCCCTGGGCTTGAGGCCAAGGACAAGTCTCGCAGTCCTGTTCTGGATGAGTTGCAACTGGTGGAGAGTTGAGGCAGGCAGATTTAGATAGAGGCTGTTACAGTAGTCCGGCTTCGAGAGAACCAGGGCTCTAGAGACAGGAGAGGAAAGGAAGGATACCTCAGAGGAGGTGTAGCTGGTAGTGTGACTTCTTAGAGACGTCAGATATGTGAGGAGAGAAAGGGAGTGTGGAGTCGAAGATGACCACAAGGTTTTTTGCCTTCCAGGTAGGAGCAGGAAGAGGGCCAAGAGAGGCCGGCCAGAGAGCTGCAGGGAAGGAGGGAGTGGGTGTGCAGATGAGTAGAATCTCAGTCTTACTGGCATTAAGGCAGAGGCCGTTGGCGGCACACCATTCAGGGATAGCAGAAAGACAGTCAGAGATGAGGGAAGGGGAAGAGGAGGCCGAGGGTAGCCTGAAAATGAGCTGGGTATCATCCGCATAGCACTGAAAGTTGGGGCAGAGAGCGGCGATGCGGTGGGAAAGAAGTGCCAGATACTGGTTAAACAGCCAGGGACAGAGGTTAGATCCCTGGGGGACACCACAGGTAGAGTAAAAGATTGGAGAGGAAAGAGGTCAGCCACGCCAGAGCCTGACAAGTGATACCCAGGTTATCACAGAGACGGTTGAGCAGGATGGTATGGTTGACAGCATCAAAGGCAGAAGAGAGATCAAGCAAAATGAGAACACATGGGGTGTTAGAGTCAAGGTTCGATAGCAGGTCCTCACGGATGTTCAGGGGAGCAGTTTTCGTGCTTCTGGCAGCTCTGAAGCCAGACTGATGGTCATGAAGACTACCAACAGATTCAGCATGGAGATTAAGCTGGGAGATGGCCAGTTTCTCCAGGAGCTTGCCCAGGAAGGGAGTGATAGAGATTGGGCGATAGTTAGCCGGGCAGGAGGGGTCGGAAGAGGGTTTCTTAAGAAGTGGGTGCACAAGGGAGTGCTTGAGGGGGGATGGGACGACTCCAGAGGTGAAGGAGTGATTGCAGAAGTCAGCCAGGGCAGGAGCCAAGGAGTCGATGTGGTCCTTGATAGTTTTGGAGGAACAGGGGTGGACCTGTTTGACAACAGGATCCGGATGATGGATGAACCGTTGACCAGATGTGGTAAAGTGTAGAACCCAAAGGGCAGTGTAACAAGGCAGAAGGAGGCAGAGCAGGCAGGAAGGCAGAGGATGTTAAAGATGGAACAGAATAATCCCAAGGGCCAGCTCTGAAGGATGGAATAGGAGGCGAAACACCCCAAGACAGGATAAGAATCTGGGACAGGGGCAAACCAGGAGGGGAACCCTTCCCCAGGACAAGGAGGAAGGAGGAAGCCAGGACAGCACAGCCAACAGGAAAATTGACCCAGGAAAACAGGAAGAACAGGAAACAGGCAACAGGTAAAGCCGGAGCACTAGGAACCGGCGTGGACACGATCTGAATCAAACCGCGTTGAAACGCGGTTTGATAGAATGGCCAAGCTCCTTAAATAGGGCTACCAACACCTGGGAGGCTTGAAACGGAAGCCGTGCTGTCTCCCAGGCTTGGTATGCCCAAAGAGAGGCTCGGACCGCAGGTCCATCCGCCCCGAGCGCCCCGTGCACTGCGCATGCACGGAGAGCGGGACACAGCCGCCCGTGCATGTGCAGTCCTGTGCGCATGGAGAACCCGGAAGCACCCGGGACCAAAGACAACCCAGGACCCCCCAAGCAGAAGCGTGGGTACATCCGCCAAGATGGAGCACGCTGTCTCTGGCAGGAGGACCCCAAACCCAAGGTAAGCAGCGTGACACCACTAGACTCGTCCCTCTCTAACAATTTATCATGGTTATCTTTGATATTTCCCTGATCCCCCCTCTTTACTTTACCTCCATGTTCTATTGCCTTCTCGCAACCACTTATTTCCCCCCTGACTTTCAAAACCCCCACCTCTTAATCTACGACTGCCCCTGTACGATAGGCCAAAAAACCAATGGATAAAAAAACAATCCAAGCGGTCAATAAAGAGCGCATGTCTTGTAAGAAAAACACGTTTTATTACAATCAAATATGGCTGGGTGAGTTATCAATGTTGCATGACAATTTTTAACTGGGCATCAAATGTAAAGCAATGATACTTGTTATCATGTTCCTAGATCGGTTTACATTCCTACAGCCAGTCTGATTTCATGTATTTGGCTCAAAGATTTTTCTCTCTGTCTCTTCCTTTTCTTACTCACTTGACTATGTTTTCCTCCTGCTTACTTTCGATACTTTTGATCCAATCCAAGATGTCCTACCACTACCTTTATCTGATCCATCCCATAAACAAATACTGCCCCCCTTTGTACCCTCACGTATCATTTTTCCCCTGCACTTCTACCCTTTTCCCCCACAGCTCTTTCCTTCTCAACTTTCATTGCTATCGCTGCTCAAACCTGTTGCTTTCACCTCAATAATCTTCACCACACTCATCCTTTTCTGTCATTTCATGCCAACCTAACTTGTTATTTCTTCACTCATCTTTACTCTCCTTGACTATTGCCCTGATTTTTTTTTGGCCTTCCTGCTTCTAACCTCCCTTCATTGTGCCTATAACTCTTCTATTCATCACCTTTTTCTTTTACCTTTTCGTTCTTCTATTTCTTCTTCACTCCGATTCGCATATGTACTACCATTTGAGTCCCTCCTCCTCTTGCACTTCCTTTGAATTGTCTATAAGTGTAAATATGGTCTCCCCTCCTTCTTATCTGACCTATCTGGTCTCTCTTTTTTCTCCCCCTTGCTCACTTTACTCTCAATCACAGTATCTCCTCTCTGTTCCCAACCCTCTGTGATGTCGTCAATAACTCCCTTGTCACGTGGAGAGGAACACGGGGCAAATGGAAGGGGAGGGGCGGGAAGTGAGCAGGCTCAGGCAGTTCCTGAGAAGTTGTATTGTAATAAAGACGTGTTGAAAGAGTCTCCTGCGTCCGTCCCTCATTTGCGTGGTATCACTGATCAGAGGGTCGTGGGTGGGATAGACCTCCACATCGTTACATTGGCGACGAAGCGGAAAGAACCACCATCACACCAGCTACTTTCTGGCGCTCCGCGCTCATGGCAACCCAAGTGCCGTGTGAGCAGCAGGCCGTGGCCTTGCGGATACACAACGCCGAGGTAAGGCGGGAGAGAGTGAGAAGGCTCCCCGCCAGCTGACTAACCCCCATCAGGAATCCGGGGGGGTACTGCAAGTACCCGCCAACGGCAACGAGAGAATCCGCAGGTGGAGCGCATCGGCTCCCTGCGTTCCGGGCGTGCTGCCCTGCCGACGGCATCGGCCCCATGGGTGGAGCAAGAAATCTCCCCGCACTCCGGGCGAAGCGCCCGCACAAAGAAGGAAACCCGTGGGTGGAGCGCATTTGCTCCCCACAACCAAGGTAGGCCTTTCGTCTCGTCAACGGCGAAAACGTGTGTGGGTGGAGCGCATCAGCTCCCCACATTTGAAAGAAGTTCCCACCAAAAACAGCGGCATATGTGGGTGGAGCGCATCGGCTCCCCACGCTTGAAAGGAATTCCCCGCTACAGGCCGCAGCAGCACGTGGGTAGGGCGCATTGGCTCCCCACGGTTTAAAAAAAAAATAATAATCCTCGGATCCGTCCGACCGAAGGTCGGCAGCACACGTGGGTGGAGCGTATCAGCTCCCCACATTCCAAAGCAATAATCCCCTAACTCATACAGGTAGCAACAAGAGTGGGTAGAGCAAGGCAGCTCCCCGCTCCCCCGCTCACATCAGCGAGAAGAACGAGTACTGGACATGCCCACATTGCCATTCAAAGGTTCCATTTTCAAGTGAGCACAGCAAAGTGAAGAGCACCAGACCTCACATCCAAAGAACAGCAAGAGCCAGACGCTGAGAAGAGGCATAGCTGCTGCCACCTACTACCCATCAACCACAAACAGTAAGTGCACGCCTGTGTAGCACTTGTCATGCTGGATGACTCGTCGGAGGAATCCTTAACTGTACAATTAACACCTGCCTGGGTAGCACACACAAGCATGACGGACAGCCTCATATCACAGCTGCCCTCCAACTTTAACCTCAGTGACACCAGCACACTGGGGCCAAGGTAGAAGAAATGGTTAAGGGATTTTGAAGTGTGCCTCAAAGCAGTAGGCCCCTTGGAGGATGAAAGAAAACACAGCTTACTCACTCATGCCATATGGTCCAACGTGAGAGACATTTGAGACAAACTCCCTGAAGGGAGCATAGACACCTACACTAACGTAAAATCGACACTCACTGACTATTTCACACCGTACACTAATGTGGACTATGAACGGCACATCTTTCACACCACAAAACAATTGAAAGGCGAGACAATGGACGCTTTTGTAATGAGATTAAGGGTTAAAATGAAACATTGTGACTTTAACAAGTACTCAAATGAGGAGGCACTTCGCTCACAAAGGATGTGAAAGCGGTGAATTTAGGAAACGGCTACTGCAAAAGCCACGAAACCTCAAAGAGATCCTACGCCTTGCCCGATCCGATGCGGCGCTGACAGCACAAGTGGAAGGTCTCGACGGCATCACCATCACCCACGGAAAGCACAAGACTCTACACAAACTTGAGAACACCCCGAAAGGAAACACAGATCCATTCTGCTACTGATGCAGGCATGAATACCCACACAAAGGTATATGCCCCGCCATGGGCCTAACTTGTTCTGCATGTGGGGGAGAAAACCACTATAAGGCTGTCTGTTTCATATACTGCAGCAAAATGCGGGGACATGGAAGGAACAGGTGTTCCACACCAGAAAGAGAGCCGAGACGTTCCAGCCCCAGTCGTGACTCATACCACCAGAACGACTCGACACGCCACAGGAATCGTGAAGAACCCTCGGACCGAAGAGAGCCAAGGCCGTCACAGGAATGGAGAGACAACAAGCCCTCATCCTCCAGGCAAAGGAGGCGCCCTCGGAGATACATCAGGTGTTTGGTGAAACAATCTCAATCAGACAGTGTTTCTAGGGCCTCTTCAGAAGACAACCCCAGGAACGAAACAAAACCACGGAAGGGAGAACCACGGGTGAAGGGCTACCTATATGCACTAGGGAACACCACAGCAAAAGAGAACAGCCCCACGCTCATAATACAAGTCAACAAGGTGGCTGCTGAATTTCTGGTGGACACAGGTACCACGGTCAACGTGACCAGCAGAAAGTATATAACAACATTCCAAATGCACCACGCCTGCAACCGGCCAGAGCACTCATCTTTCCGTACGGCTCCAAGACACCACTAGCCTGCAAAGGTTTTTTCACGGCCTTGTGCAGATACAAAGATCACACAAAAGAGATACCCATGCACGTCCTAGAAGCCGCCACAGACAGCAGATGCCTTCTCAGCTACAAAGCTGCCATCGACATGGGGCTAATCCACGTTCTGTACAGACTTATGGTGCACAAACATCTGGATCCCACTGCAAGCATTGACCAAGTCTTCCCGGCACTATTCAAAGGACTGGGAAAATTGAAAGACAGACAGATTGAACTACACATAGACCACAATATTACATACGTAGCACAGCACTACAGAGGGATTCCTATTAACATCCAAAAGCAGGAAGAAAACGAACTGATCAAACTCCTAGAAGCAGACATAATTGAACCTGCAGAAGGCCATACTCCCTGGGTGTCTCCCATAGTACCTGTACCAAAAAAGGACTCACCAGACATCTGCATTTGTGTAGACATGCGAAGACCCAACAAAGCGATTCTGAGAGAACGTCATCAATCTCTCAGGATCATGGACATGGTACGCCTGCTCAACGGAGCCACACTCCTTTCAAAGCTGGACCTAAATAAAGGGTACCATCAGCTAGAACTCCACAAAAGATCCAGATACATCACCACGTTTGCTACGCACCTGGGTCTATACAGGTACAAACAACTTAGTTTTGGAGTATCTTTGGCAGCGGAAATCTTCCAGTCAGAAATTCATAATATAATCAAGCATGTGCCAAATTGTCTGAACTATAGCGACGACATTTTGGTGTTTGGGCAAACTCAGGAACAACACAATGACACACTTATGCGGGTGTGCATGGCACTGGAGGAAGCACACCTCACTCTGAACAAAGATAAATGCGAGTTTTGAAAAACAACACTACGATTCTTCAGACACATCTTCTCCGAAAGTGGAATGACACTGGATCCCGAGAAGGTCTGTGCCCTCACAAACACCACACCACCGAACTCCACCACCGATCTGCGATCATTTCTGGGCCTAGCAAGCTACTGCACAAGTCCTAAAATACATAAAGGACTTTGCATCGGTCAGTGAACCCCTGAGAGCCCTCACCAAACTCAACACAGAATTCAGATGGTCAGACGAGTGCCATCAAGCATTCCAAATCATAAAAAATCGCATCGCGGATGCCAAAACATGGCGTATTTCGACCCCCAAAGACACACAGAACTAATTGTGGATACAAGCCCAGTCGGCAAAGGGGCCATTTTGACTCAACTCGATCGCAAAGAGGGTCAAGCCATACACGTTGTATCTTACGCAAGCCACAGCCTCTCAAAAACTGAGCAAGCCTATTCACAGGCCGAAAAGGAAGGCCTTGCAGTAGTTTGGGCTTGCGAGCACTTCCACCTATTTCTCTATGGGAAACCTTTCACAATAGTCACGGACCACCGGGCATTACTGTTCATTTACGGCAACGCCCAGGCCAAAATGCCCCCCAGGATAGCCCGGTGGGCCCTAAGGCTACAAGATTACCATTTTAACATCATCCATCGGCCCGGGAAGGAACTAAATCCAGCAGACTTCCTCTCCCGCCATCCCAGCCAAGGATGCAAGCCAGATCCATCCATAGCAGACCAATACATCAGGTATGTGATCCAAGAAAATGCTCTGCAAGGTCTGGACATGGAACAAATAGCCAGAGAATCCAACACGGATCAAGCGCTGCAGATCATCATGAGATGCCTTGAAACGGGTCACTGGAAACATGCAAAGCATCTCAAGGAGAATGTAGGAGATGAAACAAAACAGGACATCACGTGCCTACTGGCCATAAAAGATGAACTTGCCAAATCAGAGGAAGGACTGCTACTCAAGGGAACCAAATGAGTGATTCCCCAGATCCTGAGGAAAAAGGTCCTTGAGCTAGCGCACAAAGGACACAGAGGAATAATATCCACTAAAAGGATGCTGCGGCAAACGGTATGGTTCCTCAACTGGACACACACGTGGAAGAACTACTCAAGAATTGCCCCACCTGTGTCGTCCTTAACCCTCAAACTAGACCAGAACCGCTAAGAATGACAGAATTACCTGATGGGGCCTGGGAAGAAATTGCGGTGGATCATTATGGCCCACTAAAAGAGGGCAAACACATCCTTGTAGCCATTGATGAATACTCAAGATTCCCAGACGTGCAAATCATACCATCCACAGCGGCACATCATACCATCCCTGCGCTGGATCGGGTGTTTGCCACATATGCCATTCCGAAGATACTGAAATCGGACAACTGGCCTCCTTTCACAGGACAGGACTTAAAACACTTTGCATAATACATGGGTTTCCACCACCGGAAAATAACACCATTGTGGCCCCAAGCAAATGGAACAGTCGAATGATTCATGGGTAACATCAAGCACGTCACACAGATAGCTCACCTGACAGGAGAACCGGTGTAGAAATTACTGTGTCAACTAAGGAGAGACTATCGCAACACCCCACACAGCACCACAGGTAAAGCACCGTCAGAAATCATGTTTGGAAGAAATGTGAGAACCAGACTACCCCACATAGGTCTGGAAGAGGAAAGGTACAAAGGTGATGCTGAAATGAGACAACAGGATGCATCACGAAAAGAGGACATGAAAGAAACGGCTGACAAGAAGAGAAGGGCCGAAGAAAATGACCTAGAGCCAGGAGACATCGTCATCGCAAGACAGCCACAAAACCGCAAGAATATGGCAGTTTTCAACGAGGAACCCCTCACCATAACACAAAGGAAAGGGTCCCTCATCACGGCGGAAGGCAGTAACAGGACTGCGACAAGAAACATCTCCCACTTAAAAAGAATGCCGGGGATCATACCTTTGATTGAACCGTATATGCCAGGAGGTACGTGGGAACGAGACACACCCTACGAAGGAGACAGGGAGGACTCCGGCACAGATGAGCCACGTTGGCTGTCACAGGACTCCAATGAGAGAAATAACTGGAGGCCACAAAGAACTCGAAGAAAACCACATCGCCTCATTGAAGAGCTGCCATGATCCCAAACTTTATGTTTAGAATGGGGGGGGTGATGTCGTCACTAACTCCCTTGTCACGTGGAGAAGAACACGGGACAACGGGAAGGGGAGGGGCAGGAAGTGCGCAGGCTCAGGCAGTTCCTGAGAAGTTGTATTGTAATAAAGACGTGTTGAAAGAGTCTCCTGCGTCCGTCCCTCATTTGCGTGGTATCACTGATCAGAGGGTCGGAGGGTGGGATAGACCTCCACATCGTTACACCCTCATTGTTCTGCTTCATGCTTCTGCATATTTGCTCTTCTGGCGCCTACATATTGGAATGCTTTACCTTTCACTATACACTTCTTTCCATATGTTCCGCATGCGTTTTAGGAATCACTTCCTATCTCTTTCGGACCCCTAAAACCCTCTCTCCTCCCGAGTATATGCCTGCCATCAGCACTTGTTTATTGCACCATTGCATACTTTAAGTGCTTTGGAGAAAGCGCTCACTTAGTACCAATAAATACAAATATAAAAGGCAATATTTACTGTGGCATGGCATTTATACTGGGAATCAAGGGTAAACATGATAAGTGTTGTTAAGTGGCTGCACTGGCCTACATTGATGCAGCCAGTCAGGTTAAGTTTTCTCACTCTGACATTGTATTTTGTACTGGGCATTAAGGGTAAAGCAAACCCGATGAGTGTTATTACATTGCCAGATTGCCCTGCATTGACTCAGCCAGTCTGGATATGTTTTCTAAGTGTTGCATGGAATTTTTTATCTTCAAAGTCAACAGGAGTATTTTCTTATTTGGTAATATTGGTATGCATGGACCTGTATGAACGCAGCCAGTATGAACATGTATTTTATTCTGGCATATATTGTGGGCAAAGCCATCATGAAATAAGTTGAAACATGCTCTTGTGCACCGTTATTGACTGGCATCTATTGGAATTATCCATGTGTTACTCAATAAACCCGAATGCAAATTGTTTGGCTTTTATACTGTAAAATGCTCAATTTCAAATCATTACTTTACAAATGTTCTCGGTGGGTATGGGCTCCCTCGCTATCCTTAGTCACTTGCACATTTTTTGTGGGAAACATTTATACATCGCCAATAAAAAAAATTGAACAGCCACCACTAAAACCATGCATGTCCTAAGCACCTTGCCCATTACTAGATAAGGTTTGGGAAAAACAATTATTCAAACAAAACAACCAGGACCAAATTTACAAAAAAATCACTTAGTCTGCCGGTGATACGAGAACGAACATTGAGCAGATGAAAAGATTAGCGCATGGAGCCAATACATAGAATCAAAAGCGCAAAGAAACTAACAGCACAAAGAATAACGAGTTGCACCCGTTACACCCAAAACACACCCTGATGGCAAGCAACATTTAGCGCTGTCAAACAACCTATGTGCCAGACCATGTACAAAAGTAATTGAGGATTACCTACAAGCAATCACCATTACATCCACTCCTCTCCGGCGACTCACAAGTCCTTATTCCAGTACCCCTACGAAACTGCGCCCTAACTCAAAGCAGCACCTGCGAACCCTGACAAAACTGCACCTCATCCACCTAATATAAAGGGGCACCTGGGAACCCCAGAGAAACTGGGCCACGCCTCCCTAAATCAAAGCAACACCCCCCCCAGTACCCCACTGACCACTGCCCCAACCCAACGCAGCACTGGCTAACCCACCCTCCTCCCAGTACCCCACTGACCACTGCCCCGATCCAAGTCAGCACCAGTTAATCCGGCCTCCTCCCAGTACGCTGGCCCAATCCAAGGCAGCACCCGCTAGTCCATCCTCCTCCCAGTAACCCACTGACCACTGCCCCGATCCAAGTCAGCACCAGTTAATCCGGCCTCCTCCCAGTACCCCACTGACCACTGCCCCAACCCAAGGCACCATCTGCTAGTCCACCCTCCAATGTGGTGCACCAACCACCCTAGACCCCTCTGGACTGCCTCCACTATGAAGTACATCTGCCAGATATCTTCCACCAACAAGAACAACTGGGAGCACTTCTATTCAATACAGGACTGTATCCTCTTCCATGTCTCCCTGTTGGACCACACTCAGCTGCACAGCAACAGGACACCATACTGTTGCACCAGCTACACTTTGCCCACTCAATGTATGTGTGACATACTAATGTAATCTAATATCATGTTGCATTTGTATAGCACCTTTGTGCCATTGGTATGGCCTCAAAGTCCTTTAGGTGAAGACCCTTGGATGACCAAAGTCTGAGGTATCAGAGATTGGTCTGAGTTAATTAAAATGTGTGTGTGCATTTTAGCCCATGTAAAGGTGGGTAGGGTTGTCTAGGTCTATGCTAGCGACCCAAGTAGAACAGACTTTTGGTTTGGAGATGTAAAGGCTGTCATACAGTATTCGAGTCAAGGATGCTATAATGTGTCCAGCTAGACTGAATATGTTATCGTGGGACTTAGCTGCATTATAATGGCAGATGTGATGTGTGATATGATATCAGATAGCGGGTGGGGGCTGTGCCATGGGAGGGATACAGCTATCTTCCATCGAGTGCTCAAGTGATGAGTGCAGCCCACTGATCCACAGTGAGGCCACATCCCACCTCAACACCCA
Organism: Ambystoma mexicanum; assembly: GCF_040938575.1. Taxonomy (NCBI): domain Eukaryota; kingdom Metazoa; phylum Chordata; class Amphibia; order Caudata; family Ambystomatidae; genus Ambystoma; species Ambystoma mexicanum. The sequence goes on along the minus strand of NC_090932.1, from coordinate 1,365,575,788 downwards.
CAATGCAAAATATCCATACCAGTGAATTAAGTCTGGGCACATCCACATTGACAAGCAAGTGCCGAAGAAACACTTAAAAATCAGTATTTATTTCTACAAAATATAAATGCATCAGCAACGAACTCTGCTGCCGCTGAACGATCTGCACTCCGTATGTAAGCACAGCAAATTATAAGCACAAATACCGTCACTGCTGAAGTAATTATATATAGTACAATTCTACAATCCTAACTGGATGAGCTCTATACATGTAGGGCCTGGTCCATATGGGTTGCCATGCCATTGGTTCATCTTCATGTGTTCATCTCTATCCATGTGGGCGCTGCTGGTCTTGTCATCCGAGGTGAAATTGGCCTGACAATTAATTGGCTACTAACACAAACAATGTTATTTTATCGCTGTAACAAGCACCTGGAAGATACAGGGGTTGGGCTTGTGGGGAGAGCCAAGGTCACACTAACTCATTTGCTTCACTTGCTCCTAGAGAGATCAGCAACTCCCAAGGTCCTTCACCTGAGTTTTAGGCTATAATGTTGATGCTACCCTGCACCTCACTGCACAAACCACATGACCTATATTTGAAGCCTGCCTTCTTATCTTTGTGATCGATGGAGGAGTTTAAAAGTTTTATGGTCGGTGATCTGGGTTTAGACGTGCCATGGGCTGCGGAGGTGTAAGGATATTTGGCATGGTACAGCACAGAGTACAGCACTACTGCACAGGTAGCAAACAGCACAGAGTACAGCACTACTGCACAGGTAGCAAACAGCACAGAGTACAGCACTACTGCACAAGTAGCACATTTTTTTTTTTGCAGCACCACCACAAGGGTGCAGTGCATTGCTATATGGGTTACCAGATTAACAAGGAAAGACAGGCTATTCAGTCAAAAACGATTTTAATATATAAGATGCAAATCTATTTTTACAGTTAAAAGCACACGTGCTCATTTAAAAATGCACACTATTTTTCACCTGAAATGCCTATGGTGCGAGAGACACATTTGAAAATTAACAGCTAACCTATTAACCATTAACCTGACTAATGAAACCTTATTTAACATAACCCACTAATGAAATGTGTTCTCCACTGCAGAATTAGGCATACTCTGAAAACCATTTAAATGTGTGTGCAGATTTTTTTCTTCTATTCTTTGTCTGCTTCTCCGTGTTTTTGTGCACAGTAACTGCAGGAAGAAGGAAGTCAGATTTGCAACAATTGCAAATGTATAAGCGAAGCTATTGTTGAGAGTAGGAGGATGAGAGATGATGGATTTCATTGGGACACGTCATACAGAGGGCTGAGATGAAAGTTTTAGTGGGCAGTATCGGGGAAAAAGACAGGGAGACATTTTTCTGCACTACTGGGGAGAAGACCTGGCTGTGGGACTCCTGACTGAATGCAGATCCCTGCGTCCTGCTACAGTCAAGATTTGGCAGTCGAGATTGGGGAGAGCTGAAAGAAGGACCTTTCCACTGGCTGAGGCGTTCCTATCTGAAAAAGCTGAGAATTCCAGGCAATGACCCCGGTTTGAGAAGGCAAGCGTTCCTTTTTGCTGGAGTTAATCCAAGGGAGCCACATTCACAAAGAGAACAGCCAAAGAGAACAACTAAAAAGATAAGGTAATGAGAAGTGTGGGAGCTGAGTGTGTACGGTAATATGCAGTCAGTGTAGGATTCCTGTGCATGCCTTAATCAAATGATAATGTTGCAATTTGAGTTCTGTTCTCCGCCACGTTCTTCGCAGTGTGTCATAGACAATGCTTTTACTGTACCATTTTATTTATTTCTGTAAAGAATGAGATCGTGTTTAAATGCAACTTTTATAATACAGAAAAATATTTGAAAACAGACGGGTGGTGTATTTAATATTTACCATTACAATGCCGATGATGTGGGGAAATTTTTAAACAGTGCAATGGTCATTTTAAGACAGATGTGTGCATGTCAGAATCAGTAATAACAGTTGTGAGTGACCGTAGCATAGCTTGTTGGAGGTACATGAGCCAACGGGAAGAGAGACTCTCTGAACATAGCTCCCTACCGTATATAAGGTAGTGGAAATTACCACAAGACTACCATATATAGCTCTCTGTCGTAAATAAGTCAGTGAGTTCGCCCATGGTGGCACACCATCACTATTACTGAAAAAAGTGGTCTTCCTAAAATGTAGGTCTGAGGTCTCTCTAGTGATCACACGAAAAATCTAAGCAAAGATAAGGGATTTTGGACATTGGGGCCACAAATAAAACAAGGGAATTATGCTCACCAAAATGCCACCAACCGCGCCTACCAACCACGTATACCAAATATGCAGGTCTGGGTGCTGAAATAATGCATGTCCATTGTATTATTGTTGCACATGGCCAAATCTGAATACAAAGAGTGATTATTGCTAAGTTATCTTTCGGCGGTAATAAAATACCGTCAGGCCCCAAATCTCCACAAAATACCCTACATATTTATGGTGCGTTGCAGGCCGGGAAAGTGATCATAGAGTACCTACTGGGCGTGGCAAGTGTGTCTCACACTGCCATTTGCACATTAAAGGGAACCCATTTTATAATAGCAGTGTGCCACTAAAAACGAATTTCAGAATGTCACAAAGGGAAACCACATTCTCAGATCTAGTGCAATATTTAGAGGCAAAGTTATTTGCACATGGAAATTGGTCTTCGAATAGCACGTTAGAATGGAGTAACCGCATTCAGGGTGAGGTGCAGAAAGAAAAACTAGACAATATTTTTGCAGAAGGCAGCATAATTCAGGTCTGCCTTACAAGATTATTGAATGCAGCCGATAAAAGTGCAGAGAAAGACTGTTTAATACGGCTATGCGGCAAAATATGGTTTATTTTAAACAAGTCCCTGCGAATGCAAGAGAATGATACTCAGCTAATTAACAGGTTAAAGACTGAATTAGAGGGGGCAAGTAAAAATCAGGAAATGTTGAGAGCAGAATTGGATGTATGCCAAAAAGACATGCAATTAAAATGCAGAGAATTTGATACTCAGTTATCCAAAAGCAAGAAACAATTTGAAGATAGTGAGCAAGAATTGGCACACTTAAAAGCCTTAGTGGATCACATTAGGCAGGATAAAGATGAGGTTGTTTCAGAAATGCAGATTTTACAAAAAGAACATTGCGAAAAAGAAGGTGATCTCCAGAGTGCAGAACAAGAAATGATTAAAATGATTCAAGAAAGAGACAAGAGAAATAAAGAGTTCAATGAATGCCAAATGCAAATGTGCGATATGCAGGAGGTGATTAATAAAATGAGTGATGAAAATAATTATTTGCAAGATGAAGCCAACAGACTCCTTAAAAAGTGTAAGGACTTAGAACAGCAAATGTGCATTCCCAGGTCCCAGGAGAGGCGGCAGGGTACCACATTCAATGGAGTGGAGGTGAATTCTAGCTATGCCCAAAGAGCTAGTGCTACAGTGGCTGGGCCGGTGACTGAACTTGGTTGCAGCGCCCTTGGGGGATTCAATACTCCCATTGGGGGCAGCCACCAATCTCATACACCTGAAAACAGGATTCAGTCACAAAATAGTGCAATTCCATGCATTGCAACAAGTAGCCCCATAAAAATAATGAAATCCATTAAAGCCCTGATCAAACCATTTAAAAAGGGAGGTGAATGCTGCATTGAGGATCACTTAGAAGCGGTGCATGACATTTTTAAAGCACTCCAGATACCTAGGGAACAGTACAGACAATATTTTCATTTAACTTTAGATGCCCCGACGGCCAGCATCATAAGGGGATTAAATGAACAGCAGAATATGACATGGCTGGAGTTTGAAAAAGAAATTAGGCGTCATTTTTCTCCTTTTCAGTCATTGCAGGAGGCAAAGAAAGTCGCGTACACAATTACTGCTGGACCTAATACATCCCCTCGCCAATTTTTACAAGACTTAAAAAGAGCATTCTCTCGCTTTGATGTATCTTTTGACTCAAATTCCAATGAGTTTAAAACCGCATACTTCTATGGGCTACAGAAAGACATCATATCCCAATTGGTCCGTGAATTTGACCGTGACAAGTCCCTTGAATGGATTGTACATCAAAGCACAAAGCTATATGAGGTACTCTATTGTCAGGGTAGAGAAAGTGATAAAATGAAAGATACCAGGCCTAAATCTAAAGAACCCTCAGCCACAGTAATGGAAATCAGGTCAGCCAAAATGTCCCTTGAGTCTGCTCAAAGCCAAGGTAAAAATAATGTGACACCTGAACAAAGGGGTAATCAACAAAGATCGCCATTTCCTGTACCAATGTTCCAAACACATGATCCTAGTAATAGAGAGAGCTACATCAGCCCTAGATATTTAGGGGATAGACCCCGGGTAGGATATCGGCCTGATATGGCAGGTATGAACAATAACCAGAGACAAAATCAAGATCAAAGAAATGATGGTCCCTACCAGTCATTGGGGACACAGAGCAGATTTGATCCCAGCACCATGATATATGGTAATCAGGATAGGCCCCGATATGTGGATCGATTTACTGATAATGGAAATCAACATAGGGGCCAGTACCCACAATCTGAGAGACAGGACATGAGGCAAAACGTGAACTACAATCCACGCCAATACAATGATTCTCCACCAGGGGACTATAATCAAAGGATGGGTGCAACCCGCTCCCCTCCACAAATGAATCAAGAGTTCAGAAACCATCCCAACCGACATCAATCACCTGAGAGGTATCAGAATAGATCCAATCAGGGGGAAAACAACCAATATCGACCTAGGCCACAGAAAGAGGATCCTAGAGAGATGGAAAGGTTCCAGTGCCTTGAGGCCCAAGTGAAAATGTTAGCTGAGCAAATAGGAAAGCTCTATACAGCGCAAAAACAACCTTCCAAAGAGGGGGCTGATGGCCATAGCAATGACCGGGGGGCTTCCGAAAAGTGACTAAGTACTCATGATAATCGCAGTGCCAAAATGACAGATTGCTCTGATATAATTTTGCATAACGACTCTGAGATGCCTAATGGATTAAAAATGAAAGTACCAGTAAATGAAATTGTGATAGAAAGTGCAAATACTTCTAAAAAAGAGGTACGGTTTAACTTAGAGCTAAATAAAACAGTAAAGATTTGCACAAATGAAAAAGAAACATTAGGAATTCCAAAAGAACAAAGGGACAGATTTAAGAAAAATGACTCATGCATGGGGAATACCAGTGAACAGGGAGTAAGTGGGGATGCCATAGCTCCTTCCCTGGGCAAGCAAAACAATGACCAAACACAGACAGAAAAAGGAAATACTCACAAGGAGGGTACAAGTCAATCACCTGAAGAATTCTTTGAGCCACATATTTTTGAAGAGGCTGAAAGGGCTGGTATTACACTAAATGATCACAAATGCACAGAATTAAAAAATGACAAATTGCTGAATGATGTTGTTACACATGTTCAGTTGGAAGGTTGTAATGTGGTCTCTGATGTTACCCAGATGGATGGGCGAACAGTGGCCACACTCCAAAAAACCTCTGAACATGGAGAAATGAATAAAATATCTCGCACAGAAATGGGTAAAAAGGAGGGAAAAATGTCTTTTCATTTACCAATGTGCTTAGCCAAAAGTGAAAAAGATCTGAGAAAGGTGAGCCCTGAAATCAGTAAGAATTCACATTTCTTATGTGTATTAGAGGAAGTTGAGGACAGATATTATGCACCCATCACTGTAGAAGAAAAATGCCACACCTTCGCTATGATTGACACTGGCGCACAGGCCACAATTATGTCCAAGGAGCTGGTAAAGAGTATCAATGAAGGGAGGCCTCCACAGAGTCAGATCACAGTGAAGGCAAATCAAGGCCCAGTGCATAACTTTAATGGGGAGGAGGTGCCCATCATAGGTGTAACTGAGGTTGACATAAAAATAGGAAAGCACAGAATGAAACAAGAGGTATTGATCACATCTATTTGTGAAATTCCATTTCTGATGGGGACAGATTGCCTGAAAAGATTGTCTCCTCTCATAGATGGGGTGAATGGAGTGTTGTGGTCCTTAACCAAAAAACCATTGAGGCCTAAGAAACTAAAATCACAAAACAGCAATATAAATGAATGTCACACCTTTGCCAAAACAAATGATGCTGTGGAGGTATATCTCCAGAATAGCTGCATACCTAGTGTCACTGTTATATTAATGTGTCAAGACAAAATGCAGAGCGACAATGAAAAACTACCTGTACAAGTATACTTGGACCCAAGGAAAGATTGGCAGACTGCCATAGATGAGCACACATTACGTTTCTATTTAAAAGAGAAAACATGCAAACAGAATATTGCTCCTAAAACAGATTCAGAAAAACACATTACCACTCTGGCAGAAATACACATGGAAGATGAGCAACCATGGGTTCATGTTAGTATAAATGATTATCTTAAAACAATAAAAGCCACTTTAGCACTTGAACATGAAAGGAGTTTCATTAATGAGAAATTGTTGCAAAAAATTATGGAGAGGGAAGAAATCCCGAAATTTAGGATTAAAAACCAATATGTTTCTGGGTTGGACAGTCCAGACTTTGAAAACCGAATTGCAGGCAGATGCATGCTTAAAATTAGCATTGGGCAGAAAACAATTTACCATAATGTATGGATAGTGAGTGGAGCACAAAATGAATTTTACATGGGCAATGACATCATGCACAGAATGTGTATGGTGTTAGATTTCCTTAATCAAAAAATATGGTCACACCTAGGTGGTCCGGCACCTGCATTTGAAGACAAAAGAAGGGCTTATCATTGTGCACAACTGGTTCCTTATGCAGTCGAATTACAAATGAGGAAAAATACTATTATTCCTGCATTTACAAAACAGTTTGCAATAACACTGAAATGCAAAAATGGGCAGCAGATGAAAGTCTCTGATGCATTTGTATGCCTGAATGAATCCATAAAACAGCAAGGCCTGGATTATGAATACATTCCATTGGTAGACATTGGTGAGGGATCTGTAAAAATCATGGTAAATAATAAAGGTTGTCAGGATATTCATTTAGAGGAAAACTCCCCATTAGGAATGGCCATACAAAAATCACATTATACGGCAGATTTAAATAACATGGTGATTGAGAATATTCCTGAAAAATATGTAGATGCCAAGGGCGAGTTGCCAGAACACCTGGACTCTCAGCCCAAAGGAATATTTAAAATTCATTCTGTGTATCCTTATGATTCAAATGAGACAGTGTGCTGCCATCAAGAGGATTGCATAATATTTAATTTAAATGAAAATGAAACAGGAAATCAGCCCATTGAAGTGGAAGCTGATATGCCAAAATATTTAAAAGTGGCAGCTCTACAAAAAGACACAGCCACACAGTTAGAGGAAAGCGCTGAGATTCCTTTACCAGAAGAGTTTCCAGAATTTTCCAGAATGGTAGAAGAGCAGATCTCCTTAGCGGATGCATGTGACAGCGATAAGGATAGAGACGACCTGAGGGAAATATTTATGGAGTTTAAGGATGTATTTGCAAAAGATGCTTATGATTGTGGTTTAACTGATTTACATGTGGCCACACTACCAGAAGGTTGTAGCAGAAATCCAGTGTTTGTACGCCAGTATAGACTACCGCTGGCATGTTTAGAATCATTGGCAGAGATTATTAAAAATTTGGAATCACGGGGAATAATCAGGCCCATTCATAGCACATCCAATACGCCTATTTTAGGTGTGTTAAAGCCAAATGGTCAATGGCGGCTGTGTGCAGACTTAAGAGAGTTAAATAAAAGAGTACCAGTATCTAGATGGCCACTACCATTCATTGATCAGGGCCTAGCTCAGATACATGGTTCAAATGTATTTACCACGTTAGATCTCACATCTGGATATTGGTGTGTGCCATTGGCAGAGGAGATACAACACTTATTTTCCTTTACATTCGACAGGACTCAATATGCCTGGCTTAGAGCTCCGTTCGGGTACATCAATAGTGGGAGTGAATTTGGCATATTTTTGAGAAAGGCCATGCCGGATGCAGCGGAAAGAGGAACAATAGTTTATGTGGATGATGTCCTGATAAAAAATGAAAGCCTGAAAAGCCATTTTGATGAAATAAGACATGTGCTTGGCCAATTGCAGAAAGCAGGCGCCAAAGTATCTTTGCAAAAAGCACAATGGTGCAAGAAAAAAGTGAACTTTCTAGGGCATGAAGTGACTGAACGTGGGCTAAATCCACAAAGGAAGAAAATAGAGGCCATACAAAGATTAAAAGATCCTAAAGATGTGAAAGGAGTAAAAAGTTTATTAGGGATGACAGGCTATAACAGAAAGTTCATTGAGAATTATGCAGAAATCACTCAACCATTGACTAAACTGCTTAAACTAAATACTCCCTGGAGATGGGAAAGAGAGCAGTCTGATGCAGTGGCTAGATTGAAGGAATGTCTTGTAAAGGCACCATGTTTAGCATACCCCATAAAGGACAGGGATTTCTTTATAGAAATAGGTTTTTCTGAACATTGTATGTCAGCAGTATTATCACAAAAACACGATTTGAATCACAAAACCATTGCATATGCAGTAAGGCATTTTCCCAAGTTGAAATGAGATTTAATGAATGTGAAAAGGCCCTATTAACCACTGTGTGGGCGCTACAACATTTCCGCCCCATTGTTCAGGGAGAAAAGGTGATTATTGAAACAAATCATCAACCTTTGCAATTTTTAGAGAGTAAAAGAATTAGATCAGGCAATCTAGCGCAATCCAGAATCACTTCATGGACGCTGGCATTACAAGGTTTTCCCGTAGAAGTGAGATATGGACAAAATAAAAAGAGCCCAATTGCTCAAGGGTTAGCTGACTTACATGACTGTGCAGCTGAACAAATACCAAATGAAATGGAAGTGGAAACTAGTTTGCAGGAATTTGAACAATCATCACACAAAGCTTTTGATGAAAAAACATGCAAGGATTTGCCAACTGTATATGTGGATGGTTGTGCTTTTCACATTGAAAATGACAGTAATAAACAGTTAGTGGCAGGAATAGGAAATGTCTGGTTGAAATGTGAAGGCGTTCCTAGTATAGGGATGAGGATTGGAGATAGGAGCAGTCAGGTGGCGGAATTGGCAGCCATCTATAAAGCAATTGCTACTGCAGTTGATAAAAAGTTCAGTGAAATTGTCCTGGTGACTGATTCTGACTATGCGCGGAATAGCTTTGTGGAGTATTTGCCTGGTTGGAAAGCAAGAGGCATGGTTACATACAACAAAAAGCCACTTAAACATGGAAAAATGATACAAGCCATAGCCAAATTGGTGTCAGAAAATAATTTAACAATATACTGGAGAAAAATTCGTGGGCATTTAAAAACACCAGGAGAGGATAAGGAGGGAAATGATAAGGCAGACCATCTGGCTAAGATTGGGGCTGTGATGGGAGAATTGCTACCTATTGATTATTTAATGGGTGAAATACAAATTGATGCAGTCACACGTTCTAAAGCACCAAAGGAGGTAGATCAACCGGTGGTGCAGTGGAGCCATGACACGCCAGACCAAGATTTGATTGAGGCACAAAAGAATGATCACATTTTGGGAATCTATTATAATCATTTGATAGATCCTGAACAAAATCCTTTAACAGAAAATGATTGTATGGGAAAAGAAGAGTTGAGGGTGTTATTAAAGAACAAAACACGAATCAGATTACAGGATGGACTCATAATTAGAGAGTCCATAACAGGACAAATACAGTGGGTAGTACCCCTTTCATTCAGAGGACTGATGCTACACCATGCACATGATGCCATAACTGCGGGCCATAGAGGTTCACAAAAAACATTAGAAATAATAAAAGATTATGCTTACTGGCCACATATGTCCCAAGATGTGGAATTATATACTAGAGGATGTCTACTATGCGCCCAATTTAAACCTGCTTCACCAATGCATAGAGCACCATTGATGAAAAGAGGCCTAACTCTCCCATGGTCAGATTTGCAAATAGACTATGTAGGTCCTTTAAAAAGGTCGAGCAGGGGACACCGTTATATTTTGAGTGTGGTATGTTTGATGTCGAAGTGGATTGAGTGCATTCCTGCACCAGATTGTAGTGCGCAAACAGCAGCCACATTGCTGGTGAACCATGTGTTCTCAAGGTTTGGGTTGCCACAAAGAATTGAATCAGACAGAGGAAGTCATTTCACAAGTGCTCTAATGAGTAAGGTATGGCAAATACTAGGTGTGAAAAGGAAACTACATATCGCATATCGGGCGGCGTCTTCAGGTACAGTTGAAAGAAGCAATAGGTCTGTTGTGGATATTTTAAAGAAATTTGTGGCAGAAGCAGGTTCCAGCTGGGATTTGCGTTTACCATTGGTTTTGATGGCAATCAGGTCGACTCCTGCCAAAGCAACAGGTGTTAGCCCCCATGAGGTCTTAACAAGTAGGAAAATGGTGTTACCACAACACCTACTATACAGAACACATGAGCAAACCCTTGTGAGTGCATCCACAGTTCATGAATATATTGATGAACTGAGGAGACATTTGCAACATGCATTTGCTTTTGTGCAGAGAAATCTGGAAAGAGCTGCTGACAGTGCAAAGTCATATTATGATAAAAAGACATCAGTAAAGGAATACAGTGTAGGGGATCAGGTGTACAAGTTTCATTTTGGAAAAAGTAAACAGAAAAATTCTAAATTTCTAGCGGCCTGGCAGGGGCCATTTCGAATTATAGATAAGGTCTCTCCTGTAGTGTATAAAATTTTGAAAAATGAAGGTGAAACAGCAATAGAGCAGTTTGTCCTTGTAAATCAAATCAAGCCATGCCATCCCAGACATGAGATCAGGCAGCTTGAGCATGTAGAGACAGATAAAGTCCCTTAAAAAAAAAAAAAAAGGAGAAAATAAGTGGATGTAGTCAGGAGGCAGTGACAAAGAAGTTAAAAAAAAAAAAGTTGATTGTTATGATGGCACATAAACACTGTAATATATGTAAAAATATATAATATAAATAAATAAATAAATAAATAAATAAATGCACATATAATGGAAGCTCATGGTTGCTGTGCAGAGAGAAAGTGTGTTAAATATTGAATATCTGCTTGTTTTCTTTTAACTTGTGTTTAATTTCAGAAAAAAAAAAAATGAAATATTTTTACCAAGCATGTTTTATTTTTGGCAAAAGGATGAAGTTAGTATTATGCTATGTACTTAATTTGTTTATTTTCTATTTTGATTTAGACAATTAACATTATTTGGTCGGAGGTTTCGAGATCAGAGCCCACGGGAGAGACGATGGAGTCCTGGAGTCCCCTGGATGAAGACCAAAAGATGCCTGCCTCCAGGTGGAGGTGAAGACAAAATAACCGGAATGCCAAAAGAGATGACTGCTGTGGATTCAAGATTGCCAAGATGAAAAAATACTCGAATGAACCGAATAACATCGCTGGTCGGGACATACCAAAAGAGACAAAACAAAAGCTCCGGCATATGAAGTTCCACGTATTTATTATTTTAATTATTTATTTTAATTTGTTATATTAATTATTTGTTTTAGTTAGTTGTTTTATTTTGTTGTTTTTTATTGACTTGGAAAATTTAAACTTAAAGTAATGCCACTTCCACTGAGAAGGCAAATGTGGAACATTTTATGAACTGATGGACTCAGATGAAATGTTGATTGCAAATTTTTCATTGATGCACATGAATATTCATTTTGTTGGATTGCTATATTGTAAAAAAAAAAAAAAAAAGAGAGAGAACAAGTTGTTTTTAGGAATTGGCTTGGATTGTAGCCAAGTTCTAAAAACAAAAGGAGGGTATATGTAAGGATATTTGGCATGGTACAGCACAGAGTACAGCACTACTGCACAGGTAGCAAACAGCACAGAGTACAGCACTACTGCACAGGTAGCAAACAGCACAGAGTACAGCACTACTGCACAAGTGGCACATTTTTTTTTTTGCAGCACCACCACAAGGGTGCGGTGCATTGCTATATGGGTTACCAGATTAACAAGGAAAGACAGGCTATTCAGTCAAAAACGATTTTAATATATAAGATGCAAATCTATTTTTACAGTTAAAAGCACACGTGCTCATTTAAAAATGCACACTATTTTTCACCTGAAATGCCTATGGTGCGAGAGACACATTTGAAAATTAACAGCTAACCTATTAACCATTAACCTGACTAATAAAACCTTATTTAACATAACCCACTAATGAAATGTGTTCTCCACTGCAGAATTAGGCATACTCTGAAAACCATTTAAATGTGTGTGCAGATTTTTTTCTTCTATTCTTTGTCTGCTTCTCCGTGTTTTTGTGCACAGTAACTGCAGGAAGAAGGAAGTCAGATTTGCAACAATTGCAAATGTATAAGCGAAGCTATTGTTGAGAGTAGGAGGATGAGAGATGATGGATTTCATTGGGACACGTCATACAGAGGGCTGAGATGAAAGTTTTAGTGGGCAGTATCGGGGAAAAAGACAGGGAGACATTTTTCTGCACTACTGGGGAGAAGACCTGGCTGTGGGACTCCTGACTGAATGCAGATCCCTGCGTCCTGCTACAGTCAAGATTTGGCAGTCGAGATTGGGGAGAGCTGAAAGAAGGACCTTTCCACTGGCTGAGGCGTTCCTATCTGAAAAAGCTGAGAATTCCAGGCAATGACCCCGGTTTGAGAAGGCAAGCGTTCCTTTTTGCTGGAGTTAATCCAAGGGAGCCACATTCACAAAGAGAACAGCCAAAGAGAACAACTAAAAAGATAAGGCAATGAGAAGTGTGGGAGCTGAGTGTGTACGGTAATATGCAGTCAGTGTAGGATTCCTGTGCATGCCTTAATCAAATGATAATGTTGCAATTTGAGTTCTGTTCTCCGCCACGCTCTTCGCAGTGTGTCATAGACAATGCTTTTACTGTACCATTTTATTTATTTCTGTAAAGAATGAGATCGTGTTTAAATGCAACTTTTATAATACAGAAAAATATTTGAAAACAGACGGGTGGTGTATTTAATATTTACCATTACAATGCCGATGATGTGGGGAGATTTTTAAACAGTGCAATGGTCATTTTAAGACAGATGTGTGCATGTCAGAATCAGTAATAACAGTTGTGAGTGACCGTAGCATAGCTTGTTGGAGGTACATGAGCCAACGGGAAGAGAGACTCTCTGAACATAGCTCCCTACCGTATATAAGGTAGTGGAAATTACCACAAGACTACCATATATAGCTCTCTGTCGTAAATAAGTCAGTGAGTTCGCCCATGGTGGCACACCATCACTATTACTGAAAAATGTGGTCTTCCTAAAATGTAGGTCTGAGGTCTCTCTAGTGATCACACGAAAAATCTAAGCAAAGATAAGGGATTTTGGACATTGGGGCCACAAATAAAACAAGGGAATTATGCTCACCAAAATGCCACCAACCGCGCCTACCAACCACGTATACCAAATATGCAGGTCTGGGTGCTGAAATAATGCATGTCCATTGTATTATTGTTGCACATGGCCAAATCTGAATACAAAGAGTGATTATTGCTAAGTTATCTTTCGGCGGTAATAAAATACCGTCAGGCCCCAAATCTCCACAAAATACCCTACAGAGGTCATGGGATGAAAGCATGGCAAAGCTGTATTACTCATGTGGGGCTCATTGGGGGGCAGGAGGGCCTTGCTATCTGTCCCATGGAATGGAACTGCCAAGAAACGCTCTGCTCCCTTCTCAGACCTTGCAGGGTGCATTCTTTCCAGGTGCAAGGGCCTGTAACTTTCTTAGAACAATGGAGGATTTCATGTACTCTTTGAGACTTGGCCGGGGTGGGGGTGGTGCGCACGCTCCTGCAAGGGGTCTAATACTAATACACAAAATGTTATTCTCTGCGCATGGGCCCAAATTCTAAAATGGCTGCTGCTCGCCAAGATGGCGTTCACACCTGCATCTACCATATAACTTATACTACATGCACTGAGGTGATTGCGCACCCTCCACTATGTGCACCCCTAGCATTTATTTCTCATTCGGTATCGTCTAAGGTGGTGGGAACGCCCTCTCTCCTTCCCAACATTTCCCCTTTCATTAATCCTAAATTAACAAACTCCCCTGCAGTGTCATTGGCAGATAAATTCCAAAATGTATTCTCCTCCCCCCTCCGCACCCTCTCCAACCTCTCATCCTCCAAGTATGGTGGCAACCCGTCCTTAAGCTCTGCAAACATCTCGCAAACATGCTCCAGATTGGGCATATTCTTCTGGGGTGCATGTTATGTAAATACAACCCCCATCCCCAGCTAAGTCAACCTAGTGCTCTATGTAATTCTTAGGGTCCAGTGGGGGTGTAGTGATTGTGGCCTGAGGGTGTAAGGGATGATCAATCTCTATCATACAGGGTTTGCTTCAGTCATCTGTCTGGGTACCGCTCTCTGTTGTACCATGAAGTGCTTTGGGTGCTACCCCAGGTGAGACCATCATCATTGCGCTTTTATGCACTGCTTTGGCAAAACATCGGAGTCCCATTTGGCACGTTCAAAAGATGACCATGATGAAGAAGATGGCGGGCACCAACATTTTCACAATTGCCCATAGCCACGATGGAGCTGTAGAAAAAGTCAGCTCAAACCAGTCTTCATTTTGTATTCTCGCTTCTTTCGTCATACAGACTCCCAGGTTGTGTAGAGCTTCAATTATAGGTGACAGAGAGCCATTGTCAGCATCTTCAGGATGCACTAATGTGCAACAGGAATCCCCTACCTTTTTGCACAAGTCTCCCTCCATTGTAATAAGCATATGTAGGACGTAGCATTTCTGCATCGTCATCAGCCTCAGAGCGCAGAGTTCCACCTTAATGATGTTGAACCCTTGCTCTGTGTCGTTAGCTAGCTGTATCAGTTCCCAGCTGACAATATGCAGCCATTTAGCGTTGACCGCAGATGCACACCAGGCAGTGACAATGAGGGGAAGAAAGTGTCTGCTTTGCTAAAGAGTCTGTGCTCGTCCGATGATTCACTGAGCAAGTTTGATGAGTCTCTAGACAGATAGTTTGCTCTCTTCTTCCTTCGTAATTTCTCATGCTTTTCTTTCCCAGGGAGGGTGCGGAATTCTGGTGCTAACACAGGTTTCTTATTTCTTCCTCAGGGGATGAAAATGTGGTAGGAGTAAAAGTTTCTGTTGGCCCCCCTTGCAAATGTACTTCTGGGATTACAAGCAGGGCTGAGTACAGCGTGATCAGTGAACAATAGCCCCTCCATGATGGAAGGAGGCTTGTTGGCTGCACACATTTTTCTCTCATGCCAGACAGTCGGGCCACATCTAAGGAATGGTGTGCTGCCAATGAGCTCAGCCATAATGCCAGTAAGACTGAGACCCTCTTCATTGGGACACCCACTCCCTCCTTTCCTCCCTCTTTGTCTGGCTGCCCACTCTGGACCCTCATCCTCCTACTTCCTTTGAGGCTAAGAACCTTGGTGTCATCTTCAACTCCACCCTCTCCTTCTCTCCTCTCAAATCTCTGACGTCTCTAAGAAGTCAAACTATCAGCTCCACCTCCTCAGAGGTATTCTTCCTTTTCTCACTTCCCCCCAGAAGCTCACTGTCTCCAGATCTCTGGTTCTCTCTAGGCTATTGTAACAGCCTCTTTCTAAATTTTCCTGCCTCTACTCTTAGACCATTAGAACGTATCTAGAACGGGTCTGCAAGTCTTGTCCTTGGCCTCAATCCCAGGCATCATATCCCCCCAGCTCTGAAATCTCTTCACTGGCTCGCCAGGGCTGCAAGGATCAAGTTCAAGACCCTCTGCATCGCCCACAAAGCTTTCTGGGGCTTGGGACTGATCTACCTCCTACTCTCTCTCCCAAAATATCTTCCTTCTGGAGCTCTCTACTCATCCACATCAACACTTCTGAGGGTCAGAAACTTTTCCAAGCAGAGAGTTGCTGCAGATCTATCTCTTCGGCTGGGGCCTCGCTCTGGAACAGCCTCCCTCCCTCTCTCAAACTTGAACAGAACCACCTCTGGAAGCAACTCAAGACCTTCCTTTTTGCTTCCGCTTTCTCTCTTTCTCCCTTCCTCTCCCCTGCTGATACACATGACTGCTCCGCACACTGGTCACCCTCTGAACTCGGGCCCAGGCACCTGCATGTCCAGTTGCCGTCGCACTGCCTCTGGGCTCCCCAGCACTAAAGGGTCTCTGTGCAACCCTGTAGTCCCTTCTCTCAGCACTTATGAGCCACCCGCTGGCTGCACTTATGAGTTAACTGCACCTTCCAACTCCGCCTCCCCCTGGCACTTCTCCCTCTACCCCGCACTTGCGCGATCTGAATGACAAAAGGCCTAGTAACTTATTATTTTGTCCTCCGTTGTTTCCCCCTAATTGTCTTGTCGCGCCTAGAAACACTTGTGTACAAGCGCATTATTAATGCCACATCAAATCATATCATATTATATCATATCACCCAATAGTAATCCATCACTGCCGCCATGAGTCTTATTATAATGTTCGCTGGCCCCCACAGATTTTGTTCCAGTACTTTAAAAGCAAAGTTCATATGTTTTTTCTATTGCACTTTTACTGGTTTCTCCATTGTTTCAATCCATGTTAGTTTTGTGATCTGTTCAGTCCAGAATGGTGCACATGCTTCTTCCACCCGGGCCAGAACCCCTTCTTCGTATCCTATTAGATCCTCTGCCATGTAGCTCACTGTTGTTTCTTGCCATTTGTTATTTGTGTATTTTAGTCCTTGTATCACCAGATAGGGCCTTTTCAAGCATTGGTTGCTCTTCGGATTGTTCTTGCATTGCATGCGATCTGGATCAACAATTTTGAACCTCACATTGTGAGTCTGGAAAGTGCTCCAGAGCCTTCATAGTGCAAGAAGTACTAGGCATAGTTCCTCTAAAATTGGTACCTCCTATGGCGTAGGACCTTGGGTGCCCCTGACGCATGCGGTATCAACAAACACACATAGCAACTGCCATTCACTTTGTTCCTTCCCACTGAGCTCAAGTCTGTATAACAACTATTTGACAGTTCTGGGTGACGCACATCTTCTAAGGTATCGAGACCAGGCCTGTGGTAGCCATCATATTTTGCCTTCCATGCACGTTTGGGTGCACCTATATATCCATTAATAACAGTACGAATATTATTCACATCAGTAGAGGTGGTGTTATGAAAGGCATTGAGAAATCTTGGGAACAATAGGGACCTGGCAATATATTCAAACAATCCAGTCCGAGGGGGTTGATTATCAGTGTGTACAGAAACCTTGACATGTTGGTGCGTAAAGTTGGGCCTTGGGGAAAATGCATATTCAGTTTCATTTGAGTGTATGTTTTACCTATTATTTACAGTGAAATTGTAATGTTCTCCTTTCCCAACACCCCTCTTTTATATAACCCTCTAATATAAAAAAAATCCCTAAAATAAACATTGAAGTAGCAAACACACCCGCTATAAAATGCATTGCCCACATGTAAGAATACCAAAACCTAGACATAACACTATAAATCAACTGTTTTTTAATGTATATGGGGTGATTTGAGAGCACTGATTTCATATTTGTCTTCCATACGAAGGCAAAACCTATGCACACAAAGCGGGAGAGTGTGAGAGAGAGTGAGAGAGAGGGAGAGAGACTCAAAAAGTGACTGTTTTGCAAGTGTGACTTTTTTAGCAGCTGTGCAAGTGCACAGGTTTGGGTGGGTGGGAGAATCTGGTAGTGTACAGGGAAGTGGGGTAGATGCACACTACCAGTCTGTTAAAGTGATGGTACAATGTTCGAAGGTGCCTTCCAAATGTCGAACAAGCGAGCCCAATATTTGAGTCCCTTAACTTTAACCGCAAGAGGAGTGCAATGAACTACCTCAAATGGTCCAATGAATCTGGGGCTGTTCCACCTGCGGACAAAGGACTGCACATAGACAAATTCTCCTGGTAGCAGTCGTTGAGTGGGCGGGGAATCAGTCGTGGAGTCCGCTGTGGCGCCAGGCACATCCTCTGATCGCGGTGGCACAATCTGTCAGGAAATACATTTGAGTTCTCGTGTTAGGGTTGCCAAATAGTCTTTGAATTCATCACCTAAATCAGATTCTGCCCTGTGCGCATTGGATTCTCTCCTAACGGGACATATTGGTGTGTGAATGCAGCAACCAGTTACCACCTCATGGGGTGATAAGTGGTGGTCTTTGCTGGGTTGTGTGTGCAAACAGAACAGGGCCAAGAGTAAGCAATACATCCAGTTCTTCTTCAACGTGTTGTAGAGCTTAGACAGCTTACTTTTGAGGAGTCCGTTCATCCTCTCCACAACTCTGTTGGCTTGGCGGTGATATTTTACACATTTGGTGTTTAATGAATAGTGCAGTAATCTCTTTAAACAACTCATTAAAAAAGTGTGCGCCATTATATGATTTTAACACATCACACACGCTCCATCGAGGGAACACTTCATGGACCAGAAATGTTGCCGAGCATTTGGCCTGCGGATATGCACAAGGACCTGCCTCCACCCAACGTGAGAAGGGGCAGACGACAATGATGAGAAACCGGGACCTGCCGCATCTCTCATCCATGTCTGCGTAGTTGATATGCAACTCACGGAATGGCTCAGTGGGGCAGGGCAGAGTGCTTCTTAGTGTTTGTAATGTCATGCCCATACTGAAATGCTAAATGTTCCTGGATGTTTGGAATGTACATGTCCTCTTGTACATCCCTTACAATGTGGTGTTTGGAGCTGTGGGAGGGGTGATGGAGCTGATCAAATGTTTATATCAACAGTTTGTTCGGCATTACTGCTTTTCCTGTGCATTTCTGGCTCCATAATAAATCAGTAGGGGATTGTTGGCACCCCCTTCTTATCCACAACTCTTTCTGCTCATCTGGGGCCCTTCATTGTAATTCAATAATCTGCGCTATGGGCAGGGCATTGTATGAGACAGGTGGATGGTCAGTGGCAGGTGTTGTGAGAATATATTCCGCTACAGTGGGTACTGGGAAGTACACTGCTATTTTGGCAGCATTTCTGAGTGACACTTCGTCAGTGTTGTTAGTATGGGCATCACATTTAATGACCACCACTACAGAAGGCTGGGAAAATGTGAAAATTAGCTTGTCCGATAATGCAGCATGCTGTACTAGGGAACTATCCCCCCTGCTAACGCCCCTCCTTTTCCATCATGAAAGACTGGCGTGCACTGTGGTAGTGATGTAGGCTGAGTCTGAATAAATGGTCACATGACACCCTTGTGATGATTGTAGTGCTTCGATTAGTGCAATAAGTTCCACTGCTTGTGCAGAATAGGGCATTGGTAGTCTTTTTAGAATTAATGTCTCATATTCACCATCAACTAGGCGCACCACCTCTGCACCAATATGTCTGAGACCTGTGTCCTGGTCAATTGTCACTGACCCATCAACGAATAGAGAGCCCCCCATTCCCCCTCAAGTGGCCTGTCCTCTGCCTTCTGGGTGTCATCTTCCTCCCCTTTGTATGTTACACAGTCGTGTCTGACATAATCCTCATCAGTGCATTTGTGTTATGAATGTTGCAAGGTTTACTGGATTGCATCATTCAATGTGGATATTAGGGCTGGAAAGAATGATTTCAAATGCTGATGCTCTTTTTGTAGTCAAGGTCGATTTTGATCTCTCTAAAATGGCAGAGACGACTTGTTCACAATTATTGAACTTTTTTCGATTGCAACGTCTGCTGCTGAAAGTGCCTGCTCACAAACTTTACTGCCCTTGCATTACTGAGTCTAGTTTGCCACTATAATAGGCCAGTGGCTTGTGGCCCATTTGTGCTCTTTTGTGTCAGCACAGCAGCCGTAAGATGACCATTAGAGTGGGAGAATAAGTACAATCCCTGTCTATAATCTGGGGTAGCAAGCACCGGGCAGTTGACATTACTTCTTTAAGATCATTGAAACTCTGTATCTTCTCCTCAGTCCAAACCACTTTATTGTCAGTCTTTTGTGCTTCACTGAGGCCCTGTAAGAGCAGCCCTGTGTATTCTGTGTAACCAAGGATCCATGCCCTATAGTAATTACACAACTCTAGGAACTTTTGCATTTCTTTTACTGTTGTGGGCTATAGGGTGGTGCAAACAGAGGCAGCAGGGTCTGGTATTATTCTTTTTCCATCTGCTGATATTAACTGTCCTAGATATAGAATTCCTTGTAGACTGTCCTCTCAACTTTATATCCCTTGCATTCCAGGAGCTGTAAAAGTGTGATTGAGTCATGTTGGCAGTGTTGCTCAGTGTCTCTGCACACCATCAGATCGTCAACGTACTGGATGATCGTGCGGGACACTTGGATGTTGCCTAAATCTGCGTGAAGTATTCTATTGAAAATGCTGGGGCTCTCACAGTACACTTGAGGTAATCTTGTTTGTTTGAACCTCACCCCCCATTGTGTAAAGTCAGTGAGTTACTGTGAGTCTGGGTACAGTGTTGTAGAGAAAATTGTGTTTTTGAGGTAAACCACCTTGAAATGTGTTGCCTTTTTGGGGATGCTACACAAGATTTTGGCAGGGTTAGGAACCACAGGAAACGCTTGCTGCACAACATCATTTAGAGGGCACAAATCCTGAATCATCCTCCAATTGCCCTCTGTTGCCTTTTTCATAGGATGGATAGCTGTGTTGCATGGGGAGGTAGATGGTACAATTATCCAATGTTGAGTAGGCCACTGATGGTATCCTTAATTCCGTCCTCTGCCTCCTTGGAAAGGGAATATTTTTTCAATCTGGGTAATACTGTTCCTGGTTTCAATTTTATGTGCACTGGGGTCACTCACTGTAGGGACCCTACGTCATGGGGGTTAGTTGTCAACAGTCTCTCGGGCACCTGCTCTAAGTCTGCATCAATAAACTGGGGTGGGGCTGCAAGGGCCATTATGGGGCACTGGACCTTCCTGTACTGCACCATTATTTCAGAGGGGATGCAGATTGCTAGCACTATTTCTCCATCATCCTACCAGTCCTCGAACAAGTCTGCATCAGTCACCTCCTTCAGCAGTACCATGTGGTCAATGCAAAGTACTGTGCACCAGTCACACTCGTCCTGGTCAGTCCCTATCACAACAATTTTTTTGTCGAAATCACCAATCCTTGTAAATCTAGGGACAGTATTGTTCCTGCTGCCAGCTCAGGGAACACAACATGGTGAAAAAATGTAATCTGTGGGCACTCGCCAACACACTTTGCCAATTTGAGGCAACGCCTCCACAAGCACAGTTATTCCGTGCACAAACATGTCTGGGTCTATGCGATTTCTCCTCCCATCGCATGCATTATTATCATTCCTCTCATGGCGCACATCCCTGGCATGGCACAAACTATGCTACTGTCTGTGAACGAGATTGTCATGTTGAGCTGCTGAGCAGATCTCTGCCCAGCAAGTTTACTGGGTAACTTTCAGAATAAAGTAGGGGGGCCTTTACCAACTTCCCCCTATTTTGATGTCAACCTCTTTAGTGTATGGATCTGTGGCGACAGTTGCAGAGAATCCCTGCGTGTCAAGTGTGTGGCCTGATAATGGGAAATCTCCCTCACTGATGCATGATTTTGTGGCACCATGTTGACCATAAAAATGAAGTGTTTTTTTCCTATCTGTGTGCCCACCATGGGTTCCTGATCAGGGTGAACTGTCAAAGATAGCACTGGGCACGCACGTGCTCTCTGTGGGCTATCCTAATCCTGGTATGTATTCGACCCAGGGAACATGAAAGGGTTATTTCCCATCACGCTCACCCCTCGGTAGGACACTAGGGTGCTATTCAGTACTTTGTTGGGTGTGTGCATATTACCATTTCAGAGCTGGGAATTGTTTGCTGTGGGTATTGCTGTTGTTGGTGCTGCTGTTGTGCTTACGCCCCCAGGCGCCAGGATGGGAGTTGTGTGTATGCTTGGTGTATTTCATAGGGTATGGAGGTCATCCTTGTTGTCGGCATCTGTTGTTTATTCTGGGGTGGTGGGTGATAATTATTGTACATGTTATATCCGAGCCCTGGCCTGCTTCTACACTCTTTCGAAAATGTCCCCACTTCCTAAAGTTTGAACACTGTGAGGAACCCATATCTGCCCTTCTTGTTCCCATCGCACCACAACTGCCTCTACCTCCCTAAATCCGCCACTCCCACACTGCTGACCTCCTTGTTGCCACTCCTGGGTCGGGTATTGCTGCCCACCTCCCCACTGGCCTTGTCCTCCTTCTGGCCACAATGCCCCTGCAAGCTCCTTGTCAACTCCATTTGTGCAGGTGTGGACACCGCCCCCTCTACAACTATCTTAGCCAGCTTCCTCTGTACCAGTTTCACCTCATTTGCCTGCAATTGTTGTGTCGTTTGCCTTTCGTGTTCCTTTATTCGTGTGCAGTGGTCTATTATTATAGTCTGAATTTCCACCCACCCCTTCGCTTCAATGCCCACAATTGTGTCTAGTACCTTCTGCACTTCCTTCGGTAAGCCCCTTTTGATAACAAAGTAGAAAAGAGGAACTGATTGATCCCACTGGTCCCCCGTATCCACCCTCCTCAGCTCCCAAACCCTAATAATGTACTGCGCAGCATCTTCATCATCCCCCATAGCATATTGCATAATCGACTTCATGTCTGGCGTGTCAGGGTAGGTGTGCCGAAAGTGCGCACCACACCTACTCTGTGATTTTACTTTATGTGCACTGTTATGCGCGTCATCGTCTAACCTCACTCCTGGGTATCCTGCTTTAATCCACACGTCTCCAGCAGCGTGGTCTCCCACTATCGCCCACAGCAAGGGATACACCCGCAGTCTATTTTTCAAATGCGCATATCCACTTCCCCACCCCTACTGTCAACGGCTGGAGCGCTTTGATCAAATTGTTCTTGTCCATCTGCGCCCAGGGCATGTACTGTGCACTACCCATGCCCTTGTGTATCAAAGGCATCTGTAAGCCTACTTTCTTTCCTTCTTTTCTTCTGTCACTTCCCTTTTTCCTTGCTACTGTCATCTAGCCAAGCCTCCTTATCCTCTCATCCCATAAACTTTCCACTCGAGAATAACGTCCCGTGCCTGTTGGCTTCCTCCTCACTGTCATCCTCCAACTCATCCAAGGTACTCCACCCATCCTCTCCCGGATCTCCATCTAAGCCTCTGTCAGCTCAGTCGGACCTTACAGTTCCGTACCCTATGCTGGCTGCTCACCCATCCTCTTTCTTCTCTATATGGACATCCTTTATTGCCGTGCTGTCCAATCTGAACAAAATGTCCCCTGCTCTCCATTCATCTAGACCGCTCCCCTTGGCCTCGCTCTGTGCTGTTTGCAATTGCGCTATTTCTGCTCAAGTAGATTCTAGTGTCCCTTCTAATTCCCTCTGCCCTGCTCACTCCTGAAGTGGCGTGGTCGCTGGAGTGGGTATATATGGGTGTGGAAGGACTGTGGCCCATGTGGATACACATGTTGGGTTAGTGTACCCTGTCGCTCGGAGCTCTCCTTGTATTCTGTTTGGGTCCCACCGCTTCTGCTTGCTTGCGCCCCTCGTGTGAGCTCTGTGCCTCTTCCTCATTGGTATCTTCTATGCCCTCAATCATCTTACATAAATCTAATATTTCCTTTCCTTTCTGTAGTTGTTTACACTTGTATTTCGCTGTAAAGAATGTAGTCATATGCAACAGAATTCCCTTATTATGGGTGCCCTGCTCTGGCCAAGAGCGGGGCATCCCAACTCGTGTTTCTTTCACCATCGGCTTATGATACTTCTCAATGTTCTCCCAGTACAAGACCAAGGCCTTGTACATGTACTCTAAAGGGGTTTCACCTCCCATTACAGCGATATATATCCGCTCTAAACCACCCCTATGCTTCTAATCGATCGCTGCGCATGCTGCAAATGTCACAGACAAAAATTAACAAGCTAAAATAACAACCACTACTCTTTCCGAGCCCACTAATTATGCAGGGCTCCTATTTATTCCCTTTTCCTCTGTTTCACAATATAAGTGGTAGCACCTTATCTACTTACTCGGCGAGGCTCCCTACACTCCTGCTTTCCTTTCTATAATATTCTCCTTCAATTGATAATAATAAAGACAAAAAATTGCACACAAACATCCTCGTTCTCCACTTGCTCACAACCCACACTCTTTCCCACATTCCCTTCCTATACTTGCAATCACTTGCAAGGATATACTCACACGTGCATGTTCACCCAAAATCCTCCATCCCAGGGTTCCAACAACAGCCTACACTTACTCCGGAGTCGTGCCCCAATTCAAAGAGCAGGCAGAAATTCTGTAAAAATGGCTCCTGCAAACCTCTGGAAATGACGTGTCTAGGACTGGTCGCTGCAGGTGGGTGTGGCCCCTAACTCACATGCTTCACTCACTCCAAGACTGATCAGCAACTCCAAAGGTCCTCCACCTTAGTTTTAAGCTATGCTTTTGATGCTCCCTACCCTGCACCTCGCTGTACAAATCATGTGACCCATTTCTGAGGAGACAATAGCCTTGCCTTCTGATCTTAGTACTCGATCGAGGGGTGTAAAAGTTTTATGGTTGGTGGTCTGGGTTTGGACGGTGCTATGGCATGCAGGGGTCATGGGGTGAAAGCATGGCAAAGCTGTATTTCTCATGTGGGGCTCGTTGGGGGGCAGGAGGGCCTTGCTATCTGTCTCACGGAATAGTACTTCCAAGAGGCGCTCTGCTCCCTTCTCAAGACCTTGCAGGGCACATTCTTTCCAGGGCATGAGGGCCTGTAACTTTCTTAGAATGATGGAGGATCTCATGGAATCTCTGGGACCTGGCCGGGGTGGCGGTGGTGTTCGCGCTCATGCAAGGGGTCTAATACTAATACACAAAATATTGTTGCTGCGCTCGGGCATAAATTCTAAAAATGACTGCTGCTCCCCAAGATGGCGTTCACAGCTGCATCTACCATAACACTTATACTACATGCATTCAAGTGATCATGCACTCTCCTCTACCTGCCCCCCTGCCCTCTGCTCCCTGGTTGTGCTCTCATAGCGTTTAGTTCTCATTTGGTATCACGTAGGGGGATGGGAAGACCCTCTCAACTTCCCAACAAT
Organism: Ambystoma mexicanum; assembly: GCF_040938575.1. NCBI lineage: Eukaryota > Metazoa > Chordata > Amphibia > Caudata > Ambystomatidae > Ambystoma > Ambystoma mexicanum. Next base: position 1,365,550,750 of record NC_090932.1, on the reverse strand, counting down.
GGGTAGAGGTGATTGAGATGTCACCAAATAAAACAAACAACTAAACCATGTGGAACGTGGCAAGACAAATGGACAAGTGAGCTCCCATCCCCAATGAGAGCTCCCAAACACCATCAAGAAACATCTCACCCCTAACCAAAAGCATCCTTGTACTCACACCATTGCACACACACACACCAAAAGGTCACTCAAACCATACTGACACACAGACACCAAACACACAGTGCCCCTGTACTAGGAATAGCATCTGACAAGCAGCCCTTGCCACCTCCAGCCAACTGATGGTCTCTCCCCTACATGTGAAACATGTGCCCATGTCCAAATCAATGAAAGGAATTCCACCATGTTAAGCACTAGCAACACGCTACATCACTAAACACCCATGAACATTTCACCAATGGAGTACAATGTCAACCACAGCATACATGTTTCACACTCCCATCCACACCATGTACACAATTAAACAACATGCCTATACTGCAAAGCACCGAAGTAGGCAAGGCACAGATGTGCATGACAGAGCTGTCAAACATGTGAATCCCAAAGCACGTCACCTCCCCACTTCAAAAATATACCACCCGTGTTCATCGAGCATGGATGCAACATCCATCACACACACGGAGCATGCACACACGCCCCCAGCAAACATCACAGTAACCACATGTGTCATGACACACAGAGTGAGGCCCTAACCTACATAACAGCCATAGGACATATGCACTTGCAGAACATGGACAAACTAAATGTGCACATGGACTAAGAGACCACAGTAGTGTGCTAGAAACATTATAAAAACATGTTTTAAAATACGCTAAACGCATGGGAGTATAGCTGGCCCAGGGAAACTGCCCAGGCAAGCAGAGTGTGCTGCTGGGACCATAGCTGTCAACTTACCCTGTTCCATGTAGGACCCCTCGAGCCAGTCTTAATTTGATTCTGCACAACATGGCCATGCGAGCAGACGGAGAGACCTGCTTGGGCACTTGTCCATCCAATCAAATCAAGCAACATGCACCCCGTCAGTCCCACCTGAAAGCATGTAGCACGAACCACCACCCATTGCTGAGGATCAAGGAGCAGTGCTATTAGTTCCAGCCCAAACAAATGCCATATTGACATGCCAAGTCTGGCCCCTTATGCAGTGGGCTGACAGATCACACAGCAACCCTTGAAAGTCCAATGGACCAACATGTCCTTACCAGACATCCATTCACATGTGTCAGTCTCAGCTGCTGAATGTGGATGATGCAATCATCATTTTCAAATGAGCAACCCATAGAGGTGTTGTGCATGAATTTCCCTCACATGCCCCAACATCTCAGTCTGGCAAGTGTACCTGTCTGAGTACTTGTTGTCAGCACCTCACATTGCATGCATTCAAGTACACTTTCTCATAAATAACTGACAGTGGACATCCCTATGCCTATCCACTTCACAGATGTCTGCCATCACATACGCCCGGCATTGACATGAGGCTAGTTGCCAGTTAAGAATTGTGTAACACACATGCACACATGCCATGTACAGAAGAGATTATCTCAAATCATGCATACAAATTCAGAACACACAAACACTCTAGATTAGTACATTGTGTGTGTACTCACCAGCAGCTTGGATCCATGCCTTCAGGTCAAAGATCTGGGCATGAACGGCTGGGTTGACCCTCTCTATGGCCTGGAGGGGAAGGGGTGATACCTAATAGTGGCCTGCACGGTGCACCTCCATTTTGGCACCTGCATCACAGGCCCCTGCATCCTTTACCTGGCTCTGGAGCCTGAGGTTGCCCCAGTGCTTCTTGATGTGGTCCACGGTATGGACTGCCACCCCCTCCGTGTTGATATCATCTGGGATGTTCTCATAGATCTTCTGATGTCTGCACTTCTCAAGCTGTGTCTGTGGGTTGAAGAGGCTGTCACTGTTGGCCAGGACCTGCTCATCCAGGATCTCAACTTTGTTGGTGGTGAATTTGACAGCCCTCAGCCTCGCCCTCGGAGGCCTGGTTGAGGTTGTGGACATGGCTCTCCCTGAAGTTGGTGGGGTGCAGCTGTGCCCTTACTATGCAAGCTGTGGAGCAGCAGTGGTGGACCAGAGAGGTGGATGTCTCAAGCTGATAGGTGAGCCACAGGAGAACAGGCAATGGGGGAACAGAAGGCACTCCAAGGCAATGTTGGTTGTCAGAAGGCACTCACACACTACCAGGCAGCAGCATATGGTGAGATTTGGAGTCAATTCAGGGCAAGGGGAGGCAGAAAATGGCACATGACAGGAGGAACAACTGGCTCTCATGGATTCATGAGGCAGCAGTGTGAAAATCAGATGAAGGGGCCTAATGATGCACACAGCATGCCTACGCGCCCAATGCTGTGCCAGAGACTTTTAAGGGGTGTAACTTGCATTTCCTGTCATGCTCAGAGATGGAGAACATGGAGATGGAGACATTTAGGTGGTTCAATGCATATGCAGATCTCATGGAGATAGTTAGGGGTACAACTCTCATTTTGCAGAGACTATTTTTATGTATGTGTCTTGCAGAGCCTATTTTCTGGGTGTGGGCATTGCAGAGCCTATTTTTTGTGTGCCCGTCACAGGGTCTCTTTTTTCCGTGTCCTCACAGAACCTAATTTTTTGGGGGGTGACAATTGGATTTTGAGGGCAGATTTCAGGCTACCTTCTTCTGACTGCACCATGTGTGGGAGGGCTCCTCTGAGAGGGAGACGACAAGGACGAGGATGGGTAAGAGGGCAGAAGGAGGATGCTGGTGGGCCTACAGGTGCACCTGCACCATCAAGGTGCACTAGGGTCAAGAGGGGCCAGCTTGAAGAGCAGGAAGTGGCAGCATCCCACGAAATGGCACAGGTGAAGGAGAAGGGGCCACCAAGGAAGAAGCGCTTCACTGATGAGGAGTTGCTCATACACTTGGGCTGACAGTGCCTTTCTCTGAGCCAGCAGTGGAGGATTTAGTGAGAAAAGGTGCACTGTATCACAGGTCCACAAGAGGATGGGGCACCTCATGCGACGGACCAAGGAGAAGCTTGGTGGCAACATGGCCTCTGCCCACGCCACGGGAGGCATATCACTGCAGGAGGAGGAGCTGACTTCATTTGAAGAGGTCTCCAGTGGACTCATCAGCAGTGAGCAGGTGGTTGGTGTGGGAGACCTGACCACCTATGTAGTCACATCAGGTGAGTGCCATGCGTGCATGTCATATGTGCTTCCATTTTCACATGATATGCTGTCAAATGTTGTCGTACAGTTGCTGGTTTCCTCCTCATCCATCCAATGGTACAGCAGTAATTCTATGATGGTCACTTCCATCGCATGTTCTGCATTTTGGAAGGTAGATGTGTGGTGTATGTGTGCAGTTGACATTGATCTCACAGTAGAGTACAGGACAGCAGAAGTAGAGGTCAGACTCCCACATGTTGCAAGAAATCCAGGTTGTTGTAGAGTTGGGGCTCTGGAATGATGCACATACATGCATCCATCTACTGGTGGGAATTCCACTCTGATTCAAGTCTGTATGTATGTAGGTTCTCCTAATCCTATAGATCATGGCATGTCACATGGCCCAATATGCACTGACATGATAGCACAGGTCATTGAATGTCAGTCATCTGTGCCTTACAGGTCACAATGTTCTCAGTTCCAATTTGTGTGTAGGACATATTGTGTGAGCTGGACATATTGTGTCTGTATACATTGTAATTCACAAACGCATGTTCTGCCAGGTACACATGCCTCTGTAGATCTTTATCTGTGTTTGTGCAGATGATGATGCAGCAGATGCGGAGGAGGAGGAGAGGAGGAGGCAGAAGAGGAGGAGAATGCAGCACCAACCATCAGTGCAGCCCAGGGTGCAGTGTCCGGTGAGAATCCCCATGTGCTGCAGAGCATCATCAGTAGACCTTCCGACTCCTCAGATGATACTGCCGAATCTGGTGTGGAGGGCATACTGAGGGTCATGGTGGAGGGTCCGCCAATGGGTAGTCTGGATGCCATAGAACTCCTTGAGTTTCTTGAGGCCGCTGAGTCTGAGGAGAACCATGAGAACCTGGGCCCAGCAGTGGGAAGCCCTGCATCAATGGTGGAATCTGAGTCAGCAAGATTTCCCTTGCCCATAATGTATTTATTTATTTATGGAGTTGTAGAGTTGCTTAGGCCAGAGGGCAAATGGGTGCTACACAAAACATACAAACGAATATCACAGCCAAGGACAAGCCAACACGACAGAGAAGCTGTAAGATTGATAAAAGACTTAATAGTAAAATACCCAGGATAAAAAATTAAAAAAAGAAATAGTACAAAGTACAAGACTGAAATACCAGCCTCAGCAAATAAAACAGCTAAAGGAAGGTTTTTGCAGCCTTCTTAAACACAGCCAGAGATGACTAAGACTGCAAGTAGGCTTGTAGGTGATTCCATAAGTCAGGAACAGGAAAATTAAAGGAGGGTTTAGCAGCTCTCTCAAATTTATAGCATGGAACAGCAACCACATTCATCTGGTTGGATCTTAAAACCCTAGCATGTTGTTTCACTGATAGTCTCTCCTTTATGTAGCTGGCATTATTGCCAAACAGACACTTGTGCGTAATGGTAAGAAGCCTAAACTTTATCCACTCTCCTTACCAGGAGCCAGTGTAAGGCCCGGCTGACCTCACTAACATGATCACAGCACTAAGAACCACTGTTGTGGTTAGAGCGCGTATGACTCGTATGCTCACCTCTGTACTTGTATTCCCGTGCTGTGCGTGTTCTCGAATAGCCCGAAACGCATTGTGCATTAAAAATCAACATAAAAGCACTTAAAATTGAAAGAAAGGAAGCAACACATTTGTATTACCACCATCAGAACAAATCAGGGAATCAACCCACAAAAAGAGACATATACGTGGGCAACCAATCATAGGAAACTATGGACTAATCATGAAAACTTGAGTGGTCAACTCTCTTACAATATTTTGTTTGCATGTTGTAAAGAATTATACCTGGGATTTCAAAACCAAGAAAGAATTGTTTATTTATTTATGCAATCAAACAGGTACCAGGTACACAGAAAATTGCAATGTCTAATTAATTGCGAGTAATAGAGAAATTCCGGTTTGGAAATGTATTTTGTTTTGTAACATTACAAAATTAACGAAACTACATAAGAGTACACCATAATTCAAAGGTAATATTCACATTTGCATATTGATATGCACAAGAGAGTGCACGGAGACAAGGTCACTCTGGTGTTGAGCGACCCTTTTCATTTTGTCTGTTTAATGACCTGTCTGACACAAAAGCCTCAGCCCTGCTCAGGTCCACTCTGCCTTAGGCTGCGCCCAACGCATCCGTAACCCGACACATGTCCAAAGACGTATCCTACACTGGCTGCTGGATCAAAGGTGTAACACATCGATCCAGTAAAACATCCCTTGCCCATGGTCAGGCCACCATATAATCACCTACTCCATTCCTATCCCGAGTAAACAGCATATAACCTGTACAAACATGGAGCCCCCACCACCCTCCCTCTCGCACGCAGTTCTCGCAACCTCATCAGTGCTCACCTGCCTTTGCTCAGCCATCCCATGCCCACTGCCCATAACACTGCCACCTTGGTGGATCACTGTTAGAATGGATTTCTCAACTCTTTTGAAAAGAAGTTTAGGAGGCCACCCTTTTTAGTGAAACAGGGCACACTTCTGGGAAGACAGCCAGATCAATTCACGGTAGCTTGGAAAGCAGTCAAGGCTAAGTCTCAGGAGAAGTGGGGCTGATCAGAGGTCTTTGATGAGCACACACAGGTAGAAACTACGAATGACCCTGAGACAGTAGTATATGAAAATATACAATGTATTCGGCCCAAGAATAAGCACAAGAAAATAATGAAAAGCAATGGAAAAATACCACCCTCTAGGCGCTCTTAAAGGTGTCCACTCCACCAATACCTGTAAGGGAAAAAGGCAGAGAATCTTTATAGCATAGACAATCTTCAGAGTTGAGAGACCCTAACTTTATAAGTCGAACCCAAAGAAGAATGGAGCCTTGTGCTCAATGTTCTGTGCACGCGTATAAGAGCTCAATTGTACGTAAAGGCACAAAAGTACTTATATAAGGAGCTGGCAAAGTTAAAGACAAGATTCTGAATGGTGAAAACAGGTTCAAGGAGTCAGGGGAGGATATGATGTGATGAACAAAGCTATTCCCAACTTTCGGAGGGCCTTAGGGAGCAGAGGACCACAAGAGATCCTTTGTGCGTAGAATGCAATGGATGAACAAGGGGCAATGGTTTCAGTACTCACCGCCCGGAGCTCGGTTTTGGTGTAAACTTAGCAGGTATGGAGGGGGTCATCAGAGGTTTGATTACACGCCCTTGATTTGGCTTTACAGTGCACAGGATGTGGGTCCAGTTTACAACAGGAGCTGTATCTCTTGTCTCAGTTGAAGAACAAAGTAAACACCAATGCATCTGGTCTCAGAGCACAAGAACGGAGGCAGGAAAACTGCCTTCAGTGACCATCACTGTTGCACAATGCAACCTTCTCTCTCATGACCCAAAGAAGCTGGGATGATTAAATTGGGTGTAAATGTGCTTTGCAGTGCAAGCTAGAATTTTCCAAAGTTTCAAGGCAGAACTCTATGCGATGACATGGGTGCCAAGGTTCCAGCTGGATGGCCCAGGAACACTTCCAAACAAGCTCTTTTGCAGTGCAACCAGGAGGCGTCAAGTGTAATTATTCCTATCCCCCAAAGGTTTGAAGCACCTTTGCATGCCTTCTGATATCAATCACAAAGCAGGGCTCTACCGGGACAACACCGGCATCAGGCTGCCAACCTTCTTCTGCGTGGTTCTGGATATTCCTTGGATCTGCTCTGGTCTTCTGGATACTTGCCTCCATATGCAGGTCGATTCAGACTTGTTGCTGATTTGCTGGTCGGCATTCAGGACCCCTCCTCCTACCCACAAGTCTGGCGAGTGCCTCCACCCGGTCGGCCAATGAGAAGATCTACCCCACTCATGCATGCCAGCAGTGGTCCAATCAGGGACCACTGTGTTCTCATGCCTTCATGCAGGCCAGACATCCTGGCACCAGTAGCGTTGAGTCCCAACCCAATTCCTCTGTTCCTACACACATGATATATCCTGTGAAAGAAACCGCTTTCACAGGCAACTGCATACACAAATAAAAAAGTCCCAGGTCTCTAAGATCAGGAAAAGGACAAAAGACAAAATGGCCAAAGGAGTAGAGAAAAGACTTTGTGGTACGGCCATAAAAGACACTAGCCACAGTCATGAGCCACATGCGGTAATCGTGGTATGGCTCCGTAAAAAGTTACTCAAATACATGGAAAAGCTTATGTTGCCGACAGTCCACTCCTAGGCACATTGTCCAGTCACCAAAAATTCCGCAGTGGATGTCTAGGGCCTGAAAACACAAGGACCCCATTGCGCTGTACTGATAAAGTATTACCAAAAGTGGCAACAAAGTCGTAAGACTTCGAGAATCAAAGTTTCTCAATACTAACAGCTTGAAGGACGTGTCAGTTTTCCCGTAACAAAGAGCAAAAGCCCAGGTGAGTGCAGTTGATGGCTGGAATTGAGACGGCCCTTCTGGACTTAAAACAATTGGATGACACAATCGATGACGGAAAGCTCTCTCTCCTTCTCCGCCTCGACCTTTCAGTGGCCTTCGACCTCGTTGACCACCAGACACTATGCCACCACCTCATAACTTTTGCTAATTTCTCTCCCGATGCTGCCAAATGGATCTCTTCCTTCCTATCAGACAGAATCACCAGAGTCTTCGCAGGCAATGAAGTGGCTGATCCCACCCCGAACTCCTGCGGTGTGCCTCAAGCCTCCTGTGTCTCGCTCACCCTCTACAACATGTATACAAAACCTTCATTCGACCTCCTCAACTCCCTTGGCACTTCATATACAAACTATGACGATGATACACAAATCCTCAACCACCTTTCTGGCGCCCACACTCAAGGTTCCATCAAGGTAAATATCACCAACAAAATCATTCAATGGATGGCACTGCACAACCTCTGCTTGAATGATGAAAAGACAGAGCTATTGCTCATCGACTCCCCTGCCCGCCTATCCAAATTAAACAAGTCATTCAAATTATTCATCATTGATGGCCAGAAAATCCTGGTTGCCTCTGAGTGAAAACACTCAGGGTCCACATGGTTGCCTCACTCAACATGTCACGGCAGATCAACTACATTGCTGCATTTTCAGCCTACGCCACAAAGCTTATCTACGCTAGCAAACCATTCCACTCTATAGAAAATCACCTTATTGTCACTCGAGCACTTATCAGTTCCACGTTGGACTATTATAACTCACTACTCAGTGTAAACAAACTACAAGTCACAGAGCAATACCCTTCGGACAGCCATGGACCTGAATAAACATGCCCACTTCTCCAAAGCTAGAAGATCTGTTCACTGGCTCCCGATCAAAGAGAGAATTAAATTAAAGACTCTCTCTATCACCACCGCTGCTTATCCAACCATGCACCAACATACCTCAGGCAGAAGATCAAAAGACAAGCTCTCTTGAGACCTCAGCGACCTGCCTACAAACACTGTCTGACCATACCAACATTACACCGTAAAAGGGAAGGAGGTTCCAGTTTCCCAGTCTGTGCATCTAGACTCTGGAACAACCACCCCCTCTCTTGCGGGCTGAACCATTTTACACGCTGTTTAGAAAGAAACTGAAAATACACCTCTTTAACTAACTACTCCACCATTTTCTCCCTGCACTGAAATTTGGTATGTAACTAGCATCTAGATACCCAAGGGCTTTGCGTGCTGCACCATTAACAAGGGTAATCGTGTCTGCAAGGAGAGTGTTTGTCCTCAGAAAACACAGAGAAGGACATCAGTGGTGTACTGTATTGTGCATCAATCCCACCATACCTCTCAAGTAAGTTACAGAAGCAGAACTTTTCAACGACAACAACAATGACAATGATGGGGGGAAATAATACTAGAAATGTGCGTGCCCTGCGAGATCATGGTGCAGTACAGAAGAGTGCAGTGCCCCCTAATGGCCATTGTCGCACTACCTCACTTCATCCAAGAGTATGTGCCAGCACAATTGTGGAGAACCAACCCATACGACGTAGGGCTACTAAATGAATTGACCTCAGTTCGAATTACACAAAAAATTGGAGCAGTTCTTCCCAAAGTCAAACAGTACCCATTATCAAGGAAGGCAGAAGAGGGAAAAAAGACACGATAAAGGCTCTACTATACAAAGGGATAATAGTGCCCTCCAGCTCACCATGCAATACTGCCATGTACCCTCTCAAAAAGTGATGGGGGCAATTGGAGAATGGTCCAGGATCTTTGCCCCTTAAATAATATAATACAGAAAGAATTCCCTCTAGTTCCGATCCCTGCCACCATCTTCTGTAGTCTCCCTAAGGAAGCAACCCACTTCACTGTGGTTATTTAAAGAACGCCTTCTTTTCGATACCCTTGCACCCTGACTGCCAGTACCTCACAGCTTTTACACATTCCCGGAAAGTGCTACAAGCACACTCTTTTGCCCCAAGGGTATTGTGAGAGCCCAAGCATATTCAAGAGAATATTACACAAAGACTTGGGCAACATTCATGTTCCCAGCACTGTCATGCAGTACGTGGATGACTTACTAGATTGCAGTGACAGTGAGCAAATTTGTCGTAAAGATTCCATTACCCTGCTACAACTCTTGGCCCGCAAGGGATACAAAGATAACAAGGCCAAACTCCAATTCTGCCAACTTGAGGTACTCTACTTAAGACAACTAATATCAGCAAATGGCAAAAGAATAAAAACAGACAGAGCAGCATCTGTGCGCACCACACCCAAAGCATTTACAATGAAAGTCATGCAGAAATTCCAGCGGTTTTGTAATTACTGCAGGGCATGGATTCTGTACTATGGAGCATACACAAGACCTCTCCTACAGGGTCTCAAGGAAGCACAGAAAGGGAACCATAATCTACAATGGACAGCTGACATGGTACAAAATAGTAATGATTTCAAAGAAGTGATTTCCACAGCCCCAGTTCTCACCACCCCAGATTCCACACAAGAATTCTAAATATTCTTGCATTCAAATAGCACACTCATAACCTCTGTGCTAACAAGGAAAAGCTCAATGGGCCACAAACCATTGGCCTACTACAGCAGTAGACTAGATTCAGTTATGCAAGGGCAGTTTGCATGCAAACAAGCTCTCGCTGCAGCTGCCTTCGCCATTGAAAAAAGTTCTGCAATGGGATGCTCAGTTACATTGTACATGGAGCATTCAGTAATTGCGATCTTTGAATGATCAAAATCTACCCTGACAACACAGAGAGCATCAGCATACAAGATTATTATCTCAAGCCCAAATATTCATGTAATACAGTGCAAAACAGTAAATCCAGTCACGTTCATAATGGAAGTGTGCACAAATGAGGACTTGCAATGACAGGACTGTGCCACATACAAGGGTGAAGAGGATGACATACCCAAAGCAAAGGACAGTCCACTAGAGGAGGTATGATATGATATGCCGCAGAGGTGTGGACTTGGATGTGGGCTCTCTTTTTGGTGCAGACAGAGAGCTGGTATTACGTTTGGAGCAGGCAGCAGACCAGTTTGTCAGAGGATGTACAGGAAGCATGCCATTTCCTCTCAACCACCCTACACTTAGGTTTAAGGGTGGTGAGGTCTGAGTCATACCAGGAGTTGCACTTGGCTTTGGGCTTCAAGCATATCCTCATAACAGGGGCAAGACTATGGAGAGTATCATATATAGCAAAGTGGAGCATGGAGAGGGCTGTGTCAGGGTGTGAGTCAGCCAAAGGGCCATGTGGGTGAGAAAGTGGCGGTGAAAGCCTCAACTGACACACGTTTCATGAGTCGGATAACTGAGAAGGTAGGTGGCAGGGGGAGGTTCCCTTTGTTGATGGGTCAGCAACAATTGACCTGGATAAGGGACAAAGGCATACAGGCTTGGCGGTAGTGCACCTCAAAGGGGGAGAATATGATGAAGAAATGACCCATGCACTACTGAGCACAGGCGGCAAAGCTTGTGGTGCTCATCGAGGCGCTATATACATCGCAAGGATGCCATGTGACCATTTCTTCACACTCGGCATAGATCACTACAACAGTGCATGCCCGGTTGTCACAATGGAAAAGGAGAGGGTTCTGCAGGGCAGACGGTTCCCCAGTACAGCATGTTGCACTATAAGAGACACTCATTTCCGCACTTTCAAAACCTTCTGATGCAGTTGTTGTTAAGAGCGCCACCCACATTGGTAACATGGATGAAACATCATTAGGAAAGGCTGCAACAGACGGTGCAGTCAAAATGGCGGCCCACCTTCCTGTCCCAGTAATTTTAGAATATGTCACAAATACACCACCACGTAATCCACAACCAACATCATACACAGCACTGACCATCATAAACCTGATTGAACTACAGGGAAGCGCACCAAATGATGAAAGAACTATGGCCCAAGAGGGGGTGTAAACAGTCCCCACAGACATACTCTGGAGACAAGAATGCACTGGCAAGGCAGTAATGCCTGTTGAGCTCTTGGCAAGGGCATTCGACCAGCTATACCACCCATCCCACAGCTCTAAACAGCACATTGCGGCAGACCTACAGGAAGATTCGTTAATACCAAACCTTCCGAAGCATCTCACAAACATAATTATACACTGTACCACCTGTCAAATTTTCAGCACTGGCATGACGCTGCGGACAATACGAGGCACCATGCTTGTTCTGTGAGTTACACATAGATTATGCAGACATGGGACAAAGGGGCAGTGGTTCATTATACCTAATAGTTGGAGTATGCCCTTTCTCACAGTGAGTTGAAGTTGGACCTTGTGCACATCCAGATGGCAAATGCACTGCTACATTTTTAGTGCACAAAGTCTTCCCTCGATGGGGCCTGCGTGATGTACTAAAATCCAACAACGGTACCCACTTCTTCAATGAACTCTTCAAAGAGATCACAGCGCTACTTGGCATTAAACACTGGATGTACTCAATGTATCACCCCCAAGCAAACAGTGTTGTTGAGATAATAAACAGTCTTCTTAAAAGCAAGCTCTCCAAGCTCTGCACAACCGTACAGAAAAACTGTGTGCATTGCTTGTCACTGGCACTGTTCAGTCTGCGCACTCAACGAAGTAAAGATCATCACCTCTCACCCCACAAAATAGTAAATGGCAGGTGTATGTGCACACCCATCCCCTCAGTAAGGAGGGCATCAGATGCCCATAAAGCTGTAACGGTTTTAGGTGAAGAATTCAAACTGTATTTAACAAACATCACAGGTGCAATCAAATATGTCTCCCGACAGATCACACCTCCTCGTCTAGATGATACACAGAGCACTGCAAAGCACCCTGCCCAACCACTGCTGCCAGGTAAGCTGATACATGTAAAGAGCTTAATGCGAAAATGGAACAACCCAAGGTTCCATGACCCATAAAGAGAGGTGTTTTCCACCCCTAAAGCAGCAAAAGTGAAAGGCCTTTGACATTGGATACACTTGTCTGATGTTCCCCCAAATACCTCACCAGCTCCCTAAAGAAACTACCAGTATGCCTCAAAGTAACAACCACAGAAGTAATAACATGACTAGATGTCTCCGATAATAACCATGCATTGCTGCTAAAAGCATAAGTAATTTTAAGTAAAAGAAACTCTCTCCCTCTCTCTCTTTCTCTCTCCCTCTCTCTCTCTCTCCCTCCCTCTCTTTCACCCTCTCTCACTGACCCCCATTTTTGTTTCCTCTACAGGAGTGCACGAAATGCAACACTCAACATCAAATGATTCATTGTATTATAAAAATGTAGACAAATACACTGTTAATTCTAAGATGGTTATTCCAATTCGTGTGGGATACATTTAACTGCTATTCTATTTACTATAATGATGTTTATATTAGGAATATATTGGGGTACTTCTTTTATCTGGGCAAGTCATATGAACGAGGGGGTTAGGAAGGACATAATGTGAAGTGCACTGCTAAAGACAACCAGTAACGCTACTGTAAATATGTATGATATTTTGCAGACTAGTCATAACAGTTTCAATAATAACAGTGATAGCACACAAGGAAATACACCTGGGCGAATGAGTGTGTGCATGAGTAAAATGTTTGAAATGTAATTTCCCACAATTAAAAACCTTTTTTGTAGCACAAACATTACTAATAGTAACAACGTTAGCAGTAGTACACCAACAAGGAGTTATATATCACAGCACGATAGAATGAAAAGGCAAGCACGTAGGCCCAAATATGTTGCATACCATTGCCTAGGCCTGGATGCTATTGAAGATATTAGGCATGCCGAGCACTCTAATAGCTGGTATACAGAGATGAGTGCGGTGGGCAGACAAACAACAAATGGTAGCTGTTATGTATGTTCATTGACACTGCACGCATCAGGAGCACCCAAAGTTTTAGTACCACAGGAACTTCCAATTATAGAGGCACAATGCCTGGTTCATCGTGCGCTATATGTAGAGAAAAAGGTACCTTCCAGGCACAAAGCTTGTAACTAGAACTTGTGGACCCAGACGCCCTCCAATGCAAGAACAACTTGAAAAACCTCAATTGCTTACAACAACCATGTTTAGTGATCGATGGGCTGAAGTATGTAAACAGCAAGTGGCAGAAAAATAACGCTCAGCTGCCTAGCTGAAGGCTTCCTGGGATACGAAGAGGAAGTAATGGCGTTTGGCAGAAAAACATGTGCACAAATATGGACAGAGCACGTCACAAAACTGATGTGGAGAGGAGAGCTACGGATCATGCATCCATGGCGAAGGAACTGTCTTTGTTGACTCCAACAAGTGATGCAACAGGACATTGTTGATTCTAGACTTCAAACGAGGCACGGCTGAAGTGATGGAATACTGCTGGGTTTGTGGCCAACAAGCGTACCTGCACCTCCCACCATCATGGAGGGCTACTGTTCGCTGGCCATGCTACACTACTAGTAGTCCCAGAAGAACACTTGAAAGGGGTGAAATACCCAACACAACCTGAATGATTCCCCCAGCGTTTGATAACAGAACCCATTGCTGCCACCAGAATGTCCCATTCTACCTGAGTAGAGCCAATGTGATAAACTATGAAGGAAGAAGAGAGCATCAAACTATCTATCAAAAGACTCAACAACACTGCTCTGGGACATACCTGAAGAATACCAACTGTTCAGCTCTGCTGAAGCTTTTTTGGCCTCACTATTGCTACCCGGTGTACTAACAGCAGCTAATGCTAAATAGCTGCAGATAGTACGCTGGGAACTGGTCCAGTTGGCAAACGACACCGAGCATGGGTTCAATGTCATAAAAGTCGGACTGCATGACGATGACGCAGAACCTATACATCCCGGATATGCTGACTGCAATCAAAGGAGGCGTATGCCAAAAGATCTGGGATTCATGTTGCTCATTTGTGCCTCCCGAAGATGCAAAAAATGGATAGTTGTGCCACATAATAGCATCAGTACACAGCCTAGGAGTGCACATGAAAAAAGAAGCTTGTATCCAAGGTTTGATATTGCCTTTGATTGGGCCCCATCTTGGCTAGGAGCCCTTGTGAAAATGCTGGTACCTGTGATCGTGTTCATCCTGGTTCTTTTTTACATGTTCCAAATGGGACACAGGTGTTGTGCCAAAGCAGTGCTTAATAGCACAATGAATGATGATGGTTTCAACAGGCGTTTCAAAAGTACCTTGTAATATAAAAGAAACGGAAATGCAAACTGACCATGCAATCTCTCAAATGCTCCCTATTTACTATGGAGATGAAGTGGATTGCTTATACCACACCATCATTGTCCCACCCCCTGACCCTGAAAATTATAAAGAAGTTTGGGTAGATTCAACTGGGGATAGGGGATGTATCTACATGACATGAAACCCCGAAGAATATGTGCAAGCAGGAAAAAGCCTGCAGTATGTCTGTAGGTCATGGATGCAATTAAAGGGAACACCACCATATGAAGCTGCAGTAAGAAGGGGAAAGGAATGCAAATAAGCGGAAGAATGTGTTATTGTAGAAGTAACGAATGTTGGGAATGTTGGGAAGGAAATGTACGGCTCTCACCCCGGTAGGTGCTTTAGGGTGAGGCGAATCCCATAGAGACACATATGATGTACCAGGGGGGTGGGTGGCGTGCTAAGAAACCTTGCACAAACACAATATTACATGAAATACAGATGTATAGACCTAGTGCGCGCATATAGCTAAGCACCATTTTTTGTAGTGATGGTAGAAACAGTCGGCCTGCATGTCTGTACGGAAAACACAGGCCCAATGAAGAAACCTGAACAGGCCTAAGCACCCTATTTCCATCATAGTCTACATTCCCTCTGCTGGATACTGTACCTCCTTGCACCAATGTGGAGGCCCAGTGTTAGTTGAGGTGGTGAGGGGTTCCCAGAACAACAGCTGTACGAGCGTGTTTATAGCTGGTAAAGTTTGCACCGAATAGTGGCATGCAATGGCACACATAGGTTTTGCATGGATGATGTGATTTGGTGATTTTTGAGTGGTCATCAGTGACATGGAAGATCTGAGTTTGCCTATAAATCTGTGTGTGTGCATGCCTCCTTGATCAGCTATGCATGTGCTTTGGTTTTCTGCTTGCACGTCCACAGCCTGCTGCTTGTAGACAGTTTCCTTCGGATGTTACTTTGTAAATGCTTCTGGTGAGAGCTGATGCATTAGCTCAATTTCATACGTGGCATTCCATTTGCACTACTGTCATGTCAGCTGTCCATGCATCTCCTGCCCTTTGTCATATCCAGTTGCCACTCCATGATCATGGGTGGACTGGCCTTTTGTGTACTCTGGTGAACACATAGTCAGCCTCTTCAATTTTCTCATGGGAATTGGGTTGGCTTTGTTGCTGAAGTGTGATATGGGGTCAGTTTGGATATCATTTTCAAGGCCTATTTTGGTTCCCAGGCCACCCCTGTCCATGCTGCATGGGCATGCATAACACCTGACTGATGCCTTACACATAGGTGGATGATCCAGTTTACAGGTATGTATGTGGTTGATGTGTGTAGTGTGCAGTGTATTGCTGGTGAGGTGTAGGCGTTGGATGCCAGTATGTCCTCTTCAAGGGTCATTTTCCAGATGTTTTCCCATTAACATGGTCAAGGAATGTTGAGGGAGAGGGTTGTGTCACTTTACTTTTTCATTCATGTGTGTGTATCCTGTGGTTGGATAGTTTGCTTTCTGGTATTACTGGAGAGCATCTCATGATTGGACGGGGGAAATGTTGAGGGTATGAGAGGTATGTATGTGGAGGGTGGGGTGGGCAGCTGTTGTTTTTCTGCATTTCTGCTAAAAGTATATAGCTGGTGTGTGTGAAGATGAGCAGGACCAGCAGCACTGATGCAGAGGAAGACATGAACAGGGCTTGTGAAATATCCTCACCCGCTCGCACAGGCATGTAGTGTAGAAAGTAACAATGACTGGCTCGAGGAGTCCTGCATGGAAATTGATAACCTGACAGCTATTTTCTACCATGCAGCAAACTCGGGCCCCCAGCCCTGCAAAGCTGAAATGCATTTAGTGGATGCCTGTGCTGCCAAGGGCTCAGCAACTTCCCCCCAAAACCATCTGGGTGTTGCCTCCTCGAGTATCTTACCAGGGCAGCAGGGGCCCTTCTGGCCTGGGACCATTGGAATGCATTGCACTACCAGATGCCACTGTCCAAGTCAGGCCTTCTGGTAGTAGACCATATGAATGGATGGAAGGTTCAGGTGGCTAGCCTGCTCTGGAAGTCTGGATGTTCACCAATTAGTCTTTTCCTCTATTTGGGTCTATAAGGAGGCTGGTCACCTTCCCCAGAGTACTGTAGACAGTGTGCATGGGTCCTGTCTGTGCTCCACTTGGTTCTCGTTGCCCAACCTGAGCTCTGTGGTGATACTGCAGCATCCTCTCCCTCAATCCAGACAAAGGCAACACACCATGCAATGTCCCAGCAGAGCTTGGCCTGCTGGAGGCACCCTGCCTGCCCACGGCAGTGGGAAAAAAAGAACCTCTGGTGCTTTTTCGAGAGTCCAATTTTTGCACTTGGACCATCTAGGGTTGGCCTTAGCTGCTGTTTTAAGCAATTGGTTTCCACCCACCTTGGGACCATACCAAGGGTATGCCCCCTCAGACAGAGCCCCCTTATGTGGGTGGCTAACCCCTCAAAGTAGGGCAAAGGCAGAGCAGCCTGGCAGCTCACTAGTGGCCCTATCTGAGTGGACAGGGTTAGGTGGTGTGCAGGGGCCCATTGCAGGCCCTTTATAAAATGCTGTTGCCAATTCTCCACCGTGCATGCGTCTACAGCAGTTCAGAACAACCGTTCAGTAGGGTGCAAACTAGGGATGTAACGGTATAACGGTATACCGTCAAAGATACCGTGAACCAATCAATTGAACAATAATAACCGTCACACTGTGTATACCGTTATACCGTTTATACCGTTAAGTGTGCTTTTCAATCTGATTTGGAAAGGCTGCAGTAAGCAAGTGCTGTGCAGTCTTGGTATTGCACTGTTGATGTGCTATCTGCCAAGTAGTTTCAGTTGGAGCAGTTTTTAATGCCATTCCATAAACCACACGTGCCTGACACAAAATCAATATGTTAGCAATAGGAAGAATAAATACAGTACCGAGAAGAAAAAGGGTTTACCTTGGTTTGGCGGCTTTGGGGTTTATATATTTATAATGGATAATATTTGCTAAACATATGACAATGGGGGATTTCCCTGGTTCCATCAGTGAATTTACATATAATCACCCAGCAAAATTCACTCATCTCTGTGGGTATTCCCTGCTGCCATACCAAATGGTAACATGTCCGTGATTACTGAACACCTTTTGGCCCACAAGTAAACTAAAGGCTATAACGTAAAGAGATTGTGTGTGTGTATGCGCACAAGCGTATACTACCATCAGCCTCCATTGATCTGTGGCGTGCAGGTCATAAATCTCTCCTCTTATCTCTCCCTTATCTCTCCCTTATCTCTCCTCACTTTCTATAATCCCTCCCGCTCCCTTATCTCTCCTCTCGCCTCTCTTTCTATAATCCCTCACGCTCCCTCCGTTCAGCCGACCACTTCCTTCTCACCATTCCCCCTCCCCCATGTGCCTCCTCCCGTTTCTACTCCTTTCAGCTCCTAGCCCCCCCTCCACTGGAAATCCTTACCTCTCTCAATCCGCTCTGTACCTACCTTTCCTCCTTTCGCACTTCCCTGAAATCTCTCCTTCTCCATTCCCAGCCTTGAAACCTTCCCCACCTCTAATCCTCTCCCCTTCCCTCGAATCTTCCCTATGATCCTCTCCTCCCTCCCCCCTCCTCTTATCCTCCCTCACTTCACCCTTATATCCCTTCCGTTTCTCCTCTCCTCCTTCCCTTCCTCTCCCCTCACAGATTAATTGCTCTATTTACTGTTTGTATTGGTTCGATTAATTGTAAATTGCTTCTTCTGTTATAATATTCTATGGATTCCATTTTTATAATGTAAAGCGCTTTGGATGAAAGCGCTATATAAACATAATAAATACAAATAAAGATGGCAACATGTTCATCTTCACCAGTAGCCAGTGGGGAAAGTATGTTGAAAAGCCCAATTCGGGCCCTGGGTGCCTGGTTTTGTTTGTGGTGATAAATCTGACAATTTATGACCTTTTACAAAATAGTTGTTAAGATTGGTTAACTCCACCTGCTACACCGTGATAACCATGATATACCGCCATTTGGCAAGAAGGTTATCGTACCGTCATAAAACTAATACTGTGACACCCCTAGTGCAAACCCCCCACTCCTGTCACCACACACGTGGTGGCATATAGAGAAATTAATACCACTTTAAATTGGGCTTGATCCCAGCCTCTCCCCTTCCACCTCCCCAGAGAAGGCTAGGTCACATATGCCTGTGTGGTTGACTGTCCCCTTGCACCTAGTGTTGGTAGTGGGAACGCTATGTTGCTTGCATCCTGCAGATGGCCCTGAGGGAGTGAAGGTGTGAAGATCGGTCCATGGCGGGCACAAGGCTCCCACCATTGCCATCCTCCAGCAGGTGCACTACTGGGTTGGGTTGATCCTGCCAGTGGCATAAGCTTGTCTCAAAGTTTGAGCCATACATGTGTGAGTAAACAAGGGTGGTACAGTGACAATACTGCAAATGGCTAACGCATGGAGTGAGGGATCTATCCCAGAGACTACTCACATTCACTGGAAACCCAACTGGGACATTGACTATATTTGCAGACCCAACAGGGCATATAGCAATTCCGTCTGTATATATTATTTTGGGACATGTAGTAACAGACCTAGCCTTGAGAACAACGCTTATGTTGAAAGACGTGTTGGCTGAAATCAAGATTGAAAAAAAACAGCAAAACTTTCTATGAACATTGTTGATACATTTTTTGGACAATAGCAGCAAAGTTTATCTTATTGCCATTGAACAATCAGGCTGAGTGCGACTACCATCACATCTAATTCCTTGTATTACATGGTTAAGTTTGGTAAATCTACAGCAAATACATGCCAACAAATGCTGACCTTCTGGAATGCGTATATTAATCAGACCACGACCAATCCGGCCTTGCACACCCACTTTAGTGACTCTAGCTAAGCTTGGTCACATCACACATCCTGTGACAGCAACAAAACATTCTGATGTCTGCCCTATTAACTTCGATGGTACTTTCTGTGCCTTCCATGATGATCACAGGTAAGGGGGATCAGAATTCAGTTCCGTAGACATAGCCTGATAAACAAAGGAAGCAGATGTGCAAATTGCCCACTGCCGATTCAGGGAGGTAGTGACAGAAATGACTGACAGCCGACTGTGCAAATTTCCCACTGCCGATTCAGGGAGGTAGTGACAGAAATGACTAATAGCCGACTCTTTCAAGGCCCTGTTATTGGAATGTGTACTATTCAAATCCTTTCAGAACGGTGAATTGAAGGACACGTCTGGTGCCAGAACCGGTGGTAAGTGCAGCTCCTATAGAATATGTTAAAGTTGCTGCACCTTAACAGTTCATAGATGGAGCTTGTGATCGAGCTGGCGGTCCAGTGTAAGGTGCGCTAACAACTGCCCCAACCCATGTCTCAGTCACTGTGGGAAGCCTTGTTGCACTTTCACAGAGGACAGAAGGCAGGCTTCACAGGCTGAGTGCAAGGAACCTGTATGTTATAGATGACAATGGTCTTGGCCGACTCTCAAGTGGGCATACTAGACGGGGTACAGATCTGTCTCGCCATTCAGTCAGGACAAGTGGAGCTGCTTCCTCCCAGCCTCTCCTGCACTGGCAGGTTCAGCCTGACATCTGGATAAATGAAAGTTGTCTGTGACTCTTGTCAGTGGATCACACGGCTCATGCGTTAATGTAGAATGCCGCTGGCTGTGATGATTAGTGTGATTTCAAGGACACACTGCTGGGGCAATGCCTGTCTGAGGATGACTTCAGTGTCAATCACCCTGGGGCCCCTCCTTGGGGTGCAACTGGGGTTGTCCCAGGGACCCTGTTATCTTTGTTTCCCTAAGGTTAGACTCGGATCAGCACCATCGCTGGATCCATGGACCTGGCACAGAGGCTTGTTATGGAGCCTCCTGGCCTCCTTGTTTCTCCCTTCATGGGGTCAGGAGAGGCAGGTGCACATTATGAAGCTGGTGGTGGTGGTGGCCAAAACACCCCAACACACATTCCCCTAACCGGGGCAGCTGGCTGTGTTGTATGTGGCTGACTGTGGTGTTCCATGGCTGTCTGCATGGCACAGGCCTGCAGCTCAGGCCTCGAAATCCTGTCCATCAGGCAACCTCTCCCCAGATGGTCTGTGATGCAGATCGGGACAGCTGTAATGGTGCAGAAGTAGACTTAGAACATAAAGGTGGCATGCTTGTTGCTGTAGACTTTTATTGAACTGAAAATAAGGAAGTACCCTACCTGTCCCTATGATTAAGATGGGTTTCCCTGCCTCAACCAAAACTAAGGATAATGTCTGAATGTCTGTCAAAAGTATAACGTCCACTGTCGTTTGTCCTAAACATATGATCCTTACACTTCGACAGAAAATGTATAACTAAACTACACTCCCTTCTTCGAGATGTTTTAGGCGTTCAAAGTTCCAAATTCCAAAACAATGTTGGGAAGGCATCTCCCTTCCCCAAGCGTTCCTCAAGTTCTCTTTATCAACAGTCTCTTTATCACAGTTCAGTCTTCAGCCAAAGGATATGACTCCCTTCCTCTGGTCTTCTCATGATTTGTGCCAAAAGGGTATTTCTTTCCCCCATGGACTTTCTGTGACTTGTGCCAAATGGTCTCTTCCTTTGGACTTCTCATAACTTGTGCCAAAGGTTCTTTGTCCCTCTCGTAACTTATGCCAAAGGTTTTCTTCCCCTGGACTTCTCGTGCTTTGTGCCAAATGTACTCTTTCTCTGGACTTCCTATGCTTTATGCCAAAGGTTCTCTTCCCCTGGACCTCGTGTACTTTATGTCAAAGGTTCTCTTCCCCTGGACTTTTTGTGATTTGTGCCAAAGGTTCTTTTCTTCTGGACTTCTTGTGCTTTATGCCAAAGGTTCTCTTCCCCTGGACTTCCCATGCTTTAGGCCAAAGGTTCTCTTCCCCTGGACTTCACGTCTCGTTCTGTGGGCCCAAACCCCTTGCTCAACTCTGTAATGTCTCTTAACTAGGCCTGATTCACTAACCTGCCAAGCCTCTCTTTCAAACTCCTTGGGGTGCTCTTTCACCCCTCTGTTCTTACCTAGTCTCTCTTGATATTCAGGTCTTTGACCACTCGTCCAGCTGCACATTATCTTTTAGCTATGCTGTATTAACATTTCTGTCAAGCCTCTCTTTAAGTCTCTCTGGGGCACACTTTCACCCCCCCCCTGTTCTCAAATGGTCTCTTTCAGTATTCGGGTCCTTGACCCCCTTTTCAGCAGTGCAATGTCTTTTAACTAGGCCCGGTTCATTACACTGGCAGGCACTCTCTTTCAGTTTCTCTGGGCGCTCTTATAACCCCTCTGTTCTCAACTTGTCTTTCTCAATGTTTGGGTCCTTGACTCCTCTTTCAGCTTTACAACCTCTTTAACTTGGCCTGGTTCACTATCCTTACAAGCCTCTATTTCAGTCTCTCTGGGGTGCGCTTTAACCCCCTCCAATCTTAACTTGTCTCTCTCGATGTTTGGTTCCTTTACCCCTCTTTCACATTTGCAAACTCTTTTAAATAGGCCTGGTTCACTATTCTGCCAGGCCTCTCTTTCAGTCTCTTCAGGGTGCTCTTTCACCACCTTCACTCTCAACTTGTGTCTCTCTTCTGTCCCACTGGGACGAGGAAGATGACTCTGCACTTCCTCCCAACCACAGCCTCTGGGGTATCCCTGTGCCTTCACAGTCCCCTTTCCCATGCCATTGTACTTGGTCTGCGAAGGCTCCGGTCCTCAGCAACACTGCACAGCCTCTGCGGCTTTATTCAGTGTTCGGTGGCTGTACAACGCTGGTTTCCCTTTGTGTGTTGGGTCTCACCTGGACAACCCGGGCGTCTTTGCTTCTGCCACTGGATGCCGGATCCCACAACCAGGTGAGTTGTAGTGCTTCCCCGCCTTGCCTTTCTCCACCTCTCTGTTCCAGGTGGTTGTAACTGTTGTGAGACATCTCCTCAGCGTTCCTCTCCCTAGCGGGCAGCTGCTCTCGGGCAGGACAGACTCTGAAGGGAGTCCCCTGTCCGTTTTTATGTCCTGACTGCTTTCTAGCTTTCAATAGCTATTATGTTCATATCGGTTGCACATAGGACTCTGCATCGCCCCGATATTCTTTGTGACAGTACTTTTGAAGTTATCCATATTCACTCTTCCCTCACTCTTCCTTGTCACAGTGGTTATTGCCTGATAAACACAATTACTATGCATGACAACATTAGTGAAAGAAAAAGGAGAAAGAGAGGATGGGTGTATCTGAGTCCTAAACAAAGGGCAGGATGCCCCATGTCTAACAGCATGAGGGTGAGTATTCTGTGTTCTACCGCAACAGTCCTTACTTCTCCCAGAGAGGCAGTCCATACTCATGGGATTCTCCCACTGAGTGCCACCCCGAGGGAGACTATGGGTAGCAGCCTCATCTCCCTGGCCCCATGAGAAGGGCCCACCTCCTGAGGAAAAGTGATGACATTGAGGGATTCATCAAACAGCAAACACTCAACCATATAGTAGGCGCCATGTTGTGGCAAGCCCCCCAACAGCCCAGGGCCTGAGGCCAGCGACCCGGGCTATGGCTCCCTGACAACAATCTCAGACCAGATGTGGCGAACTGCTGAAGTATCACACTAAACTGAGGTAAATTAACTCACCAGGAATACCTCAGTTACGGTGATTGAAGAGCCCAGTACTTAATCCACATGCAGCAGAAATTGCAGGAAATGTGTCGTACAGAAGACCGACTTCCCAGCATCACTCATGGGGGTCAACGTCCTGTTCAGGGCCCACCACATGGATGGTGTTAGGCTGTTAAGCCCCTTGGCACACCAGAATTCAGTCTTCTCTGAATCGGGTGGTCAGGAATGCAGCCCAAAGCAGGTGGTAGACTTCATGTAAGGCTAAGTATGTGCGCAGGACCGATAGCCAACAAGTGGCATCAGGGAAAGTTGAAAAGCACTTTGAAGTGAGATTTCAAGAGGGCATGAAACCATCGAGAGGTAAACGGGTAGGGATTCAGCACAGTGGGCAGGTTATTTATTTATTCATATTTGTTGAGCGCGCAGCAGCACGGGGCATCGTGGCGCTTGTTACAGAGAGTGATCAAAGCATAGTTACACATGAAAAAACACAAACATGCATGATTATTGTACAATTGCATAGGACAGTTTGTACAACATGTAGTGGCAAGCGTTTTAGTTAAAGAGAGTAGTTTAAAGATTTTTCTAAAGGCAGGGAGAGAAGTTCCTGCTCTTAGGGCAGTGGGGAGCGCATTCCAGAATTTTGGGGCTAAATATGGGAAACCTATCCCTCCTGCTTTGGCCTTGTTGATTCACAGAACAGTGAGTTGGTTGGTGTAGCATATTCTGGTAGGCCTAGTAGAGATGGATCTATGGAGTGTGTCTGAAAGATAGGGCGGAGCTGTGCGATGGGTGCATTTATGCATGGTCGTGAGAATCTTGAATGTGATGCGTTCTTTGTCAGTGAACAGACTGTCTTGCTTGTGAAATGTGGTCTCTTTTTGGAATGCTTAAGGCTGCTCTTTGTGAATACTTTTGGGTGATTTGAAGTCTGTTTATGTTTTTTTAGGAGGTGTCGGCTAAGAGCGCGTTGCAGTAGTCAAGCGTTGCACCTATGGTAGCTCTGGCTATTGAGAGACAATTTTCCTTAGTTAAGAATGGTTTAATTGCATTGAGGAATTTAGCACTTAAGGCAGAGGCAGAGACAATAGCGCTGACTTGCTTGTTCATTGACAGAGTAGCATCAATGTGACCCCTAGTTTTTTGTCTGATGATAGGACTGGGATGATGCAGTTGTCAATGTTGAAGTTGGATTAAAGACAGTCTAGCTTGGCTATAGTGGACTTTTGGCCAAGAATAAGAATCTCAGTCTTGTTTCCATTGAGGCATAGGCCATTAGAGCCCATCCAAGCTTGGATGGTGGCGTAGATTTGCGTTAATGCTGTGGCGTCTTGGTGATAGGAGCCTGTTAAGGGAAGGAGCACCTGGGTATTGTCAGCATAATTTGTATATGCGATCCCAAGTGCATCAAATTTATCAAAAAGAGGCTTTGTGAAGAGATTGCAAAGCGTAGAAGCATTACAGGATCTCTGTTGGACACCACAGTGTATGATGGTGGGGGCTGCATTAGCTGTGTTTGAGAAGACTTTCATAGCTCTTCCTTCTAGGAATGAGGTGATCCAAGAAGCAGCTTGGTAGGAGAAATGTGCTGAGTGTGTGAGGTGTGCGGTGAGGGTTTTATGGTCAACAAGATCAAACGCTGCTGAAAGGTCTAGGAGGAGAAGGAGGGCGGGCTTCCCATTGTACAAGATTTGAGTAATTTGATTTTTTAAATCCAGCAGGGCTGTTTCAGCTCCGTGCCCTTTGCGGAATCCTGACTGTCTGTTTCCTCGGATGGAGTTCGCTTCTAGGTATATTTGGATCTGGCTGTGAGTTGCCTTGTCTAATATTTTGAGCAGGAATGGAATGGTTGTTATAGGCCAGTAGTTGTTGGGCTGTGCAGAGTCTAGTGTTGGCTTTTTTAAAAGGGGGCGTACCTAAGCCTCTTTAAGGCTGCCCATCTTAAAGGAGGCATTGATGAAGGCGGTAATGAGTGGGGCAAGTGGCTCGGCGCACCCCTTGATGATCTTAGGGAGGCATATATTACCTTTGCATTGCAATGGCTTCAAGTGTTTCAGGATGTCTTTGACTTCTGTTTCTGAGATGTCATTAAAGGCGAATTTAGGGAAGTTGATGGTTTTGTTGGTGGGCAGTGTTTGTGTTTGCTGGTTAAGTTTCAGTAATGCGTACTAATGGTCAAGAATTTTATTTTGTAGAAGGTCTATTTTTTTTAGCATGGCGGCTTGTATGCTAGTGCACCATGCTTCATCTTTAACATTCTCATCTGTGGGTACAGGAGGATTTGTGAGTTCCTTAAAGATGGTAAAGAGTTCTTTGGATTGAGAGTTGGCATCGGATATTCTGCGGTTACAGGATTGGGATTTGGCATTGAAAACGTCATCTTTGTATTTTTTGGCAATAGTTTTGAACAGTTCTTTGGTGGTGTTGCAAGGGTTAGCCTGCCAATTTTTTTGCGCCTGTCATTTGTTGTTGTGTAGGGTTTGGAGGTCTTCTGTGAACCAAGAATTTGAGTGGAATTACTTTTTTTCTTCTTCTAGTGGGGCAATGGAGTTGACTGCGTGAGTGAGGGTGTCCTTAAAAATATCTACTAAGATGTTTTGGGTCTTGCGAGAAAGGCAGTGCTAAGCAAGGAGATGTGAAGATAGGGTCGTAGGTTGTCCGAAGTTAACTTTTTAGAGCTTCTTGCTAGAGTGGCAGGTTTATGTGTAGTAGTTTTAGTACTTGGAGCTGTGGGTATAGTGAATTTTATACAGCTATGGTCTGTCCAGGGGTAGACAGTGTTAGAGGTTATGGTGGAATCACAGTTGTGGTCGACCAACCAGTCAAAAATTCTGCCTTTGGAGTGGGTAGGGGTCATAGTTTTCTGGGAAAGTCCAGGTCTGTGAGGTCCTTGAGAAATGAGATCACAGCTTTATCAGTGGGATCATTGAATGCTAAGTTGAGGTCTACTATGAGTAGGGTTTTAGTCGTTTTTTTAATATTATCGCTGTGTAGGTGGGTGATTTGACCTTGGAAGTCTGCCGGGAGTCCTGGAGGCTGGTAAATAACATGTATGTTAATATTGCTTTTGGGGAGAGTTAGCTGATAGGATGTCTGTATTACCTTCCCATGGGTGGGGTATAGGCCTAAGATGACAGGCATCTTTGAAGTGTAGGGCTACCCCCCTCCTATTTTAGAGGGTCTATCCTGTCTGAGGATAGAGTAACGGGCGGGTATGGCTAAAGTTATGGTCGGGTCAGATGCCCCTAGTAGTCATGTTTCAGTGATGGCTAATATATCTTTCTCTTGGCTTGAGATGACGTTGTTGATTTCCAGAGCATGGCCGGTGAGAGAGCGGACATTAAGCAGGGTGCCTTTGAGGTGTGGTAACAAAATAGTTTCTGTTTAGACGTGGCTGTTTAGCTACTTTAGGCGTGGAATTATGTGTTTTGGTAGTGTTAAGAATGGGCGCTATATTGGAGGGCAGCGTGGTACTAGAGTAGGGGGTGTGCGGTCCATGGTGTGGAGTGTTAGGTTTACCAGATGTGCAGGTTCCTAGTCTGGAGTTTCTGTATGTAGCAAGTGTGGAGCGGGAAGTCATGATCATTGATAGAGTGTGAGTTCTAAGTCTGAGGAGTCTAAAGTGGCAGTTGGGTATATTGGTGAGTGCAGTGAGTAGAATGGTCGGGCGTGGTAATGTTGGTCATAGTGCGATTAGTGTGGCTAGAGGAGTCTAGGCAGGGGTACGGTTGCATCCTAACATATAGCATTATAATGTTAAGAATAATGTTAAGAATAAGTATTGTGCCTAGCGTGCTTCTCGGGTGGTGGAGTGTGGTCAACATACTAAGAATGAGAGTTGCAGGAGGGCTAACAGGTAGGCTTTTTCAGAACTCGATTGGTACTGGGCATAGTGATAATTCTCTTAAGGTTAGCTGAAGGTGGTAGGCTATTTCAGAGAAAGTCTTTATATATAATCATAAGGCTCTCTGAGCTACATGTTATTATGAGGTAATTATAGTCTTTGAACATACATTTGGCATTTACAAATGAGCTATTTCAAGATACAAATGGCAACGAAAATCAGGCTATTTCAAGAGGCAATGAGAATCAGGCTATTTCAAGATACAAATGGAAATGAGAACCAGGATATTTCAAGATACAAATGGCAACAAGAGTTAGGCTGTTTCCAGACACATTTTTCTGAGACAGTTAGGCAATAGACGTAGTTGGTTGTGCATACGGTGACCTAAGACTAGTGCCTATTTGCACAGTAAGCTAGGTTGGTGTGGCATAGTGGGCTAGTACAGAGTCACACAATGCTAGTTAATTTGCTATTAGCACAGTAGCTAGCACAAACCTGTTTTAGCTCTACTGATCAGGTTACTTAAGAAGAGAACGTGCAAGCCTTTGCCTATGCGTGGGTGGTACACAGCAGAGGTGAGCAGTGGCTAACAGTATTAATAGAAAATGAATGATTTAGTTATTTGCATACATGGGCAAACGCAATAGTCAGAGATGGAGTATACTTTCTGAGCTTGTGGTGTGATGGGAGAAGCCCTAGTTCCAAGGTAGATTGATTAGAGGTCTACTCACTGTAGGTTTGAGTGCATTGTATGTAGTTGGAGAGGATAGTGACCCACAGCTCTCTGTGGCGAACAGGGGCAAACAGGAAGGGAAAATAGAAAGGTAATGTCTGGATGGTTTTGAATTAATATGCAAATCAGGCTTGGTCCTACCTAAAAAAGGGGCAGTCCAGCCCGAACTGCTAGGTCACATCACTTCTGCACAAGACCACAAGCATCCCCAGACATGTTTCAGCCTTGTTGGGCGTCATCAGTGAGGAGTAGCTTGGGACTCTAGGCCCGGCAGACTCGGGATGTTTGGGGATGCTTGTGGTCTCGTGCAGAAGGGATGTGACCTAGCAGTTCGGGCTGGACTGCCCCTTTTGGGTGGGACCAATCCTGATTTGCATATGGTCTTTCCCCTTCTGTAATGGCTTGACAGGCGAAGAACGATGGTCTGGAGGGTTGCCCCGAGCAATGCCAGTGGTTAAGATTCAGTCTAAACCTTCCAGCCATCACCTCTTTGTTTTTGCAAACAGGAACGGGCCTTGCTATCGCGGGCCGGCTTCTGCCTGCCAGTGATCTTCTGGGAAAGATAAGGACGCTGAAGTTGCTAAGCAACGTTAACAAAAAAGTGGCCAGTGGCCATTTTCAGATGCATCCGCTTCGTAGATGCGTGAAATATTAGGCCAGAATGTTGGTGCCTAGGCACTGTGAGGCACAGCAGTGCTATGGGGCAGCATGAGATCAGCTCACCTGCTGGTGAGCGCTGTGTGCTCCACTCGGATGCTCATGCAGCGCGATGGTAAAGCACAGCTGCTCCAGCTAGCCTTGACAACGTTGAGGTGTAGTGGCATCCAATCTAGCACGTGGAGCTCGGTGGGAGAAGGGCTCCTGCCCTGTCGGGGGTGATGGAAGAAATGGCTTGAGGGGCAAACAGGAAGGGGCCTTGCTATCGCGGGCCTTCCTGGTGAGGGCTGGCTTCTGCCTGCCGGCAGTCTTCTGGGAAGGATAAGGACGTTGCAGTTGCTAAGCAACGTTAACAACAAAAGTGGCCAGCAGCCATTTTCAGATGCATCCGCTTCGCAGATGCAGGAAATATTAGGCCAGAAGGTTGTTCACAAGAACAGAACCCTGCAGGGAGCATTTCCTCCATGGAGGTACATATCCATTGGTATCAGGTCAATAAGGAATGCCCCATGGGGGAGGTGGCTCTCTGCCCTGGCAGAGAGTGTTACAGCCCCCTGGCTACAGATCCCCATGTGCAAGAGGCCGAGGGAAATTGAGCATTGGTGCACCCTCCTCCAGCAACCATCCCATTCCCTCTCAGGGGTCACCAAGGCAGAGACAGGGGATGGATCCTCCTGCGCTCGGTGCGGCTGTCAGCTGGGGTGGACTTGCGTCAGTGTCTCCTGGCCTCGTTGCACTACAATAGGCACAAGGGGTCTCTCAGCAATGTTGGTTACCCT
Organism: Ambystoma mexicanum; assembly: GCF_040938575.1. Classification (NCBI taxonomy): domain Eukaryota; kingdom Metazoa; phylum Chordata; class Amphibia; order Caudata; family Ambystomatidae; genus Ambystoma; species Ambystoma mexicanum. The sequence goes on along the minus strand of NC_090932.1, from coordinate 1,365,521,364 downwards.
CTCGACCCATCTTGAAACACAGACCAAGGAGTCTATCACTTGCACAAGTCAGAAAGTCAGAAAAAACCCAGTAGCACAATGAAGGTGAGGGCCGGAGAATGCCGGCTTAGGTGGTATCCTGCTGAGCCATGCCCTCACATCATGCACATTGATGGAATGCCAATCTTTCCTGTTGCGATAGATGTGCTCAGTCTCTCGGGGTTGGAGGGCGGGGCTGGAGTGTTACATGGGTGCAGTTGATGGCTGCCTGGACCCGTGGAAAGTGTGCAATTGCATAAAAATCCTGGCACTCTCTCTGCCTTGCCTTCAGTGAGTGTGGCATGTATATGTGCCTACGAACATGTGCTAGGATGCAGTGCAATACCTGGTAGAGGAAACTGGATTGAGTGGGCTGTGATTTGCCCCTGACAATGGATTTGATGCTCTAGAATTGCCAGCACCTATAAGGCTGATAGTACCTTCACCAGGGAGTCAGTGTATGCAAGCACATGGTGGGGATGGCAGGTCATTCTCCCACTCCCATACCAGGTCTAGGGAGACATGAAGAAGGAATCAGCATCTTCCATACAACTCTTCATCTGGCATCTCAAATAATGTGGTGTGGGGTACATTTACCCACCCAGCAGAATTCCCCTCCATCACCAATTTGCACTTCAGCAGTTACCAGCAGAATGGAGGCGATGGCTCCTTTGAGCACCATTCCCTTGCATCAAAATTGCGTTTGCAGCTACAAAAATGCTGTCTTTGCCAAGCAGCACCTATTGGGCAAGATGGAACAGGGAACACACAGAGAAAGGCTGCCAGTGTGTTTCCTTATGCGCACCAAAGAAGAGAAAGTAAAAGCAGTGCTGCTTTGCTGCTAACTCAAAATTTCTCACAGAAAAGGGAACTATTTTGCATTAAAATGATGTAGCCTGATGCCCTTTTTCATCTGTTCAACAATACACAGTTCTGATCCAATGAGACCCCCAGCTATGCCCAGCCATATGCAGGCTGTGCTCCAGCAAAAGGAAGCATTTCCCACTGAATGACAGGCTGTGTCAGGCAAAATCTGTGAAATCACAAAAAACTTTACACCCAGCCTTATGGGGAAAAAGGGTTCACTTTGCAACAAACTATCACAGTTGAACTCTCAAAAGAAGCCCTATTCCTTTGTGCTATGTTAGTGTCAGAGGACCTTTGCCTTGAACAGATTGCTGTGTAAGAGAAACTGACTAGGGCTGCAAACAATGTTTAGAATCTAGAGAAAACTGCATTGGGAGGTGACAGAAAAAGGAAAATTCACCACTTGTAAAAAGGGTTGCATTTGCAAACAAGAAAAATGCCTGTTTTAAAAGTGTCATTTTGAATAAGGCCATGTCCTTGCCTAGAAATGTAAGGGGGGTTTTGTTTGAAAACATATATGGGATGTTTTATTTCAACAGACTTGCTTCTGATTCAGAAAGAAAATAAGTAAATAAATAAGTGCATTTACTGTGGAATCCACATTACAGGTTTTCCTGCTTGGCTTCAAAGGACATTTGCTTGCTAGGAACAGGATTTTCCTTCCCCCAAAGGGGCCAGCCCCTTGAAAACTATTAATGGAACAAGAGGAAGCATTTCACACACTCGTCAGACTTTGTGTATGGGCTTGAGCCTAGTACAATAGAGTTCCAGGACACTTAGGTGTCAAATTGCAAATAACACCTCCCCTCAACTTCAACTGGGGGCTTCACAGCCAACCCCAGAGCAGCCTTGGAGATTATGCAGTTATTTGGGAGACAATGCTGGCCATCTGGCTGAAGAGACTATTTTAATTAATACACTTTAAGGCTTTTATTGCTGCAACCGGACAACGCAGTAATGCAAGAGTTTTTCAGTTTAAATTCAATTTTCGTGCCTTTAAATTAAGACATGGTAGCCTTCAATAGCATGTTGGGGATGGAATGACAGTAAATTGTATATTCTGAGGAAAGTGTATATGGTGACACTTTGAAATTCAATACTAACATGCCTTATGCCAATATGTACACATGTATAAAGTTATAGAATTTAAGTGAAATATTTCCCAACAAAAAGTGTGAAAAATTATTAGAAGGATGAAACAATGTCATACAAACCTGGAAATTGGACTGCCATGCTCCGGGTGGAATATGCCATTTGCCTATGTGATTTGCAAAAGTGCCACAACTGTAAAAATGTGCGATTTATGGCATAACTGATTTTTGGCAAAAATGACTGGGGGATGGCTCTGTACCTTACAGAAACACACCCCATAAAACTTGGGTACCCTCCTCAAACCCAATCTGCTTCCAGTGAGGAGGCTACATGACATAGGCTGACCTTAGTCCTGCCCCACAGTAAATCCTGTGATGTCACCTGCCTTATAAAAGGAGGAAGCTCACAGAGACAAAACACACACTCTTCTGAATTTTCCAGTTGCTGCGTATCCAGACATTTCATATTCATCCTGCAGATTCCAGATCCACTGCCAGGCCAGAGCATAGCTGACCCTATCCAGGCAGAACCACCCTTCAGAACTAAACCCCATACCAAACCCCATACCAAACCCCATAACCCCATACCAAAATCACACTAACTCAGGGAGAAAGGGGGAAAAGCTGTGGTACCCTTTTGGAGAGTATCCTGTGACCAGACCAGCATTTGCCCCATGACCTGCATGCCGCTGTGCCGTGACCAGACTGGCTCTGCTGTTTTCTGCTAGGAGAGTCCTGCCATGGTGCCGTGACCAGATCCCCTGAGTCCAGAAACCTGGTTGGCTGTCCCAAATCCCAAGCTCCAGCGCTGATTGTGAGTATCTCCCCATCCCATAAAAGCACATAATCTATCTTGATACCTTTTCTTGGTTCCACCTTCTAAGTAATCCCATCCATACCCTGATAACTTGTTTAAGATAGTCTGAATCCTCTGTGTATCCTGTTTCTTAATTTCATGTGCTGGCACAATTTTTTCCCATCCCTTTAGTCCATGGCGTAAGTCCTTGGTCATATTTGGAGTAAACAAATGAATTTCCACATAAAGAGACACGCAGCATGAAGGGGGTTAAGACACCCACTTAACCTGTTTCATGGGCAGCGTTATCTTTTTGATAATCTAATAACAAAGATATGGTTGTAGTAGCACTTGTCCTTGCTTTCCAAACCGATTTTCTCTGTCAACTGCTTTTATTTTCCCAAAACCGAATTTCCTTTCAGGTTGAAAATCTCATCCAGTTATTCAGCTAGAGTCCCTCTTTCACTTTCCTATTATCCCTATGATGTGCATCTATCACCCAGCCTAAAAACTGGATTCCAATCCTGTTTTTTTTTTTCCAAACCGTTTTGACATTTAAAACAGTAAAAAGAGGAAAATGCAACCTTCCAACATGTGATTTTGGCTGCTCTGTGTTCTTACTTTCAAGTTGATGTTTTAACTGTATGCCCTTTGTTGATACCTTGTTGATACCTTTGTTGATACTTCTCTTTAGTCAGCTCTATTCTTCACTGACCTTTCTAAGATGGCCGAACTTTTATTTAGCAACCTTAGTCCTTCTTTTACTTGTATTATCTACGATGCTCCATGGCGCTTGCGGTTTCCATGGTTGCTTTGGAAGGAGGCGGAGCTGCGGAGCTGTGGATCTGACTTTGCTCCGATAATAGACTTCGTACAGATCATTCTTTTCTGTACCACGGGTAAGCATTTTTAAACCTCTGTTTTGGCCTGATATGTTTCCATTCGAACAACACTTCATTTATGAACTATATATTCTTTTTACTCTGCAGGCGCATTTGCACGCTTTTTGCCACGCTCACTGTTGCCTGAACAGACCATCCTTACAGCAATTCTGCTGTGCTGATATTTTCTCCATCAGTCTGCTGTGCCACATGCACTCCATAGGTACCTGTCTAAACGATTCTTTGCTTACTTAATTGTTTGAGTTCCCTGTGTTAGTTTTCTTCACCGACCTTATGATCTCTTTCTTAGCCATTATGCATAGGTTGGACTACTAAACGTTGCCGCCATACGCTGGCTTGAAATTGAGTCATCTTGTGACATTTTTCACCGCTTATGATTACTTCATTTTTAATTTGGTAGGTTAATTCACTCAGTTGCGAGTTAGTTGAGTGGTTTACTATTCCTTTCTGTTGTTCACTCACACAGACCTGGTCTTTCTTACATTCTTTTATATATTCTCAGACACAGCGCGCCCCGCGCATTTCACTCAGTATCGACTACAGCAATTCTGTTTCAACACTTTGCACGTCGAGATTGGAACCTTCTACTTACACTGGTAACTATCTATTGTTTCTCTATTACCCCATACTATGCCTAAAATTTAGGTTGTTATCACAACTCACAGCTTTCCTCATTCCGTGTTCCTTATAACAGCAATTGAATTACTACGCTGTCAACCCCACAGAATTCTGAGCACCCTGCCAAAATATTATTTTATACTTTTATATCTTTGCACCCTTGAGCAGCACTGCATTAGATTAGCCAATTTAACAAATAAGAAATAACTGTGCATCAGAGTTCCTTTACCTAAGGGCACCTTGTACTAGTATAAGCCAATGTGAATATTATATATACTTTATGAATCAGTATAATTAACCACCTTTTATCAATAGTTTTTATTTCAACAAGCAAACTGAATGAATGTCTTTTCTTTATGTTAAGAATCCAATTCGGGCCATATGAAGAAGAGGAAAGTATCCTCGAAACGCGTCGCCAAGTGAATTGGATGTCACTTTTCTCCTTCAGAAAAATTCTCTTTTCAAAAATGTTTTTGATCTCAATCATGATGTGATCTTTTGATGCCATGTGGGCTTCTTTATGTTGTAAATTGCATCTTGAAAGTATTGAAACACATCATTTGTGATATAAATAATATCTTTTTATAATTTTATCTATCGACATTTCTTGTTTTTACATTATTAAGAATTACTCCATGACTTTCTATTGATGCATGAAAATAACAGTATTGGACTTGATCCAAACATTTGAAAGTGAGCAGGGGACGGGAGGATTCCTAGGTTGAATCCTTTTCTTCTTTCGTCCTGTGTTGATCCCTTGCCTTGTAGTTGCTAGTGTTTTTACATCGCTGATACTGTATCACTCATATCTACCTCATTTATTCAACTGCACATGTAAATTAATTATTTACAAATCTGAGTGCCATTTATGCAATTGCAAAGGTTTTCAAACCCCATTTCATGAGGGAAGGTTGGATTTTGATTCCATTTGCAGCCTATTATCCCTGACTCCTTGCTGCTCCTTTCTATCCACTCAAAATTCGATTAATTTGGGATTGGGGGAGCATTGCAGGGGGAAATCTTAACTTGGGTGCTATTTACTCGAACAGTAAAATTGCTCCTGTTCATCTGTGCTTTGGATATGCTCTACTAGAAGGTCAACCAAGTGTATTTCATCAGTTTACATTGTAATTATCACCCCACTAGTGATTGCTGCCCAATATTAAAATTGTGTGATTTTCTTTGAATTTCAAATAAATAAATATTGTATTTCCATCAACCGGTCTGGTTCATGATCCATTGTGACTCAGGGTATTTGTAAAAGGGGGTGTGAGACGGGTTGGGTGCCAGCTCAATCTGAATTCTGGGAAATAAAGAAAAAGTATTCTAATTGAGTGCTACATCCTAGGATACGGGCAAGAGTCCTGGTCCGGTGTGTGATGCCCGATTAGAATCCTTAACAGTGGTGCGTGTATGGAAGATTCTGGCCCTCCTTCCCCTTCTTTCATGTAATAGGACCAGTGCTCATAGAGCAGGGTCCGGCATTGTGGAAGTCCTATGTTCAATAGGATTGTATTGCAGTTTTATGCTTGAGCTTACATTGTCCTTTGTACTTTGCGACATGTATCAGGTGGCAGTAAGATCGCAAGATGTCTGTTCTCCTTTGGACTCCAGGCAATTGTGCGATACATTCTGTGAATAGGGTTTCCTTTGCGCTTGGGTATGTTCATTATTTACATGGTGCCTCCCTTCCCACACCCATGTTATTCCTCGTTCTTCCACATTTTCCACATGTAGTGGGGATTTTCTTTGTTCCGCCGCCTAATTATTTCTTTGCGCTGGCCCTTCCCGCACTTTGCACTGTGTATCGCGCAAAGCTCTGCAGCACAGCGCAAAGTTGAAAGCACCAGTGCAAAGTCCGATCTATGAATCAGGACTTTGTTTTTAGCATGGCACAAAGCGTTCTTTTCCTGTGCAAAGTACCTCTGTGCCACGCTAAATAGTTTGTAAATTAGCCCCCATTGTGTGGTTGATTTGAAATGTAGCATTTGAGAAACAACCCGCCATTGTGCACACGAACATCAGGAGCCTATGCCGTTGTCTTTGGACTAATTATCAAGCTGCATATGTATTTGTATGCCCTGAGGACGGCCTTTTTGGTTGAAACACGTGTTGGCACTTCTTTAGTATTAAGGGCACTTCATTTGCATAAAGCATTTTTTCGCAATTGTAGTAATTCAGGTTGTTTATCGCTACCTGGCATATAGCCTGTTTCAACAATGTGTTTAGACATTACATGGCAATATAATATGTCTCAAGTATAAACCCTTTCTCTTACAATTGTTTAAACTCAACGGTGTATACACAGGCGTATACTGGGTTCAAATTTTGATAGAACCAACACATTGGATGTGTGTCACTTTTTCTGTAAATATACAAGTTTTCCTCTGAATAAAAAACCAGCTGAACATATTTGTGACCACTCCCCATCCTTTTTTTGTGCAAATTTACCACATCCAGTGGTTTCTGTATAGTTATCAAGCGCAGCCTGTGTAGATGGTAATCCTCAATAATTTGATTTGAAATGTTCACCCAGCCTTAATCTGTGCCATTATTTCCTTTGCTCCACGTTTTTCCAATTTATATTTCAAAGTGAATGTATTGGCTTTACCGAAGCTTGTTCATTTTGATATGGAATGCTAGAACTTCTAACAGTTTATTATATCTGCATGATGGGGTAGGGAGTATGGAAGATTCCTTAAAGCAAATTAGTTTGGAGTAAGTGCATAGGGTTGGGGTGGACGGGTCGGTGAGCGTTCTATCTTCGTTTTCAACATTTAAGTCAGGCAAGAGCAATGTTTGTTTGGTTACATGTGATTATGTGGAATCACAAAATAACTAATCTAATTACAACTAATACCAAAATAACTAATTCCAACATAACACATTTCTTTTTCGTTGTTTTTGCCCCCGAACCCCGAATTCTCCCCTTTTTCTGTTCCTAATACTTTTCCTCCAACCTCAAACCACTATTCCCACTCCCAACCCCATTTTTAGTTTTTTCCCAAATTCAATATTTTGGAATTCGTTATTTTGGATTCGTTGTAATTGGATTAGTTATTTTGTGATTCCACCTAATCACTGCATACCGTTTTTTTTATGTACAGGCTAAGTCAAATTTGTCCGGATATATATATATATATATTAAAAAAAGTCACACGAAGTGTGCAGTTTTCCTCAATGGCACCCATAAAACATGAATTTCATGCAAATCGTTCAAACATTGCATTGCTTTAAAAACCGTGCATCGGTAACTTTTCAACCTTGCAGGAATGTTTCTGCTTTAATGAGGAAGATACTTCACCGTGCAGGCTCCGGGGGCTGACTGCATTTCTAAATGACTGGATAATGATGGATTTAACAGATGCACCTCCTCTGGGTGGGGGGGGGGGGAGGGTTGGACTACAGATGCCTTGCAGCTGCCAGATTCAGGCAGCCTTGCCCATAATTAATGACTCTGTTTACATCAGGCCAGGAGCTGTAATACACTTCATAAATAAAAAGAGAGCCTTGCCTTAGCTACTATTTTACTGTTGACAGATCATCCAGCATTTAACACTTTCTTTTACAGAGAAGAGTGCATCGAGCAAACTTTCTTTAATACATAAGAGTCTATGTTGTCTTCGTTTTTTTTTAAACCGACTTTGTTGAAAAGTAAATGTGTCAGTTTCTTATCTTAGATGATTTCGCACTTGATTTGACGTGTTCTCAGCTTTTCCCTTCAGTCAAGTTTCAATAAAACTGTGACGCCAGAGCCTACCCTGCATGTGTGTGCATACACACATGCAAACACACACATATATGTGTGTACTGTTTATGTATATTGCCTCTCATCCCAGCTCTGACGCATCGCAGTAGTGACAGCCTCAGTCAGACCGTGTAAGCCACTCCCTCTAGCATGCATTGCCGATGTTCAACCTTACTATGCATAGCAGACACTGCACGAATAATACATGCATCATCAGTGTGATAGATTCATCCATATCACAAGACATAGATATGTGCCAAGCTCTGTGAAGTGCCAGAGCATACCAAACATCTCTGGTATCATTTGGATTTACAAGTGTGCAACTTTTATTCTTCCTTTTATCCTTCTGGGGGCGTATTGCTTCCTTTCTCACCTGTGCAATGACGTGTTTGGCTGGTGTTAGGAAGAATTATATGCAGTACCCTTTGGGAACACCACACACAATTAGGACTACAGTGACAGTACAAATTCACCTTTGGTACAAGCCTGTACTACAGAGGAAAGTGGTAGCGATGGCTGAGCAGCCAGACCTATCTCAAGAGTAAAGTGAGCAGTATCAAATAGTTACACAAAGGAGAGCAATTACTATGATTCAAACGAACACTGACTCAAGGTTTCTAAGTAAAAGAATATACATTTATTTACACATCAGTTATTAAACATTTCACTATTATCAAGCAGTAGAAAAATCACATTACTAATACATTACACCGCACCCAATAGATTCTGGACAAGTTAGGCTCAAAATGAAGTGTGAGCAAAAAGGCAAACCAGCAATTTAAAAGGGAGGGAAAGACAAATTTAGGCAGAACTTGAGCAGCACCAACAAGTGAGTAAGCGGGGCAATCTAGAAAAAGGAACTACAGTGAGGAAATCAAAATCAAGGGCCTGGCCCAAAGTCAATGGACCAAAGTCTTTGCAGAGGATCACACAGTTCAGAGTAGTTTGCGGTTAAGTCTTTGCCAAGAGTTCAGAACGAAGTTGGTCAGACGAAAAGTTACTTTAAAGAATGGAGAAGGACAAGCCCTCAGATTGGCGAAAGATTTCACACACTTTCACCGCGGCTGGACGAAACGAACAACCGGGTTAGCACAGTAGCTTTTCTGCTGTAGCTGAGGCAGAGTTTCCTGGCAGGTCCTGCAGGCTCACGGTTCCCGAAGCGACTGTCGGACTGACAATAAGGACGAGGACTAGAGGGTCCTGCACTGCCCAGGGAAGAAACCAGCAGCAGAGTAAAGCGACGAATAAAAGGTGTGCTTCTTAGAACGCAAGCAGGGTCCGTTCCTCCTGGCTATCCGGTTCACTATAGCTCTGTACAGCAAATCCGACCAGAGAAGGGAGGCCTGGTGAGCAGTTTGGTAAACTGGTTGTTCCCACCATCTCAAGGTAGAAGATTCCTTGCAGATCTTCCCTGTCATGGAAGTTTGAAGATTCAGACCCACAGCAGGGCTTCACCTGGAGGTTCAGTCGTGGTAGAGGTCCTCTTCTGTCAACTTCTCCTCAGCTCTCTCGATCCAGTGGCCAGACCCAGAAACCTGCTTTTTATGCAGTTTTCCCCCATTCACACAGCCTGGCTGTCAATAACACAGCAGGGTGGCTGTCCGGCCAGGACAGTCACCACAGCCAATCTTATCAGAGTGCGACATGGGTCTCCAAGGAGACCCTGTGCAGGGAGTCCTAAACCCCTCCTTTACATCCTGTCCCCCTCAGAGATACAGGCGCCTAAGGAGGGTTTCTGTGCAGAAGCCCGCGAAAGGACGGCGAACAAAGGAACCAAACCTGGTTTATATTGATAGAGAGAAAGGAAAACTGCTGTAGTTGACAACAGCAGTGTCAAGGCTGTGGAGGAAGACAGAAAAGGATATGGTGAATTTCTGACTGTCCCTTCCTCCCATCCACATCTAACCCTATAGTGCGCTGATGTGCCGCCTACAAACAGGGGACAGGATAAGAAGATAAACTACTTTCTTCTACTTATTGTAAAACATTCAGCCTTGTTCCTATTATGCCCATCAACGACTCTCTTCCACTATGTGTCTGTGTTTGGAAGAGACAAATAGCCAGACAAACGCTTGGTGCAGTTAGTGGGTTAGTGTGCACACATCCTCTGGGTTGTTTATAACTTTAATGACCAAACGATTGTATGTAAACCACGTGCACCGGAATTCTTTAAAAACACAAATCTCTGACACTCCAAATTGGTGTCACAAACCAATAAAAAAGACAATACACACTCCAATTGATGTTTTTCAGATGTAAATACTACAACATCAAGTGGGGTTACGTAAAAAATTGCTCACATCTTACAAAGTAGGTTGTTATCTGTTTGGTGTAGCAATTACTGTCTACCGGTTTCAGCGACAACTTGTGTATTATGGCCACTTTCTTCAGGACCGCCTTTTGGTTTCAAACATCAAAATAGGTCAAATCTGTACCTACCCACTGTTCAAATCTAATAAGGCAGAATTTTACTTTACCACCTCATTTTTATGTCTTGGGGCTGGAGCAGACGGGTGACCATGTATGTAAAACAAAATACACTACATTCACCTTTTGGCTGTTAACAGCCAATTTATGGCTTTGAATAAGCAGTTCTGTTAATACCATTCACCATTTAAAACAAAAACACAACTCGGGGTATGAGATATCATTTCCATCACAGTTAACGGAAACAATATCTTATCTATATGTATCCACGATTTATGTAGCGTGAGCCGAGATTTTCTCATGTTCATACAGTAATGGCCCAATTTCTATGGTGCAAATCATGCCATTTTTGGCAAAAACATACACTAACCTGAATATGGCAGGTTGGTTGTCCTTATGCCATATGTGTCCTCTCTGTTCAACAAATGAGGATGCTGTCCCCAGTGGAAGGGTAATAATACCTGGTCCTGATGGAGAGAAATGGGGAATACCCGAAAAGAACTATAAAATTGGCCAGTAAAAGGACTAGAAACATCCCACGTTCCATTACGCTACCGCAAAAAGAACGCCCAACAGGCGTTGCTTGGTTTATCCTGTGTTTTTGGGAAAACAGACATTTTAGTCTGTAACCGAAGTACACCACAGTTGTGTTTTGCCCTAATTTTTTGTGTTACCAAGTAGAAAGAGTAGGGGCATTTCCCTGTTAACTCATATGTTGCCCTCTAAATTTAGTGAGGTATAAGGAGAGCCTTTCCTTGGTCTTTTTGAAGCTGAAATGACCAGCCAAAGGTATCTCATGGGCCAACTGTAGGAACTGGAGACTGTTTGCTAGAGGGACTACAATTCTTTTGCAATCCCCAGGGATAGACTCATTGGGTTCACTGTAGAAGAGGCCATCTTCCCAGCTCAACCTATGCTTTCCAACTTCTTGCCCATCAAGTTGAGAAGCAGCTTGTTGTCAAAGACCTTCGAGAGTAGGACATTCTCTTTGTCCAATGCTGAAGTCTGCCCTCTTGGGTCTACCTTCTGCCAGTAAAGACTGCCGCTCAGGATGGTCAACAGGGTCAAGTTCTCCAATCAAGACAGTGGGCCTCATTACGACCCAGGCGTTAAGGGTTAACGCCGTCGTTAACCCTTAACGCCTATTCTGATTTTAACGGCTGCTTTTAGCAGCCGTTAAAATCCATGGCGCTAACCCGCCATGATGCTAATTACGCCACCGTAATTTACGGTGGCGTAATTAGCGCCTTCCCCATTCCCATTATGCCCTATGGGGCAAAAATGGTAATGGGGAAGGGAAAATGGGAAATGGGGATTTACCGCCCCACTCACCTTGGAATGGGGCGGTAAATCCGCCACCCACCATGGTGTAAACATAGTTTACACCATGGTGGTAAAGTTGGCGTACTTAGCGCCTGGGTCGTAATGACCCCCAGTGTCTTCCTCCAGATCTGACTCTTCAAAAACTTGATCAACCACACAGGGTTGTACCTCACACTTTGCCTCAGCATTCGGAGGAGTCACAGGTGTGATTTTGGACAATCTTGGGAATGTCCTTGTTGGTAGCACAGGGGTGCTGTCTGTATTTTTTCTTGAGGTCTTGGATTTCCTCTTTGCCTCTTTCTTTCCAGAAATAGCAGTGAGCAACTCCTATGGAGTGGGGGTGATAGTTTCCACTATCAACTCCTCTGGATAGCCTCTCAAGGTCCTCTCCCTTGCAGGCCTAGCAAGCTCCTGTTTCCTTTTACTGGGAGGCCTGGGTGTACTAGACACAACTCCAAGAGTTTTCAGGTCTACCCAACAGGACTCTCCCAGGCACTTCACTCTGCACACTAACAGGTATTTTGACAGTCATATCATTAACTGGATGAGAGCTGGTAACTGGAGGAGCATTTACACAGGGCCTGAAGCTAACTTGGTGAGGAATTTAGGTGCCTTAGCAACATACTCCACCTTGAAAAATGGTTCATCCACCACAGTTATGCTGGCTCCAGTGTCTCTGATGGCAGGAGCCTCCTGGCCATTCACAAGAACACTATCTTCATAATACTCTTTAGTATTATCTGGGATGGAATTATAGACATCTAAATTCTGTTGTTCCCACAAGCCCAGGGACACTAAAGAAACACTAGCTGAGACTCTCATGGGTTCATCAGCCAGTAGGTGAAAGTTTCCACTTGCCATAAGTTCTTCTTCCTCTGGCTGGGGATAAGGCTAAAGAGAAAATAAATAAATAAAATAAATAAATAGACAGTGTGGACCCCTGAAGGTTTACCCTTTCATCTAAGATCCCTTTTCACATGGTCAGTTGACCCACAAACATAACATTTCCCAAATGTTTTGATGAATGGGGGTTTGTTCTGACCTCCATCTGATTTGGGTCCAGATTGTACACTACCTTGATTCGGTTTCCCTTGTGGTTTACTCTTATGTTGCTGTTTGGGGCCCTCTTTTGGATTGGAGGTATTTGAATTCTCCTTGGTATCTTTCTTTGGCTGCTTTCCCTCATCCTCCTTCTGAGTTGCCCCAGAATCCTTGTGAGTAGCCCTGTTGGCAGCCCACAAGTCAGCAGCCTTAGCTAACTTCTTTGGATCTATCTCCTTAGAATCAGCCAAGTGCTGTCTGAGCTCAGGAGAGCAGGTATCATAAATTGACTCCAACATAACAAGATTTCTCATACCTTCATAAGTGTTTACTCTGTAACCCTTAACCCAACCAACTAAGTTTTTCAAACATTCACATACCCAGGTAGCCCAAGGGGTACCATCATGTTTTTTGAGGGTCCTAAACCACTTAAGGTACTGGGAAAGGGTCTTCCCAAATCTATCAATTAAAGCTAGATTCACACACTCATAATCCATCCTATCCACCTCCCCCAACTCCATCACAACATCAGATGCAACAGTGGGTAGCCTAGAGAAGAGCCAAGGAAGCAACTGATTCCCTGTAATGTCTTGAACCCCATGGCTATATAAAACATTGCCAACCAATCAAAAATATCAAGCTTAGCCTCATACATACCAACAATTTCTTTAGGCATACAGGGTCTCTTAGGACTGGAAGACCTAGAAGACGCTGGGAGAGAAGCATTTTCAATAGACAACTTTTTAATTTCTAAGGCATGGTTCATCTCCATTTCTCTGAGCTTAAATTCTTGATGCTTTTGTTCAGTTTGAGCATTTAAACGCTTAAATTCCAATTCAAGCCTCATCTTTTCTAGAGCAATGAATTCAGGACTGAGCGTAGGACCTGTAGGGGTCCCAGTGGACAAAGGTTGAGGTTTCTGAGCAGGTAAGGGAGCAGTGAGGCCTACATTATGAGACACCTCTGCCTCTTCTAACTCATCAATAATAGACACATTGGGCCTCATTACGAGTTCGGAGGCAGCCATGCCCTTACTAAGGGCATGGCTGCATCCACACTCGGGTCTGGGTCTGTGGTCCCTGAATGAGGAACTACCGGGCCATTCTGACTTTGGAGGGCACGGTATTTCCCCATTCAGGGAACCCGGACCCGGACCTTCCCCATTCCCATTGAGCCCCCATAGGGCTCAATGGGAATGGGGAGCATGCTAACAATGGGCCTGTTAATGACGGGCCGTTGTTAGCATGCTGGTCCCCTCGTGGGACCCGCAAAGGACGCCTGGTCTGCTAAACTCACACAGGGTCTTCCTAGACTGTCCCTACTCTGTTCAGAGATGTGTGTTCTAATAAGGAAATTGGACTCTGTCTTACAATCTGACCGAATCAGTCTCCAGTTTATCATGCACTGACTCTCATCTCCCTTGCACTTCCTGGTGTTCTCCTTTCTCACTGTTCTCTCCCTCTCAACTCCACCCTCCCTAACTTCTTCTATTTCCTGTGTTTCCTCCTCCCTCCCTCCCTCCCTCCAATGTCTTATACTCCTCCGAAGCTTTGCTGCAAACGTTTGAAGGTCCTACTCTGTCCACAACACTTCTTCCCATCCTCTACACTACTACTCCCTCCTCCACCCTACTGCTCCCTCCTCCACACGTATATACCCTGCACACACAAAAGTACTCCTTCCTCCATGCTACCACTGTCTCCTCCACACTACTCCTCAAACACCCTCCTTTCACTCATGTAAGCACTGCACATTGGCTTCCTACACATTGTGCCCTAGCCACACTCATTACCCTCTCATGCACACAATGCAGTCCCACTTGCACACACTAGCCAATAATAGAACTGCTCTTGAAATTGCCCCCACACTCCACTTCTCTTCCTCCAGCTGGTCTCTTGATCTGCCACCGCCTCCTCAACCTCACTCATACAGCCCACAACATCCTGCTTCCTGTTACCCTATTTATGCTCCCCTCCTCCTGCCATTGGATCACTCCCCTGTCTTTTCCACCCTGGAGGTGTTACAAATAGAGGAAAGCATAAGGAGAGGTTGAGGCCTGCCCCCTTTCTCCATGCAGAACTGCTGCATTGCCATGCCACAAGAAGTGAAGAGATAGTCAGAACTGGTACGGATAGGTAACATCTATGCGTCAAGGCATGGGTGTAATCTTGTTTGTGTATTTCAAAAGTCTAGCAGATCACCAAGTCTCACAAAGTATCTGCAAAAATCTTATCAAAATTCTGTTGCTTTCTGTAAAGCATGCCGCTTCTTTCCTTCTTGACATTCTCCTTGTTGGTGAAGATACACTTCTGTCTAGGTCTTTGGAATTACTATATTACTATTGGTTGAGGCACTTACTTGATATCCATCCTTTAAAAAAAAATATATGTTGAATAGCAATGATGTCGTAGGGCTGCAAATCCTGCATGTGGGATAGGCCGTTGTGAGACTACTGCACGCTTACATGAAGGCATTTGGTGCTATCAACGCTGAACCAGGCTTCTCATGACAGTTTGGTGGTACCATTCAGTTTGAAATACAGCCATTGAGGTAGTCCAGCATCAAGCAGATGTCGAGGCATGGACCAATGGAAGGTGGCCATCCTAAGAATCAATGCTTGAGCAATGTAGATCGTGGTGTCATTTGGGGTGGGAACAACAAGGCAATCCCCAGGGCTGCAGTCTTGCTGACAACAGAAAATACATCCTGGCTGGGAGAAATGTACATAACCCTTCCACAGATGAGCTTGTTCACATGGTTGACACATTTGTGATCAAATGTATGTGTCTTCGATAACTATGAGAGATGCTATCCACCATGCCTCAAACCCAGGACAGCATTCTCATAGTTATATAGTTTTTAGAACAAAGGTGCATATTTTAAATGCAGCCTCTGTGCTGCAAAGACTTGCCTGTCGCTTTCAGCTTTCAAGGGGGCACCCGTGTTCTCTGGTCCTACTTTGTGCACTGTAGCGTAGGTGCTGCAGATCAGGCTACTGATCCAGCAGGGCACACTTTTTCAGTCTCTATTTGGCATGGAGCTTAATAAAGGGGAATCTGATTAGCAGATTACCCTTTCTGAAATGGAATTACCCATATCTTTTCAATAATTAATCAAAACATAAAACCCAAGGATTCTATACCTTAGCCAAAGGCAGAGATAAACCATATGGGGGGCCTACCTCCAGCTGTAAGGAGTGTGATTGTGCGGGTAGGTCAGATGCAGCACAATGCACGCCTCCCATACGTCCCAAGCAAGAGTGGAAATATAAAATAAGAAAACTCTTTTAGTAAAGGTGTGTAGGCCTTTTGTTGTTTCAATAGCTGCCATGTTCTTTTGTAGATTATGGACACAAGTAGAATAGAGTTAGTTTTGCCACACTTCAGGGAACTAATTTTGCTGCACTTCAGGTAGCTTTAGGTTGCTGAATACACAGACGATATAGAAAACAATGAAGAATGACATGTATAGCTGAACACGGTATGTATTAGAACATTAGATTTGTTGAGTTTTGTTTGTAGCATTGAGCAAGGATATCACCACTTTGAGGCAGGACACTCATTTGAAGCTGCACAATGTATTTGTTTTATTAAACATTTTCCTTTTTACTTCTGTTTGGAAAACACCAGACATCCAAAGTCAGGGAAGAAGGAAGGATAGGATGGTTTTAGCTGTAGCTCTGAGAATCTGCTGTTTCCAGGACTTCAAAGTAGATATGCAACAATTATTTTTGTTCCAGACGATAACTAGATGAATACACAGAGCTTTGATCGCTAAGTGTACGAGGATCCATGTATTAACATTGCCAAAGATACAAAGCTAAGATGCATGCACAGTGTCCCCAATGACAAGTTAGTGCCATTGCACCCGCGGTAGAATCTATTAGTGAGACCAAAAAATACGAGAAATTATTTTCTGCACACAGGCCCTCACCATGTTTTTTTTTTTAAAACAGCTGTTCATCCCATTACCTAATTAGAAGACTGTGCACCTTCATTGGCAACATGTATCGAGACAATAGTTGCAGAATGAACTATTCAAGGTTAGGGAACGATTTGAGATCATTGGGGCCCGAACATGGGAATTGAGATGGGAGCATTCGTTCTTTCTTGAAGCCAAGTTTTGATCTCTCTGTTCACATTAATTGGTAATTGGGTTGTCTCGAAGGGAGGCAACATTCAAGGCCACCCTAAGAAGTGCCAACCAATAGCATAAAGATGTTTTATCACTGTCGGTACAAAACCTGACAACCAATGAAACAGTGAGTTAATGATGCTCATGATGATGACATTATAGTTGATGGGTTGGATTTGGGTGCTTCTGGAGATAGTGGATTAGCCAATGGTAAATTGCAATGGAAAAAGGTTCTATAGGGTCTTGATTAGAGTAGCCAATGACAATGTTAGAATTGTATGAAATGTTGTTTTTGTAATTATGCAAATTCTGTGGTTTTTTGCCTTATATTCCCGATGTAGGCAGGTTGAGAGTGTTATTTGTTTTTTCTCGCGCCATTACTTTTGTAAAATAAAGTAAATAAAGCTGTTTTCTTCTTGCACCTGATGTGCTTCATTATTTTGTTTTATTGGATTGATTTCGGTGAGACTTGTACATTTTGAGGCCCCAGCAAGATCTCCAGAGTCCTGGATAGGTTGAGGGCTTCTTCCAGCACACCTTAGGCAGTGGCGATCGCCTGTTGAGATCGGTTCCAGTGCGCATGAACAAGGAGATGAGCAGGTGCAGAGTGCTACAAAAATATGGCCGCTCCCGCACGTGGCACTCTATGCTGGGTGGTGCAGGCAGTTGAGCGAGGAAGCTCTGCACAGATGGACCTCATAGATGCCTAGAACATGAGTATACCCATGAATGAATAATGCAGCAGTGTAGATATTTTAGGTTTTATTGTTGTGATGATTTCACAAGTTGAGGGAAAGGAAAGTATTCCAGTATATGGGAAAGACCACATGGTGTAGTTATAGGTGGGATTTATTGTGAGCAACTTAGGTGAATTGAAGAGTGGTTACACCTCTTAAAGGCGGGAGGGAAGTGCTGCTTAGATTAGAGGTTGTGTAGATTAAGGAAGGTTATTTATTTGTTTTTATTTCCACACCGGGCAAAGGGGGCGTTAGGAGGAGAAAACTCCCTCACCTCGACTGACTATTTTAAGTAAATGTGTTTTTTTAATTGATGATTAAGGGTATATAGTAGATGATTTTTGTTGAAATTAGAATATATTGTGTTTTTTTGTTGTGGGTTAGGGAAGGTTTGTTACCGTTCTGATAGTGTTTGAGAGCGACGGATTTGAAATTGTTGTGTGAGTGAAAGCTCATTAGGATATGAAAATAAAATTGGGAGGGTAATTGGATTTAGGGGAATTGGTTTATTAAGAGGAAATTGGTATTCTGTGAGACACTGCTGGAGTAGTGTCCGAAGGCTAACTAATAAACAAAGTAAAGGGATGTAACAACCCATTAGCTCACATGGGTAAGGCACTCCTGCCCTATCGGGAGAAAATAAATAAGTACCATTGCAAGTAGGTACAGGAGACAGCTGGTAACATGTTTAAATCTTGACCCACAGAGGGCACACATATTAAGGAGATATTGCAGCACATGTAACAGCTACACAAAAAGGATTTTTTTAGAGTAGATTAAGTATTCTTGAGCGGTGGAAGATGTTTGTGTAAGAGGAGGCTGACAAAGCTGATCATGTAACACATACTGCCCACTGACCCCGCCCTTTGCGGCTCCCTTTCTCCACAGACTGTGCACGGACTACCCCTTACAGCCCACTGCAGGCTATACCAATCCCCGTTAGACAGTAAAGATGCTACCCCGAAGGAGGAATTACCCGGCCCTCCATACTCGGAATGGGCCGGTAATTTCCCATTCAGGGAACCCGGACCCAGACACGGTTTTGGAGGCAGCCATGGCGCTAATAACGCCATGGCTACCTCCAAAGTCGTAATGAGGCCCAATGTACTTTACTGAGAAATATAAAGTAGATGAAGTCTTTAAGTTTTTTTTTTAGTTCTATTTTTTAACTGAGAAAGGAACATTTCTTTTGTTGTTTTTGAATGTATTTTTTGGCAGGAGAGCTAAGAACGAAAGGTGGGGAGGGAAATGATGAAAGAAGCACAAAACACTAATATGGAGGGGTAGGTGAACAGGGGAAAATGGTGCTCATATGTTATTTCTAAGGTAGGGGCAGTGTTTCTCATGCTCCTTGATTACAGCAGTGGTGGTGGCTCTTCGGGAGGAGGGATGGCATTAGCTGATGCAATTTTAAGATAAATGGCAGTTTTTCTAAATGTATGTACTGTGTACTAGATTGTTAATGGATAATGAGTAGGAATAGGTGTTGGAGCTGTGCAAGGGAAATTTTGAAGTTGAAAGTTTCTCGATCAGTAGAAAATGCAGTTCTGAACTGTCCATGAAGCACAAATCTTATCGTGAAGTGCAGATGGGTTCTCGGACACGTCATCATGCCGCGTGCCAGCGTATGGTCATGTGGCACTGTCTGGAAGGTCCGCAATGAAGTCTGATATTCGTAGACGTCTACAGATGCAAAACTAGTTGAAATAGTTGCAAAAAGTGTATAGAAGTGTTAAAAATGATTCTAGAAGGTGGGAAATGTCAGAGTTTTAAGGTGACACTTTGTAAATTGGACACAAATATTGCTATATTGGGTAGGTATGATATTAGTAAGTTGTAGGAAAATAGCATGCACTGGTAAAAACCCATGAAATTCACTGAAAAAATCTTTGTTTAAGGGACGTTATAGTTAAGTTGCACTGGTAAGCTAAGCAACCATAACTCGCGCCACCACTGTGCACTGCTAAGACTAACACCCAGGACATCAACGATGACATCACATGTGAATACATTTTGATGAAAAGTCCCTACAAGGAATTGTGTTTATATTGGTGGTAACAAGGGGGGTAGTTCACGGAATTTGTGCACCGAAAAACGGGGATTTGTGTGCCATTCTGCCTGAAAATCCCCATTTGTTAAACAGGGTTTTGCAGGCAGAATGGCACACAAATCCCTGTTTTTCGGCACACAGATTCCAGGATCAGCCCCAAGATGTCAGGGGGGTGATTGGGGGACCTATCATGAACTACTTAATCTATGAAATAATGGACTCATCTAAAATCATTGTATTGTAGTGTTGTTGTTAATACAAAAACCTAATCATATATAAACATAGGCAATGACTGCAGCATGCACCATAGACGTAGACTATTTATAATCTTGTTATTTTGGATAGTACAATAATGAATGCTACCTTATCAGAGTTTTGAGTAATGTTAAACATGTAATAACTAGCTAACAATTCAAGACTTGCAACACTTGTGCTAGTACAAACAATACATATGGAGAACCACAATGCATAAAAAATCAGAGGCACATACAGGGAAACTAAAGTAGGGAAGAAAGAAACAGCATCATCAGAAAATGTTAATGACATTAAAGTGTATCTTCATGTATACAAATGAATTGTGTTTTTTGAGGCCTGCTCATTTCCCCATGTATGTGCACCATGAGCTGAGACCAAACCCTAAGGAAAGTACTTAAAGAACATATGACAAGGTTATCGTCTAGATATATAGCAACTTTTTCAATTTTAATATTCTGACTGTCAGTGAACAAAACCACCTAGCCTATATATGTCAGTGAACAAAAACAAGTGACCCAGATATGTGATGTCATCATTGATGTCATCAATGACATTTGTGTTGTCATCTTTGATGTCCTGGGTGCACGTGGTGGGGCGAGTTGTGGTTATACACACACACAGGGTTGCTGCCACTTACCCTGTAATAAACTTCTCAATAAGCATATTCTCTTTTTTAACCACTCTACCAAATGCCAAGTATCACATCAAGTGCCTGCTACATGTACTGGCTACATATTGAACTTCGACACACCAAGTGGCACTTAAAAATGCTTTATAAATCTTTTGCATCTTCTTTTCCTTTCTTTTAGAAAATAAATACACGCAGTGCAGCTGTAAATGCACATTTGCATTTTCAACCTTAAATTAAAAAAAATGCTCCTAATAAGAAACATTTTTAAACGCACATCATTTTCCATTTTTCATTCCATATAAATGTCATACTTTCCAACCTTTCTCATTACAGTGCCACTATTCTCCACCAGCTCATACTGCCAAAGTGTCTATATACAACACTTCACCTTACATATAAAGTACCATTTATTTCCAACCACTAAAATAAGACACCAAACACTGATCCAACTACAATCTGCCATTGCACCACTAGGCTGCAGTTTCCCTATTCTTTAAAAACACTGTAAAACATTACAAATACATGGCACCACAGACACAGCACTTCCCTTGTTAAAATCACCAGCACATAAATAACCTAGTTATGTATCTTTCTTTACAACCCCATTTTTGCCCTGTTCCTTATAATGTACCAAACAGCACTAGTCATAGTCTGATTCTTTTAACAACATAGTTCACATACTTTATTACACCACCCATAATTCAACTGTATTAAAATAATTTTCCCAACAACTCCTCCTACCTTCATAAATAACAACCTCTCTTGTTAAAAGTACTTCACTATTACCGCATATACCCACTTTCTTTTACAATCACAGGAAAAAAGAAAATTGCCAAAAACAGGTACAGAAGAAAAAACACTCTTCACATACTACAAGAAAGTGCATTAATATAGCATATATAACTCTATATTTGTAACAAAGTACTTTCACTATATATTAACATGAGTATTTGTTTCTACTCAACAACATTGTGTTTCACTCTTACTCATTATATTGCAACATTCACACTCTATTCCCATCTAAACATGCTCTTTATTCAGAACACCACCCATTCCTTACTGCCTAACAACACATCTTTCTCTCATCAACTTATATACCACAATTGAACTTACTTACTATTCCATACCCCTATGCACAGGAGGTCCTTAGGCCAACCCAACAACTTTCAAACTCATTGCATTCCAAACCACTAACACACATTAGCACACACACAAACACACACACACTTTTTCACCACTTTTCTAAATCACACCATTATAACAATCGCTGTTTTCCTCAAAACATCATGAAGTCCCTACTTATTCAATCACACCACCACTCCCTTATCCATGAACCCAAGCCCATCACACCTCTACAGCCTCTTACTCTTACAAACTTCTGAACCACACCCATCATCCCACTGCACAATCACACACACATTATTCTTCTGTACAATCACACCCACACACCCATGCATAATACATGTATAAACATTCCACAACTTTAAAAACAACCATTCTTTTCTTCCCGAAAGACAGAACAAAATGCGCACTAAAAGCTAACTCTATTAAAAACAAAGAAAAAATAGAGCAGATAAAAAAAAACAAGCCATATAGCCATGCACCTCTAAAACTCTTTATAGGAAACAGCTTGTATCCTCACTCAGCACAACTAAACCAGCCAGCACTAAAAAAAGAAAGGCTCCTCTTGCAAAAACTAAAAATTAAAAAAGATGTACAAAACAACTACAATCTACCAATATTTAATGTAGCCACAGCAATCCCAAAAATTAATTTTACAAAACATTTTCCACCATAGAGTTATTAACAATCTCATAAAGACAGCTAAAAAGACACAATCTACCCTTAAAAACTACTGCAGAAAACTAATCCTCGAATCTCCGATTGACAGCACATTTCTACTAAAGAGAAAGTTGTTTATACACATTTTAAACAGAATGAAACCACTAACTAAATTAATCAATACATTTAAAAAAATACTTATAAACATGTGAAATGTCAGTATAGATAGCTTTTCAAACTTCTGTCAAGGTGAATGGATTCACACAAGCAGAACAGAACCATATTTCAAAGAAGACACTTATAAAGAAGAACAAAAAAAACAATTGTCATAGACAATAATGGCAGAGGGTATGAAATGGTAGAAGACACCTTTATGGCAAAAGAAACCCCTATAGAAAAAACTTCACCAACAAACTTTCAACCACATGTTACTTTTGGCCAAACAAACTATCCAGTGTACAAATGGACGTGCAGCTCAAAATGTATCCCAGACCAACATTCTTCAAATCTTTACAACAATTCCTCAATCACCATGTGATACTAAAAGACAAAAGTAGAATACACATTTTACAAACCATGGACTCCTGCGCAGTTCGCATTCATACTGGACTGTGAGGACATTCATTAGAATGCATTTCAGGAACTGTTTGGAAAAGCATCTTCCACCATATCAAAATGTTAGCAAAACATTCTGCTATACAAAATTGTGTCCATAGACTGTACTATGCAAAAACTCCTTCTCTAGAACTGCAAAATTTAGTTGACTTGACTTAGACTTGACTTAGAACATTCAGAAACTTTACAAAACATTAGCAAAAAACTCCCAAACACCAACCTCCTAACAAACACATACAAAAAAGTAATAGTTAAGTTTCAATACACATCTGCTGAAATACCAGACCAAACCTGTGTCTGTTGTTGCAGACGTTTTTATGAAAAGCATACAAAAATAGAAGATATGGCCTACAAAATAGAGGATAATGCGGAATCCCAATGCTTCCATTTAGCTTTATATCTATCAACAGAAAATACATGCAAAATAACTGACCACTCAATAGTTTGCACATACTGCAATACAAAGCTTGACAATAACCATTACATGCTATCACTAAGAACTTAGAAATAGTCCCACTTCCAAAAACGTTCCAACAACTTAACTTGTATAAGAGCATTATTATCCAAACAGTACACCCATTTAAAGCTATAATACTCCTTTAACCTAAAACAACCACATTGTCTCCATCTGAGTTGCTAAAAGGCAATCATGGCAAAGTAGTATATTTGCCATTAGATTTTAAAGAAAATGTACGCACTCTAAGAGGACAACGGCCAATAGATCAATCTTTGATTGTACTAGTTAATGGTGTACCAACAAAAGACAAATAAATGTGGCAACAACTAGTCAGATTAAACAAGGTTAGGCAAGCCCTACAATAGCTCAAAGAAAACAATGAATACTACAAAGATATAAACAAAGAGGAAACCCAAGAGAAATAATACAAACTGGACAATTCTAACGTACAGATCCTGTTACTCAGCCAACATTTTAGACCAGTATACAATTCACCCACTACACTCTAAAGACACCATCATTATATTGCAACATTCACACTCTTTCTATTCCCATCTAAACATGCTCTTTATTCAGAACACCACCCATTCCTTTGAAATATATCATATGCGTCAAGCCAAAGGATCCCCAACAAGCATATCAGAGAAAATTGTAGAAGCATGATCTTTTCCTCTACTCTTTCCTACAGGAAAAGGAGGAAGATATGATGACAGATCTACACAAATGAGTGCATCAGAATATCGCTCTTTACGAATATATTCTGAAGACCCCAGATTCAGACAACATGTACAATATATTTTCCACCTCCTGTTTGAATGCAAACTAGCAACTCTATGTTATGGAGTTGCATGCACATTAAAAACAGGCTCTATTGTTTTAAACATGCCTGCTACCCAACTACTTCAATACTATACCAAATGTTGCTTTGGGTCCCATAGACCAGTTTGTGCAAAAGGACACGTAAATCTGCTAAAAAACACACAAAATTAAAAGAGTTGAAGCATCCAAGTACAGCAATGATTATAATGTAATTATTAAACTCTTGTAGAATGCAAATATAAACATACAAAACATTGCAGACAATTCCACTGCAGTTGCAAGATATATCACAGCCTATCTCATCAAAGCTGAGAAAACAGAGCTAAAAGACCTCTGGGATGACATATCATCTGACAAAACACGGTCACAAAAGTTTTATTACAGTTTTGGTATAAAAAGGCTCTCCCATAGAGAATGTGGGTGCTACAAAGCTGCAGACCATTTACAGCCTTATATGGAAAATCTGAAAACACTGGGCCACATTTTGAGTTTGGTGATCTGGAAATAAGGATGCCGGTAGCAACGTACCAGCACCCTTTCCAGACCACCAGACTATGAGAATGCCTGCAGGGCTGGTGCTCCCAGCAAGTCTGCCCTACTGGGAGCACTGGCCCCTGCAGGCATGGTTTTCACAGAAGCACAGGCTGACCTCGTAACGAGGCCCATTGTCTGGCTAAGCCTTGGTCCAGCTTAATCCATAAAAAGAGTACTAAAATCCTACCAAGAGATAGAAACAATAGCCACAAATGATCCCAAAAGCCAGGCTATTTTAAAAACAATTTACTTGACACATACTACCTAAACATAAGTACTGCTTTGGAAAACATGTGCCTATACTACATAGCCCAAAACTACTCCTACAAAAACAATGTCACACCAGATGAGACAACTGGCCAATATTCAGTCTCAACTTGAGAAAGAAGCATAGTAAAATTTACCAAACCCAGCCTAATTAACCATATGAAAGTTAACATTTCAATATCCACAACATAGAGACATTTTGTACATGTCCCTACTACAACTTTTTAAACCTTGGAGAAACGAAGAAGAATTATTAGGTTACCATGACTCATTTGAATCTGCATTCAATTGAAATAAAAACAGTATAACAAATTTCAATTAAAAAAAATACAAACAAAGTTCGACACAGAACGGCAACAAGAGGAAGAAATTGAAGCTTGATTAGGTAAAGACACTCCTGAGGGCCGTCAACCTTTTCTTACAGGAAGCTGAGAATCACTTGGAGAACCCTTCATTTTATATGAAGCAGACATAGCCATGACTGAGGTAGAAAATACCATGTATCAATCTAAAAAATCTGAAGAAGACTTGTCAGTGTTCTAATCAGAGCTAAATGGTGAACAACTCACCATTTATATAGAAGTCAGTGGAGAAATTGAACATGGTTTTAAACATGAAACTAAAGCTTTTAGCTGTAAAAATTATAAACCCTTGCTCCTGTATGTAAGTGGGGAAGCTGGTTCAGGCAAAACATTTCTAATTGAAATAATCAGCACATTTCTATGAGGCATACCAAACAATAACCTTTCAGCTGTTGTAACAGCCCCCACAGGTTTAGCTGCTCACAACATAGGAGGTGTAACTTTACACCAACTACTGCTCCCCCCAGTAGAACACCAAATCAAATTAGAATGCTAGAAACTGCTACTGAAGTACACAGAATTGTGAAACAAATGAAGAAATGTTTGGAAGAAAACACGTTATTGTTTTTGGTCAACCTATTTAAAAAAACATTAGGACACAAACAATGCAGTAACACGCTTGGCAGCATTGGAAATGTAAATCTCTGGCAACATTTTTGCTACAGAGAACTAACTCAAAACATGCATCAGTCTACAGATCTCACCAATGTTAACATTTTAAAAACATTAGAACTGGTCTGCTTGCCTAAGATGCTAAATACATCTTAAATACTAGACTAATGCATGAGTTATAAGGGGAAAACCTATCTGCTCCTGATTTCATGGACCAAATAACTTAATAAAATACAAATTTAAAATGCATGTCCTTAATTCCAACCCTTGCAAGCTGTAGTCAATGCAATGATACAATGTTGAAAATGGAAATGCAACCCTATGTCAACAAGCAACAGCATGATTAAATAGCTTAGAAAAATGTATCTGCAACACAGCTGGATTAGAAAAAGTATTAACTATGTATCTAAACTGCGAGTAGTTCTAAAACGTAACCTTGATGTAGAACAAGGTTTAGTCAATGGAGCAATTGGTACAGTTGTTGGCTTCCAAACATCTCCACATGACAACATCCAATTTGTCAACATCCACTTTGACAAACTTGCAGAAGTTACAAATATAGGCTGCACAATAGCATGTTTCTTTCTTTTCAAAGATATGTACATATGCAGAGAACAATTCTCTCTATCTCTAGCCTATGCTGTCACTATTCACAAATTGCAAGGTCTAACCGTAGACAACGCATTGATTGAAATTGGCAGCACAGTATTTAAAGAAGGTATGAGTTATGTAGCACTTTCAAGTCTGTGTACACTCAATGGTCTATTCCTAGTTAACTTTGATGAAAACAAAGTCAACACTAACATTCCTTGCATCATAGAATACAACAGGCTACATGCACTGTACACCCCCATCTAGATATGCACTCTGTACCTCAAAAAGAAAACCTTTAAAAAGAAAACGGATACAAACAGAGCTTGTAGTAGATCCCCCAGCAAAACCAAAAAGAAAACAAAGAACAGCTGTTGCTCCATCAAATAACACAATCACAAAACTCTGTAGTCCAAAAACAACTGCACGTCCATCAGAAGACAAAGAGAGTCTCTTCTCAAAAAACAACTGCAAGCCAATCAAAGGATACAGAGGCACACATCTCTGGTCCATTTAAATTCAGCAACACAACTGGAGTTGATCAATTTTCTCTTCCAATTGCCACAAATTGTTCACACCATTTACTTAAACGGCTCAGACCAGTTGTGTTTGCAAATGATCATCCATCAAAGAAATGGCACAAATAATCCTGACATCACTTACAGTGTCTCAGGTATACGGCAAGCATTGGACTACTTTACAGGAATGGTAAAATTCACCATAAACACATAGGAAGATACACAATAATTCCTAATGTACTTGCTACAAGTACTAGAAACCAAACTCATCCTTATAAATGAAATCTTCCAGATGGAAACATACATGTACTCTCTGCAACCATGTTTCACAAGAGCACATCTCTAATGAATATTTTGTGTAGGTATCCATACAAAATTGTGAATTCATTCAATTTCACCAGCTTCTGCAGAATGCAAATCATGGCATATTATGCCCTTTTAGTAATTCAGACAATCGTTCCAGCATACAAATAAATGCACATGGCCAAAATGTGATACTAATACTTCTAAGGTAGAATGCAGATGGCACCAAAAAGAACTGTAAGCTTACTAGGTTCACACAAGGCCAAGTATGTCTTGGCAAGATAACCTTCACAACAGTGGGCATAATCTACTACACTGTGCCACAACCCCTTCAGGCCACTAGACAGCATATGTCAAAAAAATAAGTGGTTGGTTTGAATGTAATGACACCTCTGTTACTCCAAGACATAGGTTACCTGCAAATCTAACAAATGCCTACTTAATTTTCCTTCAACCCAAATGTACTCACTAAAGTATAGTACAATAAACAGTTATAATATGCCAACGGGTATCTAACTGCATCCATAATACTGCAATCGTACTTTTAAAATCCAAGACAATAGAATATTCCAATGGGTATCTTGCTTCTTTAAAAATACCCATAATTATAATACACTTCAAATATGCCATCACGGTTATTATGTCTGCTATACATCTTGTAAAATCCAATATAATACAATACCCCAATGTTACCACCAAATCTAACAAATGCCTACTTAATATTCCTTCAACCCACATTTACTCACTGAAGTATAATACAATAAACAGAATACACCAACGGGTATCTAAATAAATCTAAAATACTTCTTTAGTACTCATAAAGTCCAAGACAGTTAGACTACACCAACAAGTAACTAACTACATTAAAACTACCGTTCATTATAATACACTTCAAAGATACCATCACAGTTATCGTTACTGCAAAACCTCTTGTAAAGTCCAATATAGTTAGAAAACACTAATGGGTATCTAAATACTTTAAACATTCCCTTCATTGCAACACACTATCCTATCACAATCACAGTCAGATAATAAATCCATGCTACCACACACAAGTATTTTGTAACATGTACATTCTTTAAAACTATGTAAATGCCAAAAACTGTATGTAATTACAGTAGTTCTTTTTTTAATCCACTATGGTTTTTTTCCCGTTGACCCAAATATTATTTCATATCAATACAACAACAGTGTACCACACACTAATGTTGTACCAAACATAATACATAGCATGTACTATTTATGAGGGTCAAAAAAGTAAATCTTTATGTAAAAGTGTATGCAATTAAAGGTTTTAAGTTATCTTTTTTAACAAATTATACTGGTGTTTTTAATGTTTTTATTTTTTGTATTGTGCATTTGGTTATAAAAGAACAAACCTTTAACACACTATATATGAAATTAAAACAACAATATACAATCACTACAACACAAAAATCATATTATATACACGTCTCTAAAACAATTTTCACAATTTTGAAATATCATAAAAAATACTGATTAAAACATATAATCTAAAATCAATTATTTAAAGATAAAATGGAGTCCCTCAGGAGAGTTAATCATCGCTAGAAAGGGTCAAGTCAATCTCATAGATATAAATAGAGACAGTAAAGAGATGAAGGGCCACCCGCCATACATGGCAAGCAGCAGAAGTGATGACAAGATACTTTGCCCCAAAGATAGTCAACCAAGATTGATCTGCCTCAATTGACAAAGGATCAGATATGAAATTAGAGTAACTCTTCAAATAGTACCTTCTTAATTTTTGACATTGAGTGATATGTCAAGCAGTTTCCACTGACACATTAGCTAAATTGTCAATATTGTTTGAGATATCATAAAGTCTAGTTTTGTTTTTTAATCTTAAATGGGCTTAGGAGCCTCCAGACATCAACTTTATTCCACCCCCGTACCCTTTCCAGGCCCTCTTTCAGCCACTAAATAACCCCAAATGTGTTTTCCAGAATGTAGTTCTCACTGCGCTGTCCGCAGACAATGGCCGTGGTCCGCAGGTCCAATATGGTGACCGTTTCAAAAATGATGTCGCACCTCACGTTTTTGAACATCCAATCAGCGTGCGTCTTTGATTTCTACGGACACCAAGCCGCCCCCAGATTGGTCCAGAGTCGTCCACAGACTCCAAATCAGGAAATATGTCTGTGGACCGGACACGCATATCACTATTTTGTTTACCTGCTTTTTGCCATTTTTTTTAAAAAAACTACTGGATGGTTTTTCACCAAATTTGCAAAAGCAAGGTTTTGGGACCAAGCCGCTGCTCCTTGCACAAGTTTAGTGAAAATCTGTGCAGCGGTTTGAACTGCAGGATTGAGCAAAAAATGTTTTCCATTGTTCTTTGAGAATTTCAAAAATGTTGGGACCTCGTCTATAACTTTAAACCCCCTAGACGAAAACACACCAAACTTTACAATATCATTCCGAAGTGGCCATATACTGTTTTTGCAAAGTTTGGTGAGGATTAATCTTGGGGGGGTTTATTATCCACCAAAAACATGCTCTTTCTATGAGTTGAGCAACTTAACCATACCTACACGCCCGCAGGCTATGTAATATATATACATATATATATATATTTTTTCCCCTTCAATCAGGCGTCATTCTAATAAAAACACACGTATGCAAAAGCAGTCACAAATGTCCATGATTCACAGCAGTCATGTGACTGCCTACTTGTGGTGCATTGAAGTGTGTTACACACAGCGCCATCTTGGAACAGAGTGTTCAAGTCATTTGTGTACCTTAAGTGGCTATATATCTAGGTAATATAACCACGATTTAACAAAATGATTTTGTATACCATACAATTATTAATAGAATATGCCTGAAAAAATTGTGAAATCAACCTATCTACTTCAACATTGTATAACGTGCCATTGCACTTAGATAGTTGGTGATAAATTCCTGTACTTGATGGAAGCAAATAGTCAAAGACGGCCACAACTTTTAAGTGTTTCAAATCAATAACATATTTCCTTATATATATATTTGTTAGAATACTACATAAATGAAGAAATAATTGAATTATGTTGATTTTTTCTGACCCCAATACTTCTCAATGGGGTAAGAGAAACCCAGATTGAATGTTCATTTGAAACCTTTCTCTCATACCAATACTCGCTGGTCGGTGAAAATAAAATGTATTAAATTATCTATCATTCAACAAAATCAAAAGTCAAGTGAACTGCATATTGTTTATCGGTATAGTGAAGACTTAGGGAAACTGATCATTGGAACTATGCAGAGTTTCTATCTGTTCCAAATACACATAGATGTCAAGCTTTTGACTTAAAGGCCGGATGTCCTCGGCCATCTGATTTACAATTGATCTAATTGCTGACATCTTTTTGCATCTCTGGAATGGCTATGAAGAAGGTTTTTGTGAGGATTCCTCACCGTCTCTGTGTACTGCACCACCTTGCCTCTCCCTGTCAATTATGATGAGTCTCCCTGCCTGTCCTTGGAAGTGAGGGATGGGGAGGTTACAGCAGTCATGTGCCAACTCCCAGAGTGTGAGAATGGGCCCAAAATGGGTACATGGGAAATCCTCCAGACGAACCCACCATGACCCAAGACTAAGGGGATTGTCACTGTTGCCAAAGCTTTAATTCTCCAGACGCCTTCATAGATTCTTATATGTATGTATCAGATGCATCCCTTAGTGAGCCCATGGCCCATAGGCCCCCCTCCCGGGGATCTAGCTGGTGGAAAACCTATGAGAGGTCTTTGGGAACTGGTGTGCAGTGTGGACGTCTGGTGGCTGCATTTGGCACACAGTTTACTTAGCCACTGCCAATTCTCAGGAGAAAGCACAAGGGTGGGCCACTCGTTAGTTACCAATGTGCACGCATAATTTCCAAGATGGCATTCCAGACTAAATTCTGCTTTGTCTGTGTCACCATACACCGCAGCATAGTCCCATTACATTCAGGTGAGCTGCAATTGAAACAACCATTGCTCCAATTCTCAATCATTGTTTTTCATAGATAGGTGTCTTTGAGCTTTATGCAGCAACGCTATGTTCAGCCTAGGATTCTAAGTGGTGAAAAAGCTTAGATATTAGTCGCAAAAAACAAAACAAAAATGTAGAAGGCTACCCAATCCAAGAGTGGGATGTGTGAGAGATGACTGTTGTTGGAGTGGAATAGCCAGAATGAATACATTATGTATCTTCTATAAAACAAAATATTGAATCAACAACCTGATGAGTGGGTGAAAATATTGATGTGTTTATATAATAAGATCATAAGGACAGACATTATTCCGGAGTCCTGGAAAGTATCACACATACCTATCGCACGTTAAAAGGGGAGAAGGAAAGACCTAGATAATTATAGGTTATACTTGCTACTTGGTGTGGTTTTTGCGGCTCTATTGTTATTCTTATTGTTGTACGGACTTAACTATCTGGGTGAAAGTCAGAAATACTGAGCCCATTTCAAACCGGATTTAGACCTGGGCTCTACACACAGTACTATATTTTAATCTTGAATATAATGATTGAATGCGGCAGAAAGAACGATAATCCTCTTTATGTAATATATATTGGGCCTCATTCTGACAATCCAGCTAAAAACGGGCTCATTACCGCCATGGAGGAAGTAGCGGGTCCGTGCTCGTTTTACGCCGCTAATAGTGGCTGATTAAGAGTGCGCGAGCACGCGCGAACCCCCATGCTGGTAATGGCCATACCGCCATGCCGCTAAAGGCCCTCCAACCCACCGATAGCGGCATCACGGGACCCGCCGATACCGCCTCCGCCTAGGAGCCACCCCTTAATACCGACCCATTAATAACATCATGTAAATACTGTGCTCGTAATACCGGACCCAGAAGTAACGTCATTGCATCTGAATGGGAAATGCACCAGCGGCCATCTTTAAAAACACAATCCATTGCAATCCTCCCAATCCACCCGTGCTGCATAGGAGAGACCAGGGCCATCGAATAGAACATGTCCAAGGCTACCCGAAAAACCAACCCCCGCCTTCGCAAGAAGCGCTTCTCAGATGAGGAATTGAATATGTTGGTAGATACCCTTGCTGACCATGCTGATGAGGTCTTCACCCATAACCTCAAAAGGGAGGTGCAGCTGAGGAAGAAAGAGATATGGGAGGAGGTAGCACGCAAGGTGTCTGCAGTTGGCACCACCCCACACACAGTCAAAGACTGCAAAAAAAGATGGGACGACCTCCGTCTCAGGGTCTGGGAACATCCTGGCCAGCAATCGTCGGGAGGCCA
Organism: Ambystoma mexicanum; assembly: GCF_040938575.1. Taxonomy (NCBI): domain Eukaryota; kingdom Metazoa; phylum Chordata; class Amphibia; order Caudata; family Ambystomatidae; genus Ambystoma; species Ambystoma mexicanum. The sequence continues at coordinate 1,365,488,604 of NC_090932.1, read as the reverse complement.
TGGCCACAGGCAGGGGTGCCCACTCCCCTGTCCAAGTCATGCGCTGGGAGGAAACATGCAGCACAACCATCCAGATGGAGTCGATAGAGGGCTTCGGGGAAATGGAGACGGGTGCCACAACATCTGGAGATGGAGGTGAGTGACACTGCAAACCCCAGTAGGGCAAACCATGACGTAGCACAAGTGATGTGGAATACAGCCTAGGCAAGGTAATGCATGGCCCATCATACACACATTAACATATCCATGTCCAGATGGAGGCCCAAATCCTGCCACAATGAAATGCATGCTGTGTGCCAATCCCATTTTCAACATACACCCAACACACAGGGACCATTCCCATGTCATACATCACACAAACCCCAATACAACGGCATACCACCTGACATGCATCATTGCTGAATTGAGACGTCACGGCTAATGCCAATATGCCCTCCCCTTCAAACTACCCTGTGTGACACACCTGTAAGATATCAATGCATGAGAAATGAAAAACTCCACAACACCATCTCATGCATCTTGCATGTAACACCATCACTGATGCCGTGCATCTCTTCTTCCCTCCCCAGGCACCGATGGAGAAGATGGCAGTCAGGACCCAGCCACAAGGCCATCCACATCCTGGGCCAAACCACCTGGCACTGGCCAAACCACCTCTGGGGCAGCATCGCGGCCCACAGTGCAAGCCAGGGCAAGTCCACAGGCCATGCAGGCACATGAGGGCCCCACAGCAGTGGATGAGACTGCAACCACAGAGCTGCCAACAACAGTGGAAGGGGACCCAGTGGCACCCATTCCGCTGCCACAAGTTCAGTGGGTGAGGCAGCACCCACAGCCCCACTCAGTGATGTGGACATAGGAGCGGAGGAGTACGTGGACCACGAAGGTACAATCCATGTGGCATGTCCACACACCCCAAGGCCCCCGTCTACCCCCCAACACGCCACTCAGGCCTCACTCTCCAGCCCCATGCTGGATTCTGCAGTTCTGCTGCACAGCCCCGAACTCAGTACAACCCCAGTGGCCAGTCCTGCAATGGCACGTCCTGCCGCAGCACCCTCAACCTCTGCTGCTCCCACTGACTTGGAGGCACGGCTGTCAAGGGTTGGAGGCAAGGCAGGACACCATGATTGACCTTGTGCGCCAATATGTGGCTGATGGGGAGGAGACAAGGCGAGAGATCCGTCATGCCATTTCTGGGAACACTGCCACAATCAATGCCTGTGCTGTAATGATCCGTGACAGTTTGGGGGCGGTCACGCAGGACCTAACCGGCATACTGCAACACATGCAGCAACAACAACCGGCGCCAGCCGTGCCAATCCCTCCACACCCTCCAGCCCTGTGCGACTGATAAGGCGGAGTGCAAGGCAGACCGAATTGCTGCCCCCGGACACAAAGAAAGCCAGCAAATAGTGTGGGATTGCAATGGGTGTGGGGGGAGGTGGTGTTGGTGTTGTATAGGGGATAAAGAGGGTGTTCATTGGGGGGTATGGGGACTTCATTGGGG